>NC_135897.1:55504333-56155723 GCF_964194155.1 Cetorhinus maximus | reverse complement strand
CATGGATCTGTAACTGTCTGGAAACTGTTGGAAAGTAAAACATTTCTCAACTTTTCAAAGATCATTTTTTGCAGCGGTAACAGAAGTTTTCAAGCACTGCTGTTTACTTTCTCTCAGCCTTGGTTTCCTTCAGTTGTTTGGTGTTGGTGTATCCATTAACTCCCAGTATTCTTGTCAAAGAAAGAGGATAGGTGAGATTGAAATTCATTCAAAATTCATCCACTTGCACAGAGTTGAAATATGTTTCTCATCCGTGGTGGCTTTGCAGCAGGAAGCATGCTTTTCACTGAAGGATACATTCCTTACACATTCCAGCCGGGCTTTCCAGTTGAATTTATATTTGGGTTATAATTTTGAATGTTCCATATTCAAATGCACAATCTAAATACTTTTCAGTACTACTTGTCCTTATTAGCATCACAGGAACATGAATGAGGAAGCTTGATTACAAGTCAGAGCCAAGCTAACTAAACCAAGCCAAACAAAAGTATAATGTGAAACTTGTCTTTCAATTTCTTAAAGTTTCTGAAATTCGCGATTAGATGATAAAAGTTCCCTATTTTTCATTTCTCATTTGTGCGCAGTTTGTTTGGGATTTGTTCATCCATTTTCATCACTACTTTCAGTGGTTTACACGTAGGTCACTTCAAGGTCATATTCACAGTCATCATGCTTACAATGACTCTTCACCACTATATGGAAAAGGAAAATATAAGCAATTAACTTCAGAGAAAAAAATTGCTTCCCATTGTAAAGCTAAAACAGAGTCAAGATTTCCAGCTCCAATTGCACTCATTACAATCTGAAACTCTGCCAGGGACCTTCAAATATTTACAAATCTCACACTAACCTGTATGTCAGTTATAAACAAGTTAATCAAGTTTATAATGAAATGCGACATATTGAGTTGAATTTTCCTGTGAGCTACAGAACCCCAACATCAGGACCAAATGGGGGTTGTGAGGCCGCATTTGTTGGAAGCGGGACTAGTGCAGGGATACTTGCAGAGGCGGGCTCTGAATTGGCTGCCTTCAAGCTCACTTTCTGGGCAGGATTTAAGTGCTGCCAGCCCAAGCTGAGGGCCAGTAGAGTTGGAACATTGGCAGCCCCACCAAGAGAGCTGGTGCTATTGAAACATGTAGGAGTAAAATTAAATACAATAATCAGAGGGGCCAAGCGAGTAGGCCCCTCCAATAGGAGAAGAAACTCCTCCTGATGACATGTTGGGGTAGGGGGCGGGGTGGTGGTGGGTGACCTTTCCTGCCAATGGCCCCCTCTTCGAGGGATGGAGCCTCCAACTTCAATAACCTGCCGGACTGCCACAGACGGGCTGCCTCCATTAAAATAAGCACCTCCATGCGTGATGGGTGGGCTGCTCCACCGCCAGCAAAATACCAGCAAGCTGATAATATCATGCTTAACTGGGGACATAATGACATGAATTGACTGCCTACCACCATTGAGCAGGTAGCTGGTTCGAATTCTGGCTCGCCACTGGGAAACATCCCCTGCAGCGAGAATGCATGGGGGAACCATTCCATGTGCACACATGTGGGCAACACTTCATCAGAGAGCAGGGGACGCACTCCTCCGACTCGCATGCCACTCTGTTGAGGGCTTCCAACAGCTCTGCATGATGTTCCCTCCACCATCTGCTGACTCTCCATGATGAGTTGAAAGGCCGAATCGAGAGGCTCGTCATCTGATTCAGGCCTCACAGATGCCTGTTCCCCAGCAGTCCTCTGAGTGCAGGGGAGTTCGGCTGAACCTGCCTCCTCCTGCTGCGGACATGTGTCTGTATGGTGATCACCAGATTGTGAACCCGAGCCTGCTCTAGGTCTAGGTCCCACCAAGGTGTGTGTCGCTACGCTAATTGAGGGTGTGGGTAAGCGCTGTGATAGGTCTTCCAGGCTGCTTGTTTCCAGCTCTTCAATGCAGGAGGTGCCTTTTGGCTGGAGGTGAGGACCTGGATGGGGCTGAGAGATTGGCTGGCTGAGGGTGTCAGCTTGGCAGAGCTCCCTGTGAACCAAAGTAGAGATGATTAGTGCATGTCAGCAGGAGAGAGAGCACTCACAGTTGCATTGAGAGAGTGATGATATGGTGCAGGATCCTCATGTGGGTATTCGCCGCCGACCTCATCGTCGCCACAAGCATGGTCCACGTCCTCATCAGTCAGCGCGATGGCACGCTCCTCAAAGTGAGTGAGGGGCTGAATGTGGGCCACTTCACCTCCGGACTGGGACGTCTCCCTGCCATTGTGAGCCAGCTTCTCCTGAATGAAAACAGGTGGAGAGAGTGTGAGCAGGACACAGGGCACTGCGTGAAATGTTTGTGTGGTGAGCAGAGACATAGACAGGATGAGGACGTGAGCTCGAGAGGATATGAGCCTGATGGAGATGCGATGTCGTGTGTGAGAGTTAGTGGTGTTGTCCCTTGAGGTGTAAGGCCCCTGTGGATGTGTGATGGGTTTGTGAATGTGTGAGTTGAGAGTGATGAGAAGAGTGAGTTACCCTGGTGGAATGGATGAAATCATTCATCTTCTTTTGGCACCGGGTGGCTGTCCTCTTTTGCAGGGCGTTGGCGCCGACCACTGCCACCACCTCCCATGCTGGATTGGTGACTTTGCTTGCTGGCCTTCGCCCAGAGTAGTAGAGGACATCATAGCAGATCTCCGCTGCATCTTGTAAGTGCTTGAGGGAGGCATCACTAAATTTTGGGGCAGCATGTTTCCTCCCTTTGGCAACCATCAGTTCGCAGTAGCTTCCTATCCTTTGAAGAGTGCTAGCTCTTTGCAGGGGCGGCCTTTAGATATGGCGCCCAGTTTACTGAAGGCCTGAAGTGATGACAGGGCGAGCAAATGAGAGTATGCCCCGCCAGCGACCCAGCGTGTTCCCCGGAAATGCATGATCAATGAGACAGGATTGGAATGATACAGCGTGAAAAGCCGCCATTGCGGCTAGTGGGCAAAATATCCTTTCTCTCGCCTGCCAATGCATTTAGTGCAAACCTGGGACAATTCTGCCCTAAGTATCCTGCTATAACCTCTTTAATAATATATTCTAACATTTTCCCCATGACAGATATTTGGCTAACTGGCCTGTAGTTTCCGGCTTTCTGTTTCCATTCTCTCTTGAATAGAAGAGTTACATTCACTATTTTTCAATCTGATGGGACCTTACCAGAACCTAAGGAATTTTGGAAAGGCTTGGCTTACTCTTGTTGGAACACCTGAGCCCCAGAGAAAACATTGCTTGATTGGCAGCTCTGAATCTCTGATCTCTGCAGTCAATTTCATAATGTTTATTTACACAAAGTTATGTGGTTTCGAGGACTTGCAGATTCTGTTATTGATACTTTAAAGGGAATGGATGTGACACTTTTGTCGTCTTCTAGCAATATGACTTGTTTCAACATAGTGGAAAGTAATTAATAAATTACTGTTTTTTAAAGATTTTTTAACACACCCACCCTACTGCACTATTGGATTCCTTGGTTCTGCACATTGTATAGTGGATCAAAGGGCATGGAAGTGCCATAGCTTGGCATAGGAGGCATGAGGACCATGGGGGGGTTGGTGGGGTGCCTTAGCTTGGCATAGAGAGGACGAGGGGCCATGTGGGTGGGTGGATCTCTTTCCTGGGACCCGACCCCCCCCCCCCCCCCCCCCCACCCCCCACCTCGCTCCAGCAATGAAGATCCCATTTTTGTAGGCACTTTCTCCTGAGGTGAGTGGATCGAGCCAGGAATTTTCCCAACTACCGCAACCAGCCTCGGTGATGAAAATCAAGCCCTAGGCGACAGTGCTTCATACATAGGGTGTAGAGTGGAACTCCCACCTACAAAAACCAGTAAATAAATCATTAAAATTGATCATTTTAAATCTGAAATCAATAGATTTTTTCTCACCAAGCGTATAAAAGGATATGGAGCCAAGGCAGGTGAATAGACTTAAGATGCAGGTCAGCAATAATCTCATTGAAGAGTGGGCCAGGTTCTAGGAGCTGGATGGCCTTCTCCTGTTCCTATGCTATATTCTATGAATTGTTTTGCATTTTGCTTCTTTATTTTCTATAGAAATGTTTCTTTCTTGTTCTTTACATGTGTAAGCCCACCAAACTGGTGCATAATCAATAGAAAATCAAAATGTCAAACATCCCAATTAATTTAGTCTGTTTGTATTGAATGTTAAGTATATAAGGAGACTCAACATTAGCTCTCATTACTATTTCGTCAATTGAACTCATTAACCAAGATGCAGCCCTTGATAATATCATCAGGGTTCACCATTAAATAAAAACATTCAAAAACTCGATTGAAATTCACAAACAGAAAGACTGTAGAGCCTCAGCCGGCCACTGTGGGACCAAGTCCGTGCTGGGTTTTGGATCTTGCCAGTTTTCGAGTTGGGCGGTTTGGGTCATGTGGTTTGGGCCAGGTTGGCTGGAGTCAAGGGTCACTCGAACCACTAAGCGCACGGGAAAAGGCAGGTGTGTGAAGCCGATAAGGAGTCGGCACACCATTGCGCCAACGTAGCACCCAGCTGAACAAGCCAATAAGTTATCTCACTCAACTAACAATAATTAAAATTTATGTATGGCAGCTTAAAAAAAATCTCAATTTTCAGGCATTGCTGTTTTTTTGATAACTGAATTTGAGACACTGCCCCTGTAGTTACAGACAATTGTGGCCGATATCTTTTAAAGTGGCTTGCTCGTGATGGTGAGACATCTTCAGAATGGAAACAATTGTCGTCTCATCTTTTAGCCCATGTTTTCAATGTATTCTTTAATGCTATTTTTCTTATTCAGCCAGGTGAAGGCTAAACAGTGAGTACTTTATTTTGAATGGAAAGATGTAGCCAGATTTGATTGTCCAGTGAGATTCATGCAGCAAGTAATACATCAACTTTCACATATACCTATCTCCAAAACCAAACAAGTGGAGTAAGCTTTTTCATCCCACAGTTGCACAATAGGTTCTGTATTTCTATAAAACAATATTTATGCAATGAAACATTACAAACATATCAGATAAATGTGTAACAAATCATTGCCCAATCTGTAATGCAACATGCTGTAATCCTGATAACTATTTCCACTATTGCAGGAAAAGTACAGATAGCAGCTTGATATAATTTGAGTACTTTAAAAAAATGTCGATATTCCTACTGGAGCATGTAGAAATTTCTGCAATTTGAGTGTGAAATTAATAAAAATCTAACAATATTCCTATCAAGTGTATTTAGTGTGTATTCAATGTAGGAAAGCTAATGCAAAAGTGAAACAGGAACAGTTTTTTTTAAAAACCAGACCTGCAGTATTTCATAGGGAGAGAATTTGTCGACAGCTGACAATAAATTGCAAACACTTCCAGTTAAGAGTAAACAATAGACATTTCTGTCTCTGGTCTGGAGTTATTGTTAACAATTGAGAGCTAGCCTTACAAAGTTCTAGTCATTGGGTGGCCTGTATAGCACACGGCTCATAATAGTAAGTGCTCTTCTCCTAATGGAGAATGATTTTTTTTATCGTTCTAAAAGTCTTCATGTTATTATCTGCTACTGTTAGCTCCCTAAGGATTTTATGGGTTGAAAACATTCTACCTCTCATGGTAGCTTGCTACACATACTAGTAGGCTTACAGGTTTAATTCATAGGCTCCAAGTTAGGGGGAAACGAGGTGGGGTAATTTTGCCTCTATTTTTAAATATTAGAAGAGCAGCACATCCTGAAAAAGATGATTGGCTTTGATTCACTCAGAGGCAGGAACTTCTTGGCTGACAGCGTGCTTGTTTGCAATTTCAGTTAAATTGGCCAGAGATACTACCCATCAGTCACCACATATCTGCTGAGCTCAAAAAATTTAAACTGC
The DNA here is from genome assembly GCF_964194155.1 of Cetorhinus maximus. NCBI lineage: Eukaryota > Metazoa > Chordata > Chondrichthyes > Lamniformes > Cetorhinidae > Cetorhinus > Cetorhinus maximus. The sequence continues at coordinate 56,149,853 of NC_135897.1, read as the reverse complement.
TGATGAGGATCTGTGTACTCCCACAAGGAGCTCTCTCATTACACAGGCGAAGTGTGAACCAATGCTTCATGCAAATCAATGTCTACGAAGCAAATCATGGTCCACACTGAATTTGTTGACTACCGCTGAAAACCAATGGTCCTCTCCACACCTTCATTGGTTAAGTGCAGTTGCCAATAACACAGTCATGTGACAAAGGAACATGACTTGTGATTCACTACACACAGTGACATATATGATTTTGTTACTTTGTTGGATATATTTCTTCTGTAAAATTTATTATGTACTGTTAGTTATAGAATAGCTTCTATATTAATAAATTAAAGAAATATTAAGGTATATTAATTGTAGGACACAAGATTGTCTAGCTAAAACTGACATATAGAAAAAGAGAAAACTAGCATCAATTGGTTTTGTATTTTGCTAACGTTGTTTGAAACTTTAACCTGTACTGCAAGTTGCTAAATGAGTCAGCAGTATGCCCACTCTACCACCTCTAAAAATTCAAATTGACACATTTGAAAGTCTCACAAATTTGCCTGCTGACGAACCCTGCTAAAGCATAGCGATTTAATTCTGTTGAAACATACCGAAAATATATAATGAAGTTACAAAATGGTTCATGGTGTGAACGGCCTACAATTAAAAGTAGATTAATCGACAACAAAATCAGTCACTATTTAATTCATGATGATGCTGGTGAATCATTTAGTATGACGTTATAAAAGCCATCAGATTCAGTGGAACTAAAGGCACCTGTCACTGCTTCAGCTGAAACTATCCTCAACCCTTCAGTAAATTGAAGATAAAAGGCTTTGTGTAAATGGATTGAAATCTGCAGTAAATCTATCAAAATGAAAACATAAAAGATGCACTGTGGGTGTAAATGCACCATGGTATTAACAGAACCCGTTTCACCTGCTAATACAATAATGCCTTCTAGTAGGAGCTCACAATGTCACTGCACAAGCATCTGGATGAAGATATTGGATCCATCTGCATAATTTACAATATTTTAGCAGTGAGGTTGCATAGCACTACAGGTTTCTATGAAATCATAATTGGCATCCTTTTGGATTTATTATTCAAGTATTAAAAACACTTTTCCCTCCAAAACAATTAAGCAAAATGTGATACATTAATTAAACTGCAGCATTGCAACAAGGACAAATTGAGTCTAAGGCAGTTACACAAAGACTTCTACGTGATGAATACATTTTCATTTATTTAGCACATAGGAGGATAAGGACAGCCATAATTGGCCACATGCTGTTTAATCATCTACAAGCATAGTTGTTTTTAAACAGAAAAGCTAATTACCGGCAATACATAGAAAAGTGGCTAAATAAACAAACATAACCAACCGATGTGTCCTGATGGCTGACAGTATGAAAACAAATGAGGGGTACTAGAAAAAGCGCAGGCCTGTGCTGCTGTCAGGAAGGAGTCCCTGCAGCAAGTGAATTCACCATGGGAACAGTTATGTGACACACTGCTTACATTGCTGACCCTATATGTCTGCCCTTACTCAATACCAATAGCAGATCTCAGACAGCCTAACATGGTTGAGACAAATGGAGGAGTTTGGGAAATAAAACTGATGCTGAATGGGCTTTCCTTCAGAATTGACTGGAATGACCATCAAGAAACTTTCAATCTCTTTAAAATTTTGTTAGCTTACGGATCATAGAGGCCAAATATCACATTTCTATTCTTCATAGAAAAGAAACTTGCTTTCTGTACAATACTTTGAAAACAACAAAAAATAGTGAATTTGATATAATTTTTGAACAAGTATAATCGTGTGTGGGTCAGGAATCACACCATGTAAATGCAATCCAAATATTCCACTAAAACAGCAACAAGAACTACTTCTACATAGCAAAATGTCCTAAAGTGCTTCACAGGAGCATTATCAAATAAAGTTTGACGCTGAGTCACATAAGGAGATATTAAGACAGTGGGGTAAAAGCTTTGTCAAAGAGTATCTATTCATAGGCCAGAGTTTTTCACTTGGCGGGCGGGAGTGCACCCGACCTGAACGAGCGTAAAATGATGCGCGATGACGTCGGGCGAGCATCCTGACGTCATTGTGCACTTGCGCAATATTTCAGTCGCCAGACGTACTTGGGAATTGGTGGCAAGCCCGCCGAAAATTTACAAGCCTGTTAAGGCCATTAAAGTCCCAATTGAATTAAATCTTTTGCTGCCTTTCCAATTTTACGGTTGGCAGACAGGTGAAAAGGCCAAGCGACTTCTGAATTTTTTAGGAAACCTCATCCACGGGCGGGATGAGGCTTCTAACAGCTATTAAAAATGAAATAAAAACGTTAACATTTCATAAATAACATGTCCCTGCTCACGTGACAGAGTCACATGAGGGGACTTGTCTTTTAACAATTTAAAATCCTTTATCTTTAATTCTTAAAATCATCATCTCCCTGAGGCAGTTCTGTGCCTCAGGGAGCTTTTCCAGCACGCCCCTGCGTTCATGCATGAACTTGCGCCCTCGCCCTCCTTCCCCCCACGCCCCCACCCCCCCCAACACACAGGCAGCGCTGCAGCGCACATTTCACACTGGGCGGGCCTTAATTGGCCGACCGGTGTGACACCGCGGTCGGGCCTTTATCGCAGGCAGCGGTCAGCTTGCCAACCACCCCCGCCGAGCCTGCCCAATGAGGGCAAAACCCTGGCCATAATAATTTTGTAATAAAATTAACCTGCATTGCAGTGTGACAAAGTTTCACGTAATAAATAATGCTAATTCTCAATGAATGGGGCTTTGTGGAGTCCTTTTTAAATTATTAACAAAGATTTTGATTGTTCTTATTTTGTGTAGAATGTCTTAGTCCAGTGCCTTGGTGAGTATTATAGCATATGATATAAAAGCTGGGTGCCAGGTGTCTCACCAATTCACACTTGAAAACTGCTGTTCACCACATGTGCCTGAAGGCTGATATGTACAGTTGCTTTCTTCTACAAGCACAAAAATAAAAGAAAGGCCTTCATTTATTGAGCACTTTTCAGTGGAGGTCTCAAAGCGCTTTGGAATCAATGAGGTACTTTTTGAAGTATAGTCACTGTTGTAGAAACAGCGGGCAGAGTATTAAGCTTGGCGGGCGGGGTGCACGCCTGACCTGAACAAGCATAAAATGTCATGCGATGACGTCAGGCAAGCGCCCTGACATCATCGTGCAGTCCCGCGATATTTCATTCGGAAGGCGCACACCGGAGTCGGCAGCACACCCACCAACAATTAAAAGGCCTATTAAGGCCATCAAAAAGGTAATTAAATTCAAATTTATGCTTACGTTGGCAGGCAGGCAAAAAGGCCAAGCGGCCTTTGCACTTTTTAGGAAATCTCATCCACAGGCGGGTTGAGGGTTCCTAGAGCAAATAAAAATCAAATAAAAATTTTACACTTGCATTAAGACCATAAGACATAGGAGCAGAAATTAGGCCATTCGGCCCATTGAGTCTGCTCCGCCATTCAATCATGGCTGATAAGTTTCTCAACCCCATTCTCCCGCCTTCTCCCCGTAACCTTTGATCCCCTTACCAATCAAGAACCTATCTATATCAGTCTTATATATACTCAATGACCTGGCCTCCACAGCCTTCTGTGGCAATGAATTCCATAGATTCACCACTCTCTGGCCAAAGAAGTTTCTCCTCACCTCTGTTCTAAAAGGTCTTCCCTTTACTCTGAGGCTGTGCCCTCGGGTCCTAGTCTCTCCTACTAATGGAAACATCTTCCCCACATCCACTCAATCCAGGCCTTTCAGTATTCTGTAAGTTTCAATCAGATCCCCCTTCATCCTTCTAAACTCCATCGAGTATAGACCCAGAGTCCTCAAATGTTTCTCATATGTTAAGCCTTTCATTCCTGGGATCGTTATCGTGAACCTCCTCTGGACCCTCTCCAGGGCCAGAACTTCCTTCCTGTGATACGGGGCTCATGTCCCTGCTCATTCCCGGGAAACACACTGGTTTGCTAGCGGGGTGGCCTCTGATTCGCTTGCTTCAGGCCATCAGTACTCCAGGCCCCATATTTAAAGGATACCCCTGCACAGAGCTAGTGCTCTCAAAGGGACCAGAAGTTGCTGCAAAATCATGGCTGCCAAAGGGAGGAAACAGGCTGCCCCCAAATCTAGTGACACCTCTCTCAGCGCCTACCAGAGGCAGTGGAGGCCCACCATAAAGTCCTGTAACCCCGCTCTGGGCGACGGCCAGCAAGCAAGGCCGCCAATCCTGCATGGGAGCTGGTGGCATCAGTGGTCAGCACCAATGCTCTGCAAAAGAGGAGAGCCACCCAGTACTGCATGATCTCCTCCGTTCCGCCAGGGTTAGTCGCTCTTCTCATCACTCCCAACTCACACGCTCACAAACCCATCACACATCCACAGGGATCTTACTCACTGCCAGTTCAAGGGACATCACCATTCACTTTCTCACACACACCTTCATCTTGCCCTGCAGATCATGTCCTCATGCCATCCATGGCACCACTTACCACCCACATATGCCAGGCATCCTCATCTGGCCCGGCAGATGTCCTGCTTACAACCTCTCCATCTGTATTCATGCGGGACAAGCTGGCACACAACAAAAGGGAGAGGTTGCAGGCTATGGAGGAATGCCTGAACATCAAGGTCCTCAATGACTTTGAAAATAGAGCCATCCAACTGGCTGATGACAATCTGGACCATTCCTGTGCTGAGGAAGTTGGTGGTACTCAGCAAAGTGAGGATCCAGCAGTGCAACATCCATCAGACCACCATGCTGTGAGTGAGTTCCCCTGCCATGCGCTAATTATCTCTCCTTGCTTTCGCAGGCACATCTGGGAAACAGCCAAGGGAGTCCACGAGCCAGGTACTCGACTCAAGCCCCGAAGACACCTCGGAAGGAGAATCTGATGACACCCTAAATTGAAGACCCATCACAGCGCGCACCCACACCCTCCACCAGCGCAGACACACACCTCAGTGGGACCTAGCTCTAGAGTAGCCTCCGGGTCACAACCTGGTGAGCACAGCGCAGTCTGATCCACAGCAGGTGGAAGCAGGGGCTTCCCAGGTCCCTGGCACTCGGAGAACTGCTGGAGACCAGAAATCTGCAGAGCCTGAGTCAAGTGAGGAGCCGCTGGACTCGGTCATACCCCAGTTGCTGGAGCTGCAAAGGCAAGCTCAGGAACATCAGGAAGGGATGTCTGCTGCAATCCTCCGATTGCAAGGCACAATGGAGGAGGCGGTCCATCTTCAGTCTGAGGTAATAGTGCCGGAATGCCAACACACTGAGGTTAACACTGGTAGAATGGCAGCAACCATGGTGACCTAGGTCCAGGACATTGGTCCTGCACTGCTGCATGGGCTGAACTCCACCACTGATGCCATAGTTAGACTCCAACAGTGTAAACACGAAAATGGTGCATGGCAGCTTAATTTCAGTCCAGCTTCCCTTTCTCCTCAAGGAGTTAGCCAGGGGCCCTCGGGCACCCTTGGGAGGATGAGCAACAGGTGCATACCCCAGAGACATCCACCCAGGTGACCCTGGGAGTGTCCGGCCCATCTGAATCCCCTCTTCCTGTGACCCCAGCAGCTTCAGCTCCACAGGCTGAGGAGGGTGCCACTGCAATACAGCCGGACCCCAAAAGCAGGCTGGGGCCCTCCAGGCCTTGGCCCTCCATAGACGCCCGCCAAGGTCATCACAGGCAGGACATAGCAGTCAGCAGGCAGCCTCCACTATGGATGTCAGGGGAGCACCAAGACGTAGCGGCAGGGTTAGGAAAGTTAAGAAGATGTAACTCTTTCGAGTTATCAACAGATTGCATGTAACTCTTTCGAGTACGTTCACAGTTCTTGGTTTCCGGGAGTGGGACATGAACCCACAACCTTCTGATTCAAAGGCGAGGGTGCTATGAACTGAGCCACAGCTGACACCTCAAAATGACAAGGGTATGGGGAAACTCTTTCGAGTTACCAACAGTCACAGATTGCAACTTCTTTCGAGTACAATCACAGTTCTTGGTTTTTCCAGGAGTGGGACATGAACCCACAACCCTCTGATTCAAAGGCAAGGGTGCTATGAACTGAGCCAGCCTGGGCACAGGTATTAATCACTTGTACTTAATGTTCACTATTGTAAATAAACTCCCAAGAAATATCTCCTTGCCTATGGTTCTTTGTTGTGAGGAACAGTGTTCATGTCACTCAGATGTGAAACCTTTCTGCACAAGATAAAGGCGGGTGCCTCAGTCCAGGAATCTTCTCTGTGCTTTGTGCAGCCTTCAGACCAAAATGATGGTCCAGCCTCACACTCGCTGGACACATTACTGATGCCTGCACCTCAATGGTGTTTGGTATTGCTGCCAGAATGTCAAGGGCAGGTGCCACAGAGTTCCATCATTCTCTCTGTGTACTTTCAGCACCTTTGAGGTGGGTCTGGCCCCCATCTCTTCTGCATCTGTGACCAGTGACACTGTGCTCCTGAAGGGGTCAGGTGCTGAAGGTGGACAAAGGGTCAGATGCTTTTAAACTTTCATGGCTGCATCTCCTTGATATGACCTTGATCACAGAGCGCAAGCGAGCTACCCTCGGCCAGACAGGAGTTAGACATTCTCAGAGACTATGTGAAGATCTATGAGGTGTCCTCACTGCATGTTGTCATCATCTTCCTGGAATTGAGCGACTATTAGGGCCTCAACTGTGTCTCCATGACAGAAGCATTATCACAGAGGTTATGTGTACTGCTATAAGCCAGGCTGGAATCAAACGTGCAGAGATGCAATGTGAGGACCTATGGTGTCTCCTCACTGCATGTCGTCATCATCCTCCACAAATCTAACAACTATGAGGGCCTCCCAAGTGTGCCTGCCTCGCCTGGCCAGTGTGAGGGCCTCATCACTGCCTTCAAGGACCTCCTCACTCTCATCACTGTTGATGTCTTCCTCACCGGAGAAGACCTCTGGCTCCTGCATCTCCTCCTCAGCCAGCTGCTTACCCCATTGCAGTGCCAGGTTGTAAAGGACTCAACAGGCAATGACAATGTGTGACACCCTCTTTGGAATATATTGCAGGACTCCCTCCACCAGAGGGGTCCAGGCACTGGAACCTAATTTTCAGCATCCACCAAGTTGTGAGTTGCAGCATGAGCCTCGTTATACCTTCGCTCTGCTGCAGTCTGAGGCCACCACATGGGTGTCATCCCTGAGGAGTCATCCCTGCAACCTGGACCCTGGAAGACATCAGGGATCTGTGACCAACTGAGAATGTAGGAGCCACGCACACTCCCTGGAAACCGTGCGCAGACCTGCAGGATGCGTTTGTGGTGGTCGGACACCAGCTGCACATTCAGCAAATGGAAGCCCTTGTGGTTGACATAGTTGACCATTAGCTGCGATGGAGATCTGAATGCCATGTGAGTGCAGTTGATCATACCCTGCACCTGTGGGAAACCTGAGATCTGTGCAAATCCCTGCGATCTTGCTTCCCGGCTTTCCTGATTCCGGGAGAAATGTACAAAGTTCAGTGCCTTTGTGAAGATAGGATCTGTGACCTCCTGGATACACTTGCATGTGGAGGCTTGTGAGATCCCACACAGGTCACATGTGGAGCCCTGGAAGGAACCACTGGCACAAAAATTTAGCCCTGAGGTTGCTTTCATGGCCACTGTCAGTGTATGCCCCCCAAGTTCCTGTGGCGCCAAAAGCTGTGACAGGCGTCATATGTGACCGACCAGCTCCCTCGACATGCACAGTCTGGGGCGACACTCATTCTCGGTCATCTGCAAGAATGACAGATGCAGTCTGTAGACCCTGTGTCTAGTGAGGCACTTACGAGCGATGGCTCACTGTGGATCTTCAGCTGCGTGCACAGCAGTCCCTGCCGTCCCTTTGTCTTGAGGGTGGTGCTCCTCGCTTTGCCAAGCCAGGTGCCTCTGCTGCTCTCTTCTTCTCTGTTCTCTGTAAGCCATGAGGCATACGGCTAAATCACCAGGCTCCATGATATTGATGTTCTCCTTCTGCAGGATCAAAGACAGAGACACGGGGGTTAGCATAGATGTACTAAAAGCCCTGTTGGTTAAGTCTGAAGGGCCCCTAACACATGCAGGAGAATGCTGGCCACCACTTGGATGGCCAGTTTGTAGTGCGTTCATTGGCTGTCTGAAACCCCACCCACCTCCGCCCTACTCCACTTGATCAATTGGCGGCAGCTTCAGCCACTGGAATACACGCTGTGTTCTCGTCTCTGGCGCAGACATTCTCCTAACCCTGGCTGCAAGGTTGCACTGTTAGCTTGAACCATGGGGGAGACTAATCCAAACCAGGCTGATGACATTGCAAGGGGCTGTGAGTGCCTCCACCAATGACTGCCCCACAGCCAGCTTTAGGAAGGAGATTGTACAATGCGCCCAGTCGTCCAACTGTTCTGCAGTTCACTAAAACACTCGTTAGTTGCAGTCCATTCCCGAGGAGTGAAACACTCTGGAGCACTTGGTGGCACTTTGATGCCTCTGTGTTGCTTGATTGGTCAAATAAGCTAGGTGCCTGACTCCAATCGTATCAATGTGGCTGTGCCTGAACTCTCTCAACTGCAGAGGAATGGTCACTTTATACAAGGTTTCCTTATTGCATGGCTGCTTCCCATGCCCACTCTCCCTCCTACCCCGTAAATGCTTGTGCACTACCTTCAACTGAAGGGCAGCTTTTGCCCACCCCCCAATGTCACCTCAACTGCAGGGCAGTCTTTCCCCCACCCCACCAATGCGCCTCAATCTTGAAGTCCAACAGGCAAACCTCATGAGCGCTCCACAACGTTACTGTGCACTCGCCCCCGAGTTCTACTCAAAGTGCAGCCTGCCAAGTGCACGCCTTTTATATGCTGACTGGATGATTCAGCATGGAGAGGATGAGTCCGGCGGGCTAGCCTTATAATGATATGCTGACGTATTACAATGAAGTTCCTGACGTTCGATGGCGGAAAATGTGGCCCACCATTGACGGGCTGAGCGGACGATTGTAAACTGGTTTCACGACGTTGTCAAACCGATTTTTGACCTTCTCGCCATATTGTTCATTCACGCCACCGAACACACCTGACACCAGTGGGCACGGACAATTCTGTCCAATAGATCAGCTAGCCTAATGTCAGTTGTGGTTAAAAAAAATCCTAGAATCCATCATTCAAGATCAATTAATGAGAGTTTAGAAATTGTAACTTGGTAGTACAGAAGTTAAGTATTGCTGAAAAAAGAGACATTTTGTTGACACTTTTCATCTTGCACTCAATAAGACAATGCAAGAATGCCAAATTTCAAAGGGAGTAACAATTTGCGCTGCATGGAAAAAGGATGCTGATTGGTTGGCAAATCAACTCTGATTGGTTGAGGCGTTGCCACGGAGAATGCCAGGGTACTATTGTCCTCTATGCTTTTGTTTAATTCAAAGAAGGCACAATGACTAGACATGTTCCTTTGTGTTTGTATGCAAGAACCTGTCTTTGGCAGGCAAAAGGAACATGTCCAATCATTAGGTCTGTTTTGAATTAAACAGAAGTGCGGAGGACAATCATTCCCTGGTGCATTCTCCATGGCAATGCCTCCACCAGTCAGAGTCAACTTGCCAACTAATTAGCACCCTAATCTCATGCAGTGTAAATTGTTGCTCCCTTGAAATGTAGTATTCTTGCATCTGTCCTGATGAGTGCAAGATGAAAAACTTCAACAAGATGTCTCTTTTTCAGCAATACTTAAGTTTAGAACTTGATGGGCTATTCATAACCAACACAAATTTCCTGAAAATATGTCACTTTTGACAAATTTAACAATGGAGCAGAAAATGAGAAGAACAGGGTTATTAGAGATTTTGTTTTAATTTATAGGTATTAATATGCTCCTGAGGGACCTAAGCCCTGCTTAAATACCCCTGTCCAAAATTGGTCAGAGTTTGAATGGAAAAATCCACTGGACTTGCTCCATTCGGTGGCCGGAATTTTCCGGCCCCGTTGTCATCGGGCATCGGGGGGAGGGGAGGCGCAGGACAATACGGCGATAATGCCAAAAATCGGTTTCACGCCCTTGTGAAACCAACCAATGGTGGGCTGAGCTTTCCACCACTGCACGTCGGGAACAGATTTTAATATGTTTGCATCTAATTATAAGCCCTGCCCACCGGAATCATCCCCCCCACATCAAATTTACCGCCCACCAAGGCGTGACTTCAGAACCGTGAGCTTCTCAATTGTCTTTAAAAGGCGTGCGTCTGGCAACCTGAACTTTGAGGCCAAAGCGGGAGTAGAGGATATCATGGAAATCCTCCATTGTGTCCAAAAGGCACTCTAGGGATGCGTAATTGAACCTGGGGACTGCAGTCTTTTTGCCTTTCAGGTCCATGTCTTCTTTGTAGCAGTTTGGGCTGGAAGCACTGAGAACTGTGCACATGGCTGCACTTTAAATATAGTGCCTGCTGTGATGCAGAAGCGAGATGATGGCCTGGTGGGCGAATGAGAGCCCGCCCTCCATGGAAACGGCGTGATTCCCGGGAATACATAATAAATGCGGCAGGTTTGGGGCTAGATGGTGTGAAAAGCCGTCATTGCGGCCAGCAGGTAAAACATCGTTTCGCCCGCCCGCTACCGCACTTAGTGCAAATCTGGGCCGATTCCGCCCATAGTGACCTTGTTTATAAGAAGACAAGAAATGTATCTTTTATTTATTTTTTGGTTTATCCTTCTGCCCCAGCTTGAGCAGGGGTATGACATTAGGGATCGGCAATAAATGCCCACATCCCATGAATGAATTAAAAAAAAACATTGACTGCTGTCCAAGCCCTGTTCCCATTTACATCAGAGCATCTGCTATGCCTTCTCTGGCTGGCTGGATTGTTCCTTGTTGTGTTGTGTTGTGGAGTCAATAACCAGATGCTCAAAGCTCTACAGATGTTGGCTTTGCTTTCCACAGCTCTCACTTGTTTCTACAAAACATTTTCCTATCTTCAGTTCATACACTGTCAGAACTCTGAACTGGTAAGCTGTCAATTTCTTTGCTTTGTGTATTTTACCAGTCTAGAACATAGGAAAAGGAACAGACCATTCAGCCCCCTAAGCCTGTTATTCCATTCAAATAGATCATGTCTAATCCATATCTTAAATCCATTTACTTGCCTTGGTTGAAGAACAACAATATTATTTTAACAGCATTCACTATCTTGCCATTTAATCATGATTTAACTTATATTGTTACACAAGTGGTAGGTATCCCATTACCTGATATAACCATGATGTGCAAAGTAAGTTTTTTTTAATCTTAGCAATGACTTTATTCCCTTTTCAATTAATCAGTTTGTTTCAAAGAAGTTAATCACAATATGAGCTAATTTCTACCAGCTGTTTCAAACAAATCTCAATATTTTTTGTTATTTGGTGGATAATAAGCAATTCCTTTTGTTGCTTTATTTGAAGCTGCCTGCATACACCACACCTTTCATATTTATATCTTTATATCCTTGTAGATTAAAGAGCAGTAATCGTTTTGCTAGCTCTCCTCAGAAAACTTTAGGTTCTGTTATGATTGGTGTGAACCCTATGCTTTATCGCTCCTGATAGAGTGAGATAACAACATTATCTCTACTGAGTATCAGTCATTTTTTTGTATGCTGATGTCATGAGTTGATTTTCCAGGCAACCTTTCTTGGTGGAAACTTTGAACTTTATTTACAAGACAGCAGCAACAGCTACATGTCTGCATCTCACTCTGCAACTAAAGGACTCCCGGCTAGAGGTTCTCCATGTTACAAACTGATTGGTTTACACAGATCATGTGATCTTACAACACAGGATTATGCTTAAAGCTACAGTCCAACGTTTATTAAAACTATAATTATTACAGCTGAGTTCATCTTTACCGTTGAAACACTGGGGGCCAGATTTTCACTACTGAGGCCCACAGCTCAAGTCAGGGAATGCCCTGACTCGGAAGGCCTGCCCCAGTTTAAAGGGCCCTGTTAGACCAAATTTGTTGCTCGGGAGAGAGGGGGAGAGGCAGGATCGAATCGGGCCCACCAATTTCAGAAGCAGATCCTAGACAGCCACAGGACATCGGCGCTGACGACTGCTGCTACCGCCTCTCATGCTGGATTGGTGATGTTGCTGGCCCACCTGCAGGGGTAGAGAACATCACGGTGGGCCTCCACGGCGTCCAAAAGGCACTCGAGGGACCCGTCATTAAATCTGGGTGGGGGGCGGTGTCGGCTGCAGTCTTCTTGCCTTTTGGGGCCATGTCTTCTTTGCAACAGTCCTGGGCTGGAAGCACTGAGAGGTGTGTGCGCATCTGCACTTTAAATGTGGTCCCAGGCGTGATGAAGTAACGAGGTGACAGTGTGGCGGGCAAATGAGAGCCTGTCTGCCATCAAAATGGCATGTTTCCCAGGAATGCGTGATTAATGAGGCGGGATTGGGACAATATGATGCAAAAACCTGCCGTTGTGACTGGCGGGAAAAACATTATTTTTCCTACCTGCTACCGCACTTAGTGCAAATCTGGGACAATTCCGCCCATGGCAAAAGGTGTGGATAAGAGTTTCGGCAGAAGTTCAACTAAGGCAGTGACAGAAGCCGGTGATCTTTGTAAACAGGAGATCATAGGTTTGGAAGCTGATATCTAAATGGCCTCATTCTGTGCTGTATGATTCGATGATTTCAATAGCTTTCTAACTAAGATGCAGAAATTTGTTCTTCTAACTCCACTGTTTAGTGAATATGCAACATTCATACATTTAATTCATCTGTCCAACACAAACACCAACACCCAGTTTCTCCCCCCTCCCCCTTTTTTTTCAATAATTTATATAGATTCTTCTTTCCCCACCTATTTCCATTATTTTTAAATCTAAAACTAAAACCTTGTTAGTCTTTCCACCCCACCCCCACTAGAGCTGTACTTTGAGTGTCCTGTCTTCCATTCTTAATTAGTACTTTTCTTAGACAAATCTCACCACCTTCAACACCTCTTTGATCCTTTTGTCTGTGACATCTTTTGATTATCTGCTCCTATCACTGCTTGCTTATCTCCACAATCACCACACCCTCAACTTCTCTCTCCCCCCGCCCCTCCCACCTTAAACCAGCTTATATTTCTCCTTTCTCCTAACTATGCTTCAGTTCTGCCGAAGGGCCGTGAAGGCTCGAAACGTTAACTGATTTCTTCTCCACCGATGCTGCCAGACCTGCTGAGTTTTTCCAGGTAATTCTGTTTTTGTTTTGTACAAAATTGTTCCATCTTGCTCAGAACAACATCCATATCAATCTGTTCTTTATAAGTTTCAAATCAATGATCATCAAGTATTTCCAGTGTCCTTCTGCCTCCATGGATAATTAATCAATCAGTATCTTGTTTTAATGAGATATCATTGCAGATGTAATTGTATAATTATCCTAAAATCCCCTTTAAACATTTTAAACTGTGGACTGGAACATCTGCCTTCTCTACTTTTGCTAGGAAGTTACTTTTTGAATAACATTTTCAGATCTGTACAGTGGCTGCATTGTAGATACTTAACATTATACTTTTCATCGTTTTAAATTAACTTTCAGTAAATACAATCACACCGAGTAAGGCACCATGGAACAAAAAGAGTACACAATTTTGATTTGATCAGCTTAGAGTATTTCTGTACCATTTTAACTTGCTCTATCCTCTGATTCCAGTTTATCATTACTGTCAATTAGTTATGTTGATGTTCCCAATTAACAACACATTATAAAATGAAATTACAATATACTTTACTTTTAAAAATAGTTTTTCTGGCTTCAAAAGTCATCTTTCTTCCTACATATCCTTTTGAAACATTCTAATAGGTTTGGATTGAGTTATCACCAACCCAATATCATGCATTGTTGGTCGTCAAGCTCAGCCAGCTGCAAACCTGAAAAGACCAAAGTATTTTAAGACACGTTCAGCTATTTTCAGCAACTCCATGCATCTGCTGATCATACAAAACAGTCTCCAGATCAACAGAATCATCAGGGATACAAATTTCCACCTATATCAGTGCATTTATCAAAAGGTTCATCAATGTTTGGGAATCGAACCGTTTTTACTACAGACACAAGAATCGTAACGGAATACCAATGGCTCAGTTACATCATCGGCCAAATACAGGGTAAAGTTCCCTAGATTGAGCCCAACAAAAGGCTCTATTCCCAAATCCATTAATAGCCCTCCATTTTAATGTTGGCCTTTCTAACCACCATTGTTAAATGAGTGATAATTAGTTTATGGACTGCAAAATTTCTCCCATGGGGAGTTATTTTTGATACTGAGGTCACTCATTTCATTTGGAACTCCCAACACAATTGGAGAGGGAAGACTTACATTCAATCACTTCAACGTGGATTTAAGCCCAGGGCCAGGATTTCACGGCCCCGCCATGGCGTGTCTCCCCCTCACCCTGGCGGATGCAGCGAGCCACTTAAATCTCCATTCAATTCGGTGGGACCGTAATATCCCACTGGGCGAGAGGGGCTGTAAAATCCTGGCCCAGGTTCCTAAAATACTGCTTTAACTCAACCTGGCCCTGATTATTCCAGCCCCCATCTCCTCGGAGCAGAAAATGAGTATGACAGGGCACTTTCTGCCGAGCTGTGTCTGCAGCCAAGTCAGGAAATTTCCAAACTTGAGCTACCCAACTCGGCAGTGGAAATCCAGCCAATTGATTAGCAGCACTTGATTGAATTTACTATCATCTTTATACTGATTAATTCTTATCCCCTACAAGTGCACAACATCCTATTTCAAAAATAAAAATAATGTCAATTTCTGCAGCTATGTCTAATATTCCATCTCATCTGGACTGGAAATTTTTTTCTGACAACTTTAAAGCAAGACCAGTCTTATTCCCAGTATTAGCCATCATGTTAATTTCTGAAAGAAATATTTATGAGTCAGCCCTACAGCAGAAGAGCTTGCTACATAAACACATTGGTGTCAATGCTCTTTACTTAGCTGCAGTGGGAGTTGCCTGAGTTACACAACTTATCGGCTTGTGATCAATTGTTGCTTCCCTGAGATAAAATAGGGAGGCATACATTACTTTGCTGAATTGGGATACAATAAAGTAGGATGTCAGCCTGTTCTGTTGTCCACCCATTATCTTGATCCTAATATAACTATAATCAGCATTCTCATGCTAATGTGGTTGAATCAAGCATTGTGCACTTATAACTAGATCTTATACTTT
This sequence comes from Cetorhinus maximus, assembly GCF_964194155.1. Taxonomy (NCBI): domain Eukaryota; kingdom Metazoa; phylum Chordata; class Chondrichthyes; order Lamniformes; family Cetorhinidae; genus Cetorhinus; species Cetorhinus maximus. The sequence continues at coordinate 56,134,621 of NC_135897.1, read as the reverse complement.
GACTTCAATGGAAATAAAAATCAGGAGAAATGTAAAATAGACCTGAATTTTGCCCTCGTCTGGCGTGTGCGATCGGCGGGCCTGGGAGAGGTCGGGAAACGGGCCCCGACTGCAATTTCACGCTGGCTGGCTAATTAACGGCCAGCCAGTGTGAAACATGCACTGAAAAGCTCAGTGCTGTTGGGTTGGGAGTGGGAAGAGGGCGGGCGATGATGTCACTGCAGGCACGGGTGAATGCTTCCGCTGAGCTCGCTGAAGGCAGACAGCTGCCTCAGGGAGCTGCAGACCTCCAAATACTAAAATGAAGCACAAAAAAGCTGCAAAAAGTGTCCATGCATCACAATCAAGCACCTGAAAGCATACCTCATAAAAATGCTGTAACCCAGATATTTCTTTTTTATTTTATTTCCTCATGGGGATTTCATTCTGCCCTTGGGTGAGGTTTCATCAAAAATGTAAAGGCCGCCTGGCTGATTGGCCCGTCTGCCAACTATAAGGTGGGACGGGCCATGAGAAATCACTGACAATTGCGCCGTTAATGGGCTTAATTGCCTGCTTAATTGTCGGCGGGCATGCTTCCAACTGCCGCCCGCATCAGCCGAGCGAAATATCGCATGAGTGCATGAGGATGCTGAAACATTCGCCCGACGTCATCTCACACGATTTTATGCCCACTCGGGTTGGGCACGTGCCCACCTGCGGAACGTAAAATCCTGCCCTGCCAACTCACTTTCATTCAATTTAACCAATTGCACAAAGCCAAGGGGCGGAAGTATTCCCGAATTGCACTAAGTGCAGTAGCAGGAATGAAAAATGATGTTTTACCCGCCGGCCGCAATGGCGGGTTTTCACGCCGCATCGTCTGCTTCCTGCCTCATTAATTATGCAGCCACAGGAAACACGCTGTCTCACTGGTGGGTGGTCTCTGAATCACCTGCCACACCGTTAGCTCGCTGTTTCCTCACTCTAGGTGTCATATCTAAAATGCAACCGCGCACACAGTTCTCATTGCTTGCAGCCCAGGACTGCTCCAGTGAAGATGTGACGGAATCGTCCCAGATTTGCACTAAGTGCGGTAGCGGGCAGGTAAAATGATGTTTTACCCACCAATGGCGGCTTTTCACACTGTATTGTCTCAAACCCATCGCATTACTTATGCTTTCTCAGGAAACACGCCGTTTCCATGGTGGACAGGCACTCATTTGCCCGCCACACCATCATCTTGCTGCTTCATTATGCTGAGTGTCATATTTAAAGTGCAGCTGCACGCACATCTCTCAGTGGTTTCTGCCCATGGCTACTGCAAAGAAGACATGACCTGAAAGGCAAAAAGACTGCAGCCCCCAGGTTTAATGATGTGCCACTTGAAAGCCTTCTGGATTCAGTGGAGGCTCACCATGCTGTCCTCTAACCCCACTCTGGCCGCAGGATGGGCAGCAATATCACCAACCTGGCTTGTGAAGCAAAGATAGCTGTGGTCAGCGCCAACACCTTGCAAAAGAGGGAACCACCCCGTGCTGCGAGAGGGAGAATGATCTCCTCCATTCTGCCAGGATAAGTCACTCTTCTCATCACTCTCAAATCACACACTCACAAACCCATCACATATCCTCAGGGATCTCACTCACTGCCAGTTCAAGAGTCATCATCATTCTCTCTCTCACACACACAGCTTCATTGTCCTCATCCCGTCCAAGGGACCACTCACCACCCACGCATGCCAGGCATACTTGTCATCTGGCCTGGCAGGCGTCCTGCTTACACTCTCCCCATCCCTAGTTATGCAGGAAACTGGCACACAACAGGCAGAGATCACTTACCAGTGGAGGAATGCTTGAAATCAACCTCATTGCGGACTTTGAAAACAGAGCCATCCAGTTGGCCAGTGAGGATCTGGGCTGGTCCTGTGCTGACGGTGAGGAAGGAATGTCTGCTGTACTCCTTGGATTGCAAGGCATGATGGAGGAGTCCTTCAGCCTTCAGGCCGAGGTTATAGCGCCGGCATGCCAATGCACCGAGGTCAACGCTGTTAGGATGGCGGCCGCCATGGAGAACTTGGTTGAGAATCTAGCTCCTGCACTGCTTAGGGGGCTCAACTCCATCACTGACGCCATAATTGGTGTCCAACAATTTGTAGGTAAAAGGGATGCAGGGCAGTTCGATCTCACTCTAGCTACCCCTTCTCCTCAAGGAGTCAGCCAGGGGCCCTTGGGCGCCCATAGGAAGGAGGATCAGCAGGTGCACACCCCAGGGCCATCCATCCAGGTGACTCTGGGAGTATTCAGCCCATCTGAATTCCCTCTTCCCTTGACTTCAGCAGCTCCAGCTCCGCAGGCTGAGAAGGGTGCCACTGCCACACAGCAGGCCCCCGAAAGCAGGTCAGGGCCCTCCAGGTCTCAGCCCTCCAGGGGACCCGTAAAGGTCATCACAGACAGGGTGTAGCAGTCAGCAGGCTGCCTCCACTTCCACTGAGGATGTCCGGGCAGCACTAAAATGTAGTGGCAGGGTTAGGAAAGTTAGGAAAGTTCAGAAGATGTAATTCTTTTCGAGTCAAAACAATTAACTAAATTAACAATAACAAGGGATAAATCAAGCACAGCCCCTAATTCAGGTCAGCTGTAAAACCAAGGACAAAGTTTAAAGGAAACTTACAAACATTAAACCAAAATGTGATTAAAGGGGTCAACAAAACACCCCAGTCCCCACGGTGCCCACCGGGCACGGAAGGCCTCGATGGTGCCGGCAAACACCGCGTGCTCCCTCTCCAGGGACACCCGGCCGCGAACGTAGCCGCGGAAGAGGGACAAACAATCGGGCGGGACTCCCCCCTCGATCGCCCGCTGCCTGGACTTGTTAATGGCCAACCTGGCCAGGCCCAGGAGCAGGTTCACAAGGAGGTCCTCCTCCTTCCCGACCCCCTTCCGCACCGGGTGTCTGTAGATCAGGAGCGTGGGACTGAAGTGCAAACAAAATAGTAACAAAAGGTTTTTTAAATAACTAAAAAGGGAGTGCAACCTACAACACCCTATATACACGTGGTTCACGGACTCCACAAGACCGCAAAAAGAGCAGGTGTCTTGGGAGTCCGTGAACCTACACATTCTACGATTATAGGGGACTGCTGCATGCAACACCCTCCAACCCAGGTCTCCGATAGAAAAAGGGAGAACACCTCCGTAGAGGGCCTCCCATCGGGGGCCTCCGCCACCGGACGGCAACAAGGCATGCCAGGGCGTGTCCGGGCAGCGGACCAGGGCGAGAAAATAGAAGGTGTGCAGCAGCAGTCCGTACAGAAAACCCCTCCGCACCGTGCCAAATGGCACGGAGGGCATGTCCCCAAGGCGGCTCATATTATTGCGGGGCACCGGCACCCGAGGGAGGGTTCGGGCTTTGGGGCCAATGTGGAATTCCGAAGTTCAGAAGATGTAGCTGCACATTCTGGGCACGGATGTTAACCACTTGTATATACTGTTCACTATTGTCAGTAAACTCCCAAGAATGTCTCCCTGCCTTTGGCTCGTTGTTCTGATCAGCAGTGTTCATTGTCACTCAGATGTGAAATCTTTCTGCACAAAATAAAGGCAGGTGTCTCAGTCCAGGGCCTCTTCCCTGTGCTTTGTGCAGCCTTCAGACCAAAGTGATGGTCCAGCCTCACACTTCCTGGGCACATTACTGATGCCTGCACCTCAATGGTGTTTGTCATTGCTGCCAGAATGTCATGGGCAGGCATCACAGAGTTCCGTCATTCTCTCTGTGTGCTCTCAGCACCTTTAAGGTAAGGCTGGCCCCCATCTCTTCAGCATCTGTGACCAGTGATGCTGTGCTCCTGAAGGGCTCAGGTGCTGAAGGAGGACAAAGGATCAGATGCTTTTTAATGTTTTGTGGCTGCGTCCCTATGATAAGACCCTGATCATGGAGCGCAAGCGAGCTGCCCTTGGCCAGACGGGCGTCAGACATTCCCAGAGGCTGTGTGAAGATCTATGGAGTGTCCTCACTGCATGTCATCATCATTATTCTGCAATTGAGCAGCTTTTAGGGCCTGCACTGAATCTCCATGACAGGAGCATTCTCACAGAGGGTAGGAGCACTGCCATAAGCGAGACTGGAGTCAAACGTTCATAGATGCAATGTGAGATCCTATGGTGTCTCCTCGCCACATGTCATCATCACCCTTCATAAATCAAGCAGCTATGAGGGCCTCCCGAGCACAACCGCCTCATCATCCTTGCCTTCAAGGACTTCCTCATTCTCATCGCTGTTGACATCCTCCTTATCGGAGGAGACCTCCAGCTCCTCCATCTCCTCCTCAGCCAGCTCCTCTCCCCGTTGCAGTGCCAGGGTGTAAAGTGTGCAGCAGGTGACGATGATGTGTGACACCCTCTATGGGTTATATTGCAGGGCTCCACCAGACTAGTCCAGGAACCGGAACCTCATTTTCAGCATCCTGATGGTTTGCTCCACCAAGTTGCAAGTTGCAGCATGAGCCTCACTGTACCTTCGCTCTGCTGCAGTCTGAGGCCGCCAAATGGGTGTCATCAGCCACATCCTCTGCGAGTATCCCCTGACGCCGAGGAGCCAACCCTGCAGCCTCTGTGGGCCCTGGAGGATGTCAGGGATCTGTGACCAACTGAGAATGTAGGAGTCTTGGACAGTCCCTGGTAATCGTGCTCAGACCTGCAGGATGCGTTTGTGGTGGCCGCACATCAGCTGCACATTCAGCGAATGGAAGCCCTTGCAGTTGACATAGTTGACCGCGTGTTGCGAAGGAGATCTGAGTGCCACCTGTGGGAAACCCGAGATCTGGGCAAATCCAATCGCTCTTGCATTCTGGTTCCGGGCAAAATGCACAAAGTTGTGTGCCGTCGCAAAGATGGCATCTGTGACCTCATGGATGCATTTGCGGGTGAAGGCTTGAGATATCCCACAAAGGTCAGCTGTAGAGTCCTGAAAGGAGCCTCTGGCATAGAAGTTGAGCACCACTGTCACTTTTAAAGCCACTGGCAGTGGATGCCCTCCATGTCCCCGTTACGCCAATCCTGCAGTAGCTGGCAGATGTGACTGGCCAGTTCCCTAGACATGCGCAGTCTTCGGCAACACTGGTTCTCGGTCATCTGCAGGAATGAAAGGTGGCGTCAATAGACCCTGGGTCTAGCTAGGCACTGACCAGCGTTGGCTCACTGTGGCTTTTCAATGGTGTGTGCGGGAGCCCCAGCCGCCCCTTTTTCCTGAGGGTGCTGCTCCTCCCTCTGCGCGGCGGGGTGCCTCAGTCGCTCTCTTCTCTGTCATCCTCACTCTCTGAATGCCAAGAGGCATACAGCTCATTCACCAGGCTCCATGCTCCTGATGTACTCCTGCAGATAAAAGAGAGATGCATGGGTTAGTATGGGTGTACTAAGAAGCTCTCTTGGTTAAGTGTGAAGGCCACTCAATGCATCCCGGATAGTGCTTGCTACCATTTGGTTGGCCAGAGAAAAGTGCAATGCATGGCTGCCTGAAACACCACTCACTTCTGCCTCACTCCACCTGACCGATTGGCAGCAGCTTTGCCCATCGGACTGCACGCTGTGCTCTCAGCTCAGGCACAGGTATTCTCCTAACCCGCACTACAAGGCTGCGCTGTTAACTTGAACCTTGCGGGAGACTGGTCCAAACAGGGATGGTGACATTGCAAGTGGCTGTGAGCACCTCCTGTAGTGACTGCTCCAAGGCCAGCTTTAGTAAGGAAATTGTACAACATGCCCAGTCATCCAACTGTTATTGCAGTCCACTAAAACACTCAATAGTTTGCAGTCTGTGTCCGAGGGGTGAAAAGCTCTGGAACATCTGGTGGCACTTTGATGCCTCTGCATTGCTTGAGTGGGCAGATAAGCTAGAGGCCTGACTCCGATCACATCAATGTGGCTGCACCTGAACTGTGTCAGCTGCAGAGGAATGGTCACTTTATACAAGGTTTCCCAAATGCGTGGCAGCTTCCCTCCCCTCACCCCTGCCCTGCATGTGCTTGTGCGCTTTTTTCTTTTTGCAAAAATATACTTTATTCATAAAATATCTTCAATCACATTCCAAACCATTTCAAAAACACCATTACAAGGGCACAATCCAGGTTAAACTTTTACAAAATGTATCACCAGGTGCATCAGTACAAACAATATTACAATCATTTACAGCCTTTCATTTTGAGCTGTACAGCCCGAGGGGATTTAAACAGTTCCCAGTCTCTCGGTGCGCTGTGGCAGAAAGGTCTTAGACAGCGACCCTTCCCCATTGCGCCATTGCGGCAGCTGCCCCAAGCTTTAGTGCGTCCCTCAGCAAGTAGTCCTGGACTTTGGATTGTGCCAGTCCGCAACAATCGGTCGGGGACAACTCTTTGTGCTGAAAGACCAACAAGTTTCGGGCAGACCAAAGCGCGTCTTTCACCGAGTTGATGATCCTCCAGCTGCAGTTGATGTTTGTCTCGGTGTGTGTCCCTGGGAACAGCCCATAGAGCACAGAGTCCTGTGTCACAGAACTGCTCGGGATGAACCTCGACAGCAACCACTGCATCTCTCTCCAGACTTTCTTTGCAAAGGCACAATCCACAAGGAGGTGAACAACGGTCTCTTCCCCACCACAGCCACCTCGAGGGCAACGTGCAGAGGGGGTGAGACTCCTGGCGTGTAGGAAGGATCTGACGGGGAGGGCCTTTCTCACCACCAGCCAAGCTACGTCTTGGTGCTTGTTGGAAAGTTCTGGCGATGAGGCATTCTGCCAAATGACTTTGACAGTCTGCTCGGGGAACCAACCCACAGGGTCCACCCTCTCCTTTTCCCTCAGGGCCTCTAGGACGTTACGTGCTGACCACTGCCTGATGGACTTGTGGTCAAAGGTGTTTTTCTGCATAAATTTTTCCACCAGGGACAGGTGGTACGGCACGGTCCAACTACTTGGAGCGTTCCGCGGCAGCGTGGCCAGACCCATCCTTCGCAACACCGGGGACAGGTAGAACCTCAGCACGTAGTGACACTTGGTGTTTGCGTACTGAGGGTCTACGCACCGCTTGATGCAGCCACACACAAAGGTGGCCATCAGTATGAGGGCGATGTTGGGCACGTTTTTTCCCCCTTTATCTAGAGGCTTGTACATCGCGTCCCTGCGGACACGATCCATTTTCGACCTCCAGATAAAGCGGAAGATGGCTCGAGTGATCGCCATCGCGCAGGAGTCTGGAATGGGCCAGACCTGCGCCACGTACAGCAACAGCGAGAGTGCCTCACACCTGATGACCAGGTTCTTACCCGCAATGGAGAGGGAGCGTCGCTCCCACATGCCCAGTTTCCTTTTCACCATAGCCACTCGCTCCTTCCAGTTTCTAACGCATGCCCTGGTCCCTCCGAACCATATCCCCAGCACCTTCAGGCCGTCAGCCCTGACAGTGAAGGGGACAAAGGATCGGTCAGCCCAGTTCCCAAAGAACATGGCCTCGCTCTTCCCACGATTTACCTTGGCTCCCGAGGCCAGTTCGAACTGGTCGCAGATGTGGATCAGTCTGCGCACCGATAGCGGATCCGAGCAGAAGACGGCGACGTCGTCCATGTACAGGGAGGCTTTTATCTGAGTGCCTCCACTGCCTGGGATCGTCACTCCTCTTATGCCCGGATCCTTCCTGATGGACTCGGCAAAGGGTTCTATGCAACACACGAAAAGAACAGGCGAGAGAGGACAGCCCTGCCTGACTCCAGATTTAATCGGAAAGCTATCTGTTTCCCACCCATTGATTGAGACTGCGCTACTGATGTTAGTGTAGAGCAGTTGGATCCAATTTCGAATTCCCTCCCCAAACCCCATTTTGGAGAGCACATCCCCCATGTAGGTGTGCGATATTCTGTCAAAGGCCTTCTCCTGATCTAAGCTGATGAGGCAGGTATCCACACCCCTGTCCTGTACATAGGCAATCGTATCCCTGAGCAGCGCGAGGCTGTCAGAGATCTTCCTGCCTGGCACAGAGCAGGTCTGGTCAGGGTGAATCACCAATTCCAGAGCGGATTTGACCCGATTGGCGATGACCTTGGACAGAATCTTATAGTCCACATTCAACAGTGAAATGGGTCGCCAATTTCTAATTTCCTCCCTTTCCCCCTTGTGCTTGTAGATGAGGGTGATGATGCCTTTCCTCATGGATTCTGACATACTACCGGCCAGGAGCATACTCTCGTACACTCCTAGCAGGTCTGGGCCGATCAAGTCCCACAGAGCCGAATACAACTCCGCCGGCAAGCCGTCGCTTCCGGGAGTTTTACTCTTCTCGAAGGACTCAAGGGCCTTAGTCAGTTCATCAGGAGTTAGCGGTTTATCCAGGCTCTCCCGCATACTGTCGTCTAAGACCTCCGTGATAGAGGACAGGAAGGACTGGGAGGCCGTGCTGTCCGTGGGCTTCACGTCATACAATCCGGCATAAAAGGATTTGCTGATCCTCAAAATGTCGGACCGTGATGACTTTACTGAGCTGTCTTCTTCCTTCAGGCTGCTGATCACAGAGTTCTCTCTTTGTACCTTTTGGAAAAAGAAACGTGAGCACGTCTCATCCTGCTCCACGGAGCGGACTCTGGAACGGAAGATGATCTTGGAGGCCTCCGAGGCAAAGTGCGAGGCTTGCTGGCTCTTCACCTCTTGGAGCTCCTCCTTGACATCGACCCCCATCGACTGCAGCCGGAGCAGATTCTGCATGTTTTTCTGGAGTCGGGACATTTCCCTCTGTTCCTTTCTAGCTTTCTGGGTGCCTTTGAGGATGAAAAACCTCTTGATGTTTCCCTTGATCGCTTCCCACCAGTGTGTCAGGGACTCAAAGAGGGGTTTCACGGTTCTCCAACCTTTGTAATCCCTCTTGAGCTCCTCAATGTTCTCTGGGGTCAGCAGTTGCACATTTAGCTTCCATGCCCCCCTGCCCACCCTCAGGTCCTTCTCCAAGTGGCAGTCCGCCAGTAGGAGGCAGTGGTCAGAGAAGAACACCGGCTTGACCTCGGTGGATCTGACTGTGAATGCACGGGACACAAACAGGAAGTCTATCCTGCAACGAATGGACCCGTCTGGCCGCGACCAGGTGTATCTACGCTGCGCTCCGTCTGCAGGGTTGCTGAAGACGCCGTGCAGCTTGGCATCCTTAACTGTTTCCATCAGGGATCTGGACGTAGCGTCCAATCTGCTGTCGGCCCTGCCGGATCGTCCAGCCGCATCGATGATGCAGTTGAAGCCACCGCCCAGAATGACCGGCCTGGAGGTCGCCAGCAGCTGTGGGAGCTGCTGAAAAACCTCCAGCCGCTCAGCCCCTTGTGCCGGGCCATACACGTTAATTAACCGGAGTGGAGCGTTCTTGTACATTACGTCTGCTACAAGGAGTCGCCCGCCCACCACCTCCTTAACCTCGGAGACGGTGAAGTTGCCTCCCCGCAGCAGAATACCCAGGCCGGAGGAACGAGAGTCATTTCCGCATGTGCTTGTGCGCTACCTTCAACCACAGGGCAGCCTATGCTTCCCTCCTTCAGCACGCCTCAACCTTGAAGTCCAGCAGGCATCCCTCACGTGCACTCCTCAACATTACTGTGCACACACCTCAAAGTTCCCCTCAAAGTGTAGCCTGCCAAGTGCACGCTTTTTAGATGCTGTTGAGAAACATGCTGACATGTTCAAATGATCCAACGGCAGGGCATAAGTCTGGCTCTAGTCTTATAATGATATGCAGAGTATTACAATGAGGTTCCCAATGTTCGATGGGTTGAACGGTCGATCGCAAACTGGTTCTATGACGTCGATTTTTGGCCTTCTCACCATCTTGTCCACTCACGCCACCAAACACGACCAACGCCAGTGGGCAAGGACAATTCCGCCCATGGTCCCAGGAGCCAAGAAGAGTTCAGTGACTCATCACTGGTATGCCATTTAGGGGCCCACTATGATGTCCTCCAGCCCTGCTCTAGCCGCAGGAGTACCAGCAACTCACTTCTCCAGCTTGGGAGGCGATGGCAGTGGTGGTCAGTGCCATTGTTACACAGAAGAGGTTGGCCACCCAGTGCAGAAAGAGGATGAATGAGCTCATCCATGTTGCCAGGGTATGGCAACCATCTCATCACTCTAAACTCAAAGGGCAGAAATTTTTGCTTGGCGGGTGGGTGTGCCCCCGGCCTGCTTGAGCGTGAAATGATGCACGTTGACGTCGGGTGAGTGTGCCGACATCAACGTGCAGTCGCACGATAGTTCGGTCAGCGAGCGTACGCCGGGGTCGGCAGCACCCCCGCTGACAAATGAAAGGCCTGTTAAGGCCATTAAATAATTAATTAACCTAAAGTTAATTAACAATTAACCTAAATTTTTCGCTGGCGGTTGGCAGGCAGGCGAGAAGGCCAAGCAGTCTTTGCATTTTTTGCATCCATGGGTTCCCAAAAGCAAATAAAAATAAAATATAAGTATTACAATTGAATTAATAACATGTCCCTGCTCGTGTGACAGAGTCACATGAGGAGACATGCTTCATTACATTTTTATTTTCTTTATTTTTTTTTAAGAGCTGTTCATCTCCCTGAGGCAGCTCTGTGCCTCAGGAAGATTATGAAGTACGGACTTGTGCGCATGTGCAAAGCATGCGCACAGCCAGCTCGCCTTCCTCCCCCTGCCCGCACACGCAGTGTTCAGCGCTGCTGCTCGTGAATCACGCTGGGCGGGCCTTAATTGGTCCACCAGCATGAAATCACGGTCCGGTGCTGATTGTGGGTGGCAGTCAGCTTCCCGACCGCCCCCACCAAGCCCACACACCAAGGGCAAAATTCTGGCCCAAACATTCGCAAGCCCATCACACATTTACTAGCATCTCACTCACTGCCATCTCAAGAGACATCACTATCCATTCTCACACACATACCCTCACATCTCACATGGCCCCATCTCCTCTGGAGACTGCCTCCTCAGCCCTCAACATCTTGAAGCCTCTTGCACAGATCAACATGTGCCCCCACACACACCCTGGGATACCCTCCTTCCCCAGTGCAGCGCTCATCCTGCAGCCTCTTCCCATGCTTGAGGCCACTTCTCCCCCTTCCCCAAACAAGCCCTAACCCTGCAGCCATTGAAAAGCTACCCCTGCCTGATGCTAGTTTGGTAGATAGAGACCTGCCTGTGAGCCCCCCTAAAAGTGAGATGGTGCTGCCTGTGAAGCCTGGTGCTGATGACCGTGAGTGCTGCATGAAGCAAGGTAGGCAAACAAACCTCGAAGTCCTGAGCAAAGTGCAGCTCACCAGATGCAGGTTGCTTATGTACAGTTGTGAAACACGTCGGCGTGCAATCAGACTGACATGCCTGGATGATCCAGCGTTGCGGGTATGATTCCTGATTCCAGCGAGCAGGTCTTATAATGAGATGCTAATGTATTTAAATTAGGTTCCCGATGTGCGGCGGTGGGAAACAAGGCCCACCACTGACGGGTAGAGTGGAAGATTGCAAACTGGTTTCATGATGGCATAAAATTAATTTTTGGCCTTCTCGCTATATTGTCCGCTCATGTCACCAAACATGCCCAACGCCAACAGGAGTGGAACATTCCACCTATTGTCTTTAAAGTAGGGAGCAAATCAAGTACCAGTAGAAAGAGTAAAGTTAGCATCATTAATGCTACCATTTTGAAGATTGTGGATATATAATTAAAATCACATTAACATGGATAGAAAATAATTAATGTTCATCTATTACCCCAAAGGGAATTATGTTAGTATATTTATTCTTGATTAATAAGGTATCCAATTTGCAAAACTGAACAAAATAAAACGTGATGTTTACAGCATTCAGCATAGCCTGCCTGTGTATAATGTGTATAGTTACAAAAATAGTGCACAACTCAGTTAGCATGCAAACAAACTTAACATTACAATAGTTAGCAGTGTTTTGACATGGCTGATCTAGATTTGGCAGACTCTCAACCCCACTGTGCTGAACACAGTCCCTTGGTCCTGTCTAGTGAAATCTTAGTCTAAGGTTTTCCCTAATGCGTCAGTCACAAATTTCTATTCATTGTCTTTTCTACCCCCATTTCCTGGCCACAGTTGATCTTAATCCTTATTTTGTTCATTTTATGTAAAACCCTTTATTAAAAAACAGGTGTTGAGAAATGTGTTTCAAATATATCTTTCCAGTAAAATGCTCCCCAAGTGCAGTGATTACTTGAATAGTTGATCATTGAGTGTGACAGTAATCAATTAAAGGGCTTGTTAATCAAGAAATCTTGAGGAATTGTGTTGTATTCAAGATCCTGCTTAAGAGAATTTTATATTTTATATCATGCTTCACAATGCATATACATCACATGAAAAAAAGTAAAATGTAGAACTTAAACTGTTAACAGGCACCGTGATTTTTTATTTTTACTGTTTCAAAGGTCTGTTATGAGCAATTATTTGATAAAACCTGGAAATACATGGAATTGGAGGCAACCTTTTAATAAGGAAAGAGAATTGGTTGGAAGTAACAGACAGAGAGTAAGTATAATGGGTATGTTGGATGGATGCGACTAGTGGTGTCCCCCAGGAATCTGTCTGGGGCCTCCGATCAGCTTTTCATTAGAATTATCAATGGCTTAGATGAAGAAAGCTATATATCCAAGTTTTTTGAAGGCACTAAGCCACATATTGCATTAAGTAATGTAAATGAAAGCGAAAAGTTGAAATGAGTCATTGATAGATTATGAAAGTAGGCAAAGCTGTGGCAGATGGATTAAAAACAGAAAATGCTGGAAAATCTCAGTAGGTCTGGCAGCATCTGTGGAGAGAGAAACAGAGGTAACATTTCATGTCCAATATGACTTCTTCAGAACTGGAACTTGTGGAAGATGGAGTTCATTGTGGGAAAGTGGCCTATGAAAGGTTGATTAGAATATTTTCTAAATTATAAGATGAGAGGAACTGTGAAGAAGCAGGATGATTTAGGGGTTTGCGTGCAGAAATTATGAAAAGCTACTGAACAGTTACAAAAAGTAATTTAAAAAGCCAATAGGATGTTAGCCTTTATCTCAAGGGAGATGGAAGCTGTGTTACAGCTGCAGAAGGGTCTACTTAGACCCCATCTGGAGTATAGTGTTCAGTTCAGGGCACTGCACCTCAGGAGGGAGTGTAGCACAGATTCATGAGAATGCTTCCAGGGGTAAAGGGTTAAATTATGGGAACAGGTTGCATGGGTTAGGGTTAAATTCCGTTAAGTATGGAAGATTAAGGGGTGAGGTAATTGAAGTGTTTAAGATGATTAAAGGATTTGATAACATAGAAAGAAAGAAACTATTTCCTCTGCTGGCAGTGTCCAGAACAAAGGGGCATAACCTTAAAATTAGAGCTGGACCTTTCAGGTTTGATGTCAGAAAATACTTCTTCACACAAAGAGTAGCAGAAGTGCGGAAGTCTTTCCTCCTGAAAGCTGATGAAACTAGGCCAAATGAAAATTTCCAACTTAGACTGATTGTTTTTTGTTAGGTAAGGTTATGAAGGGTTGCAAACCAAGGCGGGTAAATGGAGCTAAGTTACAGATCAGCCATATTCTAATTGAATCATGCAACAGGCTCAAGGTGTTGAAAATGTAAATTTGTTAACCTTCTAAACAACAAATTGCCTCCAATGCCTTAATGCTGTGATTTGATTCCTATTAGCACAGCTACACAGTGTGTTAAATCAAACAACTCGGGAAAGGTTTCGAAATAAAAATGAGCAGCTGCCATTCAAGTTTCTGGCAGCTTGAATCTCAAGCCATAACACTCTCTTTCCTCCAAGTAGAAGGTGTGATTTTAAGTCAGTGGGAAACCTGCTACTGTCCCAAGAGTCACAGGTTCGCTTTCGAAATAAAAATGGAAGCATTTTGAACTTAAGAATTCAACACTCTAGACTGGGACCATTTGATCTGGTTATTTGGCAAGTTAACCCCCAGTCTTATTTCATCACTAAAATTCAAAAGGAAAACTGCACACACTAGAAAACTGCATGAAAAACAAAAACATGTTGTATGTACACAGCAGCGTGATCAGCATCTGCAAGAGAAAATATAGGCCCTCAGCTTCTGAGCTCTGGGGCGTGATAACTAGGGTGATGGGGGGTTACCCCAAAGATAGGCTGGGGACTCCCCCCACCCCGGAAGCCCCCAGGTAAAGCTTGCATGGGAAGTTCAAACTTCTGCTGAGCGAATGCCCTGCAATCGCAATGATCCAAAACTCCATTTTAAACCGCAAACTTTGGATGATTCCAGCTGTCTTATCAGAATGGAGAGAGTTAGAAGAATTAAAACCACTTCTAACTCCTGGGTAACTGTAGTACTGATACCCCTCCCTGAAAACCCCCCCCATGTAACCGCCCACTCCCTCAACCACCCACCACGGGATACACCCTGACCCATCCCCCAAGCTGACCATCCCACCCGACTCCTGACCACCCAACCACCCCAACCATCCCCCCAACCGCGGCATCCAGTGCCATAAAAAAGAAGGCATGGCTTCCTTACTTTCCACTCTGCTGACCTCGCCACAAGGCCTCGGGAACCTGCTGCACTACACAGTTCTCGCCTGGCCTGAGTCAGAAGGTTGGGTGAGAAAGGAGTGGCTGGATTTCAAGGTAAAAAACTAGGAGCAGAATGGCAATCTGACTCTGATTGCCACTGCACCGAAGTTCAGGGCTATAGTTTCACATTAGTTGGTAATGAAAGGGCTACAGTAGAAGCATCAATTTACCTTTTCTAATTTCTGTTGTTCGTGGTTGAGTATTTCCAGCATTTATTGTTTTCCTTGATCACTAATTTTGTTTCATATTGCACTCTATAGTGTACATTTTATGAATGTGTTCCTGATGTGGAGGTTCACCTAAGAGATTGTACACTTGTTCCATATTATTTTCAATTAATAAATATTAATGAATAAAAATTCATTGGGCTCACACCTGTGATTTATCAATTTGCATTCCTGATGGATAAGAATTCATTTTGGAATTGCTCATTTGGAAATGTATTTTTAAAGTTGAATTTCTGCAAACCCCCTCCCCCCTCCCAAATATCACACTGCAAAATATGAAAATTACTCCAGGTACCTGGGAAGATCAAATAGTTTCTAATAGTAGGGCATGTCCAGCTTCTAATGCCCTAATCTTCTCTTTGTCACATAAAATTTCAAAGAGGTGAACTGTTACTAACAACAACCTTAATCTCCAGGAAGTCTGCCCACTGCTGCTGCCCAACATCAGTCACTTGGGACTAAACTCTAAGTCCTTCCCTGCTACTGTTCAACTTTAAACCCCAGCTGTTGCCGACAACATTGCTGCTCCCATCTACCAGTAATGCTGGCAGGAACATCACGCTCAAAAAAAAACAAGCTCATCCAGTCCTTCTGTCCTCCTGGGATAGCAAGACAATAAAAGCTTTTCATATCTCAGCACATTGCGGGCAGCAAAGCAAATATTAACTGTGACAGAAACAATATCCACATGCAAAACATATGATTTTTCACTTGGTGTTAGCTATCTGTTAGGAATTGTGTATGCTATTTCTCTGTAATGATTTGTCATTAATAGTTCACAATTATTAAAGTCACTGCTTATAACAGCTCAGGTGCGCGTCAAAAAGGATCTTGGAATGTTGTGAAAAGACCACTGAGCTAGATAGTGTGTTTCATCTATTTTACAGATCAGGTGATGAAAAACATGTTCGCACAGAAAGGAACTGTGAAGTGAAAGGATTCAGTCAGAAATGAAAACAAACATCTGATGATTATTTTGGCTCTTTACCACAAAAGCAGTGTAAAGTAATCATACAATACATTTTCTTCTTACATTGTTTAGGATTTGCCACTATTACAGAAAAAAAATATTGTTGGTACATGTGTGGATACTGATACCCATGCATTTTGTTTTGTGTTGTTGCTACCCATTCCTACATTTATGGATTCTTTTGGTTTAGTTGAGTGTTATATGAGACCA
This sequence comes from Cetorhinus maximus, assembly GCF_964194155.1. Classification (NCBI taxonomy): domain Eukaryota; kingdom Metazoa; phylum Chordata; class Chondrichthyes; order Lamniformes; family Cetorhinidae; genus Cetorhinus; species Cetorhinus maximus. Next base: position 56,118,665 of record NC_135897.1, on the reverse strand, counting down.
ATTAAATGTGATCTTTCTTCAACCCAGAATTGTAAAATCACAGCTTTATATTTGCCCTCACAGCTTAATGCCATTGTCACTCTACAATTAAATTCATTAGTAGATTGATTATCATAATGGAGTATTTGGATTGAATATGAAATTGGATGTTAGCTTTTGGTAAAAGTCAACAATCCTAGAATGAGCACCACCATATCCTGGAAGTCCTTAAATTGTTACCATTAGGTTATATGTTGCTTTTCTCACGTCTAGCAATGATTATAATAAATGCTCCAAAGTGTTATGAGGTGCTACATGGAATAAAGAGCTAATTAAAGCATTCGATACAACATTTTCCCATAAATCTAATTTGAAGTCTGAAACAAAAAAGAAAATGCTGGAAAAACCCAGCAGGTCTAGCAGCATCTGTGGAGAGAGAAATAGAATTAATGCTCCGAGTCTGTTTGATTTCTTTTCAGAGCTAAAGGAGGTAAAAATGTGATGGATTTTATACTGTTGAAGGGGGCGGGGGCACATGGGGGATGGAACAGGTGGAGCAAAATAGAAAGTCAGGGATAGGGGCATCTTTGCCAAATCTCTCCTGATCTCCCACATATCCCAGACCTTCTATTTAGCCCCACCTTCTCCAACCCCCTACCCCTCAATAGTATAAAATTCATCACATTTCTACCTCTCTTCAGCCCTGAAGAAATGTCATATGGACTAGAAACATTAACTCTGTTTCTCTTTCCACAGATGCTGCCAGATCTGCTGAGTTTTCCCAGCATTTTCTGTTTTTAGTTCAGATGTCTCATATCCGCAGTATTTTGCTTTTATTGAAGTCTGAAATTGCCATTTGATCCATAGGGACTGTAACACATGCTTACATTATTATATCTGATGGGCTGTCATATGAAGCAACATGACTTGCAGCATTACTCTGTATTTATACATTCAAAACTCATTTTGCATTATTGATCATTGTTCAACTGCTTTGACTCCATTGCTGCAGAACTGCTGCCACTGTATGTTGGTGGTGCAGGGAGTTAATGCTTAAGGTTGGGGTGCCACTCAAGCGGGCTGCTTTGCCTGGACGATGTCGAGCTTATTGAGTGTTGTTTGAGCTGCACTCGTCCAGGCAAGTGAAGAGTATCCCAACACTCCTGTGTCTAGTAGAGGGTGGACATATTTTGAAGAGTCTGGAGATGAGTTATTCTCTGCAGAATTCCCAGTTTCTGACCTACTCTTGGAGCCACAGCATTGATATGGCTTCTCCAGATTCTGGTCAATGGTAACCCCCAGGATGTTGATAGTGGAGGATTAAGTGATGGTAATATCATTGAGTGTCAAGGGGAGATGGTTAGATTTTCTCTTTTTGGAGATGGTCATGACTGGCACTGGTGTGGTATAAATGTTACTTGCCACTTATCAGTCCAAACCTGAATATTTTCTGAGTCTTGCTGCATGTGGACATGGACTACTTCAGTATCTGAGGAGTCACAAATGGTGGCTGAACATTGTGCAGTCATCAGCGACCATCCCCACTACTGACCTTGGTGGAGGGAAGGTCATTGATGAAACAGCAGCAAATGGTTGGGCCCACACACGTTGAATGGTTCTTTAGAATTACATGTTGTCTATTAGCTACAACAGGTATCTTTCAAAATACTTTATCTGTGATCTTGATTCAAGCATAAAGTCTATAATTCTGTCGAGTGAATATTGCATTATTATGTCACTAATTTTTGCACATTAGCAAACTTTTGTAAATATGCTTGCATATTTGTTTGAAGTTAGATTCTGTTGTGGCGTATATGCTTGAACAGGCTAAGATGCACAACTGATAAGATTCTATTTTAGCACTAACTTTAGAAACCTTAGACAAAGCATGGTGTCAAGGGTAGGACATATCTGCTCTCTCTTATTGCCTATAATTGATATGTTCTATATGGAAAGTGTTGTCTATTTTCTTCCCCTTGGAGTGTGTATTCCAATTAAATACTTCAGCAGCAAGCTTCCATGAGTTTAAAATTAAGTTATTTATTCTCATTCACATGTCCCAAATTAATGCAACAACACAATCAGTGTCATGCGCACACACGCACACACACACACATACAAACAGATAAAGATAGTGCACTTTTACAGATTACAGTTAACTCAGTCTCTGATTTATGATATCCGATCTCCCAGTTGACAGGCCTCTGGTTTCTTGAATGGTTTTGATGATTTAAAGTTGAAATGAGGGTCTTGTAAAGTGAAAGGTTCACAGCATATTGTGAGATTTTTTTTGTAGTCGAATTTCTAGGAGGTTGATTCTCAGGTGAACTTTGAAACTGGAGCGGGTTAAGTACTTTGGCTACTTGATGACTGAACTAGTTTCAGAGTCCAGTTCTCAGACTGGGTTCTGATGGATCTACTGGGTCCTGGGCTAATAAGGGTGCTGTCACTGAAACCAGCTTCAATTACATGACCACTGGGTTAACACTTCTGAGGCCCACCCAGCCTAGTTTGGATAGGGGAGGCCATTGTGATACAATGGGAAGTTGATGGTGGCCATTGAGGTTCAATCATCCAGTATGAAACCTAGAGGCAGGCAGTCTGGAAACTGGTCTTTAGGTGTGGGCCCATCCTTATAGAATGAGATGTGTGAATTCCAGGGACGACAGTGAGATACCCCCCCCCCAAGTCCATATATAATTAAGCATGCGCCAGAGACTTGTTATTATCTGTAGTCCAAATGCCAAAAGTCATATGATTTGCTGCAGCCATCCTAATAGCTTGTTTGTGTCCAATTTTTAAAAGTATTGACTGAAGGTTTATAACATGACATGGTATAAAGGAAGGCTCATTATAAAGTTCTGCTTATAATAGTTGAGAAAGGGAGTCAGAATATAAACCTTGAATCATAGCTTCTGGTTATGAAAGAGAATTATAGTCGAGCAAATTAATTATTTATTGTTATTTTTTGGTAAAGAATTATGCTTTTAGCAGTTTTCAACCATAATTAAGTTATACATTTTTCCATTCAAATACTTTGTGATAACTATGGTGCCATAGAACATCCTGTGAAGCTTTTTAAGTCTTTTACAGATGTGGATGCCACAGGCTGGGCCAGCATTTATTGTCCATCCCTAATTGCCCTTGAGAAGGTAGTGGTGAGCTGCCTTCTTGAACCGCTGCAGTCGTGTGGTGTTAGTATACAAATAGAGCTGTTAGGGAGGGAGTTCCAGGGTTCTGACAGAGTGACAGTGAGGGAACGGTGATATAGTTCCAAGTCAGGTTAGTGCGTGGAAAAACTCAGCAGGTCTGGCAGCATCGGCAGAGAAGAGCAAAGTTGACGTTTCGAGTCCTCATGACCCTTCAACAGAACTGGTTCTGTTGAAGGGTCATGAGGACTTGAAACGTCAACTTTGCTCTTCGCCATCGATGCTGCCAGACCTGCTGAGTTTTTCCAGGTATTTCTGTTTTTGTTTTGGATTTCCAGCATCCGCAGTTTTTTGTTTTTATTAGGTTAGTGTGTGGCTTGGATGGGAATTTGCAGGTGGTGGTGTTCCCATGCATCTGCTGTCCTTATCTTTCTTGGTGGTAGAGGTCGCGGATTTGAAAGGTACTGTCGAAGGAGCAGTGCATCTTGTAGATGGTACACACTGCTGCCCCGGGGTGTCGGTGGTGGAGGGAGTGAATGTTGAAGGTGGTGGATAGGGTGTCAATCAAGTGGCAACTTTGTCCTGGATGGTATAAAGCTCCTTGGAGCTGTTGTTGGAGCTGCACTCAACCAGGCAAGTGGAGAGTATTCCATCACACTCCTGACTTGTGCCTTGTAGATCATGAACAGGCTTTGGGGAGTCAGGAGGTGGGTTACTTGCTTCAGAATTCCCAGCCTCTGATGTGCTCTTGTAGCCACAGTATTTCTATGGCTGGTCCAGTTCAGTTTCTGGTCATTGGTAACTACCCAGGATGTTGATAGTGGGGGATTTAGTGATGGCAATGCCATTGAATGTCAAGGGGTGAGGTTAAAGTCTCTCTTGCTGGAAATGGTCGTTGCCTGGTACTTGTGCATTGCAAATGCTACTTGCCACTTATCAGCGCAAGCCTGAATGTTGTCCAGGTCTTGTTGCATTTGGACATGGACTGCTTCAGTGTCTGAGGAGTTGTGAATGATACTGAACATTGTTCAATTTTAAGCGAACATTGCCACTTCTGACCTTATGATGGAAGGAAGGTCATTGATGAAGCAGCTGAAGATGGTTGGGCCGAGGACACTACCCTGAGGAACTCCTGCAGTAATGTCCTTGGACTGAGATGACTGAACTCCAACATCCACAGCCATCTTCCTTTGTGCTAGGTATGACTTCAACCACCAGAGAGTTTTCCACCAGATTCTCATTTACTCCAGTTTTGCTAGGGCTCCTTGATGCCACATTCAGTCAAATGCTGCCTTGATGTCAAGGGCAGTCACTTTCACCTCATCCCTTGAGTTCAGCTCTTATGTCCATGTTTGAACCAAGGCTCTAATGAGGTCAAGAGCTGAACTGACCTGGTGGGACCCAAACTAAGCCTCAGTAAGCAGGTTATTTCTGAGTAAGTGCCGCTTGATGGTATTTTCTATGACCCCTTCCATCACTTCGCTGATGATCGAGAGTCAACTAATGGCTGGGTTGGATTTGTCCTGCTTTTTGTGTACAGGACATACCACATTATCAGGTAGATGCCAGCACTGCAGGTGTACTGGAACAGCTTGGCTAGGGATACGGCTAGTTCTGGAGCATAGGTTCAGAACTTGTCTGGACCCATAGCTTTTGCAGTATTCAGTGTCTCCAGCCATTTCTTGATAACACGTGGATGGAATCGAATTGACTGAAGACTGGCATCTTTGATGCTGGGAACCTCAGAAGGAAGCTGGGATGGATCATCCACTCAGCACTTCTGGCTGAATATGGTTGCAAATGCCTCAGCCTTGTTTTTGCATTGATATGCTGAGCTCCCTGTCACTGGGGATGGGGATATTTATGGTGTAACAACTGGATGTGGCAGGACTGCAGAGCTTAGATCTGATCTGTTGGTTGTGGGATCACTTAGCTCTGTCTATTGTATGCTGCTTACGCCGTTTGGCATGCAAGTATACATGTGTTGTAGCTTCACCAGGTTGACACCATTTTTAGGTATGCTTGTTAGTGATCCTGGTATGCCCTTCTGCACTCCTCATTGTACTAGGGTTCATCCCCGGTTTAATAGGGATGGTAAGGTGGGGGATAAATTGGGCCATGATGTTACAGATTGTGATTGTGCACAATTCTGCTACTGTTGATGGCCCACAGTACCTCATGGATGCCCAGTTTTGACTTGCTATATCTGATCAAAGTCTATCCCATTTAGCATGATGGCAATGCCACACAATGCAATTGAAGGTATTCTCAATGTGAAGATGGGAATTCGTCTCCACAAAGGACTGTGCAGTGGTCACCCATAGCAATACTGTCATAGACAGATGCACCTGTGACAGGTAGATTGGTGAGGGTGAGGTCAAGTAGGTTTTTCCCTCTTGCTGGCTCCCTCACCATGTGCCGCAGACCCAGTCTAGCAGCTATATCCTTTAGGATTCGGCCAGCTCTGTCAGTAGTGGCGCTATTGAGCTACTTTTGATGATAGACATTGAAGTCCCCCACCCACAGTACACTCAGTGCTTCTTCCAAGTGGTGTTCCACATAGAAGGCAGTGATTCAGTAGCTAAGGGAGGGCGGTATGTGGTAATCCGCAGGAGGTTTCCTTGCCCATGATTGATCCGATGCCATGAGACTTCATGGGGTCCGGAGTCGATGTTGAGGACTCCCGCGGCAACTGCTTCCCGACTGTATACCACTGTGCCATCACCTCTGTTGGGTCTGTCCTGTCCTGGGATGATGATGATGGTGTCTGGGACATTGTCTGTAAGGTATGAATCCATGAGTATGACTATGTCAGACTGTTGCTGGACTAACTTGTGGGACAGCACTCCCAATTTTGGGGCAAGCCCCCAAATGTTAGTCAGGAGGACTCTGCAGGGTGGAGAGAGCTGGTTGTACCATTGTCATTTCTGGTCTGGTTTCATTCCTTTTTTTGGACTTCATAGCAGTTTGATATTTCTGGGTAGCTTGCTAGGCCGTTTCAGAGGGCATTTGAGAGTCAACCACATTTGTTCCTGTCTGGTGTCCCATGCAGGTCAGACCAGCTAAGGACAGCAGATTTCCCTCCCTAAAGGACATTCATGAACAAGATGGGTTTTTATGACAGTCAGTGGTTTCATGGGTGAGATGGTCAGGTGGGCTCGATGGGCAGTGCCCAGGAGTGGTTGGGAAGTCGACCACCGCCCGTGATTGAGCTCCGACCGCGATTTCATGCTGGCTGGCCAATTAACGGCCGGCCAGCGTGAAAAGCGCTCTGCAGCGCTCAGCTCTGCCAGGGTGAGGCTGGGAGAAGCGCGAGCGCTGAAGTTCATGCATGCGCGTGGGTGCACACAGTAAAAGCTCCCTAAGGCACAGAGCTGCCTCAGAGAGCTGAAGACTTTTAAAATAAAAAATTAATAACTTAAGCAATGTTAAAAACATGTCCCCTCATGAACAGGAACATGTCATGAATGAAATTTAATCATTTTTATTTAATTTTTAATTTCTTTTGGAAACCTCATCCTGCCTGTGGTGTCTTCGGGCAGCGAAAAGTTTCATTTAATTATTACTTTAATGGCCTTAGTCAGCAGGGGCACTGCCAACTCCTGCACATGCCCACCTATTGAAATATTGCCTGATGTCATTTTATATGCCTGCACAATGTACGCAATATTCTGCCCATGGACACTACCTTCTAAATTCCAGATTATTAATTGAATTTAAAGTCCCCCAGCTGCCATGGTAGGATTTGAACCTGTGCCCCCAGAGCATTAGCCTGAGCCTCTGGATTATTAGTCCAATGACATTACCACTATGGCACTGCCTTCCTGTAAAAAAGAGAAAAAGGTAAAAATGAAAGAAAGAGGAAAAGGAAAAAAAAAGGAAGACTTGCATTTATATATAGTATTTTCGCAATTGCTGAACACATCATAGTGTTTTACTGCCATTCAAATACTTCTTGAAGTGTAGTCACTTGTAATATAGGAAACCTGGCAGCCAACTTGTACATAGCAAACTATCAAACAGCAATGTGTTAATGACCAAACAATCTGCCTTTTATGATGTTGATTGAGGGATAAATATTTACCAAGACACCAAGAATAACTCTGCTCTTCTTCAAAATAGTGCCATATGGGATCTTTTACATCCATTCAAGCAGGCAAACTCAGTTTACTATCTCATTGGAAGGATGACACCTCCAATAGTGCAGCATTCCCTCAGTACTACACTGTAGTCTCAGCCTTGATTATCGATGTGCTAAACGCGGCACAGTATTATACAACGTGTGGCAATGACAACATTTTCTTATATACCAATGTATATAACAAACTATATTTTAGGTATTGCATTATTTTGATTTGAACCAGAACAGTTAGAGCGTGTATGTTTTTTCCAATTAATTCTTGGGGTTGTGGGCATCACTGTCATTTACTATCCATCCCTAACAATTTAAATTAAATATAATTTAAAACCCTCATTCTTATGTTCTTGCGCCTTCTAATTTTGCTGAAGTGGATGTGCTTTTTCTGAGATGCCACAATAGGTGCAATCATGTCTCCCATTCATGATGTTGCCAGACCTCTTAAAAATCTCATTTTCTAGCTGTGATCACTTACCAAGAATTGTCAAAATAATTCACCAGTTAAACAACTGATGAATCCTATACAGATACAAATATACAAAAGGGAACAAGATGTGGGGGACAATTGAATGCTATTGGATGAATGTGTTATGACAACAATAGCCATTAGTATAATTTTTTTTTAAATTATGAAATACCTCTTAGAATCCAATAACTAAAAAATCAAATGCACCATATTGCTTTCCTTGAGAATTAAGAGTTTTGTGTTTCATAATAAGATACTTACTATAGAGAATGTTCAAAAATGGAACATAAAATATTGGTGTCAACCTCAAAGCATTTTTGCATAACAGCTTTCTAATGAAATTAGGCACATTTCAAAACTATAGCACATTCAATAAAATAGCAACTATAAGATAGACAGCCCATTATTAGTCTGTGTGAAATTTTGCCACATGGTCAAGTAGCTTTACATATTAATCAATTTTTAAAAAGGATCAATGTAAGGAAATAACTGAGTATGGCTTTGTAAAATTGAGGTGCAAATTTGATTTCTAATCATTTCCAATCAGCTGAATATAATAAATTTCTCTAAACCAGGCAAAATGACATCAGACACAATAGGCTGCATTTCACTGGAGAAATGGCACAAAGTTGTCATGCCCAAGCACAGTTTGAGTTAACTTCTTTTACAATGTAAAGCTAGAAGTCCTTGCTTTGTTTTCATTAATTTACTAGGATTAGAGTACAGAGTCTACTTTATCTGAGTTTTTGCTTTTGTTATAGAGCCCTTATAATTGAAATATTCATGAACTGTAATCCAAGGATCTGATTCCAATCTTGGAAGCTGGCATGCTGATCTGCCCAGACTTCCAGGCAACAAAGACACACCGTTCCCACACACCCTCCCCTTCTCTGTAATGTTTAGATAATATGCACACAGACCTCGCCTCTACACTGATAGGGGTTAGACATAGACATGGCATAGTGCAATACCAGTTGTTGCCAACCTCCACCACCTACCCAAAGGCTAAACTCCATTGCAATTTAGTAAATAGTATTCAAATTGAGTGACACTTTCCTTTCTTTGTGGCAATTTTAATGTCAGATGATGCTGTAAAATGAGTAATATCGAGTTAGCCACGCTAAGCCTGATTTTCCTTTTCATTGAAATCAATGGAAGGAAAAGAAATGGGCAGTCAATTCATTGTCATCCATTTTACACCATTGCTTAAAGTCATAATGAGCCACATCATTTTGACTTCAGGCAGTAGCCTATCACACTTGCACAATCAGACAAAATATGTTTCAAACAGCAGTGACAAAGCAGAATAAATGCTGCTGTTCTTCTAAGTGTATGATGATTTTTCATCTGCAGTTAAAATTTGAAGTCTTTTTAAATAGACCTGCAATGGCATAACTTTGAAGTTTTATTGTCAATGAAGGCAATATTAATGTAATGGCTCACTGTTAGGAAGAACACGAGCTCTTCGTGAAACCTTTACAATGTTGAACAATTGCCACATAAACTATTTCATGAGCACGAATCACAGTTTAAGAAAAAAAGTCAGATGAAATTAAAGTTTTCAAATGATAAAAACCCATTATAGAACTGACTAATAACGTTAAGTGTTAAAGTGTGTGTGAAAGTATGTGCTGGGTACACGTGAACTCTATTATAAAAGCACAAAGAAATGAGCCAACAGGAAAACACACACTGTACAGTCAGTGCATTTCACCCAGTGTATCCATTAAATCATTGAATTATTGATGATAGACATTTGTTCAGAGTTACAAAATTTTCTTAATCAAAGGTAAGTTGTTACATTAATATGAAGTTAAACAGCAAGATAACAACTAAACTGAACATAAATGCCTGAAAATAGGCTCACATAAAATCTATAGTTAAACGACTTTTTGCATGGAGAATGCATTCCAGCAGATGCAAACATGTGTACAGGCGATTCTCTGTGTAAGTTCAATCAATGACTTCAGAACATAAAGATCTGTTTCAACCCTTAGAATGTATTTGAAATCATTCTCTGGAAAGTAAAAAAAAACAATGATCAGATTGTGATTTGCAATATGCAAATATATTTCTTCAGAGATTTAAAAGACAAAAAAAAATCACCAAGAAAATCCACACAAAATCCACCAGCATCTGGTATAGAGATCAACAAAGCATTTAATTCCATCATTATGTACTTTAACAAAGGTTTCTCTATATCCAACACACCATGCCCCGCTCGGGTCATAGTGTTCACACCAAACAGGCTCGAGTGAAAAAACAGAGAAACACAGAGGGTGTAGCATTCTGTCTTTCAGTTGCACTGAGACAGAGCCTAGATTAACCAAAGAATAAGAGGCATCTGATGCTCATTTAATGTCTGCCTCTACTGTGGGTCAATAAATAGATTGTGTTCCATTCAGCATCGCTGTATCACCGGAAGTCTTGTGAAATAGTGCAGTGCTGTACATTAAAAGGGTGAGAGAATTATAACATTTTCTTAAAAATCTTTGCAAAGAGGATTATGTTTGTATACAGTAATTAATTTACACGATAATTTAAATTCAGTCTAAAATATCAATTTTTTTTCTGCTTTCAACACCTAGATTAAATAAGTTGGAAGCAGAATTGTACCATACTGAAACATGGTCTAGCTTGTACTATCCATTTTCAAACAGCTATCTTAAGTTCTACTATAAATTTGGGGAGCAAGTGCAGTAATGTCCATCAACACAATTGAATAGGAGAAATATGTACTTAAGCACCATGTCTAGAGAGACAAGCAAGCAGAAAGACTGAGATTACTTTGCATTTGCAGACTTTTGACTTTGGAAATTTTTTGCAAACCATGCCAGTTAACTCATTATTTCACTTATAATACTCTATCACGAGTTAAACAAAAATTAATGAGTTGCATTGCAGAAAAAAAATCAAATACCTTTAGTCAATTTTGGACTACTCATGCCAGAGGGTTTTATTGCTGCGTTTTGAGTATATGAACACTATATTTATGAAGAACTCGAACCATATCTCAGTTTTACAACAAGTCTCGACATAACAGTTTTATTGCTTCAACCTCCATCCTCAAGTGTTCTGTTATTATTTTTACATTGAAGTTCTATTGCAGTATTTTGCTGCTCTGTTTTACATCAATCGACATGCACCAAGTTTTCTGCTGCACTCAACCTATATTTATGAATCTGACCAAAAATTGTCACATGGCACATAAAGTAGGGGGCAGGGGAGGGGAGGTGAATTTGGCAGCTTTAACCTTGTCTGCTTTCTTTCCTGTTTTACTTCCTGCATGTATATTGCACAGCCACTCACCTGTTGGCCATCCGCACACTTCGATGGAAGGCACAAGAGTTGCAACCCATTTTATTGGTTCCAATGCTGGTCCAGCCAGCAGGGGGCACACTTCTATAGGCCAATGCAGGACCTTTCAAAGTGCAGAGTATTATTTTTTGATGTTTTATCTTATACTATTTCACAATTAGAAAGTTACTGCATATACAGTTGTACTTTTGAAAGTTGTTTCACACACTGATACACCTCAGGTCAAGCAAAAAAGAATATTTCTCATGATTTGCATTTCAGCCCAACAGTTGGTTAACTCCGATAAATTCCTCCAACTGGTTTATGTCTAATAGTTACATTGATCCATGGCTGGGTTAATAGCATTACCAATTGAGATTGGTGGGATACCACAAAATAATTCAGAGGAAACAAATTACTTTGCAACATGTCCCTTTACTCAAGTTAATATACTGTATCTTTTTGATGTTACTTAAATCAAATGAGAAAGCGAAAATGAACTGATGAAAAGCAAAACAGTATAGTGACACAGCCTCCTTCCTAGTGACTCAAAATCATGTGCTAGCAACATTAAAACTCAGGCACAAGTGGCATTAGTCCATCTCATTGTTCGGCAAGCCAAGCAGATGAATTGCCATAGCCACCATTATTAAAAAGTGTGGCAGGTATTCTAAAAACAACTACCGCATGTAAATTTTTATCAACAATGAATTAGTTAATCTTTGCTGCAAAATGTTTGTTTTGTCTTTCTTATGTACAAGGAGTTGATGTTTCTGGAACATGTATAAAGGCATAATTCTGAGTTTGCAATAGTATTCAATTAACTCTCTTTGCTATCTTTCAGCTGGGCTTGTTTAAATAAAGATATTATAACCTAACTGTTCATTGGGTATCAAAAAAATTCAATATCTATTGACAGACAATACAATTAAACACAACACACAGCACATTTTAAAATTACAGTGATGAGGCAGTAGGCAAGCTTTAGGCTGTGGAAGCATACCCTGCCTATGAATATGAAAAGGAAAATTAACCCTGTCTGAAATTAATATTTAGGCTTTCCTGTTTAGAAGCAGAAAAACTGGGAAGTAATACATTTATAATAAAAAGCTCATCATTCTCCATCCCCCCATCCCACCTCCAGTGTCACAAAGTGCAGAAATCATGTTAAAAGAATCTTTCATAAAGTACTGAGGCATTACTTTTTGAATCTGCCATCTCCAAGTACTCCAATCCTTGCTTTCTGTAAACTGGAGCAGTGAGAACTTTCCTGTTCATAGCACTCAACTTGATTACACTGGATTTAGGGCCTTTTCATATTGATTTTCTTTCTCCCTTCCCCCAAACATTAAAAGTTGTTAAACAATAGAGCTGATAATGGTATTGGGTATCAAAAGTGTTTTCATTGTCCATTAATGTGTTTTTTTTTCTTTAGCAATCAGGACATCCATCTTGTGTTATATTTTAGCTTAAATACTGGATAGTTTCCAGCACTTATAGAAGAATGTTTTGGTAGAAAAGAGCTATGACTAGTGCAGACATAAAAGAACTGTGAAATATTAAATGTGACTGCAATCACCTGGGAACTATTAGGGAATAAAGAACCATCTAATAACACACACATTTTGAAAAATACTATCACTCGGCAAACTAAGCAACTTAATGAAAGTTCTTGCATTTGTGGATTCATTTTAAACATGAGTTCTCAGTTTTATAATTTATCAAAGGTAAATCTATGTATACAAAAATAATATTCATCTAATATTGGGACATAATTATGTAAAGTTGTAGACAAATTATTATCTGACAATTATGTTATTGGTTCAGTACAGATTACGGTCTATTAATGTGAATGTTGAACTAATGCTAATGGAGAATCAGACATTGTGCTAAATAAATCATATCATTACAAGCATTTAATAAGTAAGTATAATTGTATTATTTTCAAGTGGCCTCGTAGGATTTTTTTTTTGCATGCTCCATACAATGCCAGTTAAGGTTTCCCACACCACTTCTTAACTTATGTCAAGGTCCTGATCATTCCAGTTCTTAACAGAATATCTTTTTAAATAATGGCTTTAATTTTCTGCAATCCTACAAGTCTCTGCTGTCCAGGCAATGGTTCTTTTCACAAAGGAATTTTCACTGTGGGTGGGTGTATTTGACCCTGCTGGGTTAACCACTGGACCATTTCCCTGGACAATGCATTCAGCACTGACTCAAGTCTGTTAATCCAGCAACAGCCAAGGACTCTGGGTCACCGTGAGGTGCAGATTTTGTCATCAATTCACTGATGCCAAAAAGATTTTTAAAAGTTGCCTACATTGAATTACATGTCAGCCAAGGCTTCTCCCTCTATCTTTTCCCCTCTCATATACATCATCTCTTTCTTTAATGCTCTTATTTCTTGAATTAAAAATGAAAGAAAAAAGCCATTCACTAACTGAATGAGAATTGACAGATGCTTATTGCATTCTAAAATAGACAATTCTGGCTCTCTTTTTATACAAAGGTGACATTTGAGACTGACTAGCTACACAGTCCCTGATTTAACCATCAAGTTATTTGTGCAATCTCCATTTCTGGCACATAGAGGAGGAGTTTAGGATTGCTCTTTAGTTTACTGCCCTTGTAAATATTGCACAAAAACACACAAAAGATGGTAACATGAAAAACATTCAATATTTTCTGAAGAAACTAAACCTTTCTAATTCTTTACTTGATGGGGAATACAAAACACAAATATCATCAGGTCTCCCAAAATATTAGAAGATGACCAGACATTAGCAACAACAGATGCTTAATTATACCATAGTACAGTTGACTATTAGATCTTTAAGGTAAATGTTAAAGAAATGTAATGGGACAAACACTATAAACTTCAGGAAAGTATGCTTCTACTAACATATTTCATTTGTACAAAAGAAACATAGGGCAGAATTGTCCCAGATTTGCACTAAATGTGGCAGCGAGCGTGAAAAAATATTATTTGCATTGGCGAGTTTTCGTGCTGAATCGTCCCCCTCTCAGCGCATTAATAATGCATTCACAGGAAACATTCTGGATCGCTGATGGGTGGGCTCAGATTTGCCTGCCATGCCTTGACCTCAGCACTTCCTCACTTCCGGTGCCGTATCTAAAGCGCACCAGCGTACATGCCTATTTCATACCTACAGACCAGTACTGCTTCAAGCGACACATGGCCCTGAAATCCAGGAAGAAAGCAGCCTCCAAATTTAGTGACGCCTCTCTGAGGCACCTGCTGGATGCAGTGGAAGGCTGCCACGATGTTCTCTACCCCAGCTCTGACCACAGGAGGTTCACCAGCGTCACCAATCTGGCCTGGGAGGCAGTACCAGTGGCGGTCAGTGCCACCGGAACACGGAGGATGTCAGCCATCCAGTGCAGGAAGAGGATGAATGCCCTCATCGTTCCGCCAGGGTAAGGCAACCACCTCATCACCCTCAATTCACACAGTCACAAACCCATCAAACATCCACAGGGATCTCACACCTCAAGGGAAGACACCACTAACTCTCATACACACCCTCACATCTCCATCAGGCTCATTGCCTCTGGAGTTCATGGCCTCATTCCGTCCACGGCTCCGCTCACCGCACAAACATTCCATTCAGTGCCATGTGTCCTGCTCACACTCTCTTCATCTGTTTTTATGCAGGAGAAGCTGGCTCACAATAGCAGGGAGGGGTCCCAGACTGAGGGTGGAGTGGCCCACATTAGGGCCCTCACTCACGTTGAGGAGCGTGCCATCTCGCTGACTGGTGAGATGTGCCTGAGATGACATTGAGGTCGGTGGAGAACACCCATGTGAGGATCCTGCACCACATCATCCCGCTGTCTATGCAACTGTGGGTGCTCTCTCTCCTGCTTTGACTCTGCTGACATGCACTAATTATCTCTACTTTGGTTCACAGGGAGCTCTGCCAAGCAACCGACACTCTCAGCCAGCCAGTCCCTCAGCTCCATCCAGGTCCTCACCTCCAGCAAAGAGGATACGTCCTCCATTGAAGAAATAAGCAGCCTGGAAGACTAATCACAGTGCTTACCCACACCCTCCACCAGCGCAGAGAGACACACCTCTGTGGGACCTAGATCTTGAGTAGGCTGAGGTTCACAACCTGGTGGTCACCACATGGACACATGTCAGCAGCAGGAGGAGGCAGGTTCAGCCGAGCTTCCCAGGACTCAGGAGACTGCCAGGGAAGAGGCAACTGTGAGGCGATAAGCCTTTGGATTGGGCCTTCCAGCACATCGTGGAGAGTCAGCAGAAGGCAGGGGACCATCACACAGAGCTGTTGGAAGCCCTCAGCAGAAGAGGAGGAGTGCGTCCACCTGTTCTCTGTTGAATTGGTGCCCACATGTTCACGTATGCGGTCTCCATGGAGAGGATGGTGGACGCCATGGAGATCCTGGTCCAGCAGAACGCGGAGGTGCGTGCATCATGCACTCCATCACATGGGTGAGTTCCTGCAGTGGCAACGCGAGAGGGAAATGGGGCATCTCGACATCCCTCTAGATGCTCCTTCCCCTCAAGGAATCAGGCCGGGGATCCCGGTCACCCGAAGGGAGGAGGAGCAGCAGCTGGATATCCCTGGGTCATCCACTCAGGAATCTCAGAGGCTGTCCGCTCCTTCCGAGTCCCCTTTGCCTATGACCCCCTCGACCTTGTGCTCTGTCACTATAGCGGGAGCAGCTGGACCACAAGAGGACAGCCAAGGCAAGCCAGGGCCCTCGAAGCCTCGGCTTTCCAGAGGATGCACGCCAAAGTCATCAGAGGCAACAGAGTCAACCATTGCACAGGCTGTCTCCACCCCTGCTGCAGATGTCAGGGCAGCACCTAGAAGAGAAGATAGGCCTAGAAAAGTTAAGAAACTCTAATCACAAGTGGTTGCATGGGCGAACACCTTTTGTCAATTTATAATTGGAAAATATATTCACTTTCACTGTATAATGTATAATGTTGTCTTTCAGCTTCATTGACAAGTTTGTGAGTCCTCCCCCTGCGTCTCTCTGCCACCTGATGAGCAATTCAGCTGCATGCAACTGGACCACGAGTGATTCTGGAGGGAGAAGTGTGTGTGTGACAGGGCCTTTCGGAGTCTTGTGCAAGCACTCTCCCACGCACAGGGAGCCTTCATCCATCACACTCATCTCACTCTCACGAACATTTTCAATGCTGCCTGCTGAGGTTCTCTTTCAGTTGTCCATCTGAGCTGACCTGCATCTTCACCCACCCACAGATCGCACTTCCATGCAGCACCTGTTCCCATCCAACATGAGGCTCCTCTCACTTTCAATTTCGACAACCATTGTGGTAGGCAAGTTTTTGATCAACTGCCCCATCCTTTCCTCTCCCCTGGTCACCCATGTCCTTTCCCCCTGGCATCACCTTGTACCTTCCCAGCATCACCTACCAACCCGAACCCTTGTCATTTCAGGATATCCAGGTGAATGTGCATGTTCCACACCTCCCAGAGAACACCGCCCCCATCCACATTGTCTTCCCTGTGTCTGCCTCTGTGTCCCCACCAACCACTCTTGCCACCCCTCTACCGTTACTGACACACCCTCACTCTCGCATCTTACCGGCTCCCTCTGCCCCCTCTTACACTCACCATTCCCTCCTACCATGCCCACCCTCAGTTTGCTCCTCAGGAGGCAGTCATTGATTCCACAAACCCATCCCTTGCATATTCACCTGGATATCCCCACCCCTCACTCCCTCCTCTACCCTTACTCCCTCCTCCCCCCCTGGACACCTTTCCCTCTTTGAACTCTGTCCTTCACCCAAGCACTTTCCCATTTCCGACCTCCCTCCTCCCCCAGACACCTTCCCCTCTCCAAACTCCCTCCTTGCCCCAGACACCATCCCCTCTCCGAACTCCCTCCCCCCTGCCAGATACCTCCTTCCCTCCAAACCCCTTCCCTTACACCTTCCTCCCCTCTTACACGTACCTTTCAGAATTCTCCGCTGTTACACCCTCCTCCACCCGACACCTGCAAGCCCCCTCCCATCCTCATGCCCTGACACATTCATCCACCCCCTCACAACCTCACTCCCCCAACACCTTTGTTCCCCCCTCTCAACCTCATTCACTCCCCTGCGACATCATTGTTTCCCCCCCTACAACCTCACAACCCCCCCCCACTGGTGCACCTTCCTGTCCCACTCACACCTAGACCTTCATCTCCCCCAACTTCACCGATCAGCATAGCAGCCCATGGCCAAGGCTGTGATGTTCTGAAGTAGGCCCAAAACATCAAGGGATGCCTCCCACATTCCATATCTATAAGAATCCACCCAGCATGCAATGCATGTGTTCCTCCAGGGTCTGGTAGCTGTAGGGTTCCAGCATCTTCGGCTCCTCAGATGTCTGTGACCTGAGCAAGGCCTTAAAAGTAAGTCCCGACTACTGCACATCTCGCTTGTTCAGACGTGTTCTGGGTCGACATGCTTTCCCGCCAGTGTAACAGTAAATCGGGCATGGGGATGATTTCGGTCAGGCCTTACTTTGCATCCTATTTGTGGGATGTATATTATATTCATGCCAGCCTCCTGTGGGATTCGCATTCTGCCATGGTGGACACCATTTGATGATCCCGCTGTGGTTTCACAACGACGTGAAACCAATTTCTGCCCCTCACACTGAATTCTCCCCCCCCAACCCTCCATGGCACCCGCCACCAACGGGAACGGATGATTCCACCCTTACTTTCTGCTGCCTGATGCTGTTATATTGTTATAAAGTGGTATTAAACAGCATCTATTTTTCTCACAACTAAAGCTTTTCTCTTGATGTACTTTGACTGCCTTAAGTTATAGCAACACTGTGAATGCTCAATGTGAGCATGAAATCTGGCAGTCAAAGTTTCAATTGAAGCTGAATCACATAGCGCCATGTGATCTGTTTCCCAAGGCTACATAACCATGAACTTTGTTATCAACAGTGATGTACCAGTCCATGGGGGTGGATTTTTTACTCATGTTGGTCATTAGATTGGCTAGATGTATTCATCCTGTGTTGACCTTCTGTTATTACACTGCAGCAATGCACTCAGACTTTCCTTTTGATAAATGAGAGCGAACCCAGGTGATTTTATTCCAGAGGAATTTGAATATGCAGCTGTAATATTAGCAACTTGAAGCTGAATTTATTCCAAAACTAGGATGAACTCAATACAAAAAACTTGTGGCATATCAGCTACAGAAAAAGAAAACCTTATAGACAAATAACCACACTGCTTAGTACATACACAGAATTATCCCCTGGTCTGAGATATTTTTGCTGGTTTAGTTATTGGACTACGTTTTGTGGTGCATTGGAAACGTTCATTTTTGGAAGCCATACTGAGCAGATGTGTTGAGGTGAGTTCAGCCAAGGGAGAGGTTATAATGTGGGTTTTCACAAGCCTCTTCATTCATATTCACTGCAATAAGATTCAATAAGCAGACTCATGTCTTCTATAATCTTAAACTTGCAATTTAATGAGCAATATTAATCAAATAGCATTCCACAGGATTAACAATACCCCATCTATTGTGGTCCTTTACATCAAAAATGCTCCTTTCTCATTTGAATGCAATCATATAAATTTTACTCAACAGGTGGACAGATTGTGAACAGCAACCCTTTGGTTATCTAGTTAAACATGTACCTGTCCATAGCCAAAAACAACACCAGTTAAAATTTTATGCAGCATGACATTTATTTCATGGTTCCAGAGCATCTTTGAAAACTTGTCCCTTCAAAGCTAGACCTGGCTAAGTTCTAATCACAGATGGTGGCACCACCGGTATCGGGCCATCTCTAGACAAATAATTTCATCATCCTTATTCCCCTAAGTGCTATTGGACTTATTATTTTAAATTCACAATTTATTGGGTCTGGTTGCCCAATTTTCCACTATGTACTCCTGGTGGGAAAAATCCCCTTTAGTGCACTATTAGTGAATGTCCTAACTTAAAGGCTGGAAATCTCTTCCCTAATCCTGGCCAAATATCCAGCAGGATTGCAGCAGAGAATGAAGGAAAAGTCAAGCAATAATCCTAACTGCCACCTCACTGCCTGACCAGAAGTTCTACCCCCATCACTCTTATCCTTGGCCCAGCCAACCCTTCACTCTGTTCCATCCTGGTCACTTTCCTGATATTGTCCCATCTTTGCTCTTCCAAGTTCAAAAAGCACAAATTTGAGCATATGTACTCAGTCACCCATTGACATGTCTGCCTCCACATCCATAGCTCCAGCAAACCTTATTCCCTTCTATCAAAACTGCCCACTACTCTAGGATCATCCTGGAGATCAAGAATAACCCCAAGCTCCTCTTTCTATCACCAAACACCTTGATAAACTCTTTTCCCCATCCCTTAAACTCTCTAACAAGTGTGAGAAGCTCATAGGGCGGAATTGTCCCAGAATTGCACTAAGCCCAGTAGCGGGTGTGTAAAACGACGTTTTACCCACCGGCCACAGTGGTGGGTTTTTGTGCCATATCGTTTGCTTCCCGCCTCATCAATTATGCAGCCGCATGAAACACATTGTCTCACTGCCGGGCAGCCTCTGAATTGCCCAGCATGCCGTTACCTCACTGTTTTCTCACTCCGGGTGCCATGTCTAAACTGCAGCCGAGCACAGAGTTCTCAATGTTTGCAGCCCAGGACTGCTCCAGTGAAGACATGGCCCTGAAAGTCAAGAAGAGTTCAGTGACCCGTCACTGGAATGCCTTTCGGAGTCCCACCATGATGTCCTTCACCCCCTCTCTGGATGCAGGAGGTCCAGCAATCTCGCCACTCCGGCTTGGGAGGCGGTGGCAGTGGTGGTTCAGCAATCTCATCACTCTAAACTCATCACTCATCACACTCACAAGGCCATCATTGGCATCTCACTCACTGCCAGCTCAAGAGACATCACCACTCACTCTCTCACACACACCCTCACATCTCCATCTGGCCCCATCTCCTCTGGAGATTCCTCAGCCCTCCCATCTTGAGGTCACTTGCACAGATCAACATGTGCCCCCCCCCACACACCCTGGGATACCCCTTTCCCCAGTACAGCCCTTCTCCCTGCAGACTCTTCCCTTGCCTGAGGCCATTTCTCCTCCTTCCCCAAGCAAACCCTAGCCCAGCAGCCATTGAAAAGTCTCCCCGCCTTATGGCCGGTCTGGTAGGTAGAGACCTACCTGCGAGCCCCCCTAAAAGTGATGAGGTGCTGCCTGTGGAGCCTAGCGCTGATGACTGCGAGTGCTGCGCAAAGCAAGGTGGGCAAACAAACCTCGAAGTCCCGAGCAAATTGCAGCTCACCAGGTGCACGTCACTTATGTACAGTTGTGACAAACACTGGCGTGCAGTCACACCGATGTGTCCGGATGATCCAGTGTCTGGGGATGATTCTGGCGAGCAGGGCTTAAAATGAGATGCTAAAATGTTGAAATTAGGTTTCTGACGTGCTGCAGTGGGAAACGCGGCCTGTCATTGACGGGTGGAGCGGACGATCGCAAACTGGTTTCGTGACTGTGTAAAACCAATTTTTGCCTTCTCGCCATTTTATCCCCTCACGCCACCAAACATGCCCACCGCCAGCGGGAGAGGAACATTTCTTCCACAGAGTTCACACTCACCAAACTAAACACCACTTTCTATTGCTTCCTCCCATTCCCTTGTCCACCAAGTCAAACACCCAGCAGGCCTGCCTTACACCAGTGTGGAACCACCTCCCCCAGCTTCCTCTGCAGCTTCTCCCCATCTCACTTCATGCACTCATCAAGCTTATCTCAACTGTGAACCTGACCTCCTGATCCATCAACCCCACTGGAACTAAATCCTAACCACCTAACTTGCTTTCCCAGCTAACATGCTAGAGAACACTGTAAATGCCCTTTCCTTAACCGAGGTTTTCCACCCATGGTGGTTGACAGGACCCTCAACCGTGTCCGGCCCATCTCCCGCACATTCACCCTCATACCTTCCTTTCCCTCCCAGAAACATGATAGGGTCCCCCTTGTCCTCACTTATCACCCCACCAGCCTCCGCGTTCAAAGGATCATCCTTCGTCATTTCCGTCAACTCCAGCATGATGCCACCACCAAACACGTCTTCCCTTCACCCCCCCTGACGGCCTTCTGCAGGGATCGTTCCCTTCGGGACACCCTGGTCCACTCCTCCATCACCCCCTACACCTCAACCCCTTCCCACGGCACTTTCCCATGCAACCGCAGAAGGTGCAACACCTGCCCCTTTACTTCCCCCCTCCTCACCGTCCAAGGGCCCAAACACTCCTTTCAAGTGAAGCAGCACTTCGCTTGCACTCCCCTCAATTTAGTCTACTGAATTCGCTGCTACCAATGCGGTTTCCTCTACATTGGAGAGACCAAACGCAGACTGGGTGACCGCTTTGCGGAACGCCTTCGGTCTGACTGCAAGCATGACCCAGACTTCCCTGTCGCTTGCCATTTCAACACACCACCCTGCTCTCATGCCCACATGTCCATCCTTGCCTGCTGCAATGTTCCGGTGAAGCTCAACTCAAACTGGAGGAACAGCACCTCATCTTCTGACTAGGCACTTTACAGCCTTCCGGACTGAATATTGAGTTCAACAATTTCAGATCATGAACTCTCTCCTCCATCCACACCACATTTCCGATCCCCCCTTTTTCCAATAATTTATAATTTTTTTACAAATGTATTTTTCTTTTCCCACCTATTTTAAAATTTATTTTGATCCATTGTTTCATCTCCACCTTTTAGCCCATTTCGATCCTTTCCCCCTACCCCACCCCCACTAGGGTCATCTGCCACTAGCTTGTCCTGCTTGCTACCCTTAATGTCCCCATTAGCACATCCTTTAGATAATATCACCACCGTCAACACCTTTTGTCCTTTTGTCTATGACATCTTTGTCAGTCTCTTCCTGGCCTCCACCTATCACTGGCCCCCTATCGAGCTCCTTCTGTCCCATCCCCCTCTACCAGCTTATATTTTATCTCATTTCTATATTATTTTGATTAGTTCTGATGAAGGGTCATACGGACTCGAAACGTCAACTGTATCCCTCTCCGCAGATGCTGTCAGACCTGCTGAGTTTTTTCCAGGTATTTTTGTTTTTGTTCCCTCATTAACTACTGTCCCATCTCCTACTTATCTTTCCTTTCCAAGGTCCTTAAATGTGTTATAATCTCTTTAGCTTCATGCATACCTCTTTCACAACTCACTATTTGAATCTGTCCAATCAGCTTTCTATCCCAATGCCAAAATGCTGAAACAGTCTTAACCAAATTCACAACAGAATTCTCTGTGATTGCAACAGTGCTGTATCATCCATCCTTGCCCTTTTCAATGTTATAGACAGAGCTGATCATGCCATTATTCTCTGTTGTTCAGCTTTGTGGGATTGCTCATGCTTGTTTCCCCTCTGACTAATCCTCCGAAAAATCTGTTCAGTTTAACATTTTTTTTTTCTTTTTATCCCAAACAGCTATGTCAAGGCACCACAAGGATCTATTATTGGCCTTTTTCTCACTCTGGTTGTTAGAGGTGAGGGCAAAGGAGTTGTTGAGCCTCCACCTCTTGCTCATCTACATGCAGTCCCTTAGCAACATCATATGTAAACATGAGGTCAGACATGGGGTGTACAGTGACTTACTGCAGCTAAATACCTGAAAGAATGAAGTCATTGTCTTTGACCCCAGGCACAAAATCTGCACCTGCTTCACCAACTCTATCTCTCAATCTGGCTGCTATCTAAAACTAAAGCAGACTGTTCACAACCTTGCCATCTTGTTCTACTTAAGTTGAGCTTCTCTCCACATATATTCTCCATAACAAGGACTAGCTATTTCAACCCCTTTCTGAATGGCCACCTGCCATTGAAACTTCATTTCATATCTTTATCACCTACAGATTAGATGGCTTTAATGCTCTGTTGGCTTGCTTCCATCCTCTGCACTCTTCAAATTTCACTTCATACAAAATTCTGCTGCCTGTACCCTATCTTGTCTGAAGTACTGCTCATCCAGTTTACCCATGTTCACTGACATGCATTGACTGTGATATTAACTTTGATGTACTTCGGAAGTGAGGCTGGGACAAAAGGACAAAAGTGGAGAGGGTGTTGGTATGAGGAGATCAGATATCATGTGGGAAACATGAAAAGAATTTCAGAATCAGTCTGCCTGTGACATTTTAGCTCAGCAACCTCAATATCATTTTATCTTTGGTTTTGCTGTTTAATGTGTGGTGTGACCCATGTGCCATAAACTCAACTCCATCATTTAAAGAGATACTTCAAAGAGAGAATTGGGAGGAGTTGGGAAGTTTGGCACAGAGAGACCTTACGCTTGGCATTATAGTGTGTCTCTAATCTGCACTAAGCTGCTGTCTGGCAGAGTGACGGGAGTCATAGAGTCATTAAGGCACAGAAGGAAGCCATTCACCCATCGAGCCTATGAGTGTGTGAACGTGTGTGAATTGCAGCTGGAGAAAGGGAACATGGAAGTGTGGATGCCATTCAAAATATTTCCATTTCTCACCCACTATCCAACACTCCCCACACCCGCCCAATCAGTACCTGAAATATAGCCTCTTTGTTCTGTTGTCAGTGGAGAAGTCTATGGCAGAGTCCTCAGGCACTTCAAAACCTAGAGGTCCTCAGCCAAGAATGTCTCAGCAGCCAGCAGCCAGCAGCCTGTCTCTATCTCTGCTGAAGCCACAGGAGTTTCACCATGTAGGGGTAGTAAAAAAAAAGATAAAACTTTGTTGTTGCATAAGAATATGCATGTGGGTGTGTGATAAAATGGAATGTTGTTAAGTTTCCATACTTGAGTAGAATCACATAAAATGTGTTACTTATCAACACTTTCCAATACTTGGTTGCAGGGTGGCAACTCATCTTTTTAGCTGACGGGTGAGGCATGAATTGACAGGGACCAAAGGGAGGATGTGCAATGAGTGGTTGGTTGTTAGCAGGACTGCTTTATGTTAATAGGATTGGGGGTGGTGGGGGCAATTAGGGCCATGGGGATGAAAATGGCCATCAGATGTGGTTATTATATGGTTCCAGTGGTGGTAACTAATCAGCTGGCATCCCAGGTGGCTATGTGAGTGGTTGGTTGTGCAATGGAGTTGCCATTTTTCTCCTCCTCTTCCTCAGACTCCTTCACAGATGATGGGTGCTCAGAGCCTTGTTTATTGCTGTAGGTCCAATCCTTGCTTATGCATAATGTTGTCACAATACAACACACTGATTATTCTGAAGGCCCAGGCTGTTGAGTTTTGAAGGGATCTACCCAGGCACCTGCAATGCATCTTGAACATGCTGATTTCTTGCTCACTGGCACATCTGGTTGAGATATGGTTTTTGTTGTGCTGCTCCCTGGTGTCTTCAGCTAAGTTTGAAAGGGTAACCTTTATCTCCTAGCAACCCCTTAGACTGCTTGTAGGTCTAAAGTGCTCGGGTAACTTGACTGGCCCCAGGATGAAAACATCATGTCAGTTCTCTGGTAATCCGATGCATACCTACTTTTTCTTGTGGTTGCACACCAGCTGCAAATTGATGGAGTGAAGCCTTTGCGGATTACAAATCCTCCTGATTGATCTGGGGATGTGCAGGTTCTTTCCTCTGGGAAGCTAGCCAGAGATGCACACTGGCGCGCCTGCTCATTTTGACTGGGGTTATCACAGGCAAAGTTTGTCTCATTGCCAACCGTGGCAAAGAGCTCATCAGTGACACTTGTGTTCAGCTGACTGGGAGATTATGCCTATGTCTCTGCCAATGCTCTGGAAGGATCTGGTGGCACAAAAGTTTAGGGTGATGCTCACTTTCATAGCCACTGGTAAAGCATGGTCACCAGATCCAGCAGGGGGAAGATCTTCTTCTAGGAGGCTGCAGATGTCTGTCGCCACCTGAGGTGACAACCTCAGCCTGCAAAGGCACTGCTCTTCCAAGAGATTTAAGAAGCTGAGTGCCTGCTTGTCCACCTTGTTATGGGCATACTACCTCCTGCGAATCCAATTACTCTGTTGTTCCCTTCACTGTTTACCATGTGCATGTCTCTTGGAGTGCATGTCCACAGATCCTTGAAGGTGGCAGGACAGATGGATAAGGTGGTCAAGAAAGCAGATGGAATGCTTTCCTTTATTGGGTGGGTTATTGAATACAAAAGCAGGGATGTAATGATGGAACTGTATAAAATGCTGGTTGGGCCACAGCTGGAATTTTGTGTACGGTTCTGGTCACCACATTACAGGAAGGAGATAATTGGTCTGGAGAAAGGGATGTCTTTCTACAATTTAGATAAAATGAAGGTTGTCAGCATTGTAATTTGTTTTGTAAATGTCAACACAAAAAAGGAATAAAGGCTTAAATTTATATCGTGCCTTTCACAATCTCAGAACTTCCCGAAATATTTTCTAGCCAATTAAGAACTTCTGAAGTGTAGTTACTGTTGTAACACAGGAAAGGGCAAAACTGCATCTGCTCTGAACAGCAATTATTTTAAAAAAGCAAGACTTTTCTTGCACCCCAAACTTATCTGTATTGTACAAACATAGAAAGAAAAACTACTTAATTAAAAGGTGGAATCATCCCAGAAATTGACAAAGTCCAATATCGGGCGAGGAAAGCGGCGTTTGAACCGCCAACAGCAATGGCGGCTTTTTCTGTCGTATCGTGCGGCACTTTTTTAAAAAAATGCAGAGGCACGGGCTTCACGTGTGATCGCTGGTAGGGCTGATTCGCCTGCCCCACCTTGACCTTAAGCCTTCAATAATCCAGGCACCATATTTAAATAATGCCCATGCACAGAGCTAGCGCTCTCTAAGGGATCAAAAGCTGCTGGAAAGTCATGGCTGCCAAAAGGAGGAAACATGCTGCCCCCAAATTTGGTGTTACATCCCTCGAGCGCCTACTGGATGCAGTGGAGGCCAGTGTGATGTCCTCCAATCTCACTGTGGGCGAAGACCAGCAAGCAAAGTTACCAATCCAGCATGGGAGGTGATGGCAGCAGTGGGCAGCATCAACGCCCTGCAAAACAGGACAGCCACCCAGTGCCAAAAGGGAATCATGATCTCCTCTGTGCTGCCAGGGTAAATCACTCTTCTCATCACTCTCAACTCACTTAATCAAAAATCTATCGCACATCCACAGGGATCTCACTCACTGCCAGTTCATGGGACATCACCATTCACTCTCTCACACACATCATCATCTGCCCTGCGGATCATGTACTCATCCCACCCATGGCACCACTGACAACCCACACATGCCAGGCATCCTTCTCTTCTGGCCTGGCAGGTGTCCTGCTTACACTCTCTCCATCTCTATTCATACAGGACAAGCTGGCACACAATCAAAAGGAGAGGTTGCAGACGGGTGGAGGAATGCCTGACATCAAGGTCCTCACAGACTTTGAAAATAGAGCCATCCAGCTGGCTGGCAAGGACCTGGGACATTCCTGTGCTGATGGTGAGGTCGGCGACGCTCAACCAAGTGAGGGTCCAGCAGTGCAACATCCATCAGACCACCATGTTGTGAGTCAGTTCCCCTGATCCACAGTCCCCTGCCATGCACTAATTATCTCCCCTTGCTTTCACAGGCACATCTGGGAAGCAGCCGAGAGGGGCCATGAGCCAGGTCCTCGACTCAAGCACCCGAAGGCACCTCAGAAGAGGAATCTAATGACACAATAATTGAAGACCCATCACAGCGCTCACCCATACCCTCCACTGGCACAGAGACACACACCTCGATGTGACCTAGTTCTAGAGTAGCCTCGGGGTCACAATCTGGTGAGAACAGTGCACTGTCTGATCCACAGCAGTTGGAAGTTGGGACTTCCCAGGATTCTGATACTCAGAGGTCAGCTGGAAGCCAGAAATCTGTTGAGTCTGAGTCAGCCTCTGCATTCTGGGCTGCAGCAGTTCAAGAAGGCAATTCACCACCACCTTCTCAAGGGCAACTAGGGATGGGCAATAAATGCTGGGCCAGCCAACAAAGCCCACACCTCATGAATGAATTAAAACAAACTCGGTCATACTTCAGTTGCTGAAGCTGTAAAGCAAGCTCGGGAACATCAGGAAGGGATGTCTGCTACATTCCTCAGATTGCAAGGCACAATGGAGGAATCTGTCTGCCTTCAGTCTGAGGTGATAGCGCCGGCATGCCAACACACTGAGGTCAACATTGGTAGGATGGTGGGTGCCATGGAGACATTGGTCCTGCACTGCTGCAGGAGCTGCACTCCATCACTGACGCAGGCATCCATCAGTGTCAACACGAGAGAGGGTGGGGCATCTTGAGTTCACTCCAGTTGCCCCTTCCCCTCAATGAGTCAGCCAGGGGTCCTCAGGAACTCACAGGGAGGAGGGGCAGCAGGTGCACACCCCATGGCCATCCACCAAAGTGACTTTGCCCATCCGAATCCCTTCTTCCTCTGACCCCGGCAGCTCTAGGTCTGCAGGCTGAGGAGAGTGCCACTGCCACACAGCAGGACACTGAAAGCAGAACGGGGCCCTCCAGCTCTCGGCCCTCCAGATGACATCCACCAAGGTCATCACAGACAACAGGGCATAGCAGTCAGCAGGCTGCCTCCACCCTCTGCTCTGGGTGTTGGGGGACCACCAAAACGTAACGGTAGGGTTAAGAAGGTCAAGAAGATTTAGTTGCACAATGTGGCCATGGGTGTTAATAACTTGTACTCAATGTTAACCATTGTAAATATACTCCCAAGAATGTCTCCTTGTTATGATGAGCAACGTTTTTGTCAATCAGATGTGAACCTTGGTTCCTGCACAAAACGAAGGCAAGTGTCATAGTCTTGTGCAGTGTGTGACCTTTTGAGCACA
This sequence comes from Cetorhinus maximus, assembly GCF_964194155.1. Lineage (NCBI taxonomy): Eukaryota > Metazoa > Chordata > Chondrichthyes > Lamniformes > Cetorhinidae > Cetorhinus > Cetorhinus maximus. The sequence continues at coordinate 56,090,773 of NC_135897.1, read as the reverse complement.
GTTATTGTCTGGCTTCAAAGTCACTCTCCAGATTAGTGATGCCTGCACCTCAATGTGGCTTGTGTTTGCTACAAGAATCTCGTACCCAAGTGTCACTGGGTTCCGTGATGTTCTCTGTGTGCTCTCAGCACCTTAGAGGCAAGGCTACCTTCCCCATCTCTACACCATTCCTTACAGGTTTAGAGTGTGGTGCTGAAGGGAACAGGTGATGCAGTCTGCCAAAGGATCAAGTTGTCTTAAAGTCCATGTGACTGCTGTATCTCAGCAGCATCTCAATGCTATGAGCCTCTTCACAGAGCATATGTGTGCTGCCTTCAGTCAGACACAAGTCAGACATTCCCAGATGCAATGTGAAGATCTAAGGAGTGTCCTCACTGCCTCTCGTCATCATCCTCCTGGAATCTTGTGGCAATGAGGGCCTCATGACTACACCTTCCTCATCTAGCCAGTGCAATGGCCTCATCGCCTGCACCCTTGCCTTCTGGGACCTCATCACCTTCATCCCCTTTGACTTCCTCCTCAGAGGAGGTGACATGCAGCTCTCACATCTGCTCATCATCCAGGTCCTCCCCATTTGCATCACAAGGTTGTGTAGCGCACAGCAAGTCACTATGATGCGTGACACCCTCTGGGGAGTGTACTGTAGTGCTCCACCAAACCTGTTCAGACGCCAGAACCTCATTTTCAGGATACCAATGGTGTGCTCAACCAAACTCCGGGTTGCAGCATGAGCCTCGTTATACATTCTCTCGCCAGGAGTGTGAGGCCACCACACGGCTGTCATCAGCCATGTCCTTTATGGGTAACCCTTATCCCTGAGGAGCCAAGGCTGCATCCTGTGTGGTTCCTGGAAGATGTCAGGGATCAGAGACCTGCTGAGGATGTACGAGTCGAGGATGCTTCCAGGGTATCTTGCACAAACCTGCATGATTTGTTTGTTTGTTTGGTATGGTTGCAGTCCAGCTGAACTTTGGGAGGATGGAAGCCTTTGCGGTTCACATACTGGACTGCTTGTTGCCAGGGAGATTTAAGAGCCAAATGGGTGCTGTCGATGGCACCCTGCACCTGTGGGAATCTGGAAATCTGAGCAAATTCCAGCACTCTTGCTTCCTGGTTCACCTGAACACTGTTGAAATTGTCAAATGCCTTGGCAAAAAGGGCGTCCTCCTGGATACATTTGTGGGTGGAGACTTGTGAGATCCCACAAAGATCTCCAGTGGAACCCTGGAAGGAGCCACTGCCATAGAAATTGAGTGCATCAGTAACTTTAACTGCCACTGGCAGTGGATGCCCTCCAACGAGTCCCCGTGGTGCCAAATCCTGCCGAAGGTGGCATATGCACATGACCAGTTTCCTGAAAACGCGCAGGCATCAGCGACACTGGTTCTCACTCAGCTATAGGTAACACATGCGCCGTCTGTGGACCCGGGGTCTAGGAAGGTGCCTATGAATAATGGCTCTGTGGGGTTCATCCTTTGCGTGTGGAGGAGGCTGTGCTGCCCCTTGGTCTTGAGGGTTCTGCTCCTCCCTTTGGCGAGCCAGGTGCCTCCATCACATTCTTCTCATTCTTCTCTCCTGTCTATAAGCAATCAGACAGACAGCGAGATCACCAGACTCCACGTTCCTGATGGTCTCCTCACTGCAGAATCAAAGAGAGAGACACAAGGGTCAGTAATTGTCTCCTAAGAGCCACTCTTGGTCAGGTCATTGCCTGCGACTGCCTCTCAAGGCCCCTTAACAAATGTCGGAGAGTCCAGGCCACCACATGGATGCCCAGTGTTTAGTGTACATGATGGCTCACCATGCCCACACCCAGCATCGCCCCACACAACATGGCCGAGAAGCACAGCGTCGGCCACTCGACTGAATCCTGAACTCTCATCTCAGGCACAGGCATTTTCCTAACCTGCACTCCAAGGCTTTATGGTTTGCTTGTGTCGTGAGGGTGAATTTTCAATGTCTCCTTAAACATGATGTAAGGGACTTGGAGCGCACCCCTCCATCCATGTTCAATGGCCACCTTTCCCAAGGGGGCTTTCAGGCTTGCCCAGTCGCACAATGGTTCTGTAGCATCTTAGCACTCATTCGAGTTTGAAGTATGCGTGTGAGGGGTTAACAGTGGAGGAGCAATCATTGGCACTGTGAGGAATTGGTGCTGCTTGAATGGGCCCAATTGCTTGACTAGGCTGACTTTCAAGAATGTCAACTGAGCTCCATCTAAACACTCTCAGCTGCAATGGAGTGCTCATCTTTGACATGTTTTGCCATTAGCCCAGCCGTTTTCTTTCCCCACTACCCTCCCACCAACCTGCATGTGTTTGTGCGCAAACTTCAGTCGGTGCTGCTATGATTCCACTGGCACTGTTGCCCTTGCCCCGAGGTTGCTTTCTACCCCTTCCCCCTTTGCACTGTCATCCTTACCGTGGCACCACAAGCCAGCTACAAAGAAGCCATTGCGGTGACTTGCCTGTGCCCCCCTCTGAATCTGCGGAGCTGTTGGGCTCATTGCGAGTGCTGCTTAAAGTTGTGTGCACTCACCTCGAAATTGGGGTCGACACATTCGCGCCTTTTAAAGGCAGTTGTAAATCACGCCGATGTGGGGTTTAAATGTGAGGGGATGATTCCGGTGTGTGGCCACAATAATTATATGCAAATTTATTTCAAATGACTTCCTGATGTTTGACAGCAGGAAACGCGTCTGCCATTGATTGGGGAATGGGACAATCACATCCTGGCTATACGTCGTCAGGAAACGCAACTGGAGCCTTTCATGAGATTCTCCGATCTCGCCACTGAAAACGCCCGCTGCGAACGGGGGTAGAAAATCCCGGCCAAACTGTTTTCTTTAGTGTTCTTGATGTTTTCACTTATGTGCATGCAGAGGGGAAAAAAAATCACCCCTTATCAGCTATTTCATATAGCAGCTCAGATTGTGTGTGAGAGGACTAACTCCACCATTCTCTTACATTTACTTTTTTAATATGTATCAGTCTTTCTGTCAACCAGCTAGACAGTGGAGGTCCATCATTCCATGCGTGCAGTCTGGTCAGTGTAAACATGCAATGTCAGGCAACATGACATCACTGTTAAAGCATGTCACTGTAGCCACAACTGCACATTTGCTGTCCCAGGAGTTAAATTAAAATGGACCTTCCTATTGATCTTCCAAATGTGGCAAGAGAAAGCAAAGTTTGATGTGGCTGTTTGCTCTCTGTGACCCATCTTACAGGAGCTCGTGGCAAAATACCAATATTAAAACAGATTAGTGTCTATCTCACTTACTGTTCCTCTCTCATTTTCCAGCTTTTCACTTCAATTCAATTCTGATTTTCATTATTCCCTTTCCTGGACTCATAATGATTAATGTTGCTTTACCAGAATTTCCTTTGCCATCTGTAGTACAACACTGAGCCTGCCAAATTTTTGTGTCTGCCTACTGGAATTCCATATATTTCTGCGTGATTCAGTCTTGTGGGTAATAACAACAGATTGATTAGTCTGTTGACTTTCGTCCTCTTCTGAGATTTTGCCCTCATCTTGGATTTCCTTTGAAGTTGATTCATTATTGTCTATTGTGCAGCTGTCAGATGAGCAAAGCATTTACAGTTTGATGGCATAAGTTGGGAACCCATAGACAAAAAGAAACCCTAAATTAGCAAACCCAAGAACAGCTGGCTTATGTGAAGCACTTGTTCCAAAATTATTTTATGCGTGTGTATTACTGCGTGGTAGTATGATTCTTGATTGCTTATTTCAAGCCACTCTTTTTATGGATATCATATAATTAATGACATCCACAACTTCCCCAGAATAAGGATGAGATCAAGAGGTAAGCAGAATGGGAAAATCTAAACCCTATTGCACGATCAGGAACACTATTTGCTATAGTATCACATCACAAAACCTCTCTCTCGCAACAGCACCATTTTTGTTAGAAAAAATCTTTAATGGCAGTATGACGATGAAATTCAGAAACACTCGTGGCAATGACATTGCCTCATTAAGCATGTGTTATGCATTCATGAGCTGGGGGCGGGGGCTTTGCTCCCCCAGAGTAAAAGTTGGGGGGGTCAAGCCTAACCCCACATTGCTAGCTCAGCCTACAGCTGTTTAACAGCTGCCGGACATTTAATTAGCTTGAGACAGGCCATCCACCCCCATTGTGGGACAAAGTCATGTCTCCAACCAAATGGCCAGCAGCTCCCTGGCCCCAGTAGTGCCATCAGGACCAGTGAGCACTACTGGGACTATATCCAGTTCCCAAAGGCAATCGTTGGTGGAGCCAAATGCGAAGCTAATTGGCAGGGCGGGGTTGTGAGAGGTCCTAGCGAGTGGCTGAAGGGTTTGGGGGCTGGGTTGGACAGGTTCCCACGGAGGGGAAATGCAGGGATGTAAGGATCTCAGTGGGAGGGCCTGCAATGGGCATAGGGTACCAGTAATGGAGGGTTCCCCCATGCCGCTCTACCCCATGCTCTAAGCGGCCCTTGACCCCACCTGACCTGGCTTGACCTGAACTGCCTGTGGCCTGAACTGCCCGACCCAAATTCTGGCAATATCTGAAATCTCGAGTGGCTTCAGTGCCGGGGTTGCCGGTTTTGAGGTGCTGTACCTGTATCACATGCCTTGACTGAAATTAAATGTTTTAAAAATCACAATTCAACCTATCTCAATTGTGAAAGGCTGACAGTGAAAACAGAACCAGAATCAACCAAATTAATGAGATTTTTTTGGAAAATTTTTCATCTGCCAACTCAATTATTTTAAATATAACCTAGCAGAAAATATTAATTACTTTCCCTGAGAATGTTTAGTGGTGCTTGTAGTCTTCTGGTCATTGATCTCCATTATCATCTAGATGGCCCCAATTTCAGAGGCTCATCACATATCTGCAGAGTTTAACAGCTGAATTTTCGATCCAGATCATTTCCAGGCCCTGACTGATTGCATTGCCAATGCTATTATATGGTGCAAGGCTATGATATGCAAAGGCCCGAATTGGACTGGACTGTGTTCGATGCCTGATTAGTTTTGCTATGCCTTTCATGTTCCGTGGGCACCCCGGGAAAAGGGGTGCTTTACTGACCCCCCTTAATCATGATTTATTTTGAATTTTGTAAGTTTCCTTTTAGTTTTTGGCTTTCTTTTTGCAGTATCCCTTTAAGGGGGCTGCCTTTTAATTTGCCCCTTGTTTTGTCAATTTAGCTTAATTGGTTCACCAAGATAGTACAAATGGGGACAGGTTTAATTGATTTTTATTTTTATATGTAAGAGTATTAGTGGTGCTATGCGATGTCTGGAGGCAGAAACTGGCTCTGGAGGATGACTGATAAAGGTAAACGGCAGTCATGACTGGGCTTCCCATCGGAATGGAGTAGGCAGGAAAATAGGGGGCCAACAGCCTCGTGGTCTACCTAAGTGCCCACATGCTCACTTATCAGGAATTCATCTGCTCTGCCCAAGTGTGCCAACATATGAGCACCTCAGTTTGAATTGCCCTTTTATTTGAAGACTAAATCAGCAGCAACAATAAATAATGACTCCCTGCTGCTCCCCCAAAAGCTGTGCACTAACGTTCTCCAGACCATTCACTCTTCCCTTCTTACCTTTGCAAATTTCATTCTGTCCCTTTCCAGCCCATTAACAAGCTCTTCAACAAGCTTAACAGTTACTTCATGTGAGTTGCTGGCTGCTCCCAGCACCAACCACCCCCCCCACCCCACCCCCGACCCCCGCCCCACACCACCCAGATACTTCCACCTTCCCTGTGAAAATTGCAGTGCTATGGAAGACTGATAGGACCATTATTGAGAGCATTATTTTCAAAGCACACCCACACCCAACCACGACCTCATGGACAACTGAAAATCCAGCCCTAGGAGCCTGTAGCTACATTGAAATGTGCTCCTCTTTGTCAGCACTAGACCCTCTTGGTCTTGGAGGAATGCACACAGTGGGAAGTACCTTTAGTGGCATGATAATGGCTTAGGATAAGAAATGCTAAGGCTCCTGTGTTTTAGCAAGAGCTGCTGCCTGGTGCCAGGACAGAGGGGAATAAGAAAATTGGCCCCACGAATTGTTGAAACCTTCTATATGAACTTCACACGGTTGATGTCCAACAGTAATTTTAGTGTAAAAGCAAGATAGGTCACTTTTTATTTAGATTGCCATTTTTATTATTTGTAGCAGTGGAAGGTCATTATATAATTCTTCATATCCTTGCATAATGGAGCCCTGGTAAAATTAAAGTCAATAGGAAACACAGGGAAAACTCCCCACGGGTTGGTGTCATGCCTAGCACAAAGGAAAATGGCTGTGGTTGTTGAAGGTCAATCATCTCAGCCCAAGGACATCACTGCAAGAGTTCCTCTGGGCAATGTGCTAGGCCCAACCATCTTCAACTGCTTCATCTATGACCTTCCCTCCATCATAAGGTCAGGAAGTAGGGATGTTTGCTGATGATTGCATAATGCTCAACATCATTCGTGACTCCTCATATACTGAAGCAATCTGTGGCCATATACAGCAAGACCTGGATAATATTCAGACCTGGGCTGATAAGTGGCAAATAACATTCAAGCACACAAGTGCCAGATGATGGCCATCTCCAAAAAGAGAGAATCTAACCATCGACCCTTGACATTCTGGGGGTTATCATTAACCAGAAACTGAACTGGACAAACCATGTAAATACTGTGGCTACAAGAGCAGGTCAGAGGCTGGGAATTCTGCAGTGAGTAACTCACCACCTGACTCCCCAAAGCCTGTCCACCATCTACAAGCCACAAATCAGGAGTAAAATGGAATACTCTCCATTTACCTGGATGAGTGCAGCTCCAACAGCAATCAAGAAGCTCAACACCATCCAGGACAAAGCAGCCCACCTGACTGGCACCCCATGAACCATCTTATGCATTCATTCCCTGCACCACCGATGCACAGGGCCAGCAGTGTGTGCCATCTGCAAGATGCACTGCAGCAACTCACAAAAAGTTCCTTAGACAGCACCTTCCAAACCCAGAACTTTTATCACAAGGGCAACAGATGCATGGGAACACCACAGCCTGTAAATTCCCCTCCAAGCTACACACCATCCTGACTTGGAGCTATATCGCTGTTCCTCCATGTCTCTGGGTCAAAATCCTGGAATTCCCTCTCTAACAGCATTGTGGGTGTACCTACACCATGTGGACTCCAGCGGTTCAAGAAGGTGGCTCACTACAACGTCCTCAAGGGCAGTTAGGGATGGGCAACAAATTTTGGTCTAGCCAAAAACACCCAAATCCCATGAACGAATTAAAACGAATTAACAACAATGTCCCATCAACGGTCTTTAAATTTGTAGATTGTGAGCATGAAGTTGTCCCACAAGTACATAAGGCAGATGAATCACACCACTAAAATTTCTGCTCTAAAGGACTCCAATTTCACTACCCTTAAAATTCAAGGCCAGAATTTTACGACGTTTGAGCAGTCACACCTCCGGCCCGGCAGAGCATGAAATCATGGGAGATGACATCGGGTGCGTGTCCTGACATCATTATGCACATGCGCGATATTTTGCTCGGCGGGCGTGCATGGCAGTTGGAAGCGGGCAATTAAGCCCATTCAGGAATCAATTGAAAGCAATTTTACGTGGCCCGTCCACTTTTACGGTTGGCAGATGGGTCAGTCGGCCTGGTGGGTTTCATGTTTTGCTACAACCTCGATCCAGCGCGGGATGAATTGTCCAGGGTGAAATGTAATGAAAGAGGATGCATGGTGACTGAGGCTCTTTGAGTTCTGTCAGGTGTTTGAATGTGCTGCAAAGACACAGTTTGATGCATTTTCTTCTTCTCATTTAATTTGTACAGGTCCGCAGGTCCCTGAGGCAGCTCCGCAGCTGCTGTCTGCCTTCAGGGAGCTCGTTAGAAGTGCCCGCTCACAGCCTCACTTTTCTCAGCGCCAGCCCTCTTCCCGTCACCCCCCCCACCACCACCACCCCCGGCAGCACGAGCCTTTCTCAGTGCACGTTTCATGCTGGCTGCACATTAATTGGCCAGCCAATGTGAAATGGTGTCTGGGGCCGATTGTGGCCTGAAGCGCATTTCGCGTCCACTTCCGGGCCCGTGATTACATGTGCCTGATGAGCTCAAGATTCGGGACCAAGTTTTACACTCAGTTCATCTCTTATGTTCAAACTGCTGAAACAGTTTTGCAATTCAAGTATAATTATTACTGCCTTTGGATAAACTTTCACAAAGATTTGGACAAATAAACACTGGATATAACTAATCTGAGAAAATTATAATGAGTACCAAGGGACATTGAGAACAGAATTCCGATTTGTTAGCTCACGCACAGGGAAAAAGTGAAAACTCAGCACTTTCCAGATTTTTTGTTAAAAATTGACGCAAAAACCCTCAAGTCTGATTTGAGCTCAAAGCTGAAATCAAGGGGATGAAGTTGGAGACAAGCCACCCAGCTCCCTGGAGTGTGAGGCTGAGGAGATTTCAAAACCCCAGGACTCATTTACATGCCCCAATTCTGACTCCCATCCGAAGCCAGTGGGAATGATGCCAACAATCAGAGATTTGTATTAGCACCATGACCCCAATAATGTGTTCCAGGCTGCCATTATTTTAACCTGTGGTCATTCAGACAAGGGAAGACTGCCCAAGACTTAGCTGGGTTTAATCCATCAAATTTCTGGTCTACCTGTGAGACCATAATTACCTCACCGTGGACCATCTGAATTGGACTCCAGAGGGTGGGGAGATGCAGGGATGGGGGCAAGAGGAACACTGCTACTCCTCCTAACACACAGTGAACCTTTAAAAACATTATTATAAATCATTTTCCTGGGGTTCCTGTGGCCAGGATTATTTCTGCCGCCAGGGATCGCACTGTGTGAACCTTATTTGGGCCCACAGCTAAAATAATATATACAACTCTATGGCATCAAAGCACAACTATTTCAACTAGGGCCTTGCACTTCTGGCACATGGGTAATTTCCTGTGTCTGAATGTACACAGGTTAAAATAATGGTGGCCTGGAACACATTATTGGGATCATGGTGCTAGCCCACCCTCTGCCATCTTAAGATCTCACCCTCATTTGCACCCTTCCCATTGAGGGATGGGTTAACAATCAGTCCTTAATTGTGTAAATGTATTTTATGTATAAGATACATAAATGGTATATATATTGCGTGCTAATTGGATGGACATTCAACTCATGTAAAAGATAGAATTAGAGTTTACATGGATCAGGAGTGAGACAAAAATATCTCCTACAGCAATATTTTAAAAAATCCCTTTGGCACTTTATTTTAGCAAGAAGAGAACAAAAATAGGAGAAAAAGGAAGTGTAGAGATGGGAAGGATGGATGGGGGAAGGATGGGAATGGCAAAATGGAGAGGAGAAGAACAGAGAGGGAAAGAGAGAAGAAAAGAAGGATGGGGGGTGGAAAAGGGAAGAGAGGAGAAGGCTGGGAGGAGATATGAGATGTGGAAGAAAGAAGAGAGGGAAGTATTGGGTGGAAAGGGGCTGGAAAAGAGAGAGACAAAGGATAATTGCTACGATCAGGAGAGGAGGGGTCAAATGGCTCCCCTCTTTTCCCTCTCCTCATTTGAACACAACAGTTTTTTTAAAAAAGGATATCTTTTGCCAATTCCATGAGTGTTTAACTGTTTATGTGTTGTGACCATAAAAGACACAATCAGGTTTTTTTTTGTTTTTAAAAGTAAAGAAGGTAGTTTTTATTGTACTTAACCTGGTCTAAGTAAAAACATTTTAAAACGTGCACCGACTTTCACAGGCTCGCAGGTCACATACACGCAGATAGATTATAGAGCAGGGAGAATAGATTTTGTAAATTAGAGTCCAGATAAGGTAATGAGTATACGGCTCTTGAAAGTTGGTGACCCAACTAGCTTCAGGGTGAACTCACTGGTCCTGCTGATTTCAGCGTCAAAGTGATTTAAAGCTGTAGACGGATGATACATGTGTTCTTCTGGAGGCAGCTGCTCAGCGTTCAGTTCTTTTTAAAATTTCTGTCTGCGGCACCTGGATAGTCAAAGTCAGCAGATAGGGTTCAGCTTGCAAGTTGGGTGACAGAGAGAGAGGGAAGGAGCCCACTCAAGGTCTTGCTCCATCAGTGTTACAGTTGCTTGTCCTGTTCTGCAGCTTATAGGTGCTTAAACACACAAAAGGCTGGCTTGTCACATGAACTTCTTTCTCCAATTGTCCAGTGACCCAAATATGGTCTTGGCGGATGTATTCTAGTTACCTTGATTCGATCATCACTGGGAATTCTTCTCTCAGCCAGGGCCGCATTGTCTAAGTGATTATGTTTAATGGTTTGTCTCCACCCAGTTGAGTACTCAGGTGATTATCCAGATGCTTTGCCAATGAGGTGAGAGATGGTCCCCATTTATCCTCTTTCAAGGCCATTGTTCCTGGTGTGGCTTTGCTAACAAGTTGTCTCCATTTCAATAGAGTTGAAATGCAGAAAGTACAGTGATGCAAACGTGCAGTCATCTTTGACTGTGATTCAGGTCACTGTAATGTTGCTTTGGTCTCTTCTTAAGAAAAATCAGTTAGGATTTCCAGCCAGTAAATTCATAAATTATTTTTTGATATAAATCATGGTTTCACAACGCAATAAACAATAATTCCCTGAGTGAAGATAGGAACGAGAAATAAAGAGGAAAAGAGAAGAGGGAGAAAGAAAAATAGGCAGAAAGAGAGTAAGGAGGGGAGAAAGGGTGGCTGCTAGAAAAGAAAGAGAAGAAAAAAGTAGAAAGAGTGAGATAGAGAGGAGAGAGTGAGGAGAAGAGGTTGTCTTTGCAATGTTCAGTTACAAATAAGCAGAGCATGCACAATGGCCATTTTGCCCATTTGTACCTGGAGGCGAGCAGCTCAGTTAACAGTTTGTAAAAGAACGGCTGGAAGCCAATCTAAAACTATCCTGGCATATTCTTTGTGGGTGGAGATAAATTCTTGTGGTGCCATGAGAAATAGGAATGTTCCTCTAGGCCTCACAAAAATACTATGGTTATGGCCCACCACTGATCACTCCTGCACCACTCCTCCACTCAAAACCAGTACATTCCCGCCAACCCCCACCAGCATTTACTGCTGACCTTTGCTATATTCCCCAGGATTTCCCCTGGCAGCTGGTGTGGGTAGGCATCTCATCCAAATTATGCTGATGAGGCCTAAACCTGAAAATTCCTCCTGCATTGGCTTTGGGTGGGTTCTCTGGCCCCATTGGGCCCACCAAACCTTTGCTTGTCTTAAACATTCCCAGCAATTTTATAACAATAATAAAATTAAAATACTAGGAGCAGTTTTAATACCGTAGTATTGACTTGAAGCTACTAAAACACGAGTGCTGAAAGTAACAATTAGTACACATCTCCTGCTTTTGTCTAATTGCCCCGTTTACCTCTTACTCTCTTTACATGCCGATCAATTTTAGTTTTATATTTCACTTTTTTAAAAACTATTTTGTCCTAGTCCACAGCCCTGATTTTCTAGCCCCGCCGTGGCTTGTTTCCCCGTAACAGATGCAACGAGCCATTCAAATCTCTGTTGTCTTTGGCGGGACTGGAAGAACGCGCCCCACATCTTTTCCAGAACCTTTCCCTTAATTGTTAAAAGATTAAGGCATTTAATTTTATCCTAATCTTAGGCAGTTTTAATTATCTGTTCGGACGTTAGAGCATTTATTCTTAAAATAGAGGATCTTAAAGCCAATGGAAAGCCCATGACCTAAAAAGTGCTCTTATTGCATTAATCTTTGATCTGAAACTGCACCCAAGGCGAAGTTGTGGTTGACAGGTAAACTCAATGGCCCCACTGAGGCCGAACAGAATGCATTCCATAGCTTGTCTATGGTGCTCAATGCTTCATTGTCCCTTAAGTAGTGCCAAGTTATATGCCTTTAAGATAAATTGTGCTCTAAAATTAATTTTGGTGAGCGATAGTTTTTTTTACTTAAATAATATGCTTTATTTTGGCAGCTGAGTGAACAGCACTGAACTAACTGGAATTATTCACATCTTCGGAGGGGCCCCATCTATCCTATGCTGATTTTCCATTACTATGTGGTTTGCTTGTATTTATATGTGAAATTCAAAAGAAGTGATCTCATATTTCTTGAAATATTAAATGCAGATATGCAAATGCTGTTGAATTCTCTGGGAGAGAAATTCAATTTGGTTTTGCTTCTTTTTTGGAATAAAATAGCCATTAGGGAGATAACTTGCAAGATGTGATAACCTGTGACCGATCTCCCTAGCCAGCTGCCAGATTGGATTGGGCAACACTTAGTTGTGAAGGGCTGTGACCTGAAGAGCATGAGAGCATGGGCCATTATCAAAATGCTAAGATAAAGCTCATATGTTTCCCTAAGGAGCTATTCCCAAAAATTAACCATGGAATGGAGTGGTTGGGGGTGGGTGGGTGGGGGGTGGGGGGGGGTAGTGGTGGGGGCACCAGATTCACTGATTCAGAACCACTTTCATTAATTCTGGGTACTAACAAAGGTTGCAACTGTCATCACGTCCTTGCATCTGGTGTCCATGCATTTCTACTGGCAGATCTATGGAAAATGGGCACTTTACCTTTAAACACAAAATGGAGAATGGACAACCTGCATTGAAACGTGACGGACTCAAGAGTCCGGTTGCCTCCCTCTTGTCTGCCAATGTACATGAAACTTCAAGCAGGCTGGAAGTTAACCTGCTTGTCTGGTCAACTAACACAGTCAAGGAAAGGCAAATGACATTTTGGGACATTCCATTGAAAGCATTAAAATGCAACAGATATTTCCTGTGGATTTAATGACTGCTATTGTCCAAATACCTGCAGAAACTATTGCACAATTGCCCGGCAGACTTTTTGGCTGCAGAACGGAATCTCACAGAATGAGGGTGAGGAGAACCCATTGAATTTCACAAGGAGATGCAAATAGCTGAAACACAAACACTACGTGTGTCAATGCTTAAGTTGTCGGGGACCACTTGTGTGGAAAAAGCAAAAACAGAGACTACGGTCACCTGATGGAAATTAGCTTGTGATAAAGAACATTTATTAACCCACATTTTTGAGAGCAGACCCATGTCAGTCAGTCAGGGAGACAAAGAGACTCAGAGGAGAGGGGTCCTGCTCAGCAAAGAAAGGACCTGGCCTAGAATCCACAAACAGGGAGAGAAATGGGACTAACCTTTCACCTACCAGTTTGAAGAACCAAGCCAGATCTTCATTGCAGGGGCTCAACTGTCCCTCAACTGGAGCAAGACCAGAAACCTGCTGCTGCAAGTAGCAAGCCGCTGCAAATTCATTGCCAGAAACTTCAAAACTCAATTTTTTCAGTGAATCAAAAGGGAATCATCAGGCCTACAACGTCCCGTGCTTCCATCTTGAAAGATCCAAGTATAACAGTGACTTTTTGGACTTCTTATAAAGCCTAAGTGCACTTGTGTGTGCTTGTGTGTGCATGTGTAAAAGATAGTGAGAGAGAGAGTGGGTGCTGTTGTGAATGCATTTGGGTGTTGAGAAATAAATATTTAGGCCAGGCTTTCATCCCTGAGTCGGGTTCAGTGAGTCGGGAGATTTTCCAGCTCAGCGAACCTAACCTTTAAAAATGGCCTCCCGGCACCTGGAGGTGGGATTTTTTGGTCGGGAAAGTGGAGTGGGGGAACGGGGGTGCTAAAACAGGAATTGGGGTGGGCAACCCCACAATGAGTCCGCAGGCTGCTGGGCACAGCGGCGGGCTGGGCACAAGGCCAACCTCTGTGCCCTGGCACTATGCTGAAATAAATAGAAAATAATAAAACAAAAACACCCCTCCAGCTCTCAATCCCTCATCCCCTCATTCCCCCACACACTGCCTATGCTCCATCCATGCCAACCCATGTCCCCCACACACCCTCATGTCCCCATACACCTATGCCAACTTAGTTACCCTCTACCAACCCCCATGGCCCCTCACACCTTTATGCCAACTTAATGCCACTCAATCCACCTCCATTGCTCCCATATCCCCTATGCCAATTTAGTGCCACTCATGCCAACCCATGCCCCCACCACCCTTTTCCCTTATTCCTTCCATTCCAACTGGCTTAGTATCCTTGAGCGGTTCCTTGGCAGTTTTGACACTTTCTAGGTAAATTTTACAGGTTGGACACTTCTTGTGTACGTTGACAGATATGACAGGTTTGACAATTTCTTGATAGCTTTGACAGTTTTGACAGGTTTGACACTTCCTGGGTAGCTTTAAGAGATTTGACAGCTTAATCACTTCCTGGATAGCTTTGACAAATTTGACAGCTAGGTAGCTCCTTAATATTTCCTTGACAGTTGGACATTTCCTTGGCAGTTGGATATTTCCTTTACAGCTTGACAGTTCCAATGAGTCTGTACGTAAAAAGTGGATAATCATGTTCACTATTAACAATTCCAAAGACTGCCTTACTCTCCCAAATGTGTCCCAGAAACCTATCCATAGGGGTAACTTACCTTTCCAAAGGGGTACCCTGGCTATCCAGAAGAATTCACCAAGCTCAGGCCTCCTCTTACCGGTTCTAATTTGCACACCCCGGATTCCACACTCCTGTTCTTCCAAAATCCCACTTCAAGAGGAGACAGCTGGTGATTTAAATGGCCAGCTGCATCCATGAAATGCTTATGTGCTGGACCAAGCCTGATTCCAGTCCCGCCCCCACGAAGGTGGGAAATGCAAGGTTCAGGGGTGTGACTTGTGATTTTTTTGGCCATTTCCAGGGTTTTTGCAACGACGGAGAGGGTGAGGCTCTCCATTGTGGTGAAAATCAGAGCCTTAGTCTTCCTTTTTTTAAACTTACGTGAAAACCTTTTTTTGCCTGTTCTTGAGAGTCACAGCACTCAAGGGGTTAAAATACTCTTTCCCTCTCAAAACAAACACGTCTATCTGTGGTCAGTTGAGAGGTGGAAAAATGGGGAATCATCCTACAATCTCTCCCCAGTCTGTAACACGATGCAGAATGTTGAGGTCGCTGGATGGGCCCGATGGCCAGGCCCGGGAGCGGCCAGGAGAAGGCCCACCACCGCCAATCGGCTCCCGACAATGATTTCACACTGGCAGGCCAGTTAAGGCACAGTCGGCATGAAACACAACTCTTCACTGGTCGGCAAGTGTCAGGCGCGGGTGGGGGCCTGTCGGCCGCCGGGTCCAATGGCGACCTAACGGCCGGTTTAAAACCAGCATAGTCAGGTCCTGGAAGGCTGCTGGCGATGAGGAAAACTCTAGTGTTGTGAGCAGGCCAGTAGAAATTATGGAGAATCCAGGCAGGAGGGCAGTTCAGGTAGGCACCCAGCCCCCAGGTTTACTAATGAGCACCTCACGGTCCTCCTGGAGGAAATGGCTGCCAGAAGAGACACCCTCGTCTCCGGGGTTGGAAGGAGCAGGCCACCGCACCTAATGAAGAGAGCTTGGGAGGAGGTGGCAGCACTGGTCAGCAGCCATGATATGGTGCGGTGCACCTGGGTCTAGTGCCGCAAGAGGTTTAACAACCTGCTGCGCTCAGGAAGGGTGAGTACCATGTTGGCATGGATCAGTATATTGAATTGTTAAGGTCTGGCTGTCCTCCCCGTGGAGCTCAGGAGCACTAGAGTCTGTGTGCCAATTGTCAATGATGCCGGAGCTGGCCAAGGGGGTGAGCCTTGGCTGCTTGGACTGAGTGCCTTGCAGCTCGAGGGCCATGACTCGGATGTGCCCTGGGAGGTGTTCCTCAACTGGGGTTGGCCAGGCTGCAATGACGCTGCAGGTAGAGAGGGGACTAATCAATGCTCCTCTGTCCTTTCAGAAGAAGACATCCCATAACAACATTGAAAGGTCGTGGTCTGGCGGAGGCCCAGCTAACTTCCTAATTCTTTCCTGATACGAGCAGGATGCCTTGGAGCTGGAGCGGCACCACATACCTCGGTCAACTAGCCACAGAGAGGCTGGAGTGTCAGACGAAGGTAAGAGTGCAGTGCACAGGGGTGAGAGTTTCAGATGCTGCAAACATTCTTGTGTAGTCTCATCATTGATGGGAGCCTCCAAACTGCATTTCCCATTGATCATTGAAAGACGATGGCACCATGATGCAGATCTCCATTGTCTCACAGGGTGCCTGGCATGTAGAGTGACAGCGTGATGACTTAAAAAACTAATGACATGTCGTTCTCCCTTAGGTTTGCCACCACGCACCCAATCGCAGGACCCCAAAGACCCATCCCTGTGCCAGAGGCCTGCCAGGCTTCAGAAGCACCTGCATCACACCTGCTCTCTGAGCCAGGCACCAGCCCAGATACCAGAACCTTGGTGGGCGTTAGATCTTCGGCTAGAGTGTTGCTGCACAGCGGTGAGGGCACTTCACACTCGCTTGAGGTGCAGGCAGAGGCACAAAGTACCCAGGACGCAGACAGTCGGAGGACTGCTGGAGACCAGGACAGTGCTCAGTTGAAGGCAGATGATGAGCCTCTGGAGTTGTCCATTAGGCGGTAGATGCTGGATGTCCAGCGAGATGTCCGGGAGGATCTGACTGAGATCCATAAGGTTTTGCATGCCATGGTCTCCGTTATGGAGGAGCTCATGCAGACCATGAGCACTGCGTTGACCCTCATGACTGAGCACACTGCCTCATCCATTGAGCGATTCTCATGGAGAGGCAGCTCCAGGAACAGAATCAGGGCTCCCTGGGTTGCGCTCGGACCTGCAAGCCCTCTGACAGGCAATGACCTCAGGTTGTAAGTGTCCGTGTGGGAGATGGATGAGACACCCAGTATGCCCGTCCATCAATGGTGTGCAGTGAGGTCCACAGCAACCTCGCATTTGCGCTCGAGCTGCCTGTCGTCTTGGCAGGCTCCTATCGGGGTGCTCTGGATGACGGCAGCAGCTCCTCCGCCTCTCTGCCAGTGACTCTGGGACCTGATGAGGCTGCGGCAACGGGGAGATGCCAGCCTTGGTACTGGCCACTCCCTCTCAGGCGGGGCCAGCACAGGCTCCACTGGCCAGAGGATGACTGCTAAGGTTATCAAGGCCAACAAGACAGCAGAGTCAGCAGGCTGTCTCCAATGCTGGTGCCAGCGAGGGGGGAGAACCTACATGTAGCACTCACAAACGTAAGTTTAAGGCACCATGAGCACAAGAGGGACTGGTCACGGGTGACCCTCTGTTGCGCAATATTTTGTTTATTTTAGCTGATCTGGTGTTGAAGACCAGAGAAGGTTCTGTTAATTTGTTATGAATGTCAACATGAGATAAATTTTCTTTTATCGTAATCGCCTGAGTATGCTTCATCTTTTTTATTTAATGTGATGCAGGATATGCCAATATGTAAAGCTAGACTTGAGTGGCTTGAGACTTTATTGCACAAGCACTGAGTGGACTTTGACGTAAATGAAAAGTTCCTTTCAGACATCTGGGATGGAGGCGGCAGCCCTGGCATGAGGTTGAAGCTGATCTTTGGTAGCCTAGCTGAAAGAACGTTGGATCAAGGTGTCCCTGCCTTCCTGGAGGTTACCAAGGTCTGCCTCCATGCCCTCAGCATTCCCCTCACCATGCTCCTCTTGTGACTCACCACTGGATTCATCACTGTGGCCTGTGTAGCTGCGTCAAGATCCCCTTCCTCCAGTGGGTGCCCCCTTACCAGTGCCAGATTGTGGAGAGTGCAGCATGCAACCATTTTATGATCCCCAGCTGAGGTTACCCCTGGACAAGCCTGATCCCAGGGTAGAACCCAGCTTGATAGCTCCTATATTTTATTTATTTGTTTAGATACATGGAGAGTAGCTACTGAACAGAGTCACAGGAGTCAGCTGATGAACTTTTTACAAAAGGATTAAACATTTATTTAACAAGAGAAGACAAACACTCCAACACCCACAACTATACCTTTACAGTTTTATACAGATTTGTAAGGATAACACAAGTTACAAAAGCTATCTTATACTTTAATGTATACAGTAAGTACCCAGTCCATGTAAATCTATGGCACCCTGTGGTCAGACACACCACACTCTGAAATCAAGTGACAGATGCCCCCTCAACCTGATGCTATGGATCTCTTCTCAACTTCCCCCAGACACTTGTCACACTGTGAGCCAACCTGACTCACTGAATTCCATCCTTCACATGAGGGTTTCCAACCTTCACTCTCCAAGACCTTGCTTTGGAATTTTCTCTCAAATTGATGTTTCTCACAGGCGCCATCCGCAAAGGCTCACCTCCAGGGTTTCAAACTCTCCTTTTGATGTTCCTCTTCCATGGGTCACCACACGCATTCAAGCTGTCTTACATGCTCTTTCTCTCACCAACTGAGCCTTAACAGTACGCCACTACTTCACATGCCCATAGCAAAGAATTACAGGCCTTCAGTTGTCTCATTGAACCTTCTTGCTTCTTGCAAGCTGTTCTCACTTTAAATCTGCTTTCTGCAGCTTTTGTCTTTTTAAATCTGAAGCTTGGAGCCTTTCTCTCTGTCCCTCACTCTTAACTTCACTTAACAGAACTTTTTCCCAGGTTTCTGTCCTTCCTTTGACTACAAGGTCTTCTTTGGACATTCTCCTCTTCCACTCCCTTGGATTTTTGGGTTTTTTCTTTAGCTTGGGACTTCTATCTGGCCCCTTTGCTCCTTTCTCTCCTGGCAGCAACTCAAAACCCTGCTGAACTCCAACAGCTTCCAAATCAAACTGCTGTCTTTCTTGTTCTGTGTGTATGTCTGTTGGAGGAACCTGCCAATCTGGCCCCCATTGGTAGGCAACAGCACTATTCTTTCTACTCTTGTGTCTGTTCTTTTACTATATAGGGATCGTAAACTTCTCATTAGAAATGCAAGCAGACTTTTAAAGTGAAACTAAAACTCCATTTGACCTCTCTTAACACAGAAATAGAAAAATACAAATTAAAATTAAACTTTAAAGCTAAAATTCATTCCTGACACCCGCAAATACAAATATAACATAACTAAATATCTCTATTTCATAACAAACCACATCAGCGACACCTGGGGGTTATTGCAGTGCACCCCCGAATGGTCCAGGCATCGGAAGAGAATCTTGAGAAGACCTATGTTCCTCTTTATCACCACAGCCCTTGGGGAGGCATGACTCATATTGTAATGCTGCTTTGCCTCTGATCTTGGGTGGCATAGAGGCATCATGAGCCACCTTTTCAACAGATAGCCCTTGTCACTCAGCAGCCATCCATCCAGTCGGGCTGGAGCACTGAAGAGCCTCGACACCTGGAAGTGTCTCAGGGTGTAAGCGTCATGGGAGCTGCCAGGGTATCTTGAACAGACTTGCAGAATCTGCATCCTGTGGTCACACACTATCTACATGTTTATGGAGTGGAATCCCTTCCTGTTGACGAAGACACCCGGCTGACCCGCTGGCGCCTTGATGGCCACATGTGTGCAGTCGATTGTACCCCGGTTGCAAGAAAACCCAGCAATTGCTGCAACGCCTCTGGCTTGCTCAGCCTGGCTGGCCTTGTCCGTACGGTAAAGAATAAAGGTCAGAACCTGCCTGAACAGAGCTTCTGTCACCAGCTTGACACAACTATGAACAGCTGATTGGCAGACTCCTCAAAAATCCCCAACTGAGCCCTGGAAGGAGCCGGAGACATAGAAGTTGAGGGCTACTGTGACCTTCAGAGCCACTGGCATGGGTGTCCACCCCACAATCAGAACTGATCACAGGCCCGATCATCTGACAAATGGAGGTCACCGTCTCCCTTGAGAGGTGGGGCCTCCTTTGGCATTGCATCTCGGACATGTTGAGGTAGCTGCATCGCCGCATGTAAATCCTGGCAGCAGGATAGTGGCACCTTCTGCAGCCCCTTCTGCCTTGGACTTCCTGCTGGCCCTGTACCCCTGTGTCTGTGGCTCTCCTTCCACAGGTCCCTTCCTTGGAAGCTGCATGTGGCCTCCCCTCCCTTCTGCCCCTCTCTTTCTCCTCAGAGGAGGTGCCGCCAGCAGAGAACACAATCCCCATTACCAGGGTAACAGAAGGCTGTCTGATACTGGAAGGGTCCACATGGTCTGAATCCTCCGGGGGCCTTTGGAGACACCAAGGAGTCCCGAAATGAAGCCTGGAAATGCTAACAATGAAGCCCCGAACAGAGATGAAGCTGCCAAGTACCAATAAGCAACCAGCAGCAAACTATCTCCAAAACTCCTCACTACTCACACTGGCAATGCTGCTGACCCTTTTTATCCTGCCCTTGGATGAGGTTTTTGAAATTATGGGCTGCCTGCCTGCCCGTTTTGCCCGTGCGACGAGCGCAAAATCGCATGAGCAATGAAAAATCGCCGTCAATTGGCTTCTGAATGGTCTTAAGAGGCCTGTTAATTAATGGCGGGCATGGGCCCGACACCCGGTCATGCCCGTCGACCAAAATATCACGTGCTATTTTACTCCCGATTGGTTCGAGCATGCACCTGCGCGCGGAATGTAAAATTCTGCCCACTGTGTTATTTAAAGAAATCCTCAGCTCCATTAGGGCAAGTCTCTGGTTATCCATTTTAGGCTGCTAATGGCTCTGGAAGCCGTTTCTTGGCTGTATTGATTGCTATAGTTGTTTGGGAAACAGGGTTAATGTTTGGAAGTGCAGCCATCTTCTGTGCAGCGACAATGACTGAGAATTGTCTTGTGGGAAATGGCAGTTGCAGGACTTGCTCTACCTGCTGTTTGCACAGTGTAACACTGATTCAGTTAAGTAAAAGCTAAGTGTACCTCTCCTTTAAGGAGTGCATGGTTAGGTGTCAGCGACACCAAATCCTCCCCACCAATTGGCAAGCTGCCAATAACCCATGGGTGTACTCGCCCTTTGAGGTTCTCTGCACTTATCATAACCACAAAGGTGTTTTCTTATCACTGAGTCTCAGTTTGACCCTTGAAAGCTGAGCATGAATAGAACTTATCAGATTAAGCTATTGTTTAAATGTACAGCAAGAATGAAAGTGTTTTCCCTCTTTGAATAATGTCAGTCAAAATCAGTTAACATAAGTTACAATAAAAATATAATACATTTTCCCTTTGTGATTATATAAACCAAATACATAGTGAGGATTTGAAAAATATAAGCTCGAACAATAATTGTTCACTCTCTGTTTACCATACCATAACAGTGAATGAAACTGGCAACTATTATACCACTGGGAATATTTTGACCACTTCCTTGATTGAATTAAAAATTCTAAGGAAATGAATGAAACTTCTGTATTTATTATCACAAAAAATACTGTTTGCTTTACAGAAAGGTTTTTAAATAATATTTGAAAATTAAAATGGCTCAAGGGGTTGCTCACTATTTTGAAGCCACAATTGACATGTGGGCCATGTGAAGTTATATTTTGGCCTAGAATTACAGGATCTGGGACACTGATGAATTATAATCTATCACAGCTTCCAAATATCATCAGTTGTGGTAGACAGGTAGTAAGTTTTGAAATGTGTATGCCTGATGAGATCCTTCATGAAATCATTCAAAATTGCCTTTGGTAGGACACACAACTTTTATATTTGGGTCTGGCATTCACTTATTTAAGGCAACCCAGACCAACTAATGTGGTTCAATGAGAGCCTCTGCAGATTGCAGCTGTAAAGGGTTAACTTCAGGAGCACCTGACACTAATGTAACTACTGATGTAACTATGGTGCAATGTCACATGATTATGTGACTGGGAGCTGATGGAAAGCAGAAGTACGGCCTCATGTAGAGTACTGAGATGTACATAGATCTGTAAATAAACAAGAATGCTGTTTATGAATAACAGTCTATGGTAGCATTCTTAGGGTAACAGGGAAACCCTAGATCCCGAACACAAGACGGAACAGCAACTGTATGTAGTGCTTAGGAATTTACAATATAAACCCTCACTAAGGAAAAGTTCATGGCAGATTTATGCATAAAGTATTCAGCAGCCCACTTTGTAATATTTAGGAGGGACATATGAAAAGGCAATGCAATAGGGAAATAAGCACCTTTGTTTATAGTCCCAAAAAGTATTAACAGTTATAATGATAAACTATCATTTAGATTGGTTGAACAACCAGCAATGTTGGGTAAAGTATTCAGATCAGTGGTGCCCATTGTTTAGACACTGAAGCGTCAGATTTTCACAGAGTTGGGCTGACTCCAGAGGCCTTTAAAAAAAATGGGTAGGTCCCGAAATCAGAAGTCCTATCCCTATTTCCAACAGATCACATTTTTGTCAGAAGAGAGAAGGGGGCAGGCCATGAATCACACAGGCGGGAAACCAAACTCAGCAAGAGCATTTGATATTAGTGCCGAGTTCAAACAAACCCCATTTTCCCTATTGCAAGGGCCTTAACCCACTGTGTGAGAACCATGAATTTATAGAGGGGGTATAAATGCTCGTGAAGGGCAGATAATGTCTATTTAAGTGTCATAATGAAAAGTTATTTAAATTCCCAGCCCTTTAAAGATAAAGCAAAACAGATTGCAGCTGTCAGTTAGTGTAAAAAGCAAACACCCACTGTTGAAGTATACTGATTGACAGGCCATCTGGTGTAATTTAGAAAAATAAACATTCGCTATCAGTTCCTGCAGTTTCAATAGACTTCATTATTGACATTACAGATAAGCTCATTATGAATACTTGAGTTCAACACTTCAAAAGCCCAAAACCAATTCTCTTAGCCGGGGAGCTGAGTTCACATTTTGATTGACAGTTTTAAGAGGCTATTAAAGGATTAGATCTATTTTATGTGGTTAGTGAATGTTAGTACCTTTTCTTTAAGCACAAGATTGACCACTTGATGAATTTAACATTTTTGAATGAATTTCATGAATGAGAGTGTTTTCAGTGCACGTGAGAGCACTTTTAGATTGTTTTAAGTTTTCTTATTCATCTACTTTTGGCTTCTGTGGTCTGACTATAGTGGATGCTAGGTGAGTGGTTATGGAACCGACATGGGGGATGAGGGGCATGGAGATGGTATGGGGGTATGAGGTGTCATGAAAGTGGCATGGGTGTATGAGGGGGCACGGGGTGGGCGGTGGGGTGAGGGGGTGAGGGCTAGAGGGCCTAACAGCTTTTTATAGAACTGGGCAGAGAACCGTGAATAGCGTTCTAACCATCCTGCCTTGATACTCATCCATGGCCACTTCTAAACTGCCTTCAGAATGGCAGGACAGACTTGATCGTGTCACCACATCCCAACTGAAAATTGTGCGTGCGGGAGTCAGTTCCATGAAAACCGGTCTGCCGGGTTGAGAGATTTCCTGACTTGATCTTCCCACCTCGATGGCGAAAATCCAGGCTTAAGAGTGGCGTTTGGTGTCCAAAATGGCATCTGCAGTATACACGCACACTTTTGGGGTGCATTACACAGACAGACATACTGGGCATTCAAATCAAATCAAAAATGGATGCTGATCCAAAAAGTAAGATATTAGGAGTGATAACAAGAGCTTGGTGAAAGAAGGGAGTTTTAAGGAAGGCCTTAATAGAGGAGGGGGAGGTGGAGGGATATACGGTAGGAACTCCACAACAGGAAAGGTTGCTAATTGTGAGGCAAAGGGAGAGGCACAAGAATGTGTGTGGCACGTCAGTAAGTTGTTAGGGATGTCGAAGGCTATGGAGGTAGGAGCTGATGGAGATAGGAAAGTACGTTAGCGAGGACCACCATGGATTGCAAGCAGAGCAGACAGATCATGACATGAATTAAAATGCAATGCCAGACATTAATTCTATACATAGATATAACCAAGGAGCATCCTTGTTTTAGATAGGGAGACAAAAGTTACTCACTTCACAATGAACAATCCAGCAGTCTCCCCTTCCCTAGTCATACCACCTCATCCTTTGAAAAGATTATCTGTTCTTAACCAGCACAGTTATTATGACTGGGCCACTAGAGAATGATCTATTCATTTAAATGAAAGACACAAAACTTTGCCATGAACTCTGTGGGTCAGATAAATGGTATTCAAAGGAAGAAGAAGAGGTGGAAGGGAGCACTTGCAATTTTTCATTCACTCAGCTTTCAATTTTGAATATTCATCTGTCCAAAATAAAATGGAGCCTAATTCTTAGAAAAATAGTGTTTTTAGATTGTATAACATTATCGTCATAACATCCTCCACCCCATTCCAACCTCAACTCACATTCTATTAAAACCCTCATCCATGTCTTTGCCACCACCATACACAATTAATCCAAAGTTCCTTTAGCCAATCACCCAAACTCCATCCAAAACTCTACTGCCTATATCCTCTCCTACATCAAGTCATGTTCAAATATCATCCCTGTCATTGCTGACCTATTTTGACTCCCAGTTCTTTAACAACTCCAATTAAAAATTTTTATCCTTCGGTTTAAATCCTTTCATGGCTTTGCGCTTTCCTATCTCCATCAGCTCCTATCTCCATCGCCTTTGACATCCCTAACAACTTACTGACGTGCCACACACATTCTTGTGCCTCTCTCTTTGCCTCACAATTAGCAACCTTTCCTGTTGTGGAATTCCTACTGTATATCCCTCCACCTCCCCCTCCTCTATTAAGACCTTCCTTAAAACTCCCCTCTTTCACCAAGCTCTTGTTATCACTCCTAATATCTTATTTTTTGGATCAGCATCCATTTTTGATTGTGCCTCGATCAAGCATTTATTTTTCTATCTTAAAGGTGCTATATATCCGCTCAACAGGAATAGATATTTTTCTACAACTCTATGACAAGCATTTATAAAGTGTTCTTCATGACCTCAGAATGTCCCAAAGCTTTTTACAGCCAAAGAAATACTTTTGATTTGCAGTCACTACTGTGATGTAGGAACTCTGCCATGTTAACCATCAATACAGTATGTGTGTGAGTGTGACAATGTTTATGTCTTGAGCATGGAATGCTACATATTACTTTATGACATGTGTATTTAAGATACCCAAACAGTTGGTTTACAATGAAGTTTCAAAAACGTGACCTAGCTCTCCAGATGTTATATTGGGGTCCAATGTGCCCTCAAGTCCTTTTAAGATTTTTCCAATGTTTGTAGGCCATGAATCACAAGCACTGTTTTTTGAAGTGTAATACTCTACAGAACTGCCATCAGATTTTATTTAGTTGGACATTCTTTTTAGGTTAATACATGTAAAGAAAAGCTTCCTATATGGAAAAGAATAAATTTGAAATCAATGCAACATTTATGCCATTGGATATAATTATTTTCAAGCGATTAACAAAATTAAATAAAGCTGTAAAAGAAAGAAGTTTAGCCACATTTTAAAAGTTAAAAAGGAGACAAGCAAATAAAGGACATTTCATACAAATGTTCATAATACATTGATAAAATTAATTGGTTTCAACTGTTTAGCTAATTATCCAGAATTCTTGTTTAGCCCGCAGAATCAAATGAAAACAATATTTCAACTTGCTTCAGGAGGTATAAAACGATCTTAATCATATATTGAAAATAATGTTTTTTTAGATAAATCTGCCCTAAAACATTGGCATTGAACCATCAAAATATGTTGACATTTTGGCTGCAAAATTTGGTTTCACAGCTCCCAGTTTTTCAGCGCTACGCATGCCCCTTTTTGTGCAAAGTAGACACCATCTTGGTGATGGTGTCATTGTGGGCATTAGGACCATGTGCAGGAAGAGTGTGGAATAGGCAGGTCGTGACATCCGTCAATGTGTAACGTGCAGAGCACTGCCTCAGCAATCCTAGTAATCTGCTGTGAACCCCTATAAGCCCCTTTGAGCACTGGTACCTGCACCCTTGATGATAGTCTGAGCTTGATGATAGTCTGAGCTTGCATAGCAACAAGCTGCATTGCACGACTTCAATATGAGGTTCTACTGTAGTACTCAGGCGTTACATGGTTTCTGTTTGTGCTGTATTAGAAACTGAGACACAGGCATCAGACGTATTGTGGTCCGCAAGTGTTCTCATGGAGTTGGTCACGAGTTCCAAGCTCTACACAAAACCCTGTGCCAAGTTGATGCCAGACTCCCCCATGCTCCTCAACAGTGACTACAGGCTTTCTGTCAGGCCTACCAATGGACCAAACAATTCTGAGTGCATACCCATCAATCTTTCTCTCTATCCCACCTCATCAAATTTTTCATCTGTGTCCTCCGCAGTGGAACTCATCTGTGACCTAGTCCTCTGGTGAGTTGGCACCTGGGCCAGTAGCTGCGCTGGTAGCTGCAAGTTTGATTTGAGATTGAGTGATGGAGTTTTATCATCATCAGCCTCTTCTTTGACTTCACACTCCTGCACCACTGCCTGACCTGGTCACAGTTTTTTGGTATCTAGAAGAAGAAAGGCACCAGGTAGGGTTCAACATTCTCTCTAGTTTTTCTTTGGAGTGCATGGGCAATTTATTTAAGTAAGCGGCCTCTTTAATTTTATTTGCTTGGCCACAGATGTGCAGTAACTTAAAGAGGTTGATGTGCAGAGCTTACACAGAACGTTTCAGGTTGCTGTGCAGCCAAGCGGTTTAGTGGGAACATTGGTAGGGTTGCAGTGAAGAAGGGCAGGGGGAAACAAGAGGTAAATCCTTATGTCATGTGCAGCTTGGAAAACAGGAAAGATTTTTTGCAATGGGGGGGATAATGGTATGTGAGACGGAAAAATAGAATAAGCATACCATCCACTTCAAACCATTTGATCCTGCCACTGGCCATAGCCTCAGTCCGTCCACTTCAATAATTGCGAGCATGGTCTTCTCTATTGGGCTGAGGACATGTAGCCATACCTGTCCCCTGTCACTTTGGTGCAAGTATCTTTGTGCATCATCTACTCCTGGAAGAAAGGGGGAAGTGTATCAGTGAGTGTGGTGCACTATGTTTGGGTGATGTACCTGTCATAGTTGAATAATTGGCAATGTGTGCAAGGTGTGAGATGTGGGTGTAAGGTCTATGAAACCATAGAAAAGTTATGGCACAGAAAGAGACCATTCAGCCCGTCATGTCTGCGCTGGCCAAAAAAGAGAGAAAAAGAAACTAGGCCCTCATTTTAATCCCACTTTCCAGCACCTGGTCCGTAGGCTTGCTGGTTTCTGCTCTTCAGCTGCATATCCAGGTACCTTTTAAATGGGTTGAGCATTTCAGCCTTAACCATCAATTGAAGCAATGAATTCCAAATGTCCACCACCCTCTGGGTGAAACGATTTTTCCTCATGTCCCCTCGAATCCTTCCACCAATCACCTTAAATCTATGCCCCTAGTAATTGGCCCCTCAGCGAGGGGAAACAGGTCTTTCCTGTCTACCCTATCTAGGCCCCTCATAATTCTGTACACCTCAAATAGGTCACCCCTCAGCCTTCTCTGTTCTAAGGAAAACAATCCTAGTCAATTCAATCTTTGTTCATAGCTGCAATCTTCAAGCCCTGGCAACATTCTTGTAAATCTCCTCTGCAGAGCAATTCCCTCCTGTAATGTGATGACCAGAACTGTATACAAAATTCCAGTTGTGGCCTAACCAGCATTTTATACAGCTCCATCTTTAAATCCCTGCTTTTGTATTCAACACCTCATCCAATAAAGGAAAGCATTCCATATGCTTTCGTTACCACCTTATCCACCTATCCTGCCACCTTCAGGGACTCATGGACATGCACTCCAAGGTCTCTCACTTACTCAACCCTTATCAATTTCCTCCCATTTACTGAGTATTCCCTTGCTTTGTTTGCCCTCCCCAAATGCATTACCTCACTTTTTTGGGTTGAATTCCATTTGCCACTTTTCTGCGCACTCAGCCAAACCATCGATATCATTCTGGAGGCCACAGTTATGCTCTTCACTATCAACTACATGGCTAATTTTTGTGTCATCTGCAAACTTCCCAATCATGCCTCCCACATTTAAGTCCAAATCATTAATCTATATGAAAAACAGAGAGAGCCCCAACATTGAGCCCGGTGGAACGCCACTGGAAACCACTTTCCATTCACAAAAACATCCATCAACCATTACCTTTTGTTTCTTGTCGCTGAGCCAATTTTGGATCCAACTCACCACCCTCCCCCGTATCCCATGGGATCTCATTTTTCTGACCAGTCTGCTATGTGGGATCTTGTCAAATGCCTTACTAAAATCCATATAGATCACATCCATTGCACTACCCTCAGCAATCCTCCTTGTTACTTCATCAAAAAATCTAAGTTAGTAAGACATGATCTTCCCCGAACAAAACCATGCTGACTATTTCTGATCAATCCGCACCTTTCTAAGTGACAGTTTATCCTGTCTCTCAGAATTAATTCCAATAATTTGTCCATCATCGAAGTCAGACTGACTGGCCTATAATTTTCTGGCCTATCCCTCGCACCCTTTTTAAATATTGGTACAACGTTTGCAGGCCTCCAATCCTCTGGTACCTCACCTGTATCTAGTGAGGATTGGAAAATGATCTTCAGAGCATCGGCTATTTCCACCCTGGTTTCCTTTAACAGCCTGGGATAAAATCCATCCAGTCGTGGTGATTTATCCACTTTCAGTGCGGTCAGTCCCTCCAGTACTTCCTCTCTCATTATGCTTATTGTATATAATATTTCACACACCTCCTCTTTAACTAGAAAGTCTGCATCTTCCCTCTCCTTAGTGAAGACAGGAACAAAGTACTCATTGAGAACCCCGCCCAAATTTTCAGCATCAACGCACAAGTCACCATGTACATTTCTGATAGGCCCTACCTTTTCCTTAGTTATTCTCTTGCTCTTAACGTACTCATAAAACACCTTTGGGTTTTCTTTGATTTTACCTGCCAATATTTTTTGTATCCTTTCTTTGCTTTCCTAATTTCCTTTTTTAATTCACCTCTGTACTTTCTATACTCCTCTAGGCCTTCTACAGTATTTAGCTTTTTGTGGCTCTCATAGCTTTCTTTTTCTGCTTTATCTTACCCTGGAAGCTTCTGGATAACCAGGGGCTCTAGGTTTGGCTGTACCACCCTTTCTCTTTGTGGGGACATGTCTACATTGTGCCTGTGGAATCTCACTTTTGAATGCCTCCCACTAATTTGACTCTTCAAGTAGCTGCATCCAGCCCACTTTCGCCAGTTCACCTCTCAGCTTTGTGAAATTTGTCTTCCCCCAATTTAGAACTTTTACCCCTGTTCTATCTTTGTCCTTTTCCATAATGATGCTAAATCTAACTGTATTATAGTCACTACCTCCAAAATGGACCCCACTCCTACTTCATCCACTTGCCTAGCTTCATTTCCTAAGACTAAATCTAGAATTACACCTCCTCTCATTGGGCTTGTTGCATGCTGACTAGAAAAGTTCTCTTGAATGCAGTTCAAGAATTTTGTGCCCTCTGTGCCCTTCACACTGTTTGTATCCCAATTGATAACAGGATAGTTGAAGTTCCCAACTATTACTGTCCTACTCAGAAATTCGTCTACATTTTTGCTCTTCGAGCTCTCTTCCACTACTTGGGAGTCTATAGTACATTCCTAGCAGTGTGGCTGCCCCTTTTTATTTCTGAGTTCAACCCTTATGGCCTCATTTGATGCTTCATTTAGTATATCATCTCTCCTCACAGCTGTAATTGAATCTTAAACTAATAATGCTACAACCCCATCATTGTTATCCTCCTCTCTATCCAGCCAGAAAACTCTATATCCAGGGAGGTTGAGCTGCCATTTTTGCCCTTGTTTAAGCCAAGTTTCCATTATTGCAATGAGATCATGCTGCCATCTGTGCCCTCAGCACATTGGCTTTATTTGCTATACTCCTTGTATTTACATATACACCTTTTAACACTGTCAAATTACTGTGCTGTACACTTTTTAACCTGTGCTCTGTGTTTCAGAGTCACTCACTAATTCTCCATCTCCCATTCCCTGTTCTGAATTTGCCTTCAGATTTCCATTCTCCTGCCAATCTAATTTAAACCCCTGCCCCTGCCCCTCCCCCACCAACAGCACTAGCAAATCTCCCTGCTAGGATGTTCATCACAGTCGTATTCAGGTTTAGACCCATCTGAACAGATTCCGCCTTCTTCAGAATGGTTCCCAATGCCTCAGAAAGTTGATCCCCTCCTTCCTACACCAGCTTTCCAGCCACATGTTTAATTGCTCAATTCTCACTGGCCTGTGGGATTGGGAGTAATCCTGAGACTGCTTTAAGAGGCCCTACTTTTCAATCTCCTTACTAGCTCCCTGAAACCTGCTTTCAGGACCTCATCGCCTTGGTCGTAGAGGACAGAGGGTAGCAGTGGAAGGGTGCTTTTCTGAATGGAGAGCTGTGACTAGTGGTGTTCCGCAGGGATCAATGCTTTGCTGTTTGTAGTATACGTAAATGATTTGGAGGAAAATGTAACTGGGCTAATTAGTAAGTTTGCAGATGACACTAAGGTTGGAGGAGTTGCAGATAGCGAAGAAGATTGTCAGAGGATACAACGGGATATAGATCGGTTGGAGACTTGGGCAGAGAAATGGCAGATGGAGTTTAATCCGGACAAATGCGAGGTAATGCATTTTGGAAGGTCTAATACAGGTAGGAATTATACAGTAAATGGCAGAACCCTTAAGTGCATCGACAGGCAGAGGGATCTGGGTGTACAGGTCCACAGGTCACTGAAAGTGGCAACGCAGGTGGATAAGGTAGCCAGGAAGGCATTTGGCATGCTTGCTTTCATCGGCAGGTGTATTGAGTATAAAAGCTGGTAAGTCATGCTGCAGCTGTATAGAACCTTGGTTAGGCCACACTTGGAATATTGTGTGCAATTCTGGTCGCCACATTACCAGAAGGATATGGAGGTGTTAGAGAGGGTGCAGAGGAGGTTTACTAGGATGCTGCCTGGTCTGGAGGTTATTAGCTATGAGGAGAGGTTGGAGAAACTCAGATTGTTCTCACTAGAGTGACGGAGATTGAGGGGCGACTTGATAGAAGTTTACAAAATTATGAGTGGCATGGACAGACAGAGTAGATAGTCAGAAGCTTTTTCCCAGGGTGGAAGAGTCAATTACTAGGGGACATAGATTTAAGGTGAGAGGAGAAAACTTTAGAGGAGATGTGCGGGGCAAGTTTTTTACGCAGAGGGTAGTGAGTATCTGGAATTCACTGCCAGAGGAGGTGGTGGAAGCAGGTACGATACTGGTGTTTAAGAGGCAGCTTGACAAATATATGAGTAGGATGGGAATAAAGGAATACGGGCCCCGGAAGTGCAAAATGTTTTAGTTTGACAGGCAATATGATTGGCGCAGGCTTGGAGGGCTGAAGGGCCTGTTCCTGTGCTGTACTTTTCTTTGTTCTTTCTTTGTTCTTTCCTACTTAATTTACTGGTACTAACATGAATCACCACTTCTGGCTGATTGCCCTCCCCCAGAAGATTGTCCTACAGCTGCTCCGTGATATACGAACGTACGAACAGGGAGCAGGAGTAGGCCATTCAGCCCCTCAAGCCTGCTTCACCATTTAATAAAATCATGACTGATCTGATAGCAATCTAAAATCTACATCCCACCTATCCCCATAGACCTATCACCCCCTTGCTTACCAAGAATCTATCTACCTCTGCTTTAAAAGTATTCAAAGACTCTGCTTCCACCACCTTTTCAGGAAGCAAGTTCCAAAGTCTCACAACCCCCTGAGTGAAAGAATTTTACCTCATCTCAGTTTTAAATGGACGATCCTTTCTTTTAAACAGTGACACCCTTGACCCTGGCACCAGGGAGGCAACATACCATCCTGGAGTCACATCAATGGCTACAGGAACACCGGTCTCTTCCCCTAACTAATGAATCCCCTATCACTAGCGCTCTTCCTTTCTTCTTCCTCCTCTCCTGTACAGCAGAGGCACCTGTGGTGCCACAAACTTGGCTGTGACCTGCTTTAATTCCAAGCCTGCAGCAATGCTCAGTGTTTGAGGGTGATGTGACACTATGAATGTTAGATATGAGGTATGATCAATGAAGGTTATTGGAAGGTGAGTGATGGAGCATGGTACATTGAGCAGCATGTGAGACTAGCAGTGCAGTTGTTGGGATGTGGCACTTAAAGATGGATAGGCTAACCTTGACCAGTCATGTGAGGTCAAACTCACTTATTTTAGCATTGTATCCAGGCTCTGAGTGCTACACTGTTGCCATCGATTTGCACAACCATCGCTGCACCCATTGCCTTTTCAGAGCTTGTCTGGTAGCCCACCTGTGGATAAAGGACCTCTTTCTTACATCAACTTCATACACCAAGTTCTCTACTGCTATGCCAGAGAACTTTGGAGTCTGCTCTCTGGCATTCCTGTGTCTCTCCCAAATCAAAGTCACTTGTGTAATGAATTCCAGCACCTGCTCCAGACAAATGCATCTTTCTTTTAAGAGGTGGATCTGGGTTTATTTTAAGTAACAGGCTAGTTTGAACTTGAGCTCACTTTTCACAGATTTGCAACCACTGACAGCCACTCAACAGCACATTCAGCTCTGGCTGTACGCTGTAATCACGCAAGTGAGTGGGCAGCACAATATTTGTTTGCTATCTGTATCAGGATAAATAGGCGTGACTCAATCACAAATTATGATTTCTGTGACTTTTGCAAGTCCTATCCAATTTTTCCCCATTAGGTAAAAGCATACACACATGCAAGAGTAGATGGAGCTCAATTCTCGAAGAAAATAGCATTCAAACAGAATATTTAGCATGGAAAAAGAAGTCATTCAACATGCTAAACCAACTCTTTCCATGGACTCTGTAAATTTTTTTTGCCTCCAAAGAAAAGTTTCTACACAAAATCTCTCTGTTCCCCAAAACATAACCAAACAAATAGCTACAGGCCAGCATTTTTAAGATGGTGAAGTTTCCTTTCCCGCCGCCTGAAGAGTTAATGGCCAATGTGTTGCCACCGGTAATGGCTGCTGTGCAACCATGCTCCAAACAGCGTCAATTTAAGCAGGACAATCTGATTGGTCATCAGCTCTCTAGTCCCAGCAGTGCCAGAAGCTGCAGTGAACAGAATTGGTACTGCAAGCAGTCCCCAGAGTACAATTTCTGGGATTCCAGGATTAGGTAAGCGTGGGGGTCTCAAAGTAGAGAGCAGAGGTGAGGCCCAAGGGGGTGGGCAGAGGGGGTGCTGAGGCTGCTGGTGGAGAGGCTAGGGCACAAGGGAGCACCTGCAGGGGCCAGACCTTGTGGTTAGGGTGCCTGAGGTTGAAAGGAGACTGTTGATGGATCCACCGTTCCCTACTCCGACCAGCCTGCTCGAGGCCTGAGCTCACTTTCCGGGCTTCCCCCACCCCTGAAATCCTGTTCCAGCCTGAGAATAGGGGCTGGGTGAGAAATGGTCCTTAAGTGATCATTAATTGGCCACTAAGGGCATTAGTTGGGGCAAGGGTGGTTTGGCCGGCCTAGGCCTCACCTGTCCCACCATAGAATTGCAGAGAGTTCAGGGGTGGCTCAGTGGGAAGGACATCTGAGGAATTTTACAGGTAGAAAACCGCCAGCGGGGGAATGTAAAATTCTACCCATATATTTATGTCAAACTACACTGTCACTACTCAACTCTAGTTCACTGTCCTCCATGGAAAACAGGAATTTTTGAGGGATTCAACCAACACAGCTTCAAGTGCTTTTACACCTATCAGCATTGTGTCAGGAAAATATTAATCGGTCTTTTGCTTGTGACTTAATTTTAAGCAGTGTCCTTTAATTCTGCAATTACAATCTAGCTACAACTATATTATGTATGCTCTTAAGCATTTTCATGCCTGGATTCTACATAATGAGCTCTTCAAATCTACCTGAAACCTGTGCCTCCTATCTGATCGCTCCCCAAAAGATTGTTATGATAGATTTTGACTTGGACGATAGTATGGAGTGATTGATTGCAGGTTGCCAGCTCATTTCACATCTCTGCTGATAAGTTAACCTATCTCTTATTAAACACTATAGCACAGAGTCAAAATCTACACCAATGTCTTTATAAATATTGAACACTATTCCACTATGGTCAATATATATTTACAATAACTTTAATTTTGATTCATGGTCATATGCCTTTGCGATATGTTTATGTTTGACTGTACCACACTTATGGAAAAGCAGATGATTATGTAAGGACAATATTTATTGATGTTACAAAGTGTAATAATACCAGAGGAGAGCAATAGAAATGAAAGAACTGCCATGATAAAATCTATGTAACACTCACCAGGATGTCTGGATTTAGAGATAATGCCAGGCCCATTTCATTAAGTATAACATTGCAGACACTCTTCCTTCTACCCAGATATTTTCTTCTTGTCTGCCTTTTATTACATCTTAATTGTATTTTTTTTGTTGCCTAATTGCGTATTATTGTGTTTTGAGTTTGCAACTGTACGTATTTTTGAAATATCTCCAACCCCTTCATTTTAACTAATCTTTTGCCATCGTCAAATTCTATCTAAAAATAACTATCTAATGGATTGGATTTTATGCCTCCCCTCCCCCCATCCCCAACTGGATGTATTTTCTGTGTGGGGTGGAGTGTGGTCGCATAAAATGTAACAGGTGGGTAGCCCACCGTCTTCCCGTCCACTCCCAACACAGTCCCCATAATACTGTAGGCATCTGGAGGCCAAAATGATTTGAAAAATATCATTA
Source organism: Cetorhinus maximus (assembly GCF_964194155.1). NCBI lineage: Eukaryota > Metazoa > Chordata > Chondrichthyes > Lamniformes > Cetorhinidae > Cetorhinus > Cetorhinus maximus. The sequence goes on along the minus strand of NC_135897.1, from coordinate 56,056,205 downwards.
ATGGGCAATTGAGTTTGTTAAGAAGCCAACTGACCTGAATATTACATTGTCCACACCACAATACGGTTGGTGTGGGCAGGCAGGCGAGAGTTGGGAGTCAGCTTTTTCACCATGTGGGGTGAAAAAGCAGGAAGGAAGGGTGGCATATCTTTTTGGGGGGGGGGGGGGTGTACTGTACATATCAGGGGTACCCTCCAAGATGATACCCCAACTTTGTGCCCCCCCCAATCCTCTCGCACTCCTCCCTAGGATTCCTATCTGCCTTAAAAACCCAAGACTTACCTCAGAGGACTCGAAACGTCAACTCTTTTCTTCTCCGCCGATGCTGCCAGACCTGCTGAGTTTTTCCAGGTAATTCTGTTTTTGTTCAGGACTTACCTCAGTCTGGGATCCATTGCTCCTCTTCCCAGGACCTGCTTGCAGTACCAGCATTGTCCACTACTGAGTACTGCTGGGATTGCTCGAGCTGCCAGCCAATCAAATTCTCCAGCAGCTCTTCAGTTTCCTACTGAGGGGTGGAAGTGCCACTCTGTTGTTTAGGTCGCTTGCAGCCTTTTTTTCAGGTTGGTTGGTTTGGAACCAACTTCTGTAACGGGGTGGGGGGAGGAGCCAACAATATGCGCCACCCTCCCACCTTTAAAATTCAGTCCAATAAGAACTTTTAGAACTACTGGGAAGAACATTCATTTTGTCTCAATGGTACTTTCTGTCTCTGGGGCGCAGGTTGCAACATTTGTGAAGGACAAGTGATTATTTCTAACTGCTAAAATGGAAATTAGAATAAATAAAACTGATCGATTAGGATTTTTAGCTCCGATTTTAACCTAACCCACTCATCACAGCATGAAATCAGCTGGGGTGTAAATCAAACATCTGATCCAAATCCGTGCCTCTCTGGTCAGGCAGCTCAAGTTAAAATTGGGACTATATTTTCCTTGCAAAATCACACTCTACCAGGATTTTTTTAATATTGTTCTTATAATATGGTTACTATCTGATAGTATACTGAAAAGGTGGATTTATTCTTCTCACTCCCTGTAAAATAACATAAAATCGTATGCCCACCTGCTGAATAAAAGCCACACTATATTGGGTTGAATGTTGATAGGCAAGCTGTGTAGGCAGAGGGGTAGAGGTTCTGCCAGAGACCCTAGAAGTTTGGATCTCCCTGCATGCTGTGGATTTTGGGTTAGATAGGTATCTGCGTCTGGAAGTAAGCTTGTTTAACAGACTTGGCTTGCACTCTGCAGGCACAGGAGAGGAGTCTGCTGCTGCTAGTCGGAGTATGGAGCAAGTCTGATCTCCAGTGCTGGGGAGGTTGGGTTTGTATGTGGGGAGGAGGGTGGGGGATGGTGTGATGTTGTGGGAGGGATCTTTGGGGGCCAGGGTGAAGCGCTTTGCTATTTCCTGAAGCTGTCCTCTCCGCCCTTCAATTTCTGGGTTTCTCAAGGCCTGGGAAACCAATCCGTCAGGGTAAACGTTCAAAGCAGGAATAATCAGAGGCCGTTAGCCTCCTGAAAATATCTAATTGGCCAATCCATCTCCTGGGGGAGGGTCTGCTGCCTATCTCCTGACCCACCTCTGTAAAACTCAGAAGTGAGCATGTTGTAGATGGGTTGGGATTTTAACATCTCACCCAACCTCAACTCATCTGTTAAGACTCAGCCCAATGTCACTGATAATTAAGAAGTCTGATTCGGCAGCTTTCAGAAAGGAGTGAGTATTCATATATTCTGTTATTTTTGGAGGGTGCAACAATTGCTAGACTTTTTACCAAAGTACTGTTGTGAAAGGAACTAAGTATTAGTGTCCTATAGATTATTATTTAAGAAACTCCAAATATTGGAATTTATCCTGTTTTAATGAAGGAAAATTAGAAAAAAAAGAGTTGTCTTACAGGTATAAGACGCCAAGAACTATCGAATTGCAGAATGGCTCTCTACATTTCATTTTCAACTTGGCACAATGTTTATTGCCTGGTTAAACATGGAAGTAATTTTTAAAGTTTAATGTTGTGGTTCCCCTTTTAAAAGCATGCGTTGAAATTATTGAAACAAAAATAAAATCTAAGAAACTACAGTTGGCTTGTTCAACATATTCTAAAGTTTTTTTTTCACCCTTGGGTCTTACATCACAGGCAATTCCTTCACTTTTGTGATGGGGCCATAGTGACATGCTGCTCACCCTTTGCTCATGATAAACTAATTCAGGGCATAATGAAACATTCAAAGCACTCCTTGCTAACTCTGCAGATGACTTTCTCCCTCTCTACCTATGTTAGAAGGTTTCCCCATTGACAGTTCTCTAATGGTAGATACAGCATTTTCCAGATTGTAAATCATGGGCCTGAGCCATTTGTATTTTAATGCTGTTGCAAAAGGAGTCAAATAATCTTTCACTGAATTCCTGGCTCAGGACAGATTTACTTTAGAACATAGAAAGAGGACACTGCAACTTTAACATGAAATACATGTGGTGACAAAACCAAAATGATACACTGCTTCACATCCAAAAGAATAAACTGAAATATTGATTGTGATTATTGTGTTGAGTTATGAAGTCCTCAGGAACATGTTTGGTTATTTGAGCTGGAGAAACCAACTAAGAAAATGTTAAGACAGTCATTATGACATTTCATGGTTCACTAGTTTCTTTTTAAGAGGTTCACACTGTGTTGTGCAGAGCATTGTTATAAACCCCCCTACTTACAGTTTTATCACAAATCCCCCTCAGCTCCTAGTCACATGGACAGATGGTTACCATCTTGCCAGTCAATAGGTTTTAAGCTTGTCCTTTTCAAAATCTTTCAGCTTACTGATTTGATAGCTTCTCAAACAGCATTGAATCAGTATGGATAAACTTTAAAATAAAAAATAGTGCACTCACCCTGTCAGGCAGCATCTGCAGTTAAACAATAATATAGTTAACTAGCAAGTATAATGGATTCTCTGATATGAACAAGATGGGATTTAATCAATTTGAGTTTCTAAGGCACTCTAAAGAACAATAATCCTGCCAGCCAAATTGAAACAAGGTTAATGCATTACTCTAACTTATCAGGAGTATATGGTACAAAGGCTGATTTGGCACCATGGTCATGGATCAAAATGCTATTAATTGCCAACACTGCTGTCAAATGTATGTTATCACTATTGTAACAAAAATGTCAGAGGACTCATGGCAAGGTGTTGCTTAACATTAGTTTTATTTTACTGCATGACTTCACTTTACAGTTAACAAATGCATCACACACAGCTGCACGAACACATGTATTCTTTCAGGAGCAAGGCTTAGATTGACTGATGCAGATATAGGAACATCTTAATTAGATAACATCATAAAAAGCACATGGCATTTCCCTTTGCATATGTTTTTCTCCAAATTTTCTCTACTGAGGATCACTGGAATGCCACAATAAATTAAGGGCAGAATTTTCCCATCGGCATGCGGGGGGGTGGGATCTGCACACCGATGCGTAAAATGATGCGCGATGACGTTGGGCGTGCATCCTGACATCACCATGCGCCATCATGATATTTCGGAAAGTGGGCGCTATAAGTTTGGATGCTCGCCTGCCATCAATTAACGGCCAGTTAAGGCCCTTGAGGCAGCAATTGATCAAGGCGGAAGGGGCCGCAGAAGACGCCACTATCCTGCTGCCAGGGTATACAGGTGGCGAAGCAGCTACCTCAATATGTCTGAGGTGCAGTGCCGAAGGAGGCTCCGTCTCTCAAGGGAGATAGTCACCTCCATCTGTCAGATGATAGGCCCTGAGATCTCCATAAACTGTATGGGTGGGCACCCCATGCCACTGGCTCCCCTCAACTTCTATGCCTCTAGCTCTTTCCAGGGGTTGGTGGGTGATCTCTGCGGAGTCTCCCATTTAGCGGCCCACACTTGTGTCAAGCAGGTGACAGACGCTCTGTTTAGGCGAGCATTGACCTTCATCCACTACCACTGGGACAAGGCCAGCCAATCAGAGCGATCCAGAGGCTTCACAGTGATTGCTGGCTTCCCCCGCGTCCAGGGTGCAATAGACAGTACACATGTGGCCATCAAGGCGCCAGCAGGTGAGCCCGATGCCTTCGTCAACAGGAAGGGCTTCCACTCCATGAACGTGCAGATAGTGTGTGATCACAGGATGCAGATTCTACAAGTCCGTGCAAGGTACCCAGGCAGCTCCCACAAATGCTTACATACTCAGACACTCCCAGGTGCCTAGGCTCTTCAGTGCTCCGGCTCTGCTGGATGGATGGCTGCTGGGTGACAAGGGCCATCCCCTCAGAAGGCCGCTCATGACGCCACTACGCCATCCAAAACCAGAAGCTGAGCAGTGGTACAGTAGGAGCCACGGCACCACAAGTGCTGTGGTGGAGAGAACCATCGGTCTTCTCAAGATGCGCTTCCAATGCCTAAACCGCTCCAGTACCCCCCAGATCGTGTGTTGCTGATAGTGGTTGCATGCTGCACTCTCCACAATCTTGCATTGGAAAGGGGGAATGCTGTGGACGAGGAAGACGTTGTCCAGTTGCTCCGGGTGCACACGATGAGTCCAGCAGTGAGTCCGAGGATGAGCATGCATAGGAGAACACTGAGGGGGGTAGACGCTGACCCGGGCATACTCCAGGGAGGACTGGGACACCCGGGAGGCTTTAATCCAAAGAACCTTCACCTAGCCCACCACAGATGGACCTTCAACACACGCCAGGGCTGCAGGCTCCATACTTGATACCTGAGTGCTAAATCTGCCTAGATACTAACATTAACTAAGGCCCTTGTCAATAAAGCTTAATGTCAAACAACTCACTCATAACATCATGGCTTCCCGTTCACATGCAGAAGTAAGAAATCACCCTGACGCATGGCAACATGTTGAAATTTATTGGGGAACAAATGTAAATTCATAAAGCAAAAAAAGATGTTGGACATGTTGGACATCACACCAAGTCTTCCAGAAACTACTATGGGCCAACATAAAAGCACCAGTGAGAAACCCATGGTGTGCCTAAGGTGCCTTAAATTTATGTGCTATGTCTAGGTGCTGTCCCCTCACTGGCACTGGCATCTGAGACAGCCTGCTCACTGTGCTGTCCTGTTGGCCTTGATGACCTTGGTGGATGTCCTCTTGCCCACGGTGCATTTGATGGCCCCACCTGGGAGGGAGTGGCCAGGTCCACAGCTGTCTTCTCCCCAGTCGCTGCAGCCTCATCGGATGCCATGGTCACTGGCAGAGGAGCAGAGGAGCTGCTGCCCTCATCCAGAGCACCCTGAGAGGAGCCTGCAGAGATGACAGGCACCTGCTGTGCTGACATGAGTTCCCTTTTGACCTCCCTGCTCACCGTTGATGGATGGGCACTGAGCTGGGATACTTGGTGGCCAAACCATCTCCCACACTGGCACTGACCAGCTGAGGCCAATGCCACTGGGAGGGCTTGCAGGTCTGAGCACAAACCCAGGGGGTCCTGATTGGTCTCCTGGAGGAGCCTCTCCACGAGAGTCGCCACTCTCTCCATGGAGGAAGCATGGCGCTCAGCCATGAGGCTCATTGCATCAGTGATGCTCCGCGTGGACTCCTCAAGCATAGGTACCATGCCACGCATAGCCTCATGTATCTCCGCCAGATCCTCCCACATACCCTGCTATACTTCCAGCATTCGCTGCCTCATGGACGATTCCAGAGGCCCATCATCAGCCTGGTCCCCAGCAGTCCTCCGACTGCCGCGCCCTGGGCACTCTCTTTGTCTGCCCGGACCTCAAGTGAGTGTGAAGTGCCCTCACCGCTGTGCCCCGGGATGCTAACCGAAGATCTAATTCCCACCAAGGCGCTAGTATCTGCGCTGGTGCCTGCCTGGTTGAGATGGTGTGACGCTGGTGAGTGGATTTCCTCTGGGGCCTCGGGGTAAGAAGTGGCCCTTCTGTCTCCTCCTCCCAGCCCTGCTCTGGTGATGCTGAAAGGAAGAAAAAGGACATTTGATTAGTTACAGTGCAGACAATATCAATGTGCATGCTGCTCCCCTGGATCATTATGCGCTCATCCTTCCACAATCAATGGTAAACCCATGTTGCTAACTTCAATCACTGAGCATTCAGCAGTGCCATGGCTGCTGGGACACACATGGTGACCTGAGTGCTTGCCAAACATACCTCCACATGGCACCCCAACCTCACTGTCACCGCTGGACCTGGGGCCATGGCGCCTCTCCAGATCCATGGCCTGCTACTCGTAACCTGTTAGGATCGCCAACTGGGCCTGGCCTTCGCCAGTCTTCATCTGCTCTGCAGAATTGTGCACAGTCTTCTCCTGGATTGGAGAGACGAGCATTGATTAGTCCAGCCTGCATCTGGATTCCTATCACATCCCTGCCAACCCAACCAGAGTGGGACATTGCAGGGCTCCAGTTCTTCATCACCCCGCAGCTGCTGCACACTCACCTAGAGAAGCCAGCGCTGACCACCCTCAATTGCCCAAATGCTGCCTCCTTCACATGAGGCACCACAAGGTGTCACTTTGCTAAGTAAGGAGGCACAAGCACATGGAGCACAAAGACCAGCAGATGGATTGGTGCCCTGCGAACTGGAAGCTCCCCTCCCAGCATGTTAGCACCCTGACTTCGACATGCTTCCCAGTCCCAGCACTCTGCCTAGGTGCAGATCCTTGACTTTCACCCACATTCTATAATCTGGGTGTCAGTGTCACACATGATGCAGGTGCAGAACTCATCCTAGCTCAACCTTCTCAGGGTGAACTGGTCATGGGCAATCTCTGCTGGCACACCCAGTGAGGGATCCATGCCATGAGGGATTTAATGCCGTTACTGTACTCAGAGTTGCTGGGGGGTGGGAGTGCGGGGTGGAGCTGGGGGGAAAGGGTGACGGCTGCATTGAATGACTTGCGGTGACTTGAGGCAACATGGTATTCAGCCTTCACGAGCATAGGCGATCATTGAACCTTTTGAGGCACTGGGCCCATGTACGCTGCATCACATCATGGGAGCTGACACTCTCGGCCACCTCCTCCCACTCACGTTTGGTCAGATGGGGCTTTCGCCTCCTGTCCCTTGGAAGAAGGACCTCCTGCTGCACTGCCACCTCCTCCAGGGGGGCAGCTAGGCACTCGTCAGAGAAATGAGGGGCACACTGCCCCACTGGCCTACCCTCCGGCCTGGCCTGCCCCAGTGGCCTACCTTCCGGCCTGGCCTGCCCCGATGGCCTACCCTCCGGCCTGGCCAGCCCCAGTAGCCTACCCTCCGGCCTGGCCTGCCCCAAGACCTACCCTCCGGACTTGCATCACGCACATTGCCCCTCTGATGTGCTCTTCTCCTGGCCATTGTGAGCAGCCTTGCAAAGGCTGCCAGGCCTTCTTTTAAACAGGCCTCTGGGTCGCCATTGGACCTGGTGGTCTGTGCGGGCCCGCAGCCATCCACCCACTCCCGCTATCCACAGGAGTCGTGAACTACGCTGGGTGGGCTTCAATTGGCGTAAAATGGCGGCGCGGAGTCGATCACAGGTGGCGATTAGGTCCGCACCCACTCTCACACGGTCCATCAGACATGGGGAAAATTCTCCCCTTACATTCTAACTATATAAATTCAGAATGGAAATCCTAGTGTAATAAAAGCATTGCTTACCTTACTACCACTGCTCCAAGCTTTTGAGAGATGTTGCCTTTTGTCACTCGATAACATCAGAGAGTTACATTATATGATTGGCAGTACAAGTTTGAAAACAGGGCCAGATTTTGAATAGAAGAAGTGAACAGGAACAAGGAGGAAGAGATACCACATGGAATTGTGAATCACCACAAGTTGCTGGATGATTTGTGCACCTCTGCTTTTGGCTTTGCAAAAATGGCATTTGTGCATTCATTTCCTATTAAATGTACCTCAGTAAGAAAGTCTAGTAATCAACAGTGTAGGTATCCTTGCAGCAATAAGAAAATAGTTAATAACTACCAACCAACCTGTCTTGTCCATTGGCAGGATCTTGCGGGTGGAATTTACCGGTGCCACTGAAGTCGATGAACTTTTGGCTGGCTTGTTTAAGATTTTTTTAAAATTCTATATTTTAAGTTTTACTATTTTTCTTATTTTTCTGTAGTAATTATGGTTTTATTTAGTGTGTAATGCACCTTTAAGAATAAAGGTTAGAAATCACATGATTTGTAGCAACCACTAGGAGAGCTACCTCAGCAGTCGGTGTGGAGTTAGAGTTGAAGTTGAAAGCAAACATATAATTGCTGCTGACTATATTTTAAATAAACTTAAAGTTTCCACCCAAGAAATGTCTGCAGATCAACTCTATCACTAATAGTACAGCTCAGCCACCCTACAACATTTTCATTTCTATATCTTTTTTTGGCCTTCACCTAACCATTCTTTCCCTTTTCATACTTGATTTGCCATTGAACTCATCCACTCTCATTTTACCTGCTTCTCAGTCCTTTCTCAGTTTATTTCTCAGTCCTTTAATCTCACTGGTTAAGGACACACTCTGTCCCATTGTTCCCCAAAGTTTCAGCTGCCCTAGTTGCCTTCACTGTTTGCACTTCCAGCAACTTTGTGGGCAAAAGAATTATAAAATGTCAATGTGCAGGAACAAGGCTAACACCTGAGGCATCCAAAACACCCTTCTGGGGAAGATACCCTTCCCCAGAAAACTCTGGCTCATTAATAAACATGTTTCCCGTCCCCTGCTGGAGAAGGACACTAACACTCTCTTAAATGCATAACATTGCTGGCTAAAGACAATCATAAATGTTATATCCTGAATTAATTCCTATTTAAATAAAATGGAAGGAGCTGTCCAATCGACCATGGTGAAATGCAATACACGTTGTGATACCGAGCCATGCAAAACAAGAAAATCTGAGGCTTGGGGCTGGATTTACGTGGATTCGGGCCAATTCTGGAGGCCGTTAAAAATGGCGGGTGGGACCCAATTCTGGGATTCCTGCTGCCATTCCCTGCTTCAGCAATTTTCCCTGGTTTGGGATAAGGGTGTGGTTGGTGAGCCTAGCTAGCCCCATTGAGCGGGGTAGGAATCTCATACCACCTGTCCCCTGCAAATTTTGTGGAATCGGGTCAGCTTCACAAGGATAAATAGTTCATGGATGCTTTGAGGACTCAAGAACCCTAGTCTGGGTTTGGGAACCTTTTGAAAGGCATGTTCAAAAGATTGTACCCATGCACCCACATACCCCATGCCCCCATATCCTGCATGCCTCACATGCCCTCCTTGTCTCCTCCATGCCCACTCATCCAGTGTGCACCATCAAATCAACAATCCATATAATAGCAATGGCTAGTCTTTAAATAGACTTTAAAAAATCCAATCAGAAATCTGCTTTGAAAAAAACTGCTGCTCTTACAACCCTATAAAAGTGTCAATCAGGCAAAGCCATTATAGTATCCATAAGTGAAAATTTACCTCACTTCACACCTCTTAATCTTGTCTAAAAAAACATGCAGACATTGAAAGAAAGTTCAAAGAAGGGATAACTTATTATAACCTCAGATGTTAATCGATCAAAGCAAATACTTCACTTCGACCTGAATACATACCCTCTGCTAAATTAATCCACTAGGGAGTCTTGGAACTCATCCAAACATTCATAATAAGGTCATCTGGTGAAAACTATGTCTAGTCATCTGTTTCAGTTGATACAGTTCATAGACGGCCTCATTAAAGGCCTACCAGCCTCTAAAACAACAGGAGAAAGTTGCAGAGAACCAAGACGGGCCTTCTAGCTAACTTGCCCACCTCCATGGTTGCCTCCAAACTGCTTCTGAAGGTGGAGGCCCTTATAAATGAGTCTGTCGAGTTGTGAAATTTCCTAACTCAAGCTTCTCAGCTCTGTTGAAAGGGTATTGGTTACAGAACTGTATATCTTAAAGAAGTCTTCCTAGTCTTCTGGAGGCTGACTGTAAGTCTTTTTAATTGCTAGAAGTATTGCATGTACAGTGAAGATTACAGGCTAAGAGCTATCTTAGGTCTTTACCTATCTCAGTTCAGCACCACACTGACCCCTGGGTCTGGGTCTTGTGCTTCCTATAGCACTGTGCAGACAGTACTGTACTCAGTCCTGTATGTGCCAGACCATTACACTACAAGCTCAATGGTGAAATTCCAGCCCTTGATGCTGGATCTATATTAAGGTATCCAGGTTCAGCCAGCTCAATATTATACCACCACTGATTCCCAACAGCCCAGGTTGAGAAGAGATAAAACCCAATATGCAGTGATTCCTGCTCAAAATGACCATGTAGATGAGAAATATAAACAATAGTTAGCTGATGTTCATTGGCTTGACTCACAAATGATGAATGACCTTCGAGATGAGGTGTGGAAGGGCCACTGCTGATGGAACCATAGAGGAGCTATAACAAAATGAAATAAGTGCAAGGGGAAACTAATAAGAAAATGGAAAAATATAGTGAATTGAAAGTGGCAAAGTAATGTCGAAAGTAGAATATATTGAGGTAAAACATCCAAATTTCTCTCTCTGGTTTGTTATTTATAAGAGAGTGTGTGTAGTACAACATGAAGTGAGGTAAATTGCCTCAGTTTTCAATCTAATTTCAAATTTGCAAATTTGTCTTTATAATATTTACAGCATAGGAAAGCTACGATTACAAACATTGTTGTCCTGTACACTTGCCAGACAAACATTTTCTCCCTTATTTGTAAACACACTACTGGATCATGAAAATTACATTGAAACATCACATCATCACATCATCTGTGCATGATTTCATTGTGACAAAAGAACTGTGGCTGTTCCAGCTATTTTCTATTCCTGAACATGAATTGTCTACCAAGCCTTTTTTCATGAAGACAATACACCTTAAAAACTTAAATATTTATTTTTCACCAGTAAAAGCTTACCATTCCAGACTAAAGCTGCTTATAAAACAGCTTCGTATTGCAAGCTTTGTATTGTGTGAACATAAACTTTCAGAGTTTTGGAAAGTTTATAATCAGAGAAAAGGCATCAGAATTTTGCAATATTTTTAATCATAGCTTATATGTATATAGATACAAAGTTTAATGACACACAAGGCAAAGTTTCTAGTTTGTTTGAATTCTGTTCATTGCTCTTTGCTTATCCTTACAATGAACTTGTCAAATTCATGAGAACCCCACACTAGCTATCATTAAATTATCCCATCTAATTGTACTGTTATGGTAACCATATAAAAAGTAATACTAATAAATGTGAAAGATCACACAGGAGCTGCACACCATTTATGTAGGAGGAATATGTCACTTATATTGCTGCTATACTGATCAGGGACATTTGACAAATGAATGCAGGCTCCTCCGTCACTAGCACAGCTTGCCTAGTTTCAAATATCAGTGCCTGAGCTATGGTGGCTTAACCTACTCAGTTAAAAGCAACTTGTTCATATACAGGAATTGACACTGAGACATGCTAGCCACACATTACCAGATGTGAGTGAATTGTTACCCTTTATCTGGCATATACTGTAAATCAAAGGTGGCCAAAGCAAAGATCTAATTTCTACACAAGTCATGTCTGTAATTCCTAAACCCAGTGTCTAACAAGTTTGTAAGTGCCTTGTGGATGACTTAACACTTTAATCTTCAATCGGACACATTACTGGATTAGACATCAGATTAACTTGAATAACTATGATCAGCACTGCTAATACTGGTTTGCAATTGCATTTATTTAAATTAAATATAAGAAGCAATTATAATATAATTTTTCTTGTACTTACAACACTACACTTGTTACTTGATAAGCAGTATCAAAATCCTACAATTTATGTAGGATATCATGAACAATGCTACCTCGTAATTTGAAAGATCAACAACTCCTCTGCTTATTTCAAGGTTATGAAGTTGTGCTGAACAGGTAGTGCATAACCCTAATTTTTCGCCAAGGTCATCAGCTAAGGAAGCTTTTATGTTGTGAACCAGCAAAGACAAAATGCATCAGATTAGTAAATCTAAAAGCTGAACAGGACATTTGGGTAACAACTGCACTCATGAGCACAAATACAATAGAAAATCGGTGTTCATATCATGGAAGGGGGGTGGGGGGGGAATATATTTATTTTGCTCTAAATGCTATCTAATGTATTAATTAAAATGTAGAAATAAGCACATGTTATGTTCCATTTTGATCCACATTTACTTGCACTAAAGGCAAGTTTGAATTGAAATCAACAGCTTCATATCTGGGGGAGACTTAACCTCCAATTTTTCTTCTCTGTCTCCAGTGGTTTAGCACATGTCCCTAGTGGCAGCATTAATTGCCTACTGATGGAACAGGCAAGTGACAAACCAACTTTGATCATAATTATAAGTACATGCTGGTATAAATGTTTTGTGTTAACACAGACATTTGCCCAAAGCTCACACCCATGATCACTATTATTTTTTTCTGTGTAAAATATCAGTTTTATTAATGAGGCCAGTGGAACTCCATTACTACTCTGTATATGTTATTTTGATTTATGACCCTGAGAACTTGGTATTAGAACACTTCCATTTATATAGGTCCTCATCACATTAAGGTTTTTAAGAAAAACTTCATATCATTAATTATTTTGGAAGTGGCATGTAAACAAATGTTGGACCTGCATAACCATTTATTTAATGTAAATGATTATTTTAGTACAATTCAGAACCTTCAGTTGTCTTGGCCCCACATTCTGCCATCTCCCTAAATCCATCCACCTTGCCAGTTCTCCCCACTCTTGAAAAGCCTTCTTAAAACTGACCTTTTGATCTTGCCTTCTCCTACCACTGATTGCTGTCATCTGTTTACACCTTTGTAAAGTGGTTTACAATTTATCATGTAAAAGGTGTTGTAAAATTGTATAGTGTTGTATTGGATTAGTGTTAGTATTGCTGTTTAGGATGGCTCAACATTTCCACGATTTCCATAAGGATAGTAAAAAGAGTGTGTCTAGTGAAGTTAGTTGAATGCCAGGACCTGAGAAGACAGCATGTAAAAAAATCACAAATTGCTTTTGGTCACAAAAGTAACTAATGTTGTTTTGTGCCAGCTACTGATATTTGAAATTAACACTGAATGTATGAATGAAGCTTTGGATATTCCTGGAACTTCTTCCATGTTTAACGATTTACACAGCTATAACCTTAACCAAAAGGTTGCTCAAAGGTATCAACAAACATCAAAAATTGATTGTAATGAGATTTTCATGTGCCTAACATTATAACAGAGATTTGCAAACCATAAGTAACCTAGCTGTTCTCATATTTGTCCAGTACCAGATACCCCTGGGCGGTATTGTGGACTTATTTTTGTTTATCACTCATAATGGAACTAAAATTACCTTCTTATCATTATGCAAAACTTGTATGGAAAAACACATAAGATAACATTTTTAAAAATCAGCCTGTAATTATGGCTCTTTAATCTTGCTTGACCTTGAAGGACTTTTTCATATTAAGTGGTCCAAAGAGAGAACTGAAGAATGAGTTTCTCATCAGCTTCCATAGCATTCCATCAATATATGATGTCAAACAAGAGGGTTTAAGCACTCCTTCCATAAAACAGCACTACCATTTTTATTTAAATGTTATTTTTGAGTATGTTCACTAATGGTTCACTGGGAAAAGAACTTACCTGTGTAACACTAAGCTACAAAGATTTTCAGGTCTCAGATTCAATCCCTGGTTTCCGCCAGCTCATGTCAGTGAAGATAGTTTGGGGTACATTAAGCTGCACACGCCTAAGCTACAAATACCATGGAATCATAGCAAAGCAAGTACCAGCGTCTTCAGTAGAGGAGGACAGGGCAAAAAAAAAGAAACAAATTGTAGGGACTTGCTTTAAAGTTGTTGCGAGGTAAGTGTGGGATTGTATGGTATCAGACAACAGAGTCAGGATCAAGTGTCTCCTTAAATTCCAATTTCATTCAATTTCTGATGATTATAACATGTAAATGTTCCTTGATGAATCTTGAGAACTGTTTCACGGACAAATTAGAACTTTACAACAGTTACTATAAAATTTATCCAAGCCATAGCAATTCCAAGTTAGTAAACTTAAGAGTGTATGATGTATGAAGATATTTAAGCCAATAACAAAACTATAGGTCTCTATTCACTAAAATTTAGCACACCTAATTTCACAGTGAAGCAATAATGGAAAGTAATATTCAGATTCTCGGTAACTTAATTAAACTGGCTCATTTAAACAGAGAAAAGTGATTTTTCAAGCTCACTATTACACTTAAAGCATCATGTTGCTCCAGTCTATTCGATTGAGGTACCAAATTTCTACTTTCAATCAATCTGTATACACTAAGAATAAATTCTTCAGATTATATCAACGTGTGGTCACTAGCCTAAACGTTTACAGGAATAATTCATATTGCAATTTTTAATCCAACTTTCTCCCATTCTTGTTATTCTGGTATAAATTATGTAATCTCTTATGTATTATTAATTCAATCTTGATGGATTCGTGATGGAAAAATCTCACAATTAATACATACATGAAGTGACCCTAAAGGATTTGCATGAATTGGTTTCTCTAATAGCAGTATAGTAATTATAGTTATTGCAATAATTTAGTTGTGGCTATTATTCATCAATGGGTAAAACTTATAAAAATGCTCCTTTAAAAAAATATATTTATCATCTTTTGTAGGTATATGTAATTCATGACAAACCAGACACTGGTTAGGATTTTACCAGCCCTCCGGTGACGGTCTGGGAGGCTGGACGGCTGGTAAAATGGCAGTGGAAGATGTTGGGAGGGAAGCATGATATTTTGGAAGGCGAGAACAGCAGCAGCTCGACTACCTGCCAAATGGGGGTGGGGGAGACTTAATTAAAGCAATTAACTGTCTTATTAGTGGTCATTTTACTAGCATCGGAATAGCCCCCTGCCAAGTGGGGAGACTACCAGTTACATCGAGGTGACCTCCCAGTGGCTTCCTGGAGGGGTATGGGGGGGTGGTCGGGGCCCTCCTTCCCAGCTGCTCCATGTCCCACGGAGGGGCACCCCCAATGTTTTTGGCTGCTCTGGTAACTTTGACAATGCTTCTGGAGTGTTCACCCCTCTGATCACCGCGGCCTACCTGTCTGGACCAGCATATTAAAAAGAATTCTCTCTAGCCCTTTGACAGTGCCTTTGATATGGTTGACCACACCATCCTCCATTAACATCTTTCCACTGGCGTACAACTCAGCGGGGCTGCACTTACCTGGTTCTATTCTTATTCATATAACTATAGCCAGAGCATCAACTGCAATGGTTTCTCTTCCCACCCCCACATAATAAGCTGTGGTGTCCCCCGGCACCTATTATTGGCCCCCTCCTCTTTCTCATCCACATGCTTCTCCCTGGTGATATCATCTGAAAACAGTATTGGTTGTCATATGCATGCTGACTGCATGTACCTCTACCTGTCTAGCACCTCTCTTGACTTCTCCTCTGTCACTAAATTACCAGACTGTTTCTCCAACATCCAGTCTGGATGAGCAGAAATTTCCTCCAATTAAACTTTGGGAAGACCAATATGAAGTTCTTGCAAGAAATAGTAAGATTCAACAAGATTCAGTAAGAAGCAGAACTGCAGCATGCACCGTTAAAACATGGGTTCCTTTATTCTCTTTCTAGTCTCCCTCTGCGGCACATGTATATGGTAGCCTTAAGTGGACAAAATGCAGAATGCAAATTTCAGTACATTACATCCCTCCCCTTCTTAGTTAATGAGAGGCAAAGCAGCTTCAATGGTTGTTTCCAAAAGTGTAAACTTAAGCAAAGTATGAACATTCAACTTCACCAGTAACACTATTGCACATCTAAACTATTGTATTAATTTAAAAATGCACTCAGTCATGTAAAATGATATGAAAGGTTTGTTCACCAGTGAAAATAGTTCATAACATAACCACTTCAGTATAGTGGATGCCTTCTCTGAAAGTAGGATATCGCCTGACATCAGGGGCGGAATCTTCTCCTCCGCCATCAGTGCGATTCGTGGTGGTTGGGGCAGAAGATATGGCGGGAGGCAAAAAATTGGTTTCCCACCTTCCCCTTTGGACATTCATGGCAGGTTGATGGCGGGATGGGTTTCCCGCTGAAGTTCAGTGGGAAACCATTGTGCATCTCATGCTTGCTCATTAAAACACCAACAGACCAGAATCGTGCGCCCCTGTCAAATCTTCCATCCCATCAGCGGGAATTTTATGCTGTTCTGTTACCCGACAGCAGATACGTGGTGTGCAGCCAGAGAGAGAGAATTTTAGAGCCCTTACCTTACAGTTGAAGTTGCCTGTTACACTAGAGCTGACCACAGCTTTGGTGTGCATGGAAGACACAAAGGAGGGAGGTTCGGAGGAGCTATAGTGGGGGTGTGTGAAAGACAAAAAGTGGGGGGTCCGGAGGAGAAGGGAGGTGGGGGGTGGAGTGAGGGGGGAAGGAAGGCATGAAGGGGGAAGGGGATGGAGTTTGGAGGGTTGGTGGTGGACTGGGACCAGAGTGTTTCAGGGGGAGGGGTCGGTTCAATCAACATTGGAATCCTGGGGGAAGAATTGGGGTTGCTGGTGATAGGAGGGGATAGTGACAGTGAGAAGCAGAAGTGGGATGTGGTAGGATGGTAGGGTCAGGGATTGAGTATGGCAGGTATCGTTTTCATCTGGGGGTCATTGAGGGGGACAAGGATGCTGGCACAGATTGTGGGAGTGGGGAGGATCAGGGTGGGCACAGGGACAGTGTGTGGCCTCAGTGAGAAGGAACGTCCAAATTGACTGTGATAAGGTCCAGGGTGATGGGGGAAGGCTCAAGTGTTACTAAGGGGAGAGTGAAGGTGACATTTTGGGGGGGGTAGCCAATGGTGATGGGGGAAGTTGATGGGTGACAGGGAGTGGGTAGATGGTGGTGGAGGCAGTCTGATATGTCACATGCACCATTCTGAGACAGAGGCAGCTCAAGGTCTAGGCATGCCTTCGATGTCCAACTGCAAAACATCAAGGTGGGGGAGGGTCTTCTCGGGTGGGTGGAGCTGAAGGTTAGCACAACTGGACAACTAAAGGGAAATCCTAATAATCATGTGGGGACTGTATGAGAGCATTTTGCTTTGAAAATCCTCATTGTCTGGTGTAGGCCACATGGCAGCAGGTTTGGCCAGGAGGGTTCTCAGTACAACGTAATCCCAGTAAGCTGTAGAGCTGCGGTTCACTCTGAGCCCTTTGCCATTGCAAGAGGTGCAGAGCAAGAAGGGAGGGAGGGGGGGATGGGGATTCATACAAGGGGATACAAGTGAATGGCAGCCAAGTCACGACTGCAAACCTCCATCCTCCCGGGGGACTGGGCCTGCCTGACAAGGGCTCATGTGGTTAGTCTTTCTATATGACAAGGTCTCTATATAGAGTCTTGAGGGCAGTGGAGGCAAGTGGAATAGTGTAAGTGGGAAGCCTCTGGTGCATGGCTGTCATCACCCTTGTCAAAGAGCGATGTCTCCATGCGCAGCCATGAACTGGGGGGAGGAAGACCCATCCTCAGCCTGACGCCCGCCTCCGGAAGGGGTGAATTGCACATGGCTATTAAAACAACCAGCAGCAAGAATGAATCCAGGATACATCTAATCAGTGCAAGCTAACATAGTTTTTGCTCTTCTAAATATATCTACAATGATTGTACGTTGTGCCATCAGCGTTAATTGAATACTTCTTAATTTATCCTAACTCTAACTCTATGTCTAGGTGCATCCTGACAGAGGTGCAGGCAGTCTCCTGACTACTGTGCCCTGTTGTCTGTGATGACTGCGGCAGAAGTCCCCTGGATGTCCAAGGCCTGTTGGGCCCCACCCAGCCTGCTTTGGGTCTCCTGCTCGGGGCAGGTGCACCCTATTCGGCCTGAGCAGCTGGAGCTGATAGGGTCACAGGCAGAGGGGATTCTGTGCAGTGGGCACTTTTGGAGTGTCCTGGGTTGATGACTCCGAGGTGCCCACCTGACACTTCTCCTCCCTTTGGGTGGTCGAGGGCCCCTCCCTGACCCCTTGAGAAGGGGCACCTGGAGGGAGGTTGAGATGCCCTGACCTCCCTCACATAGCCACTCCAGGAGCTCACCCATGGCTACAGCAATGGAATGAAGGTGAGAGCGCATCTTTGGCAGAAATGGGGCGTTCTGCTGGACCAGGTTCTCCATGGCATCCGTCATCCTCCCCATGGAGATCTCAATGCACTCACATATCAGAGCCATGACATCAGAGAGAAGGCTCATGGACTCCTCCGCCTCTTGTGCCACTTTGAGGGCCTCTGACATCTCTGCCTGGTGTTCCCCTGCATCTCGCTGTTATTCCAGCATCTTCTCCATGGCCGCTTCCAGGCCTCATCACCTGATTCTGGCTTAGCAAGGGCCTCTTCTTTAGCAGTCCTCTGAGTGTCAGAGACCTTAGCTGTCACTATCTGCTCCTGCTGTAGAAAGGTGTCTGTGAGGTGACCACCATAGTGTGAGCCCGAGCCTAAGCTAGATCTATGACCCGCCGAGGTGTGTATCTCTGGGCTGGCGGAGGGTGCAGGTGAACGCTGTGATGGCTGTACCAGTGTGAAGTCATCCTCATCTTCCTCTGAGGTGCCTTGGGATCTGGGACTTACTTCTGGTGTGGGGCTGACCTCGACCACTTCCTGATGGCAACTAGAATGAAGAGAAGAGAGGATGAGTGACTGCCTAGGCTAGCTCAAACATTGCACTCATCAAACACCTTGATTTTCCAAGGTTCTTGGAATTATGCCTGCTTCCTCGCTAGATGTTTGGGGAAGCTGACCTCACCATTGGTACATGCACGGTCATGGTCCTCCCCTGCCCATTCGGTAGCCTGCTGCTCAAATTGAGTGAGGGGGCTGAGCTCAGGCACCGCCCCCCTCCCCCCCACACCGCCCCCCCCGCCCCCCGCACCCCCCGCACCCACCACTGTCTTCTCCCTCTCCCTCCTGTTGTGGGCTGCTTGCTCCTGCACAAAGACATATAGACGGATTGTGAGCATGTTTGATGAAAGACCAGGATGTAGGCTGCTAATTCTGTGGTGAATAACTGACCTCACAACTCCCCCAAATCCTGACCACCATGTGCATGGCACAAGTGAGGAGTGGGATGAAATATTCTCCACTTGCCTGGATGAGTACAGCTCTAACAACACTCAGGAAACTGGACACCACCCAGGACAAAGCAGCCCGCTTGATTGACATCCCTTCCACCATCCTCAACATTAACTCCCTCCACCGCTGATGGACAGTGGCAGCACTGTGTACCATGTACAAGACACATTCCAGCAAGTCACCAAGGTTCCTTCAACAGCACCCTCCAATCCCACGAGCTCTACCAGCTAGAAGGACAAGGGCAGCAGAAGCATGGGAACAGCAAACCCTGTAAGTTGCCCTCTACTTCACACTCCATGGCTGTGCCTTCATGTGGCTGGGTGAAAACCCTGCAATTTCCTTGCTAACAGCTCAGCACATGGATTGCAGTGGTTCAGTAAGATAGTAGCCCACCACCTTCTCAAGGGCATTTGGGGATGGGCAAGAGAAATGCTACCCTTGCCAGTGATGCCCATGTGCCATGACAGAAACACAAAATGAGTGGTGACGTGCATTGGGAGAGTAGAAGGTTCACTTACCATAGTGGTGCGGATGAGGTCATTCATCATTTCCTGCACTGCAGGGCAGTTCTCCTCTGGACCCCACGGGCACTGACTGCCCTGGCAACCTCCTTACAGGCCGGCGTGGTCAGTCGGGTGGGCCCCCTGTGGCCATCCCTGGGGAAGAGGATGTTGCATCTTTTGTGCATAGCCTCAAGGAGATGCTCCAGGAGTGCATCGCCGAAGTGGGGAGCCATGGCTTATTGCTTTCTCAAGCTCATCCTTCTTCCAGGGTCCAGGCACAGTTAGTGAAGGTCTGTCTGGGTACCTTTCAAATATGGCATGCAGATGTAATGGCGGGACACCCGATTTCTGCCTACCCTGCCATGAGACCCGACGTGTACCACACACATGCATAACTAATGATGAAGGGAGCGCACCATTGCATGTAACAACCAGCTCCATTCCGCGGCGGGAAACATTCCGATCTTCTGATCCTACCATGGAAGTTAGGGTGGGAGGAGACAATTCCTCCCCTGGTGTGCCTTCATTTAACCCATGTTCTTCATCTGAGGTGTCAATTTCTAAATAGAATTCAATACTTGCCAATGGTGTTTTCAATTCTTTGAAGAATGACGCATTTCGTGTGATGATTTGCGAACCATGTTTAGCAATGATCATTGATCATTTTGTGTTGGTCACAAGAAATGGTTGGATGTCATAGGGAGTTGTTTGTGCTCTACCAAGTGGTCAATTCCTGGAAACAATACCCTTTCCTGAAGGAACTGCTTGGTTTTGTCAATTCCCTGGTGACCTTCATGTGCTATATCTATAACACAATCAATGATTGTGGAATGATATTGAGCAAACTCTTGTCTTTGTTCAAGGTGAGGTCACAGGCTAAGACATTGTAAGCAAGCAGGTAGGTGTACCTCAAGTTTACTTGCAGTACGACCATAGATGAGAATGTCATCACTGATGTCCAGGGTGCCTTCAAGTCCTTGAGGTGCAGACTGAATCATATATTGAAATATGCAAGTTGCTGAATTTATAGTTCAGCCTCTTGTATCAAAAAAGTCCAATGTGAGTGCATACCATAAGATACCTCCTTTGCAAGTTTGATTAGATGATATCCTGCATTGTTGTCAACTTTAGTGAAATGTTTAGCACCATTCACTTTCTCTATGATATCTTCAATTGTCGATGTTAAGTGTTTTTCTTGTTGTATGGCTTGATTAGATGACTACATATCAACACAGATCTCATCTGGTTCTTGCTCTTTTTTCTTTATGACTTGCATGGGTGAGACCCAAGGGGTAGGCTCAAACCCAACTGTTTCAATAATGCCAAGGTCAAATAGATACTGAAGTTTCTTCTCTGTCTGCTTTCTGGCATGAAACAGTGTTCATCATCGTTGATGCGTGACTGGGGGCACATTAGGGTTTATATGCAGCTTGCATGTAATACCTTTCAGTTTACCGATACCGGTGAAGTGGTGAGCATACAATTCAAGAATGTAATTGGTATACATGTGGTTCCTAGGAACTGCATATATGGCTGCAATCATGTGCAGATCTGATCTATTGTTGTGTGGAAACTAATAAGCATGTCACATTCAGCGTATTATAGCATTTATTCTCATGTCTTTGAATGAGACTGGTGTTTCAAAGGTCCTAAGAACCTTTAGTGGTTTGTCACTGATGTAAGGGAAAATTTTGTATTCCCTGGTTTGCAGAGAATGGGGAAGTTAGTGGAGAAGTAGGGCCCTTTTCCTTTCTTCATCTGTGATTGCAAAACTGCCTTTCATGTCTTGGCAAAACATTGCAGCCACTTTTGCCGATGTGGGACTACAGATGATGGCTCTGAATGCACATGAAAACATGATAGATTGAGCATAGACAATGCCATCATGAGCAGCAAAACAGCGATAGTATGTGATCAAGGATCCTCTTCATCGCCATTATGAAGTTCTTGGGAAGAAACAGTAAGGTTCAGCAAGGTTCAGTAAGAAACAGAACTGCTGCCCATGCTGTTAAAACATGGATTCCTTTATTCTCCTTCTCGAATCCGTCTGCTGGTGAATGTGTATGGAACCTTAAGTGGATAAAATGCACAATGAAATTTTCAATACACTTCAATCAATTTGAACTGAGACAGAGCAAATTGTTTTAAAACGTAAGGCCACATTCCAAGGTGGAGGTGAGAAACCAACAAATCACCCTCAGGGGTGGGTGAAGAGAGAAACATTTTCTATACTCCAGAGACCCAGGGACCCATCAAGACTCATAACTGTCTCAGGAAGAGACAGAGCCACCCGAAACCTCTTCAAAATACACTAGAGAGTGATTGCAAGAGACAAAGATGGCATCAAAAAAGTCTTCAGCAGAGGAAACAAGCTGAGTGCTATGTTCTCTCCCTCTCTCTCTTTTGGAATAAGCATTTTGTACAGTTCGAGAAGCCAACTCTAAAAGAAAGCAACGAACCGAGACCTTGTAATAATTGCAACATTTCTTACATCTGACCACATCCAAGAAACCTGCTAACCTAAATTGGCCACAACATTTACAATCTATGCTTCAAGGACAATAAAAGGACATTTAACTGAATATTCTTCTAGTATTTTTTGGACTCTAACCCCTCTTATTTCTGATACGTGTGTGTATTTGTGTGTGTGTGTGTGTGGGCCCTAATAGCTCCATGAGGGCTGAATGCTTGATGTCACGTTTTTATTATTTTTCTTGGGTTTAGTGGTTAATAGTGGTTAATAAATTTGATTTTTCTTTGACTCCAGAAAAACTTGTTTTATTGGCTCCTTATTGCTCATAGCTTAAATAATTAAATATATTTTGATTTAGAAAAGGCATATCCTTGTAAAAGAAAATTAAATCTTTGTTGTGACCAGCCGAGGAGGTTGAATAGAGCCAAGGCAGTTCACCCCTCCTCAGCTGGTGGTAACATAAGGCAAATAAAGAAACTTTCCATTTAATCAGTTACTAGATATACTTCCAATTAAGTTTCTTTAATAATGTGTTTAATCATTACATCTATTGATACTGGAGGACAAACAGTGGCAGTCAAGCAGAGGACTAGAGGTAGATTTTAAGCCCCTGGTTAGAATGCAGCCCAGCAAGCGGGCAGCCTGGCCAGGCTGCTTTTAGCTGGGCCTCATTACCGTGGCATCATGACCAAAATGGACAGAATTCCATGGAAAACAGCTGCTCAGCTATTAATATTAGGCAGGACCAGGCCATGACCAGGGGCTAGAGGGAACAGCCCCCAGAACTAAAATAAATGATCTGGAGTGGTCTAACAGGGATCACAATCGGGAGCAGGAGGGGAACTCCCAGGGTTGGAGAGGCCTAAGGTTTCCAGTTGGGACTCAGTGTACACAGCTGTTTCTCCTGAAAATCAAGAAAACCGTTTTTAAAAAAAATCTAAAACCTAGCTTTTGGGGGTTCCTCTGATCACTACCTGCCAACTTTGCCCTGGCAGCCACTGTTGTGATGTCACTTTAAGAGAGAATACGCTAATGAGTAAGTAGCCAGGATGCGAATCATGTGACCAGCAGACATGTTCAGAAGAGCCTTCAGTTTAGCTAGCAGTATGTGGTGCGAAGGAGCTGCAGCTGTACTTTTCTGTTAACAATAGCAGTTGAATCTCATCTGTCTGCTGAGCAATCCAGTACTACACCTTCAAATAACCCAAACCTACAGTTTACCAGTCCTGTCTCAGATTGGTAAATTTGTATTCAGCAAACACAGAGATAACACAGCCGCCACCACTTCCCTGCTCAGGCCTCAAATTATTGGGCCGTGACCTCCAGCTAGCATTGGAAAGTGCTTGGCCTGCAGACAATAGAAGAAATAAATGCACACTTACCTGGTCTTGAAAATTGCTTTGCTACTTCCATTTGCCAGAGCTGCCTGGGACCTGCAGCGAAAGAATCCTTGCAGGCCCCAGTAAAGTGTAGCTCCAGCGTATTCAAGGAAGCCATGCCCCCTTTTTTACAGCACTTGCTGCTGTAAAGCAGGTAATGTAAAGAGCAGGGAAATTGATAGGCCAGGGGAAGGTAAGTGCCTAAGGTAAGTAGATAAGATTTAGGAATTGGGGGTTAGGGGTGTCTGGGGGGTGGGGGGGGGGGGGGTCTGTCCGAGGTTGGGGGGTTGCTGACAGAGGTCAGGAGGGTGGTGAGGTCGGTGGAGGGGTTATGGGGTTGTCCGAGGTCGGTTGGGGGGGGGGGTGATGGGGGTTGTGGGGGGGGTGATGGGGGTAGTCCCATGGGGTCGGTGTGGGTCTTTATAATAGTTACCCAGAAGTAACTGGGTAACCCAGAAGTATGAAATCAGTGCTACTTTCCCCTTTTCAAATTTACTAATGTGCCAATGGTGTTTGTCCAACCCATTGGCTGGCCACTAAATTTGAGATAGGTGTTTTCTGATACTTGCCATTGTCACTTTGCGACTGAGGGTAAAACAGGTCCTGAATAGGTGTGTACTGCATTTTACTTGTTTTATGTTGTCACTGGTTGGAATACAGTCCTGGTGCTGACAGCACGTTAACAATATAAAAGTCCCATAAATTACACAGGCAGTTTTGTGAAATAATTTGCAGCTGATGTGGTTTAGAGAAGTCATTGTATGCTCAATCAGGGCAAAATGAAACTCTGAAGCACAAAGGTGCCTTAAGCATCTGGAAATAGCAATTGGTCCACTTGTTAATGATGTGCAAGAAACTGGATCAGTCAAAAGCAGCCTGCATTATCTTTTCTTATACTAGCTCTGTAGTATGTATTGCTTCCTGCTGTTAATGCTTACTTATTTTCCCATGAGGCATTGAGCCTAAACAAAATACCACAAAATCACCACCTGTTGCAAAGGGAATAGCCTGTCTTATTTCAAGGTTTGGATTTATGATCCAAAGCACCATGATTATGATCGGAAGAAAAGCATCCAACTCTGAAAGGATTTTGTTGCATATCCACAGGTCTCTGAAGGTAATGGGGTGGGTAGGTAAGGTGGTTAAGAAGGCGTTTGGGATACTTGTCTTCATTAGCCGAGGCGTAGAATACAAGAGGAGGGAGGTTATGCTGGAACTGTATAAAATGCTGGTTAGGCCACAATTGGAGTACTGCGTGCAGTTCTGGTCACCACATTATAGGAAGGATGTGGTTGCACTGGAGAGGGTGCAGAAGAGATTTACCAGGATGCTGCCTGGGCTGGAGTGTCCGAGCTATGAGGATAGATTGGATAGGCTGGGGTTGTTTTCTTTGGAGCAATAAAGGTTGAGAGGGGACCTGATAGAGGTGTATAAGATTATGGTGGGCATACATAGGGTGGATAGGAAGGCACTTTTTCCATTAGTAGAAGGGTCAATAACTAGGGGGCATAGATTTAAGGTAAGAGGTAGAAGGCTAAGAGCAAAGGTCAGGAGAATTTTTTTCACCCAGAGGGTGGTGGGAGTCTGGAACTCACGGCCTGAATGGGTGGTTGAGTCAGAACCTCTCATAACATTTAAGAAGTATGTAGATATTCACTTGCATTGCCATAGCCTCCAGGCTATGGCCAAGTGCTGGAAAATGGGATTAGTGTAGTCAGATCTTTGTTGACTGGCACGGATATGATGGGCCGAATGGCCTCCTTCTGTGCTGTAGGCGTGTATGAGTCATAGGAACTTTGTGTGATGACATTCACCTCAAGATATTGTTTATTAGAAGATCCAAAGCAATCAATCTACAAAAATATATACTTCAAGGCACCCTTTAGTCTTGGTTCTAAAAGGTTGCATAGAGAATAAAACCAAATTATTTACTCCTTTAAATCAAAATTAAAATCACATCCCATTCTTAAATAATTGCAATTTTACAGGAAGGAGTTCTGTGTCTCAATTGAGCAGTAACCAAAGAACATTTTAATATCATCATAATGACTCAGAGAGAGTTTCACCATACACTAAAAATGTAGCTGTACTACAAAAAAAAGTTGCATCTAACTTCATTAATGATTCACAACTTTCCATCCACTTTAAGATATGAACTATAGTGAAAGATCCACATTTGATAAAGCCTTACTTAAGCCAAAAATGGATGGCGTTGTTCAATGATACATATGTACAAGCATATAGATTTGCAGTTAAGGCATATTATTGGCGCATTGGAGATGCAGTTTCAACACATATTTAAACCATATCTGGACTCAAAAAGAAATGCTTCATGCTGCTAATGGGTGCAAAGAATGGTAAAGTACTCCACTTCCCACCACATCCAACCTTCACATTGATGAGAATAACAAATACCCTAATTATTTCAAAATACATGCATTAATATTTTGATATTACTCCTACTCTACCACAAGAACAGAATGGAATTTGTGTAATGTCCACCATTTAGGGGGATCACAAAAATGTAAATGGAACATACATTCCAAAAGACAATAATATTGTCTTAATATCCCATTAAACGTAACATTTTAAAAATTACAAAGAACAAAACAGTTCATGATAATTACAGGATGGAATCTCTGAGTGGGAAGGAGCTGCATCAGCAACAGCTAGGGCCTATCATAGTAGCACAACCTATTCTTAGATCTCACTTGTAGCTCAGGAGGGGCAAAATACTTTAAGCAGAATATCCCAACATAATTTAAACCATATCATAGAAAAACAAGAGGGCTAATGAAAGGGGCTGGAGGATTCATAGTATGAAACTGAATACTTCACATGCAGAGCTATGTCATTAGTTCTTAGGACATATAATTCATTAAAAAAAGAGCACAAAATATTGTAGATCTCTTCCAAAAACTGATTCGGGACATTATAGCACATAATAAAAATGTAAAACAAATAAACACAAATAGCTGCCACACGGTTTGTCATTCATACTTATAAGTATTCTAATTATGATCCATGACAGTTGAAGGGGATGCAATTCTAAAATGACTTCCTGTTGCTTATCTGCAGGCACTAGATGGCAAGGCTAAGCTACTCTGAGGTAACATAATCATATTTCTATACAAAATGATTCCTGGCATTTGGAACAGCCTCAGTGAAGTGATATTATAAAAGTTTTTTTTTTCTGCTGCTTTTATTGGTGTAAAGGAAACCATTCCAGAATCCAGACAGCTTAACTTGCATGTTCTTCAAACCACAATCGTCTGCTTTGTCGGTGCTAAAATAGTCCACCTCATGTGAACTGCAGTGATTTTCCTCTGAGCATGTTTCTTCAAATAGTGGATGGCTTACATTTAAAAATATAGTCAACTTTAAGCAAGCTGAAAATGAAACATGCCTCAGAGGATGTTTTTTGCCCCTAAATTGCATGGCAAGTCTTGGACTAATTATATGCCTAATGAATGATTCTCTGCATCCATGTAACTTTAACAAGCTCACACTGACCATTATCTCAAGGGAGTATGAAATAATATAGAACAAGTTAGACCTCAAAGCAAATTATTTATAAGAGTGTCAGACTGCAGTAATAATTTTACATGATATGTAGAGCACTGCTGAATCAGTCATTCTGGCAGTAATCAGATTTATTTAAATTAATATTATCCTGAATAAAGACTGTCTCATTATTCAACAGATAGGTCCCTTGGGTTCACCTAACAACAAAACATGTAGTTTGTCTCAAGGAGACCGTACTGTTCTGACAGATAACCTTATGTCAAAGCTTATCACTAGAGACACAATTATTCCCAAATGATGTGTCAGCCATTTGCTTACAAGACCTTGCTGGAACAGCAACTCAATTTTTAAGTATGAGTTTCATCTTGAACCTTCAATTTCAAATACTTTCACAACCTTGCACCCGATTACCTTAGTAATAAGCTTACTTTCCAGTTCGCTGAATCATTCTCATCAAACTGATCTATCACCATGCTTAAGCCCCCATTTATTAAAGTGCTCAATTATTGTAATCAATCTTTACTCTTCTCCTCATGGTGTATGGAACTCACAGCCTTATTATTAAATGATTTCTATCCAATGTATTTGATCCCTCATTATTTAAAATATGTTTTTGGGGGAAAAAAAATAACCTTATGGATGTAGAACATTCTAAAGCATTTCATCTGATTAATTACTTTTTAAAGTGTAATTACTTTTTCTGTAGGAAAAAGTGACAATTAATTTGTACACAGCAAGATTCCACAAATAAGTAAATGAATGGCCTATCTATTTTGGTGATGCTAGTTGAGGGATACATGTTGGCCAGTAAACTGCGGGCCCCCCCCTGATTTCCCCTGAATATTGCAATGCAATTGTTAACATCTGCCTGGTGACATTGATAGCAACTGCTTTCATTTATATATCAACTTTATCATGGAAAATGTTCCAAGACACTTCACAGAGGCATTGGATGTACAATTGAGTCAAATTGATACATAAGTAGCCTTTTTAGCGACTTCTTGTGTTAAGTATCTTGGGCTAGATTTTTGCACCCCACCAGGGCCGGTATCAGAGGCTGTCAGGAGCTAAAAATAGCCTCACCGGCCAACTGGCTCTCTTTCCATCCTGCTTTGGCTCTGGGCCATTTTTGAGGTGGCAGGATTAGGGGCTTTCCTGGTAGGCAACTGATCAGACCCATTAAGTGCCTGACTGAGGCCAATTAATGGAGGCTGGCTGGGATTTTCCAGCCAGTTTAGATGGTGGGCATGCACAGCAGGCCAGGGGCCAGCACACAAGGTAAACCCAGAGGCTCTCCCTGTTTGCCTGATTCCCCTCCAAAGTGGTGGCCTACTGATGAATCTATTTTTTTATTAAAGACTTAAAAAAGTTGGTGAAGGCACCTCCTATTTGAAGCACCCCCTCTCTTACCTTCATTGTAGCCAGCTGCTCCTTTCTAGCTGTAAGGCCTCAGATTGCCCCTCCATCTTTGAATGCATGCTGAAAATGTCCTCTGGCTATTAATTGGCCACCCTGGAAAAAGTTAGGTTCAGGATCTGGAAACAGTCCCAACCTCTGTTTCCAATGCACGGGGGAAAAATCTAGCCCCTTGTTTTTCTTCATTTGTATCTTCTCTGTATCACTTTGTCAACCTTGGCTGACAAGTTCAAGGAGTGCAGCACTGTCAGAGGTAATGGTTTTTGGATGAGACTTTAATCATGATGTTATTCCAAAGCCTGATTAATCGCTTGGGTGAGCATAAATGATCCCATGGCAATATTAGAAGAAAACTAGGGGAGTTCTCCCAGCATCATAGACAATGTTCAGCCCTCAATCAACATCACTAAAAACTGTTTAATTGCAATCTGTGGGATCATGCTATGCCCAGATTGGCTGCCTTACTTACTATTGCGACCGTACTTCAATAGCTACAGAATGTATTGCGGCATCCTAAATTTATGAAAGGAGTTATATAAGTGAAAGTTCATTCATTCTCCTATTATGAATGTTCCAGTTTATGTTCTCTTCATTAAATCCACTATTAATGAAGACCATCCCATTCATTCTGATTCATCTTTAGCACAAGCCATTTTTGGTAAATTAAGGTCTCGGATTTAAAGTTTCAAAAACCAAGAGCAGATGGAGCAATTTAATATGAACCCCAGCACAGCCAGACTGCCCACACAAAGACTTTTGAAAGTACTTGAAGTTTGGAATGACTGTTGATGCTCCTGGAGACCACAACTGAACATTCTTCTAAGCTAAAGTGTGAAGGTTTTGGTGAAATACAATGCTACAGACATGAACCAAATAATGCGTTGAGAGAAGTGCTGACTGAAATAAAAACAGGAAGTGCTGGAAAAACTCAACAGGCCTGGAACCTGAAGTTCCAAAGAAGAGTCATATTGAAACGTTAACTCTGTTTCTATCTCCACAGATGCTGCCAGACCAGCTAAGATTTTACAGCACTTTCTGTTTTTATTTTTTCAGATCTCCAGCATCCGCAGCATCATCAGACCTTAAGCAGTCTGTGCCCAGAGACAGCAAGATGTGCCAGCATTCAGGCTTTGGCTGATAAGTGGCAAGTAACATTCATGCCACAAAAGTGCCAGGCAATGACCACCTCCAACAAGAGAGAATCCAACCATCTTCCCTTGACATTCAATGGCATTACTATTGCTGAATCCCCCACTATCAACATCCTAGGGTTGCCATTGACCAGAAACTGAATTGGACTAGCCATATAAATACTGGGACTATGAAAGCAGGTCGGGGACTAGGAATTCTGTGGTGAGTAACTCACCTCCTGACTCCCCAAAACCTGTTCACCATCCATAAGACACAAGTCAGGAGTGTGAAGGAATACTCCCTACTTGCCTGGATGAGTGCAGCTCCAATAATACTTGAGAAGCTTGACATCATGCAGGCCAAAGCAGCCTGCCTGATTGACACCCCATCCAGCACCTTAGACACTCACTTCCTCCACCACCAAAGCAGAGTGGCAGCAGTGGGCACCATCTGCAAAATGCACTGCAGCAACTCACAAGGCTCCTTCAACAGCACATTCCAAACCTGCGACCTTTACTGCCAAGAAGGACAATGACAACAGATCCATAGGAACACCACCACCTGCAAGTTCTCCTCCAAGCCACAAACCATCCTGACTTGGGACTGCATTGCCATTCCTTCACTGTTACTGAGTCAAAATCTTGGCACTCCCAAACAGTTCAGTCAGTGTATCTACACCACATGGACTTAGGCAATTCAAGAAGGTGGCTCACCAATACCTTCTCAAGGGCAATTCGGGATGGGCAATGAATACTGGCCTAGCCAGCAACACCCACTTCCTGTGGACGAATTTTTTAAATTTTTTTTTCCTTTTATATTACTATGTTGACAGGCTTGTTGCAGAAGTGTTGCTTAACTGATTCACTGGCTATCTGCATTTGACTCACCAAAGCCCCATAAATTAGATACTTGACTGTCTGTAGCTCCCACAAAGTCAGTGGGATTGTTTCTAAATGAGATTTTTAAAGGTTCCCAAAACTTAAGGGGGCAGAATTTTCTGGATGGCGGGGGAGCGGGCACGGGTGGGCGCGGACCCGAGTGCCACTCGCGATCGGGTCCGCGCCAGCATTTTACACGGGCGGCCCAATTAAGGCCCGGCCGGTGTACTTCACGACTCCTTTGTAAAGGCTGCTCAGAAATGCTGGGCAAAGGGCTCTGCAGAGGGGCAATGGAGGTGACGCAAGTCCGGAGGGTAGGCCATCAGGGCGGGTCAGGCCAGGTTGGAGGGTAGGGCCAGTGTGCCCCTCGTTTTTCCGATGACTGCCTTGATGCCCTCCTTGAGGAAGTGGCAGCTCGGCGGGAGGTGCTGGTTCCCCAGGACGGGCCCCCCCCACATGACGAAACATGCCTGGGAGGAGGTGGTGGAGGTGGTGAGCTCCCGCGATGTGGTGCAATGCACTTGGACCCAGTGTCACAAGCGCTTCAACGACTTGTTGCACTTAGGAAGAGTGAGGACAATGTTGGCATTGGGCATTTAACCCAACAGGTCAGCTTCCCCCCCTGCTGCCAGCGCCCCCACCCTCCCGGGCATCATTGTATAGTAGTGTGCATCATGGACTACAGAACATGATGGAGAATAAGCAGAGATGACACAGAACAGAACAATACTGCAGGATCTTCACGAAGGTGTTTGCCGCTTACCTCACTTTCGCTGCAGGCACGGTCCACGTCCTCACCAGTCAGCGCGGTGGCCTGCTTCTCAAAGTGAGTGAGGGGCTTAATGTGAGCCACTCCACCCCCGGACTGGGACATCTCCTCTTCTGTTGTGAGCCAGCTTCTCCTGCATGAAAATAGATGGAGAGCGTGTGAGCAGGACACATGGCACTGTGTGGAATGTTTATGTGGTGAGCGGAGACATGAATGGGATGAGGACGTGAGCTCCAGAAGATATGAGCCTGATGGAGATGTGAGGGTGTGTGTGAGCGTTAACGGTGTTATCCCTTGAGGTTTGAGATCCCTGTGGATGTGTGATGGGTTTGTGAGGGTTATGAGAAGAATGACTTACACTGGCAGAATGGATGAGACCATTAACTCTGTTGTGGCATTTTTTTGCAGGACATTGGCATTGACCATCGCTGCCACCACCCCCTATGCTGGATTAGTTATGTTGCTACCCATCCTGCGGCCACAGTGGGGGTAGAGGGCATCATGGCCGGCCTCCACTGAGTCCAAAAGGCACTTGAGGGATGCATCTTTAGACCGGGTTGGGGGGGTGGGGGCGGAGTGCAGTCTTCTTGCCTTTCAGGGCTGTGTCTTCTTTGCAGCTGTCCTGGGCTCGAAACACCGAGAGGTGTGAGCGCAGCCTCACTTTAAATGTGGCACCTGGCGTGATGAAGTGGCGAGATGATGGCTTGGCGGGCGAATGAGAGCCGCCCGCCATCGAAACGCCGTGTATCCCAGGAATGCATAATTAGTGAGGCGGGATTGGGATGATAAGACGTGAAAAGCTGCCATTGCAGCCGGTGGGTAAAAAGTATTTTTTTCCCACCCGCTACTGCATGTAGCGCAAATCTGGGATGATTCTGCCCTATTTGGTACACCACGAATAAATGTGAACTCATCATGGAATATATGACATCTAACACCTCACCAATTTGAGACAGGACAGTTCACAGTGAACTACCCTCCCAAACTCAGTTCCATGTTTACTATTGTTTTATTATTTTTAAATATTGTTGAAAAGAGAGCCATGTTGCCAGAGCTTTTCATCTTGCATTCATCAGGACAAATGCAAGAGTGCCAAATTTCAAACAAGCACAATAATATATGCTTTAGGAGAAAAATAAGATTGGTTGGTAAGTCAACTCAGACTGGCCAAAGTGTTGCCATGGAGAGAGCAACAGGCTTCCTAAGCTCCCAGTTTTTAAAAATTCTTTCATTGGGTGTGGGTTAGGCTGGCAAGGCCAGCATTTGTTACCCATCCCTAATTGGCCTTGAACTAAGTGGCTTGTTAAGCCATTCCAGAGGGCAGTTAAGGGTCAACCACATTGCTGTGGGCTCTCAGCAGGAAGCCATATCCTCCGAGCATGTGCAGAGAACAGTTATCCTACCTGGACATCAGCGAGTAACCGTGCATCAGATTCC
The DNA here is from genome assembly GCF_964194155.1 of Cetorhinus maximus. Taxonomy (NCBI): domain Eukaryota; kingdom Metazoa; phylum Chordata; class Chondrichthyes; order Lamniformes; family Cetorhinidae; genus Cetorhinus; species Cetorhinus maximus. The sequence continues at coordinate 56,023,587 of NC_135897.1, read as the reverse complement.
TGCACTTTACAAAGGACGTCCTTAATAAAATCACCCGCCTGTTGGAGCCAGACTTGCAGCCTCTAAGCAGAGAGGCTTCATTGCCAAATGATAGCTCCTTCCAGGCTGGAGCAGGTGACATTTGCAGTAGCTCTCAGTTTGCTGTCTACTATTATAAAAGGAGGGTCACTGAGGTTCTGTATGCAAGAGAACTGAATACATTTCATTCATTTTTGCTAAGGAGAAACAGGGGGAGTGAGGATTGCAGGATTCCCCATGATACTGGTTGTCACTGACTGCACCCAAACAGGGCTGTGTCAACTCTGAGATGTGCTACCACCTGCAAGGTCTGGCTGGTGTGTGACCAAATGCAATGTATCATGCAGGTCACTGCCCAGTATCCTGGCAGCTGTCATGATGCATTCATTCTGCAGCAGTCTGCCGTGCCAACCGTTTGAGCCATCACAGTAAACCAGAGAGTGGCTATTAGGCAAGGGCTGTCCTTTCACAATATGGCTTACAACACTGATGTACAAACCATGTGAGCATCATGCATAGTACAAAAGCTATGCTGCCACATGAACAATGATAAAACAGACGATAAGGGTGTTTTTGTTGCATGGACCATTCTGGTAAAGCCCTGCAGTACTCAGCAGTGTGCGTGACTAGATTTGTAGTGGTCTGCCATATGTTGCACAACCTTATCATCGAGAGGCAATAGTGCCAAGCTCTTTCCCCCAGCTATATGACAACCAGCTGAATAGGAGGAGGAAGAAGAGGAGAGGAAGCAACCAACATTCTGTCTGTCATCGATTCATCCAGTACCCGTAAACACAACCCCAATTCCCCAACCACCAACAGCCCCACATCCTGCCTTCCCTCTGTTATTGGCACAGCATTCACTTGGCCAATGCTAAAGCAAAAGCAAAATAAACATTTAAAACCAAATTTATAAATGAAACCATGCCATGTTGCATACATCAAATAATCATGCTTCTGCATTCCCTTAGTGCTGCCTTGCGGGTGCCCTTGTCTAGTCTAGTGCTCCCACACACTAGCTCGAAGACCCAGCTCTTGTCTGCAGCATCTCAGCGCCAACCAGTCTGGGTTGGTTGGCTGACAGGCAACAGCAAATGTATTGGTGGAATGACAGTGCTAAGAAGACAAACGCTGTCATGCTTAGAGAGTAGAGCAGGTCTGTGTTCTACGGAGCCAATACCCCCCCCCACTACCCAAGGCGGCAGCTCAGTAATTCTTGCAATGTGTTGAAGAACAGATTGCTAGATTGCTGTCAGACTCTGAATCCTCTTAAAGCACTGATTTTTTAAAAATTCATTCATGGGATGTGGTCTTTGCTGGCTGGGCTAACATTTATTGCCATCCCTAGTTGCCCTCGAAAAAGTGGTGGCGAGCTGCTTTCTTGAACTGCTGCAGTCCATGTGGTGTAGGTACACCCACAGTGCTGTTCGGAAGGGAGTTCCAGGATCTTAACCCTGTGACAGTAAAGGAATGGTGATATATTCCTTAAGTCAGGATGGTGAGTGACTTGGAGGGGAACTTTGAGGTTGTGGTGTTCCCATCTATCTGCTGCCCTTGTCCTTCTAGATGGTAGTGGTTGTGGGATTGGAAGGTACTGTTTAAAAAGCCTTGGAGAATTCCTGCAGTGCATCTTGTAGATGGTACGCATTGCTGCTACTGTGCATTGGTGGTGAAGGGGGTGAATGTTCGTGGATGTGGTGCCAATCAAGCGGGCTGCTTTGAGGGGGATTCAGTGATGATAATGCCATTGAATGTCAAGGGCCGATAGTTAGATTCTCTCTTGTTGGAGATGGTCATCACCTAGCACTTGTGTGGCGCGAATGTTCTTGCCATTTATCAGCCCAAGCCTGGGTATTGTCCACGTCTTGCTGCATTTGGACATGGACTGCTTCAGCGTCTGAGGAGTCTACGTGATGTGCAATCATTAGCGAACATCCCCGCTTCTGACCTTATGATGAAAGGAAGGTCATTGATGAAGATGATTGGGCCGAGGACACTACCCTGAGGAACTTCTGCAGTGACGTCCTGGAGCTGAGATGACTGACCTCCAACAATCACAACCATCTTCCTTTGTACTAGGTAAGACTTCAACTAGTGGAGAGTTTTCTCCTGGATTCCCATTGACTCCAGTTTTGCTAGGGATCCTTGATGCCACACTTGGTCAAATGCAGTCTTGATGTTAAGGGCAGTCACTCTCACCTCAACTCGCAAGTTCACCTCTTTTGTCGATGTTTGAACCAAGGCTGTAATGAGGTCAGGAGCTGAGTGGCCCTGGCAGAACCCAAACTGAGTGTCAGTGAGCAGATTATTGCTAAGTATGTGCCGCTTAATAACACTATTGATGACCCTTTCCATTACTTTACTGATGATCGAGAGTAGACTGATGGGGCGGTAATTGGCCGATTTGATTGGACAAATGCAATTGGATTTGTCCTACATTTTGTGTACAGGACATACCTGGGCAATTCTCCACATAGCTGGATAGATGCTAGTGTTGTAGTTGTACTGGGACAGTTTGGCTAGGGGTGCGGCAAGTTCTGGAGCACAAGTCTTCAGTACTACTGCTGGAATATAGCCTTTGCAGTATCCAGTGCCTTCAGCTGTTTCTTGATATCATGTGGAGTGAATCAAATTGGCTGAAGACTGGCATTTCTGATGCCGGGGGCCTTCAGAGGAGGCTGAGATGGATAATCAACTCGGCACTTCTGGCTGAAGATTGCAGCAAATCGGGGGAGGAAGGTGTAAGGGAGGAGGTTTGGAGCAGGGAATAAATTTCGGAGGGGGAATGGAGTTCGGAGAGAGGAAAGGAGCTTGGAGTGGGGAAAGTGCCCAGGGCAGGGTGGGTGGGGTGGGGGGAAGAATGGAGGCTAGAGGCTAGCTGGGGGAGGAAGATGTCCAGAGGGAGGAGGGAGTTCGGAAGGGGAGAAGGTCTCTGGGGCGAGGATGGAATAAGGTGTGGGGGGTGTTCGGGTGAACGTGCAAGGGAGGGGTCTGTGGAGTCAATGACTGCCTCCTGGGGAGCGAACTGAGGGTGGACGTGGTAGGAGGGAATGTGAGTATGAGAGGAGGTAGAGGGAGCCGGGAGGGCGAGGGTGTGGCGATAGCGGTAGAAGGGACGGCAAGGGTGGTTGGTCGTGACTTGAGGTAGACACAGACCCTGGGAGGGAAGGAGGAGGTCAGCGAGGTCAATATAGATGTGGGTGGGATTCCCAGGATGGTAGGGAATGTGCATGTTCACCTGGACATCCCAGCAGGCAGCATTGAAAATGCTCAGGACAGTGAGATGGGTTTGATGGATGAAGGCTTCACGTGTGTGGGAGAGTGCTTGTACGAGGCTCCGAAACATCCTACCACACACACACACAGTTCTCCCTCCAGAATCACTCATGGTCCAGTTCTGTGCAGCTCAACTGCTAGTAAGGGGGGAATGCAATGGCAGGACTGGCAAAACCTGTCAACGAAGCTGAAAGACTACATCACGCGTTATTTAGTGAAAGTGAATAATTTTCAGATTATAAAGTGACAAAATGTGTTTACCTGTGCAACCACTTATGATCAGAAATTCTTAACTTTTCTAGGCCTACCACTTCTTCTAGGTGCTGACTTGACATCCACAGCAGGGATGGAGACAGCCTGTGCCATGGTTGGCCTGTTGCCTCTGATGAATTCAGCGTGGGTCCTCTGGAGAGCTAAGGCCTTGCGGGCCCCGGCGTGCTCTGGCTGTCCTCCTGTGGGCCAGCTGCTCCCTCTGAGGTGATAGAGGGCGGAGTTGAGGGGGTCACAGGCAAAGGGAACTGAGAAGGAGCAGACAGCCTCTGAGATTCCTGAGTGGATGACACAGGGGTGACCACCTGCCGCTCCTCCTCCTTCGGGTACTTGTTTTCTCCGGTTTAACTCCTTGAGGGGAAGGATCACCTGGAGGGATGTCAAGGTACTCCGTTTTCCTCTCACAGGAACTCCCCACCCCCACCCCCACCCCACCCCCACATCCACCCCACCCCCCACCCCACCCCGCCGGAGACTGCGATGGAGTGCAGGTCAGCGCACATCTCTGCATTCTGCAGGACCAGGGTTTCCATGGCGTCCATCATCCTTCCCATGGAGAGCTCCATGCGCACTACTTCATTAGAGTGCAGGCATTCGCACTCCTCTGACTCGCGTGCTACTCTGTTGAGGGCTTCCAACAGCTCTGCGTGATACTCCCCCCGCCTTCTGCTGACTCTCCACGATGAGTTGGAAGGCCGAATCCAGAGACTTATCATCTGACTTGGACCTCACAAATGCCTCTTCCCCAGCAGTCCTCTGAGTACCAGGGAGCTTGGCTGAACCTGCCTCTTCCTGCTGCACACACGTGTCTGTTCGGTGACCACCAGATTGTGAACCTGAGCCTGCTCTTGATCTAGCTTCCACCGAGGTGTGTGTCTCTGCGCACATCTCAGTGGAGGGTGTGGGTAAGTGCTGTGATGGGTCTTCCAGGCCGCTTATTTCCATCTCTTCAATGGAGAAGGTGTCCTCTTAGCTGCAGATGAGGAGCCAGATGGAGCTGAGGGACTGGCTGGCTGAGGGCATCAGTCACTTGCTGGAGATCCCTGTGAACCAAAGTAGAGATAATTAGTGCATGGCAGCAGAGTTAATAGCAGGAGAGAGAGCACTCAGGTGCATTGAGAGACAGATGATGTGGTGCAGGATCCTCACATGGGTGTTCACCACCGACCTCACTGTCGCCGCAGGCACAGTCCACATCCCCACCAGTCAGCACGATGGCATGCTCCTCAAAGTGGGCGAGGGGCCTAATGTGAGTGACTCCACACCCCCTTCCCCCTGCCGTCTGGGACCTCTTCCTGCTGTTGTGAGCCAGCTTCTCCTGCATGAAAACAGATGGACAGACTGTGAGCACGATGCATGGCACTGCGTGGAATGTTTGTGTGGTGAGTGGAGTCATGGATGGGATAGGGATGCGAGCTTCAGAGGATATGAGCCTGATGGAGATGTGAGGGTGTGTGTGTGAGTTAGTGGTGGTGTCTCTTGAGATGTGAGAGTCCTGTGGATCTGTGATGGGTTTGTGAGTGCGTGAGTTGAGAGTGAGTGCCTCACCCTGGTGGAATGAATGAGAGCATTCATCCTCTTGCAGCACCGAATGGCTGACCTCCCCCTGTGCTACGGTGGTGCTGACCGCTGCCTCCCAGACCGGATTGCTGACTCTGGTGGACCTCCTGAGGACAGACTGGAGATAGGGGACATTACGGCGGCCTTCCATAGTGTTGAGCAGGTGCCCCAGAGAGGCATCACTAAATTTGGGGGCATTGTTTGCTTTCAGGGCTATCTGTCGCCTGGAGCAGTCCTGGTCTGTAGACATGAAGTAGGCGTGTGCTCTAGTGCGCTTTAAGTATGGCGCCAGGTGCGACGAAGCGCTGAGGTCACAGCGTGATGGGCAAATCAGAGCCTGCCCACTAACAATTTGGAGTGTTACCCTTGAACGCATTACTAATGAGGTGGGACACTTCGGGAATTGGATGATGCAGCACGAAAACCCACCATTGCGGCCGGCGAAATTACTTTTTCCCTGCCCACTACCAGTTTCCCGCTGTCTGTGATTTCAGTGATATTCTGTGAAAGCCTGTAACCCGATCTTTACAATGGCTTCCTCTGCATCCTTCTCCATGCGCCTTATATCTAGGTAGGTTGCTAATTAGCTATCCTTGAGTGCCCAACTCTCTTTCTTATTGGAACCAAACGGACAGTTTTTTTTTAATCCATTCATGTAGCCAGTCCCATGTAGGTCTCCAGAGTATTACCCTAGGTCTCTGGAATACTAGCCCAGTGATAATTCCACTTACACCACCACACAATTGTTTACAACTGAACATTCTTAATACTTCACTGGCACTTTGGAGACTCGCATTGTTAATGGTTGCTGCCATTGTCTTCAAGCATAAATCCAAGCATAAATTCCCAGTAAAACAATCTAAGCCTTCCTTTGATCTCTAACAATCAAACTATCCAGATTTACTGTCAGGAAGACTTAAGAACAGGTCACATGGCCCCCTTCATTTTATCTTTAATTTGGAGGCATGGTCCTAAAACGCAATAACCTTCTTAATTTCATAATTGTAACACCTGGTTGCAGATCACTGCCTGGTGATTCAACACATGGAGATTCCACTCTAAGCTATTCTCCTTGCGCAGTGCCAAGATCTGAATTGTTGGCTGCATGTGTGACAGCAAGTTTGTGTTTCTTCTCTACCACTGCCTTTTTACGCTTACACCTCTCACTTTTTTTTTTACCAGGTTCCAGTTCTTTGGTTTCTGAAAGAAGAAAAGCTTAAGAATAGGGTTGGAGTGATGGAAGTGTGGGAAGGAAAGTGTACACGCTTACACCATCTGTAGCTTGTAAATCAGAAAAGATTTTGGGATAAAGGGGAAGTGGGATATGTGATTGAGGATTAGTAAAGATTACAGTCATCTTCAATGTTTTCATCCCAGCCACAAGCCACTGCCTCAGTCTTTGCACTCCAATGATGACAACATTATGTCAGGGCGTGGGCATCCAACCGTGCCTGCCCCCTATCAGTTATGAGTTGCTGCCTCTGATTAAGATCCTCCTTGTCCTACATGGGAAATGTATCAGTGACTGTGGTGCAATGTGTTTAGGTGATGTGTGTGTCTTGACAGTGTGTGGAAGCTGTGAGATAGGGGCATGTAAGGGTGAGGTGAAGAAATGAATGTTAGGTATGAGTCAAAATAGAAAGAGATTCTTGGTAGGTCAGTCATGGGCATGTGTTGAGAAATGGCATTTGAAAATAAATTCACTGACCTTGACCATTCTTGTGATGACATTGAACTTCTTGTGGCACTGCATCCAAGTTTGTGAGGCCAGGCTAATAGCATTGATCACCATGGCTATCAGGTCTCATGATCATCGCAAAGTTTGTCTGAAAGGCATCCTGCCTCCATCTGGAGAGATGATGGGTCTTCTCCTTGCCACATCAAGCACCAAAATATCCAGTGCAGCATCAGAAAATCTTGGAGCCTGCTCTCAGCCATCTTATGTCATTCTGATGTCTTTTCCTGTTCAGAATCAGTTGGAGAATGACTTTCAGCACTTACTCCAATCAGAGTGCACAGTGTAATTATTTAAATTAGCAACACAAAGTTTGCCCATTGTGATCCTTGTGCCGATTATTGGGGGTTATACAGTAGTAGTGCAAAGTGTCTGGAAATTTTTTAAAAATTAATTTATAGGATATGGGCATCGCTGGCTAGGACCACCCTCAGTGCTTCTTCCAAGTGGTTTTCAACATGGAGGAGTACTGACACATCAGTTGGGGAGGTGGGGTAGGGGGCACGATACGTGGTAATCAGCAGGAGGCTTCCTTGCCCGTGTTTGACCTGGGGATGTTGTGATGAGTTCCTGAATTTGCCAGAACATGTTGCTGCATCCTCACAGGAAAGGCAGGGGACATGAGGACACCAAGGCTACAGTGGCAGTGTCTCTTGGTCAGTAGGATAACAGCGAGATGAAGTTGTGGCTGGTGAGAGGGCCAAATCTAGGCGATCCCCTCTGCCAGCTTGGAGCTGGATCCCTCCATGCTCCTTAACAGCAGCAGTAGGCTGCCTGGCAGGCCAGCTAATCTTCTCGATTTGCATGTCCATCCATGCTTTCCTGTACGCTGCCCCATTGAGGTCCTCATCCGAGTTCTCTGCAATCTGGCTCTCAGGAGAGCTGGAAACCCCTGGCCTGGCTACAGTCCACTCATGTTGGTGACTCACCACATGCTGACCCCAACTCTATACTAGCCTCCAAGGTAAGTGCTGTGCCAGTATCTGAACTGGTAGCTGTGAGTGCCAGATCAAGTGACAGAGCCTATTCATCTGTACCCTGTTGATGCTCCCTCTCCCTTCCTCCTTGAGCTGCTGTGGCTGGGCAGGCAGCAGTGCCTGCGAATCTGAAAGCAGAAAATTGGAAGCGGAAGGTTGGTGGTGAGGGAAGTGGGATAAGGTGAGAGCAAGAGGCCTATGGTCATACCATCTGCAGCTTGCTTACCATGCCAGAAAGCAGGATGAGGGTTAGCTCGGAATGTAACTGAGCATTAGGCGGGAATGTGCTGTCATCCTCAAAGTTGTTAACAATGTTGTGACACAGCATCTGTTGTTGCTGGCCCCATGATGCTGAGAGACATCTCCTCTCTAGGGCTCAGGAGATCCAGGCATCTTTATCCCCCACAGGTTCTGCACTGCTCTCTTCTATTGTGTGTCACCTTGTTCTGCAAGAAAGAGGGCAGCATGTCAGTGATTGGATAGCTCTGTGTTTGAGTGATGTGCATGCCATAGCTGAATAATTTGAAGTATATGAAGACAATGAGAGGTGGGTGTGAGGCTGGCAGCATTGGTAAGTGTGTGAGGGTGAGGTGCAGCATCTTCTAGGGATGAGTGCTGTGTTCCAGGGAGTGTCACTGGGTGCATACGAACATATGACCAAGGAGCAGGAGTAGGCCATTCAGCACCTCGAGCCTGCTCTGCTATTTAATAAGATCATGGCTGATCTGATAGTAACCAGAAATCTGCATCCCACCTACCCCCGATAACCTATCACCCCCTTGCTTACCAAGATTCCATCCACCCCTGTCTTAAAAATATTCAAAGACTCTGCTCCCACCACCTTTTCAGGGAGAGAGTTCCAAAGACTCACGACCCTTTGAGTGTAAAAATTGTGCCTTATCTCTGATTTAAATGAGCTGCCCCTTATTTTTAAAAAGTGACCCCTAGTTCTAGGTTCTTCCACAAGAGGAAACATCCTCTCCACATCCACCCTGTCAAGACCCTCAGGACCTTAAATGAAAGATGGGCATGTGGTACACTGAGCAGCATGAGAAATTGGTGTTGTGGTGGGTCACAGATGTCACTTGAAAATGCATTTCACTAGCATCAACATCCCATGTTAGGCAATTAGCTTTTTTTGTGTTATTGCTACTAGGTTCTCTGCTCCAGGTGACCTCCCTGGTCACTTGCTCCATTCCCATCTGAGGATGGTCCTCGAGGGCTTCCTGGTTGCGACCCTCCAACTGTAGGTGGAACTATGCCATCTCTCCTCCTGTCTATACCTGCCACTGATGCATCCATTGTTAGTGAACCTGTGAGTCCTTTCTCTTCCCAGTTCGATTTTCCAGCTTCTAAATTGCAACAATATTATTCAGTGCAGCTTCCCTTTAAGACGGCCTTTAAAAGAAGCAGGCTGGTATACCATGTGCTATTAGCATAATGCTATTCAAATTCCTGCAGAGCACAGGAGCAGCCAGCAATAAGCAGCCCCTCAGTTCCATGCTACAACCATGGTAATGAACTGGGAGCACTAACTTTATGTACTGCTCATCGCCAACGAGATCAGTGTGGGCAGGTCACAAATCGTGGGCCTGCACTTGAAAATTGGGGTAAGCCAATTTTGTTTGCTTCTTTATATAGAAGGATTGATTTATAGTTTTAAACAGTTGAGGGAATGAAACCACCCTGTCATCAAATACTCTTTGTCTGGATCAGATAGAGTTACAAGGGGTATCACAAAATGGACAATGTGAATTCGAAACCGGTTTTACATGGGGTCAATGCAAATGAAGATGAGGCAGGTTGTAAAGCATGTTACTGCTTCACTGTTGCCCATTTTACACAGACTTGATAAAGTGTATAGGAAACAGAAAGGTGCCAGAATTCAGATAGGCAAAAAGGGCCAGATTTTTGTTACCAAAGCGGGTGGCTTGAGTCAGAGCATTTCCCAACTCAGCAGACCTGCTTTGATATGAAGGGTCCTGTCACATGCAGTTTTCACTCCAGAGAGGTGAGGTATGATCGAGCCAGGCCTCCACCTTCAGAAGTAGTTTGGAGATGGCCAGGTGAGTGCCAAGGCGGCTGGTTAGAAGGGTCGCTTCAGTTCTTTAAGATTTTGGCCAGATTTTGTAAAAGTTTGTTTGGCCCTCTAGCCCTCACCCCCACACGTCCCTCATCCTTCCTCCATAGCTGCTTAGCCAGTGTCCACTACGGCAGATCTCAGGAGCCATGTAGAGACAGAAAATAACCCCCAACAATCTAACAGAGCTCTCATTCATACACACTTCATACTGAAAGAAAAACTCTCATTCATGAAACCCATTTGAAGATTTTAAGTCCCCGCAAGTATTATCTGTTATATTTATGTATCTGTTATAAAAAACAAACTTCTATTCCGTAACCACATCAAAGACAGCTAATCCTTTAAAACCCTCATAGAACTGTCAAGCAAAATGCAAGCTTAGTCCTCTGCTGAGATAAGTGGTTTTGGACATTTTGAAACTCAGACAAGCATTCATAATGGGGTCAGCTGTAATAATAGCCCATGAGAAATGTAAACAATGAAGTCTATTGAAACCGTAGGTACGGATGGTGATGGCATCAACTAGCCCAACCACCTTTAGACCTAATGAGGCCCTTAACTGGCCAGCTAAGGGCCTAATTCTGCCTCTGCCACCATAAGATGATGAGTGGTGAAAGACAGAAAAGTTGCCAGCCTGCCTTTTCACCATCTGAGGGGAAAAGGCAGGAAGGAAGAGGGGTATCTTTGTGGTAGTGGGGTGGGTGGGTGGTGCCCTGTGCACATCAGGGACACCACCAAAAGTTGGTACCCCCACTTTATGCATCACTCCCTGGCCTCCAAACCCAATACCCGATCCCCTGCTCCCCTCCCTAGTGTCCCTAATCGTTCCTGATCTAAAATGCCTGGACTTACCGGAGCCTGGTCTCGATCTTCCCTTCCTCTTGGAGAGTGAGCGTAGTCCCAACAGCGCCCACTGCTGAGTTCTGATGCTGCTCAGTATACTCTGCTGCTGGCCAATCAGATTGGCTGGAAGTTCTCGAGGGCACGGCTTCCTATGCCTGATGGGCAGAAGTCCCACTCTTATCTTGTTAAGGCTGCTCCCAGCATCTTATCGCTGTGGCCAGGGCAGCCTTTTTTTAACGTTGGTCAGCTTGCGACCGACGTTTCTACCGGGGTGGTGAGCAATACACTCACCCCCACCTGTAATGTTCAGCCTACATCTTCTCCATAAACTTGTTACTCCTACACTGCGGGTTAAGGCCCTAGGAACAGTGAAAATGTGGTCTGCTTAAATTTAGCACTATTTGCAAATGGGCCTGTTGAGTTCAGATTACCCACCTGCATGATTCGTGACCTGCCGCCCACCCCCACCCTGTCTCTTTCACCTGCTGGCAAAAAACGGAATCTGCCAGAAATGAGAATGGGCCTTCTGTATCCGAGTCCTGCCCTCCATTCCCGAGATAGCCCGCCTCTACGCAAATCCGGTCTGCAGTCTCAGTTCTCACAACTGGTGCAGTTTCAAAATGGTAGTTTGGGAAAGTTTCCAGGAGTGCTACTCCCCTCAAATCTTTAATTTGCACAGAATTATGAACACTCCTACTACTAACAATGCAAAACAAAAGTTTCCTCAAAAACCTTGCTTTAAGCACAACTCAGCTTACAAAGGCATCCATTAGTTATTAATCTAGTCAGGATGTTTGTTGCTCAGAAAACAATTTTGTAATTTATTGAAATTGTAATCCATCAAAATTCAATTAAATCTATCCTGAAAATAACGTGAACAAGTGATTATGAACAATTGAATGTTCACACAGGGTGAGTATTTTCACTCATTTAATAGGCCACGAATCCTCACAGAGGAAACAGAAAATGGATGTGTTAGGAGTGGAATATTAAAGCTTCAGACCTGTTATAAGGTTTGTGGTTTTCTGTGTATTTTGTTTTCTATTATAATGGTTAAAATTTTAGCTGATTTCTCAGGAAGGTGATTGCATATCACTTTGTCATATGGATTTAATCACTGTTTACGGTGATAGAGAAACACAGGAAATCAGTGTCAGCTTCATTTAGCCTGATAGAAGCCTGCAGGCTGGTTGAGCACATGTTGAGTCAGTACCCCATAAAGGAGTACAGAATTCCAACCCCCAGAGGACATTGAAATCAAAACCAACAAAAACAACAGTACTAAAGTAGACCATGCTAATCAACTATCAAGATTATTAACTTGTGAATTATACCCTCACACTCTGGAGTTTTGAAAACTTTCAATGCTTCAATGTTTAAACATTTTCAATGAACCTAAACGATTCTATTCAGAGACAGCCCATTGACTTTGCGGGAGCAACAAGCAATTCACGTACCTGAGTTATGGGACCTCCATGAGTCAAATGCAGACAGACAGTGAATCATTTAATCTGTGTGTCCACAACATTGCCTGTTAACACAATATTTGGTTTATGTCTACAGGGTTGAACCAAACCTTTCACCTTTGCTCTGAGATTAAAGAATTTCCAGTTGTGGTCCCAGGGAACATCCATAGTCATTCTAAACTACCCTGTAACATTGCTTCCCAGTCATTTAGCTCATTGCTGTTTGTCAGCCCTTACAATGGGAAAAATTGTTCCTTGTGTCACTTACATAACAGCAGTGACTGCACTTCAAAAGTATTACACTGTTGAAAAGACTTTTGAGACATCCTGAGGATATGAGAATCATTAAATAAATGTTTCTCTTTTGTTCAAAATAAACTTAGGAAATTAACAGTTAACGCTGTAATGAGCCCAATATTTCCTGGGGGCGGGAGAACAGCATGGTGTGAGATCAAATAATATTGTGGACAGGACAAGTGTTGCTTGATCATGGGGAGGATAGCAGGTTAACTTGGGGGCCGGAGTTGTGGAGGGAAGAACTCTTGATCTTCTGGCTCATAAGCAGTATCAGAAATGTGCTTAACTGTTGATCTGATCATTCTTACCTCCCTCCAGCTGCTGTGTTTCCTGATTAAATCTAAAATCCTGCTAAAATTTCAGGCACACAGCCTCATTAAATGGTGGACCTGCCTCTGGAGAGGGTGTCATCCACCCTCCAAAGCAGCTCTGTTAAAACTAGAATATGTTAGGGGGAGGTTGGGATCAGGATTGAAATTTTGAGTTAAAATTTCAACCACCTTCTCACATGTGCTTGGAGTTAAATTCCCCCAATAATTCCATGTTTTTGTAATTTTTAAATTTAACCATTATATCTAATCTACATCCACAATTTAACTAACATGACAATGGATGTGGTTATATTACACTTATGAGTCTGAAACCAATATATGATTATTCTCTCAAATTGTTTAATACACCAGAGTTTTGCTTCTTGTCCACCCTGGTGAATTTATTGAACTCTGAAAACCATCGCTTGCTTTCTGAACATGCAAATATAATTGATGTTGCTGGGATAAACACTTGCTTTTATAACTATTCATGTGCACCTCAATTTTAATGCACTGAGTGTATAAAAGTAATACTTTCCAAAAAAAACTTCAATCTTTGTGACACATACCTTTCGTGTGAAGTAATTTACTTACAGCCTTCCTGACATTAAACGCCTAGCTGAGAGCAGGAAGATGGGGAGGAAATCAAGTGGCATTTTATTGCTGAACAGTCACTTACCTATTCCTTCCAGCCATTCTCACCTTCCTTCAGCTCCTCGAGGAGTTAAATATGAAACAAAAGTTAAGTTTGGAACATGCTGCTTCATTAATATATTTACATGACATGGACCCGCTTCTAGAGAACAGGTTGCTCAGCTGCCCCACGGAACTAAAAGTGGGAAAGTTGGAGGTAAATTGGGATTAAGTTTCAGATTTTGTTTGTTCTTAAGCCACCAACTCCCTCCTGCCACCCATCTGCCCACTTCTACTCTTCTTGTGGGTTAAAGTTCACTCCATGTCACAAGAACATAAAAAACAGGAGCAGGAGCCGATCATTCAGCCCCTCGGACCTGCTCTGCCATTCAATAAGCTGATCTGACTGTGGCCTTAACTCCACTTTCCTGCCTGTCCCCCACCCACCCCCCATCAACTTTGACTCTATTATAGAGCAAAAACCTGCCTAAGACCATAAGACATAGGAGCAGAAATTAGGCCATTTGGCCCATCGAGTCTGCTCCGCCATTCAATCATGGCTGTTAAGTTTCTACCTTGAATGTATTTAATTACATGGCAGTCTTTTGGCGCAGTAGGTAGCGTCCCTAACCCTGAGACAAAAACGCCGGGTTCAAGTCCCACCCCAGGACAAGAGAGTTGATTGTCAACCTGCAAACCCTTCTGATACAGCTATAGAATGCTGTTAAGAGTGGGAAAGTTTCCTGGTCAGCCAGAACCATGGGGTAGGTGCAGCGCAACAACCTCCCCAGGTTACAAGACACCACATGCAAGCGTTTACCATAGGATTCTCACTTCGAGGGATTTCTAGAAAGAGATGTTCAATGACCCAGCCTCCACTGCTCTCTAGGGTAGTGAATTCCAAAGATTAACAACCCTCTGAGAAAAGAAATTCCTCCTCATCTCCATCTTAAATGGGAGATCCCTTATTTTGAAACTATGCCCCCTAGTTTTAGTCTCTCTCACAAGGGGAAACATCCTCTCAGCATCTACACAATCAAGTCCCTTCAGGATCTTTTATGTTTCAATAAAATCACCTCTCATTCTTCTAAACTCCAATGAGTATAGGCCCAACATGCTCAACATTTCCCCACAAGACAACCCCTTCATCCCAGGAATCAACCTAGTGAATCTTCTCGGAAATGCCCCCAATGCAAGTATATCCGTCCTTAGATAAGTAGTATCTAAAATTGTATACAATACTTTAGGTATGGTCCCACCAATGCCCTGTACAATTGTGACAAGACTTCACTATAGCTCTGCATCTGAACTAACTCATAGTTCCTTAATGTCTGAATTCCTATCTGGCTTTAATGTGTGCAGGACTTGGATTGCTACACTGAATCCCCATTAAATTTTTTTCCATCAGTGGAAAATTAAAACCTCTCTGCACCAACAGATGATCAGTAATATAAAGGGGTGCCTGCTGGATTCTGTGAGTTCTATAAATAACCATTTTCCAGTGGAATTATGCAAGGTTCCTGGTAATTGCTTAAGACCTTTCTAATCAGGATGGAGACTACTTTGTCAAGGTGGAACTAACAAAAATATTCTAAATTCAGACTTTATTAAGATTTCCTTCACCAAAGCTCCAGAAGGATATATTATTTATACAGACAGAGAAATATATACAGACAGACAGTGACTCCATAGCCATGAAATTGCTCCCTGCTGGCAATGAACAATCCTGCAATCTGAACAGGGGAAGTACGGGATTGTACCAGTTCTCCAACTTGGTTTTGTTATTTCAATGTTTCACTGGCCAGGAACATTTTGCACAATAAATTTCCATGTGGACAGCGCTGATTGAGGCAGGACACCATGAACATTTCTCTCAGTTTCAGCTCTATTTTCCACATTGCTATATATACTTGAATGAAGAAGCCATACTTTCTTTGTCAGGATTTGATCCTCGGTGCAGTGGGAGCAGTAAAGTTTACAAAGGCTGGTATCCCTATGACAAAAGATCCCAGAACAATCGATTGAAATTGGGAAAGCAGCAAGTTTAAAATTGGTGCTTAAAAACATAATTTTTCTGGTAACATAGCTAACCCACTTATATTTCAGCAAGATACCATGTCCAGCAATATCCATTTTCCACCCACTAGTCTGGTACTCAGTTATGCCAAAAATGGTGCAGGTGCCCACCCAAAAGGTTGATGCCCTTCATACTGGGCTTTGGGACTGGGCCAGGAGAGGGTTTACAGGGGAAGCAGATTTTCTGCCAAGCCCCAGATCCACTCTCCATGCTCTCCAGAAGAATCCTGGATTCATAGGCCAGGATTTTACTGCCCTGCCATGGAGTGTCTCCCCCGGCAGGTGGGGCGAACCATTTAAATTTCCATTCAGTTCGGCGGAACTGTAATATCCCGCCAGGCAGAAGGGACATTAAAAACCTGGCCATATATTTAATTACATCTTCAAGATCTCACTGATATAGAAAATATTTTATTCACAACTTTCTGATTGACTCCTTATGGATTTGAAATATTTTGGCATTAGTGGTCAGATTTGACAAGTTCTGAAATTTTGCGTTCATAGCAGTTAAAAGTCCAAATGTAACATTTGGATTTGTGAAATCCTCTGTTCAGATTTAATCAATCTTAAGTTTGTATTAGTCTCCTCATTAATGTACACAGACTTTAGGATGATGCTACTGGGCATTTTCCATTCAATTTTGACAAAATAAACACAGCATAGAGCATAATGTTTCAACAGATTAACTTCTGGAAATATAATTTATAGTTTTAAGAAAGCACTTTATAGAAATTCTCTCTATGTTATACTGTATTTCAAATGAACCCTCGGGTTTTAACCAGCCTCAGCATTTCTGACACAGAGCGGAGTTAATCTTACCATTTACATTGTAAACGTCCAGTGGGACACCTTATCTGCCATTCTGTGGTTTCCCTTTTATATGTGCACACGTTACAATATTGACTGGGCAATTTATTACACAGCATTTAAATGTTTTTATACTGGAACAATAAATGTTCATTCCAGATGTTGCTCTATTACCATTCTCAAGGTAGCAACTAGCTTCCATCCAGGAAGCTACAGATTCAGAATATGAAACCCTTGAAGAAATAAAAAGTGTAGCACTTTCCAGACCTGTAGAGATCTGCAAACATGAATGATACTAACAATAAAAGGCATTATATCTCCACATCAAAGAAGGTTGGAAAATGTGTAGGCACTTAAGTATCTCCTATTCCATGGAATAGGCAGCCTTCTACCTTCAAATACACCTCCTTTAACCTGATCTTATTAGTATATTGAATTGACCAAAAATGTATAACGCCTTTGAAATGGTTCCAGCATGGAAATTACCTTAGACATGGATCAAGAATGATTTAGAGCTCAGAAGTAACAACATTTACAATCTCAGTTAAATGATGGATTAGGACAGATTTAACTTTTGATTATTAATGTAAACAGGCTATTGTTGCGCTAGTTTCTTTGGTCAGCAATCCCCACCTTTAATAACTCTTCTGTTCTTTAACTTTTATATTCTCTAATAATGTAATGACCAGACTTACTAAGTACTGTGCCCTTGTAGAAATAGGACTAAACCTTGGGACTGAAATTCATGGTGCACAATTTTGTCCTTGGCAGGCGGGATCGGCGGGGGCAGGCAGGAACGGTCAAGAAGCTGACCGCTGCCTGCGATATGGTCCGGAAGGCGATTTCACGCTTGCGAACCAATCACGCCCAACGTGAAAGGCAACTGGGGAAGCGCCAAGAAGGGGCGGGCAGGGACGGGGGCAAAATGTCCGCTGGGTTCAATGGCGACCCGGCGGCCGATTCAAAAGTGGTCCAGGCAGCCCCTGGAAGGCTGCCAAGGAAGGACGTCTCCTGTACTCCCACTACGGGTTCAAGCGCGATTGGACACGACAGTCGGGAGGGCAGGTCGGCGGGGCACTCGGCCCTGCATTTCTCCAACGAGTGCCTCACTGCCCTCCTGGAGGAGGTGGCTGCCAGAAGGAACTTGTCCCCAGAGACAGGAGGAGGAGGCCACCACGCCTCACCAAGAAGGCCTGGGAGGAGGTGGCAGCCCGGGTGAGCAGCCGCGACGTGGTGAGGCGCACATGGGGGCAGTGCCAGAAGCATTTCAATGATCTGCTGCAATCGGGAAGGGTGAGCACCGTGTTGGCATGGGTCAGTGTGCAGTGCAGTTAAGGGCTGGCCATCCCCCCGTGGACCTCAAGGGTGTTAGAGTGTGAGTGGCAACTGCTAATGGAGCTGGCCAACGGGGTGAGCCCTGCTGCTTGGACTGAGTGCCTTGCAGCATGAGGGCCAGGAATCGGATGTGGCATGTGAAGTATTCCTTGGGTGGGGTTGGCCAGGCTGCAATGGCACTGCTGGTAGACAATAGGCTACTCAATGCTCCTCTATCCTTTCAGGAGAAGGCATCCCATAACAATTTTGAGAGGTTGAGGATTGGCAGGGGACCCCCACACCTCCTCATCCTCACCCGCTATGCGCAAGAGGCCCTGGAGCTGGAGAGGCGTCAAGCACCTCGATCAACCGGCCGTGGTGAGGTTGGAGTGTCAGACGAAGGTAAGAGTGCAGTGCACAGACGTGAGATTTTTGGATAGTGCAACCATTCTATGCACCATGATGCACAGTGACAGTGTGATGACTCTCGCTAATCACATGTTATTTTTCTCCCTTTTCGGCTCACCAGCAGAACTCACATAGAGGACCCAGAAGGGCCACCTCTGACCCCGGAGGACCACCATGTTCCTCAAGCACCTCTATCACACCTGTTCTGTCAAGCAGGCACCAGCGCAGATTCTAGCACCTCAGTGGGCATTATAGCGCAGTCTAGTATCTTGGTGCACATTGATAAGGGCACTTCACACTCACTTGAGGTGCAGGCGGAGGCAGAGAGTGCCCAGGATGCCGGGAGTTGGAGAACTTCTGGAGACCAGGACAATGTTCAGTCGAAGGCTGATGATGAGCCTCTGGAGTCGTCCATTAGGCAGCAGATGCTGGAAGTCCAGCAGGGTGTGCGGGAGGATCTGGCGGAGATACATGAGGGAATGCGTGCCATGGTCTCTGTTTGGGAGGAGTCCCTGTGGAGCATAACCACTGCTTTGACCCTCATGGTCAAGTGCAATGCCTCTTCCATGGAGAAAGTGGCAACTCTCATGGAGAGGCTACTCCAAGGACAGAATCAGGTGTCCTTAGGCACTTGGACCTACAAGCCCGCACAGAGGCAATGGCCTCAGGTGGTCCGTGTCCATCTGGGAGATGGATTGGGCACCCAGTATCCCAGCTAGATGCCCGTCCATCAATGGCGAGCAGGGAGGTCCAGAGCGACCTCACGTTGGTGCATGAGCTGCCTTTCGTCTCTGCGGGCTCCACTCAGGGTGCTCTGGATGATGGCAGCAGTTCCTCCGCCCCTCTGCCAGTGACCTGGGCATCTGATGAGCCTGTGGCAACTGGGGAGATGCCAGCCTGCACTGGCTGCTCCCTCCCAGATGGGGCCAGCACAGGTTCCGTGGGCCAGAGGACGGCCACCAAGGTCATCAAGGCCAACAAGACAGCAGAGTCAGCAGGCTGTCTCCAAAGTGGTGCCAGAGAAGGGGGGAGCAGCTGGATGTAGCACCCGCAAACGTAAATGTAAAGCACCTTAAGCACAAGATGGGCTTATCACGAGTGATATTTTGTTCCCCCATTTTGCTTTGATTTTTTTTAATGGTGTGACAAGCAACACTGGTTAATGTTTGGTACAACAAGGTGTCACAAGTGAGATATAATTTTGTGCTATTGGCCTCAGTGTTCTTCATTTGTTCTCTGGGTGCAGGGTAAGCTATGACGTAATGACGGACGTGTGTCTCCTGAAATTATATTGCACAGGCACAGAGTGTGTTGGTGGCCAAAGAAATGTTCCTCTCTGGGATCGAGTATGGAACCTGCAGCCTATCTGCACGTTCATGGAGTGGAATCCCTTCCTGTTGACGAAGGCACTGGGCTCACCCACTGGCGCCTTGATGGCCTCATGTGTGTTGTCGATTGCAACCTGGACGTGGGGGAACCCAACAATCGCTGCGAAGCCTCCGGCTCGCTCATGCAGAAATGAATGAAAGTCAATACCCGCCTGAACAGAGCTTCTGTCACCAGTTTGACGCAACTGTGGTCAGCTGATTGGGAGACTCCACACAGATCCCCCACTGACCCCTGGAAAAAGCCAGAGGCATAGAAGTTGAGGGCCACTGTGACCTTCAAAGCCACTGGCATGGGGTGTCCACCCACACAGTCAGAGCTGATCTCAGGGCCGATCCTCTGACAAATGGAGGTCACGGTGTCCCTTGAGAGTCTCCTTCGGCATTGCACCTCGGGCATATTGAGGTAGCTGTATCACCATCTGTAAACCCTGGCAGTGGGATAGTGACATCTTCTGTGGCCTCTTCCGCCTTGGACTGCCAGCTGGCCCTGCGCCCTTTGTGCCTGCGCCTCTCCTCCCACAGGTACTCTCCCCTGGAAGCTGGGACACATGGCCTCCTCTCCCTTCAGCCCCTCTGTTCCTCCTCAGAGGAGGTGCCTCCAGCAGAGACCACAATCCCCATTACCAGGGTTATGGAAGGCTGTCTGATACCTGGAAGGACCCACACAGTCTGAATCCTCCGGGAGCCTGGAAGACAACAATGAGTCCTGAAATGAAGCCCAGAAATGCTCAGAATGAAACTCTGAAGCAAGATGAAGCTGTCCAGTTCACATAAGCAACCAGAAGCACATGATCTTCAAAATTCCTCATTACTCACAGTGGCGATGCCTCTGACCCTTCTTATCCCGCCCGTGGATGAGCTTTTGCAAATTGTAGCCTGCCCACCTGCCCGTTTTGCCTGTGCGACAGCTGAAAAGTCGTAAGGGCTACGTAAATTCAGAGACAATTTGTGTGTTAAGGGCCTTAACTGGCCTCTTAACTAACGGTGGGTATGCCTCCGTCTCCTGCACGTGCCCGCAGAACGAAATAGCGCGAGAGTGCGCGTTGATGTCAGGGCACTCGACCAATGTCAACGCGTGTTATTTCACGCTTGAGTGGGTTGGGTGTGCGCCCGCCCACCGAGCGAAAAATTCTGCCCACGATGTTGTATATCTTAACATTAAACCACAGATTTAATAGATAATTAAAATAAGCATACTATTATTGCTGTTAGCAATAAACAATACTTCCTGCTGTCATAAACTGCCATCTATTTGTACACATACATTTCTATAATTGATATAATGATTTTAAAAATGGAAAATGAGGTATAATTAAATAATTCCACCGTCCTTCTGCTGATTAATATATTCCATGCATATTATGATAACCTTACACACCAGGTGAAACCCATTGTAAATTCATATGGAAAATGGAGCAGCGACAGTAAATCCTGATCCTGGCAGTCTTGAAATTATACACTGGGTTATTAGCATACAAATAGTGAATAATGACCCATCAAATCCCTTGTTTGCTATATTAACTGACATATTAACTCATTTTTAAAATTAATTCATAGGATGTAGATGTTATTGGCAAGGTCAGGATTTATTGCCCATCCCTGACAACTGAGTGGCTTGCTAGGCCACTTCAGGGGCATTAAGATCAACCATATTTGTGTGTGCCTGGAGTCACATAAAGGCCAGGCTAGATAAGGATGGCAGACATTAGTAAACTGGATGAGTTTTTATGACAATCTGCTAATTTCATCGTCATTCTTATTGATTCATTACTGTAAAGGAGGATGCTGTAGCAAATCAATGAGGGTGCCCTGCACCTTCCTTTACAGTTGCAAAGCATGCACCATGTATGTATGCGCATACCAGCTTCCACATCAGATGCCTCAGATGAATATTGAGCATCTCCTGGAAGGGCAGAATGCCAAATACAGAAGTCTGCCAGCATGCATGTTTACCCTCTTGAGTTAGTGGTGACTCCATTGGCTGTGTTATGTGTGCCTGAGGGCCACATTCCCAAAGACATGCTCTATGACGAGCTTGCTATAGGCATGAGACCAAAAGGTCGCCCACACCTGTGATACATGGATAACTGCAAGCAAGACCTCAAGGTGACCGGGATCAGAGTCGATGCATGGGAAATCCTTACTGCTGACAGGAGTGCCCAGAGACAAGCAGTTAGGAAGGGCATGTAAAAAGCAGAGGACAAAAGAAATGGCCAGGTTTTTAAAAAATTTATGTTTTCATGGGATGTGGGCATCGCTGGCTAAGCCAGTATGTATTGCCCATCCCTAGTTGCGAAGGGCAATTAGGGATGGGCAATAAATGCTGGCTTAGCCAGCAACTCCCACATCCCATTAAATAATAAATAATTTTTAAAGCCTAGTCATTTCTTTTGTCATATGCTTTGTCCCCACCCTTCCTATGGTGGAAAAAAAATTATTAGTTGAACTCGGGACAACGCTACTCATCTCTGCCAGCTGTGGAGAGGACTCTAACTCGTGAGTAGGCCTCTACAGCCACAACAGATGATGTTCAGTCTAGAAGGAACATATACACCAGATGTAGTTCATTGTCTCCTGAGGCAGGCGGACGCCGACTGCTACTATTATTAATTCCAGTTTTTTATTCTAGATTTATTTAATTAACTGAATTTAAATTCTCCACTTGCCATGGAGATATTTGAACTCATGTCTGCAGATCATTACTCCAGAATTCTGGATTGCTAATTAGGGAACATAACCACAATACTCCCATTCCTCTCAAGAAGTTAATGCCTTCACAAAAATCACAGCCAAACTAATACAAATAAACTAAGAATTTGTAAGTTGATTCTGCATTTCATGGCTCAGTGACAATCACCTCAGAATCAGAAGGTTGTGCGTTCAATTCCCACTTTGGAGAGTTGAGCGCAAAATCTAAGATCTACGATGACATTCCAGTACAGTACTGAGGGAGTGCTACACAGTTGGAGGCGCCGCCTTCCAGATGACACATTAAGCCTAAGCCCCCTCTGCCCTTTCAAGTGGATGTAAACGATCCCATTGCACTATTTTGAAGAAGTGGGAGTTCTCCTCAGCATCTTGGCCAACACTTGCCCCTCAACCAACATCATTAAAAGCAGATTATCTGGTTATTATCACATTGCCATTTGTCGGACCATGATGTGCACAATAAGATTGCAGTACTTCCTTCATCACAACACTGATTTTACTTCTAAAGTATTTCCTTGGCTGTAAAGCACTTTGGGATGTCCTGACTTTGTGAAAGGTACAACATTAATGATGGGGCTGTTATGACACAGCAGTTGGTAAAGGCTGAGTTATTTAAAATCTCAGAGGGAAACTTTAAACAACTGGCATAACCTATATTTTCAATTGGTATGTTTGAGATGCAGCTCTGAATTCATAAATGAAACCACCAAGCCTCCAGAGGTTTTTATATAAATTAAATTAAACATCTATTAATTTAACAAGGAATTAAACACATACACATGTCTACAAATGACTTCTATAATAACTTTTAAACAAATCCCCAGATTAATCACTCCCAGGTAAATATCTTCACCAAGGCAACAATAACCCATAGACTTAAACAGGCACCAGCCAAAGCACATTTTATCTTATGTATTCAAAATGAGGTCCCTTGCAATTTGTTTCTTTTTCAGATAGTTCTAGGCTTACAGGCTGCTTAGATATTATATGCCACTGACCCACACACAAATCTCTTTTCTGTATATACCTAGCCTTCCCTTTGAATGCAAATTCTCATTGTATCATCAGGTCCTTTGAACTCTACCTCTTCTAACAGTCAAACCCCTTTCACAGTTCCAATTTTATTAGTAATATAAACATATTGCTTGGTGTCACCTAGCTAGGTGCAAGACTTCACCTCCATTCTTTGAATGGTTTATTCAACAAAATGCAAATGTACCCTTTACCTTACTGTTTAACATCTCAAAACTACTATACGTCAAACCACCCAGACTAGCTGGCTTTAATCCAATTAAGACACACACATTCACACCCACAGACCCAGACCCTACTACAAGACCAATTTAAAATAATTTCTAATAACATTATATATATTAATATCTTCATGGTGGGGTGGGGGGTGTGGTAAATTATGTGATATGGTAATTCTAACAAATTCAGATTTGCAGAATATAAGATTGAAATTCAAAATCTGCTATAAAGTTTTTGGTTTATCAATAAATATTTTTACTTGTGGTGTCTTATAGAAATAATGGCTGGACAAAAAAATAAGTATATTAAAATTCTACAAGGAAAAGCATCTTACCTCAGGAAAACTGATTCCTCATTGGAACTAGAAAATGATTAGAAAGATTAAATCAAAACATTAATAAAATATTCAAGTTAATAAAATGCATTTACATACACTTGGTCCCTTTTATATTGGATACCACTATACGTAACACAATAATTGGAGCCACTGATTGAGCTACTTATCAATAAAATTTGAAGCAGACCGAGAAAGCAGTACTAATGAAAATGCTATTACAAGAGGCTATTGTAGAAAACCCAAATTGATACACTTTCTCAGAAAGAAAAAGAGCCTTGCAGCAATAATTGATCTTACAAATTGGGGGAAAAATTGAAGTACTGAAGAAATAATGAAAAACATTCAAATTAACCAGGTTTATATCATTTGATTTTTTGCATTAATGCAGAAATGGCATGTTTTCATTTATTTATCAGGGTTGCTAAATCTGTTTAATGGCCTGATAAAGAAAACTTGAGTTTTAATAATTTCTGAGTTATATTTTCCAGCCATACATAAAATAAAAACTTTTCCCAAAACTTTTCCAATTTTAATACTTGCATTTTAGCATACTATTTGCTGATGGCATAAACTTGTTTTTTTCAAAAGAAATTTCACAGATAGTGAAAGTAATTGGGCCTATCCTAATTTTTCCATTAAGTAAAAGCTTACAGTAACCTTTTCTTTCCCCATCCCTAATCCCTTCATTGCATTCAACCATGTTTAAAAGAGTTCCAAGGTTTTTCCTCCACTATGCTATTTAGAAGTCTATTCTCCACACTGATGGACAGAATTTTGTGGGTCCCCACTGGGGGTCTTGAAGGTGGGGGGCTGGGCCTGTTACATTCCCCCATTCTGTAGGTGGTCTTCCTGCCGCTTACCTGCCCACCCCAAACCTGTTCTGAATTTTATGGGAGGGGGGTGAGGCCTAGGGCAGCCCAATTGGCCACTTGAGGGTCACTTCCCACCTGGCTGCAATCTTTAGGCTGGGGGAGGGGGTAATGGATGGCGTGGTCAGTGGGTGGGAAATCTGCCAGATTAGCCTGCTCAAGCCTTGGGCGGGAAAGGGGGAGTCACCTCCATCACTGACCTTCTTTCCTGAGCGGGGCCTCCCCCACTCCTTCGAGTGTCCCCTCCCCCCGCAGCCTTTCTAACATGATCCCCACCAGCCTTGCCCCAATCCCCACCTCAGAACATTAAATGGCTCCTGAAATCAGGGTGGATGCCTTCCTTGCTGACTTTTCCTATACCGGGGTGGGAAATCCTGCCATCCAAAACATCCAGCCCGGATTGCTTTTTGGTTGCAAAAGATCCTGACAATGGTCCTAAATCTACATTTTGAAACTATATCTCCCTTGTCATACTTTCATATTTTGATGTGGGCTAGCTTTCTGGATTTATTTTTTCTATGCTATTTACTACATACTATTTACAGCACCAAAGCAGACCATTCGTCGCAGCTGGTCTATACTGGTCTATACTGGTGCTTATACTTTGAAACAACCTCCTCCTACTCTATTCCACCCAACTCGAACAGCATATGCTTCAATACTCCACCCCACCCCCCCCCCCCCACCCCCATGTATTTATCTAGATTCTCTTTAAATGTATCCATGCCATTTCTCTTAATGACCCCATGTGGTACCTTTGCAAGCTTCCCACTTACTGACCTGCCACTGGATTGTTCATCCACTTTCTACTCCTGTACTTATAACTATCAAGAAGAAAGATGCACAGATTGTGCTAAACATCCAACTGCTGATGCTATATCAGCAAAGGAATGTTTTGGAAGCTCAGGAAACAGGAGATGTCTATGCATTTGGGCTGGTGTTCCAAACACAGCTGTGCCACTTAGAAACCAACTTGAATGTTCAAAGCTACTTTTGAATTCTAGAAATGGCCAGCAGTAAGATGAGGTGAGAAGGTCCTTGACACCAAGGCCGCATTTGACTGAGTGTGGCATCAAGGGACCCTAGCAAAACTGGAGTAAATGGGAATCGGGGAAAAACTCTCCACAGGTTGGAATCATATCTAGCACAAAGGAAGATGGTCGTGGTTGTTGGAGGTCAGTCATCTCAGCTCTAAGACACCACTGCAGGAGTTCCTTAGGGTAGTGTCCTCGGCCCAACCATCTTCAGCTGCTTCATCAATGACCTTCCTTCCACCATAAGGTCAGAAGTGGGGATGTTTGCTGATGATCACACAATGTTCAGCACCAGTCGCGACTCCTCAGATACTGAAACAGTCCATGCCCAAATGCAGCAAGATCTGGACAATATCCAGACTGAGAAGTGGCAAGTAACATTCACGCCACACAACTATCAGGCAATGACCATCTCCAACAAGAGAGAATCTACCCATCACCCCTTCACGTTCATTGGCATTACCATTACTGAATCCCCTGAATAAGGACAGTGGATCAGTTAGTATGCAGACAATGACAACATTCATCCCTGTCTGCCCAGTTCATTATGCACTCAACCTTCCATAACCAATGGTCCAGCAATGTTGCAACATTAACTAATTTAATAATCATCAGTGCTATGGCTGTTGGGAGGACAATGCTGACCTCACTGTTGGGCATAAATACCTGGCCATGGCACCCCAGCCTCAGCAACACCAGTAGACCTCAGTGCATGGTGCTTCTCCAGTTCAAGGGCCTGAAGTGGCTTAGTATGGAGAGCTGTGCCTGGCCACCTCCATTCCTCACACGCTTGGCCGCATTCTGTGCATTCTTCTCCTGAAATTGATTTGGGCAAATTGCACATGGACTTTGTTCACGCATGGCACACACCAACCAGAGTGGGACATATCAGGCCTCCAGTGCCTCCTGACCCCGCTGCAGCCGATCATTCACACAAAGTTGCTAGGCCTGCTCCCCGTCCCCCCCACCCCTACTGCCCCTTTGGACACATACTGCCTACATCACATTAGGAACCACACGGTATTTCCTCCCATAGCAAGGAGGCGCAAACACGTGCAGCACACAGGGCAGCAGATGGTTTGTTACCACGCCACCTTGAAGCTCCCCTTCCACCATCTCATCACCCTGACTAGGACATGTCCTGGAGTTCTGAGTCTGCGCCTAGGTGCAGCTCCTCCAGGTTGCCCCCAAACCAGTATGTGGGACTCAGATCAACACATGCTGTGAGGGAAAACTCATCTCTTCATGGCCCTCTCAGGTTGACCTCAGCATGGGCATTATCTGCTTGCCCACCCAGCAAAGGAAAAATGCCAACAACGATTCAATGCAGTCACAACACAGAGATTTGAGGAGGGACGGCCGCAGAGGATAAGGCTACCTGCTGGGTCAAATGCCCGATGCCAACATGGTACTCACTCTGCCAGAGCGCAAGAAATCATTGAAGCGCTTGTGGCACTGGATCCAGGTGCGCAGCACCATGTCATGGGAGCTCACCAATTCCGTCACCTTCTCCCAGGCACGTTTCATCATGTGGTGGGGCCTCCTCCCCTCATCCTGGGGGACCAACACCTCCTGCCGTGCTGCGACCTCCTCAAGGAGGGCAGCAAGGCAGTCATCAAAAAAAACGAGGGGCGCACCGGCTCCCTGCTGGCCTACCCTCCAGCCTGGCCTGCTCACCCAAACCCCTCTGCTGCGGCCTAGCACTGGCCATTGTGAGCAGCCTACAAAAGGCTGCCAGGACTTCATTTAAACAGGCTGCTGGGTTGCCGTTGGACCCAGCGGTCTGTGCACACCCGCTGCCGCCCACACACTCGGGAGTCGGGAAATACTCTGGGCGGGCCTTAATTAGCCCACCCGCATAAAAAGGCGGCGTGGGCCTGATCGCGGGCAGTGATCGGGTCCACGCCTGCGCGCGCGTGCCCCGCCACACCCCCCCACCCCCCCATCAGACAGAAAATTCTACCCCATGTGTGGAACTATAATATATATAAAGCATCTACTGTTTATCCAGAAGAATATAACAAAATCTATTTAATCTTTTTCATATTCTACTCTATTTTTCTTCCTCCTTCTGTTTGGAAGGAATTGATTGTGGTCCAGTCCAACTAATAATGGTCATCTTCTGGCACTCTGTGATCTTTATTCATCTATAATCCTTGATGGCGAGTGTCAGCAGGTCATTTAACCGATTGATGCATCACAACCAAGTTCAATTCTATCCTCACCCAACAGGCAGACATGGCAGGATTGTCGCATGAGGAGACACTGGGCTAACTCGGCCTGTCTTTACTGGAGTTTAGAAGAATGAGAGGGGATTTCTTTTAAACGGTTAAAATTCTGACAGGGCGGGACAGACTGGATGACTGGATGATGTTTCTTCTGGCTGGGGTGGGGGGAGGCGGTGTCTAGAACAAGGGGTCATAGTCTCCAGATATGGGGTAGGCCATAAGGTGAGGAGAAATTTCTTCACTCAGAGGGTGGTGAGCTGTGGAACTCTACCACAAAGGCTGCGGAGGCCAAGTCACTGAATACATTTAAGAAGGAAATAGATTTCTAGATTCTAGAGGCATCAAAGGGTATTGCGAGAGACTGGGAGTATGGCGTTGAGATAAAGGATCAGCATGATCATACTGAATGGCAAAGTAGGCCCGAAGGGCTGAATGAACTACTCCTGCTCCTATTTTCTATATTTCTATGTTTCCAACTGCAGTCAGAAGTGGAAACAATCTCTGAATAATTTATCTCTACATACAGACCACATGCAAATACAATAACATGTTAAAGGCTGCTGAGTGTCAACTGTGGTTATTACTGTTAAATAATGTATCAATATTAAATGCAAAAACATCAAAGAACAGAGAAATATATCTCAACTAGAACCAGCACAGAACCTAAACTGAGCTGTCACAGTAAAGAAATCAGGTAACTGTAAATTCAGCTTTTTCTTTCCTGAACCTTTTTTTGCTTCTTTGTATTCATTACGGTGAGGGTGGATAGTCCTGAAGAATGGAACAAGTACTAAATCCTCTAAGGCCAGTTATGCTGGCAGTTTGAAACAAAGCCAGATGCTGTCATGTATCACTCTTCAGAACTCTATCTTTTGTAATGTTACAATATCCATACAGGAAAATGCATAACTCACCCCTGTGCAAAATGAATTCCAGCAGAGTCACAAAAGATTCAAAGAAGATCTTACAATATCCTGGACACCAGATGGTATCTTGAAAATCTAAGATTTCAAGGATCATCAAGGCGCATGCATAGATCTAAAAATGGGGGTGGGGGATAGAAATCATTCAATTTTGATCAAAGGGTAAGATTCTGCAAGAGCTACCAAGATGATAGATATCTCCCTCCTCAAGTATAGGGCAAAATAAGGCAATAAACACATAAGTATTTCATCTGGTTGTATAAAATGCAAATATTGGATCTTTTTTTAAAATGACAGGGGTTGTTGAGGGACCCGGCAGATTTCATTGTATAGCTTATTCTTTACCAGTTTAAGGAATTAGGTAATTATGTGCTACTGCATAGATAAAAGGCAAATTTCATGGTAGCAACAATAGCAAGATATTCCAATACAGGCTGGAAAAGGTTAAAGACGTTTGATCAGATCCCCATGACTAATCAGTCACGACAAAGACAATTTGTTGTGGTAAATACCATTTGGATTTTACTAAGCTTTATTCCCATGATGACTCACTAATTAAAGTCAGGATAAATAGACTCACCTCAGCCTAAACGGTACCCCAAAGGTCTGCAAGTAACAGTCAATGTGAAATAAACCTGATTGAAAGACAGCATTTATTTCATTAAGACAAAAGTTGCAGCTCTCTGTGATATACTGCAGGTCAAAATGGCAAATTTTCCTGTCAGAAACCAATGTAGTGCATTACAGTGCTGTTAAATGACATTTCCATAGCCAGCACAAAGTGTATCACGCTGATGCAAAGGAAATTTATTGATGTCAACATGTTCAATAAAATGTAACTGTCCTCAAATTACTTGTCTCCACAGACTGAATGGTGATGTACAAATAAAACTTAATGACAGTCTAACAATAATGCAAGCATTTATTTTTTTCTCTTTAAGTTTGGCTTTATGGAACAAATTACAACACATTTAAACGGCTTTGCATTCCACCTTTGACGTGAAAGCCATATTTAATAATTTATGATTATTTTCCCCGCACAATTTTAAATTATTTTTCTTTCACAGCTGTTTGCCAAGTATTGCGCAGTATTCTCTCAGAGGTGTGAGACTTAGCTGCCTCAGTTGACTTACCCTCCAGTTTACTGGCTTGCCATTCAGAAGAGGTTCCTAGCTGCACAGCATCGCTTCTACCTCTCAGCTAAGACAAACAGTGCCAGCCCACTACTTGTGAGTTTACTCAGCTGGTAACACTTTAAGCTCTTAGTCTGAGGGCTGGGTTCAACCACATTCCAAGATTTCAGCACACAATTTAAGCTGATGTTTCAGCTTAGTTTTGGTGGAGAGCTGTATTATTCGAGGTGCTGTCCTTCAGATGAGACATTAAACCAAGGCATCATCAGTCTGTTTCTGCAGTTCAAATGGATATTGAAGATTCCATGGCACTATTTGACAATGAGCAGGGAGGCCTTCTGATGTACTGGTAAACATTGCTCTCTAAACCGATACTATTAATGTCAACTGCCGCTGCATCCTACAGCATTTTTGGGATCTTGCTGGATGCAATACAGCTGCCACTTTTCAATCCAGTTGCAGTATTTCAAAGTTCTTTCATTTTATCTGAAATCCATTGAGACGTTTTTGCAAGCTGTTGCAACATTCGATATATGTGGAAATCTTTTTTTAATGGAGTGTACTAGGTGATCTGAAACTTTCTGGTGTAGAAGTTCATTATATTGAATGTTTTTGTACTTCAGTTCTCACTTGCTGTTCATAATTTATATTTGTCTGTGAAAAAGGAATCATCATATTAAGGAGATGGTGAAGGGAGGAGAGGAGACCAGTGGATTCATAGGAGAGAGGGCATGGGGATCTGAGATGAAGATTGAAATCATCAGATATGAGGAGTTACTCAATGGAACAGCTAGGAAAAGAAATAGAGGGTATCTTGGGAGAAATTTAGGGTGGCTTTTGGGGAGCTGTAGACAATGAGAAGTTGGAACAAAATGAGGTGCTCAAAGGAGGAGAAGGTGCCGGAGGAGCAGGGAAGAAACAAAGATGTGACTTGAAGATAAAGGCCTCACTGTCAGCACAGCTCTTTGGGAAGGACAGATGCTGAAAGGTATAGCCAAGCAGGAAGCTTTGGCAGGAAGCCAAGTTTCAATACAATTATCTGTAATAAATTCAAGGCCTTGCTTATGAGTGGGGAGTCATTATTGAGGGAAATGGAGTGGGCTGGTGATTCTTTATCCATTGGAAGGCTCTGGAAGGTTAATATTGCTGAATGGAATAAACAGGACAGGAAGAATACCGTGAATTTAGTCATTCATGGTTTTGTTGAGCCGAAGGTTTAGTGAGAGAGTGGATGGGCCAGTTGAAGTTATGTCTCTTAAAGAGATAATGATATTGAGCATGATCATTGGTGTATGTCAAAACCAGTCAATGGGAGTCGTGGAAAACTCTCAATGGTTGGAGTCATACCTAGCACTAAAGACGATTATTGTGGTTATTGGAGACCGATAATCTCATCCCAGATCTTCTTTGTAGAAGTTCCTCACGGTAGTATCCCAGGCCCAACCATTTTCAGCTGCTTCATCAATTACCTTTCCTCTATCATAAGGTCAGAAGTGAGGATGTTCACTGATGATTGCGCAGTGCTCCACACCATTCATGACTTCTCATACTGAAGCAGTCATGCATGCACGCAGCAAGACCTGGACAGTATCAGGCTTGGGCTGATAAGTGGCAAGTAACATTCATGCCACACAAGTGCCAGGCAATGATCATCTCCAACAAGAGCAAATCTAAAAGTAAATATCCCTGATGTTCAATGGAATTACCTTCGCTGAAATCCCCACCACCAACATTCTGGATGTTACCATTAACTGGACCAGCACATAAATAAAGTGGCTACAAGGGCATGTTAGAGGCTGGGAATTCTGTGGTGAGTAACTTATCTCCTAATTCCCCAAAATCTGGCCGCCATCTACCAGGCACAAGTCAGAAGTGTGATGAAATGTTCTCCGTGTCCCTGGATCTGTGCAGTTCCAACAGCACTCAAGAAGTTCAACATTGTCCAGGACAAAGCAGCCTGCTTAATCAGCACCCCATTCATTTGGGGGGAGATGTTGGTGTAGTGGTAATATCACTGGGCTAGTAATCGAGAGGCCCTGGGGCATGGGTTCAAATCCCACCATGGCAACTGATGGAATTTGAATTCAATTACTAAAAAAATCTGTAGTTGTAAGCTAGTCTCAGTAATAGTGACCATGAAATTATCATCAATTGTTGTAAAAACCCATCTGGTTTGCTAATGTCCTTTAGGGAAGGGAATCTGCCTTCCTTACTTGATCTGGCTTACATGTGACTCCAGGTTGACTCTTAATTGCCCTCTGAAATGGTCTAGCAAGCCACTTAGTTCAGGGGCAATTAGGGATGGGCAATAAATGCTGGCCTTGCCAGTGATACCAATATCCCATGAAAGAGTAAATATCTTTATATCACTGGTGCACAACAACAGCACTGTATACCATCCACAAGATACACTGCAGCAACTTTCCAAGCCTCCTTCAACACCATCTTCCAAACCCACAACCTTTACCGCCTAGAAGGACATGGGCAGCTGTTGCATGGGAACACCACAACCTGCAAGATTCACCCCCAAACAAGCCACTTCCCATCCTGACTTTTAACTAGATTGTTATTCCTTCACTATCACTGGGTCAAAATCCCAGAACTCCGTACCAAGCAGCACTGTGGATGTACCTACACAAGATGGACTGTGGCACCTTCTCAGGGGCAATTATAGGAATGGACAACAAATGCTGGCCTTGCCAGCAATGCTCACATCCCATAAACAAATTTTAAACAAAGATAAGCACAGCATAGTTATGGGATGAATTAAACTTGCTACGGGGAAAGGAAAGAAGAGTTTGAGAAATAATTCATGGAGACATTAATAGATACAAAATATACGAGAGGCAAAAAATAAAAAGTAGCATGGCCAAGTAGGGGGAAGGTGAGGAGAGCAGATAGAAAGTAAAAGTAAGGGACCAAAATTAAAAAGGGAGATAGAAATAATAGGCTCGGGTCCAAGACAACAGCTAAAATTCACAAGCAAATGGACACAATGGGAATCATGGGCCGAATTTTATGCGCCCCCAGCGGGCGCGTTTCCTGCGGGGTGGAAGGGCATCCAAAACAGGGTGGGTTTCTGCCCGCCTTCCCACCCACCCTAGAGCTCACCCCCAAGCTCACCTCCATAATACAGGGGTCGGACAGGCACCAAAATCGGCAGCCCACCCACCATATTCAAATGAATAATCAAGAGTCAATTAGGCTTGTTATCAAGCCAACTGACCCTGATAATACACAGCCCATGCCATAAAACATTGGTGTGGACAGCGGGGTGGAATGGGCAGCCCGATCTTTTCATTGAAATGTTTAATGGACGGGAAAGAAGGGGGGGGTCAGTCTTTGGGGGATGCCCTTGCCAATCGCGGGGTACCCCCCACCACCACCCAAGGTCAAACCCTCTCTACCTTTCTACTTGCTCTCTCCCTTAAACTCACAATGCCTCCAGCTCCTCTCCCTCACATACCCAAACACCCACGGCCCAAGACCCTGGACTTACCTGCTCAAGGGATCCATGGGCCATGATCTTCTTCTTGTCCTGTAGTCCAAGCAGCTGCCACTGATGCCTTCCTGGTGCTGCCAGGACTGATGGAGCTGCTGGCCAATCCGATAGGCTGTAAGCTGCAGAGGGCAGGGCTTCTTCCACAGTGAGGGGCTGAAGCCCCACTCAGCATTAATTTATCCGCCCCAAAGCGCTTCATGGCTGTGGAGCGGGTTAGCGTGGAGCATGTCGACTTTTTTTCCAGGGGTGGGGTATACCATTCACCACCCACCAGCCCCCCACACCTTCCCCCACCATTGTATTATTCCATCCCATATCTTTTGTTTTTCCAAATGCTGACTGACCTGCTGTGTATTTCCAGAATTTCATGTTCTAACTTTTAAACTCACTGCACTTTCCAAGATTGAGGTTACATTTGATTTTACATTACTGGTGGATTTTGTTTTAAAAGAAATGGATGACCATAATTTTAGAACCATGGTAGTTAACACCAAAGATGAAAATATTTGGCCTGTGCATTTTTTGCTATAATATTCTAGAATTTATCACAAAAAGGACAATCCCCCACCCCCCCCACCAGACATGTTTTATAACTCCTGCCAGGAACACGAATATAGCTGCAGAGCAATTCCACAATAAAAGCCATGCCACCATCAGAAACATAATCGCATAAATAATTGGGATGCTCAAGCAGTGTTTCTATAACAGAGCCTTGGTATCATGAGAGATCAGCCTTTAACACCACCTGGACAGCAACAAATGCAGGAAGAGCAGAAGAGGAGCATGGAGAGCGGGGATGGTGGGGGGTTTGGGGGTGTGGGGGGTGGGGGGGTGGTACGAACTGGTAGAGGAGTAGAGACTGCATCCACAAATGCACTATGCCAGAGATCTCAGACACCAATTCATTGAAGAGTGCTTGACCGTCAATTATTCCTCAAGCTTGTATCATGAGTTTAGAGGATGCCCTGTTGAAATGCCTCACAATACTTTCTAGAATGAAGTATAGGAGGGCTATTGTTAATGTAGGAGAAACAGTAACTTGATGGTGCAAAATACATTTTTAGATAAAAACAAATGTTTGAAAACAGACCCCTAATAATGTGGCTGGCACTGTTCTTTCATGCCGTGAATTATGCAGGACCATCTAATTCAGTGATTTTTAAAAAATTATAATTTGCTACTTTCTAATTTATATCCCCTACTTCACTGAATTTTAAAGAAATGGCTGAATAGTTCCAGGGAAAAAAGTAAAAGCAAATCAAAACTAAATGTGTCCCTATGTTTTAGAAATCAGGAGGTCCTTTTACTGGTCTTTACTAACGTCTAAAACAAACAAAGTATCTATTAAGCAGGAATATAAAAAGTCCAAGCAGTCAAAGATTACTACAGAAATCTATTCTCTGACACCTTTGAACCCAACTTCATTGAGCGTATCACCTGTTGATTTTAAATTTATGATCGTACCTTTGGCTTCATGAGTTGACTCTAGGCTACATTTTAGGTAAGGTCAGGCAAAGAGTTTTACAGGTTTGTGAGGATGTACTTGGGGACGCACAACAAACCAGGAGTATTCCCAGTAAGAGTGCATGAAGTTGTAAAAAAATATATCATGGGATATTCAGCTGTATGAAAAAAAACAGCTGAAAACTGTGAGGTGGACAAGTGACACAATTCCATTTTGTTATGGACTAATCCATGACTGGATTTTAAATTTCCCAATTAATGGTAACCCAATATTTTCACATTGCAGCTATTACATCAGAGAGTGAAGACAAAATAATGCCTACAAATTTGGTTGAGTGAATTTTTTTGTGGTAGAGAGGAGCTTCTCATATGGCCATAACATGCCAGAGTCTTTCTCCATACTCCATCTTCTTGTTTTTTTTTCATAAAATGAAACATAGTTATGAAGTTAACAGATATTCCCAATGTGCTCAGAACTATTATAAAGGTTTCTTCCTCACTATTTCATAAGTGAAAGTAAAATGACTCTATTTGTATCATGTAGTGTGAAAATCCATTCCTGCCAGCATAATTATGAACTCAAGTGAGATAAAAGCATATCAAAAATACTTTTAAGTTAGCTTATCAATAGTAGTAGGAGGTTCTATATCATGCCACCCCATATAACATTTAATTTTTTAGTGTTAATTGCATTGTCTACCAGTGAACACATGGATAGGAAAAGAAAAATCAAATCAAATCAAGGCTGCCGCTGCAGAAAAAAGGTCAGTCAGTATGATTTGCTGACCATTTTGCTTAAATCATAAATATACCATAATGTTGGCTGAATCTTGTAATCCGATAAGATTTTGGTATTTGCATCAAATTGTAGAACATCAGTATTCCCACAAATATATATTGCCTACCTGGGAAAAATTAGCTAATTGAACCCATTTTGGGAAAGAATGAAACAGAATCCGAAAATTATATCCAGTGCAGTGGTAAGGACCACCCATAATGCAAGTCCATGTGGTCTTTTACCCAGGAGGTTTGAATCACAGAGATGGAAAAGTTAAGTGCATAATATGGTATATACAATGGGAAGTGGAATGGAAATGTGACACAGAGCAGACTTAATGGCTGTGAGATACAGCTTTAACCGAATTAGACAAGATAAATCAACCAATTACAAAAAGCGTTGCTGTTAATTTTTAGTGACTGTGAAATATTGTGAAATAGATTTAAAACCAGTTTTTCCCCAAAGGATTCACTAAATAATAAACAGATATGAGGTAACTACCACACACTAACATAGTACAGAATTTGATTTTGGTTGAAACTGATAGACGGATCATTTTACTTATAATATTGGATCACTTATTTTACAATTGACCTTGATAGTCTATTATTCTTTCTATGCTCACTGCATATGTGCTCTTTATTACTACATGAACACACCCCCTTTATAGCGTTGTTTACATGACGCCACAAGGCAGAATTACCACGGGTGGTGCTTCATCACAAAGGTGAAAGGAATTGTAAGGCAAAACGCTTGACTTTGGAATATAAATTATGCTCTGTAATTTTCAGCACTGTGGGTGCAGTTTTATGTTCAAAACAGCATCTGCACCATATAAGCACAATTCTGGCCACACCCAATACCACTTTGCCTAGGGCCAAACAAGAGGCATCCTTTACCCATGTTAGGAGCAGGCGTTAGATCATTAAATTAACCAGTACCAGTGATGATTGCCTTTAGGGAAACCAATGCTAAGTGGCATGGAACGAAAAAAAGTTTACTCACTTTAGTCACCACTGCTCCCAGTCCCGAGATCTCCAGTTTCACTCCTGATTTTGACCTCCAGCATCGCCCCCAATCTTCCTTCACCCCTGCACGTGACATTGACCTCAAAGTAAATTTTTCCTTTAAAATTTATTTGTTACGCAAGTCCAGTCTTTTGTAGTGTCCAGTCCTTTTGAATATTACAGCATGGCTGCACACACATTATTTATCATAGAACAAGGCTTGCGCAGGACCTTCCAGACTGCTGAGTGGCCACACTGTTTTCCAGGGATATTGCTCCTAGTCCAAAAAGCCCCAAAACCTTCAACAACCCCTAACAGCACTGCAGCCCCCCACAATCATTTTTCTCAATCTCCTAGCCCATCCGCCATCAACTCACCCAATCCCCCCAACAATACTGTTGGGCCTCTGTGACCTTCTTCTCTGATCTCCAAGACCCTTCCACCCCTACCACAATTGCAGGTTCAGCCAACAATACTTAAGACCCCCCGCAATCACATTTAAAAATTGGCGGACAAATCTGCGCCAGGCTTTTACCTCTGCACCTTCTACATGACAAGGCCCAAAGACTCTATGTTCTTCAACACTCTTCATTTGAGCATGGGCTGTTAGCACTCTCCAGGTGAAGCATCCAAAATGAACACTGCCAAATTTCTAGGCCTTTATGAGCAAATAGTCAATCACTGTATTCACCTTTGTGCAGAATCAACTACATGAAGCAAAACATTTGCATAGCAGCATTATCCCAACAGTCCCAGTGAACTTTACAACGCCATAACTGTACAGGCACAGGGAGAAAGCATATCAGCCTGTACAATGTACAAATTGAGCACAAGATACTGACAGTGATGCACTATCGTTGAATAGAATGAAGATTTGATTTTTTAATATATCTATAAGAATATGAATTATTGGTTGTAAATTGAACTCTAGAAGTTACACCAAAGGTCAACCATAACCTGAGGCAAGCTTTGTATAAATGAGAAGCACATAGTAATGGAGTTCATTAAAACGATATTTCTCTCTACACTCCATTTGAATATTCATGTTGCACGTGGTGCAACCCTCCAAATTATACCTATTTAATTGGTCTGTCCATAGATCTCTATGGGATTGTAAAGAATTCAATGCTTTCATCTGTATTTCGGAACTGAACAAATTTTAGCTTTCAGCTAACGATGAACGATAATTACTAACTGCATTCATTTTAAAATGAGTATGCTGAATCTATGTGTGGTGAAGTTCAAACAGTCCATTTTATTTAAACTAACAGTTGAAGTGAACCTTTAACAGACTCTATAATTTTTTTGTTGCAATCTGATTTTACAGTTACGGATATTAAGATATCTTCCTTAAAGATTGTTGTGTTTTTCAAAACTCATTTCTCATTCACACCTGCAGTTTCTTTAGACTGAAGTTTTTTCATAGATTCTTCTGATCATCAAAGTCAACTGCAGTTGTTAAATCCTCTGATTGCAAACATCTGAATCCATGTAAATATTTTACCAATTTCATTTATTGGAGAATTCCAATAATATCAAATTATAACCAACCAATCTTTCGGAATCAGACCAGTTTTCAGAAGACCATGGTAACACATCACAGCCAACTCATAAAATGACAGATGGATCTCCATTAGCCATATTTTGCAAACAAAAATGGTGATTGGGGAAATAATTCATTTTATTCCTTTATTGGCCTTCCTAGCTCATCCAAAACTCTACTGTCTGTAGTATTAGGGTGTTTGGGATGGAAAGGATTAGTGAGGGACTGGGAAATCGCCTACATGGTGTTTTAAAGGGAGTCACATGACTAGTAGTAGTCTGGTAGTCGTCTGAATGGAGATAATTCATAGATTGGACTTCACATCACTGTCTTAAGTGGGAGACGGCTTATTTTTAAACAATGTCCCCTAGTCTGTCCCACAAGGAGAAACAGCCTTTCAGCATCCACCTTGTCAAGTCCCCTCAGGATATTATTGGTTTCAATAAGATCATGGCCTGAATTTCAAGCTTGGTATGTGCATCACGTTGGCGGGAGCGAAAGCCGATGTGGAATCTGCTCCTAGCTACAGTCACGATGCAAACGCAATTTCACACCCAGTGTGAAACGCATCTTCTCAATGGTTGGGGAGGGCCAGGCAGGGGAGGGAGCCTGTCAGGTGCCAGGTCCAATGGCATCCTGGGGTGTGCTGTAAAACTGGCAGAGGCAGCTCCGTGAAGGCTGCGAGGGGAGAATCTTTGGAGTCTGTCCAGGACACAATTTCATTCGAACAATGGCCTCACCAGTGGCTGGAGACGTCAGGCGGGAGGGCAAGTCAGGTTGGCACTTGGCCCCCGTTTCTCGGGTGAGTGTCTTGTGGTCCTTGTGGAGGAGGTCAGTGTCAGGCGGGACACTCTAGTACCCAGGGATGGTAGGAGGAGGTCATCGCACCTGACCAAAAAGGCCTGGGAGGAGGTGGCAGCCGAGGTCAATGGCCATGACGTTGTGCGGAGCACATGGGTACAGCGCTGCAAAAGGTTCAACAATCTGCTGTGCTTGGCAAGGGTGAGTATTGAGTTGGCATGAATCAGTGTGGAGAAGTTTTAAGGGCTGGCCGTCCCCCTGTGGAGCTCAGGGGTGTTAGAGTCTGAGTGCCAACTGTCACTGACGCCTGCACTGGCCAAGCAGGTGAGCTCCTGGCTGCTCGGCCTGAGTGAGCTGTGGGTTGAAGGCCAGGACTCGGATGTGCCCTGCAAGATGTCCCAGAGGGGGAAGTTTGCCAGGCTGCAATGGCGCTGCAGGTAAAGAGTGGACAAATCAATGCTCCTCTGTCATTTCAGGAGAAGTGATAACACCAATGAAGGAACTAAGACAGGAGAAGGCCCCCCAAACCACTTCATTCTGGCGAGGTAGGAGATAGATGCCTTGGAGCTCGAGTGCCGCCACCTACCTCGGTCAGCCGGTCATGGAGAGGCGGGGCCTCTGAAAAAGGTAAGAGTGCAGTGCAGAGAGGTGAGAGTGTCGGATTGTGCAAATATTCTTGTGTAGTCTCATCATTAATGGGACCCTCAAACCTGGAGTCCCCATTGATCATTGAAAGACGATGGCACCTTGATACGGATCTCCATTGTCTCACCAGGGTGCCTGGCATGCACAGTGACAGTGTAATGACTTAAACTAATGACATTGTTCTACCCTAGAATTGCCAGCTTGCCCACGAACGCTGGACCCTGAAGAGCCACCCTTGACACCAGAGAACAGCTGGACTTTAGACGCACCTGCGTCACACCCCCTCTCTGTACCAAGCACCAGTGCACGAGCTGCTTGTCGTCCCTGCGGGGCTCCTTTCAGGGTACTCTGGGTGATGCCAGCCGCCCCTCCGCCCCTCTGCCAATGATCTGATGAGGCTGCGATGACTGGAGAGATGCCAGCCGTGGAACTAGCTGCTCCCTCCCAGATGGGATCAGCACAGGCTCCGCTGGCCAGAGGATGACCGCCAAGGTCATCAAGGCCAACAGGACAGCAAGATCAGCAGGCTGCCTCCAATGCCACTGCCAGCGAGGTGGGGGGGCAACAAGACTCAGCATTCGCAAACGTCTGTTTAAGGCACCGTGAGCACAAGAGGGACTGTGCATGGGTCATCATCTGTTCTGCCATGTTTTATTGATGTATTTACTGGTGTGACCAATAACAATGCCAACATGATATAAATTTTGCTTTTATCTTAATGGCCTGAGTATGCTTCATTTGTTTTGTAGGTGCAGGGCATGCCAGTATTTCATGCTGGACGTGATTGGCTCTAAACCTTATTGCACAGGCGCTGAGTGGACTTTGGGTTCAAAGAAAAGTTCATTTCAGACACCCAGGATGGAGGTGGCAGCCCTGGCATAAGGTGGAAGCAGATCTTTGGTAGCCTAGCTGAAGGAGTGTTGGATCAAGGCATCCTTGAGTCCCTGCCTCAATGAAAAATCCAAAGATCTGATTCAACATCCTCACTGTGCTTGTCACTGTGCTCCTCTTCTGACTCACCGCTAGATTCATCATCTGTGGTCTGTGGAGCTGCCTCAAGATCCTCTTCCTCCAGTGGGCCCCCCCTTGCCAGAGCAGGGAGAGCACAGCATGCAACCACTAACAGGCCCAGGCATCAGAAGCGCATCTTCAGAAGACCTATGGTCCTCTCTATCACCGCCCTTGTGGAGGCATGACTCCTATTGTAACGCTGCTCTGTCTCTGTTCTTGGGTGGTGGAAAGGCGTCATAAGCCACCTTTTCAGTGGATAGCCCTTGTCACCCAGCAGCCACCCATCCAGTCGGGCTGGAGCAGTGAATAGCCTTGGCACCTGGGAATGTCTCAGGATGTAAGCATCATGGGAGCTGCCAGGGTACCTTGCACAGACTTGCAGAATCTGCGTCTTATGGTCACAAACTATCTGAACGTTCATCAAGTAGAATCCCTTCCTGTTGACAAAGGCTGAGCCGCTGGCATCCTGATGGCCACATGTGTGTAGTCAATTGCACCCTGGATGTGGGGGAACCCAGCAATCACTACAAAGCCTCTGGCTCGCTCAGTCTGACTGGCCTTGTCCGTATAGAAATGAATAAATTACCCGCCTGAATAGAGTATCAGTCACCAGCTTGATGCAACTGTGGACAGCTGATTGGGACACTCCACAAAGATACCCCATTGACCCCTGGAAAGAGCCAGAGGCATAGAAGTTGAGGGCCATTGTGACTTTCAGAGCCACTGGCATGGGGTGTCCACCTGCAAAGTCGGAGGTGATTTCAGTCCCAGGCATCTGACAAACGGAGGTCACCGTCTCCCTGGAGAGGCAGCGCCTCCTTTGGCAATGCACCTCTGACATGTTGAGGTAGCTGCATTGCTGCCTGTAAACCCTGGCAGCAGGTTAGTGGCATCTTCTGTGGTCCCTTCCACCTTGGACTATCTGCTGGCCCTGCGCCCCTTGTGCCTGCGCCTTTCCTCCCACAGGTCACTCCCCCGCCCTCCTCTCCCTTCTGCCTGTCAGAAGAGGCGCCACCAACTGAGAGCACAATCCCCATTACCAGGGTGACAGAAGGCTGTCTGGTGCCTGGAAGGGTCCACAAGGTGAAAATCCTCTGGGGGCCTTGGGGGCACCAATGAGTCCTGGAATGAAGCTTAGAAATGCTAAGACTGAAGCTCAGAACAGAGATGAAGCTGTCAAATTCAAATAAGAAACCAGCAGCAAACTATCTCCTAAACTCACTGCTCACAATGGCAATACTGCAGGCCCTTTTTATCCCACCCTTGGATGAGGTTTCCTTAAAAGTGGGTTGCCCATCTGCCCGTTTCACCCGTGCGGTGAGTGTGAAATCGCATGGGCAACGTAAAATCAGGATTAATTGCATTTTTAATGGCCTTATGTGGTACTTTAATTGTTGGCGGGCAGGACTCCGACACCCGCACGTGCTCACCGACCTGAAGATTTCTCACGTGTGGGATGACATCGGAACATCCACCCGATGTCATCTTGTGCTGTTTCACGTCCATTTGGGTCAGACGCGCACCTGCCCGCAAAACATAAAATTCTGGCCCATCTCTCAGTCTTCTAAACTTCAATGGATTCAGGCCCAGCCTGTCCAGCCTTTTCTCATAAGATACCACCTAGGATGGAGGGGTTATCAGTTGAGTGAACCTTCTCTGATCTGCTTCTAACACATTTATATCCTTTCTTAAATAAGGAGAGCAAAACTGTCAGAGTACTCTAGATGTGGTCTTACCAACGCCCTGTATAACTGCAGCAAAACACCCCTACTTTTTTATTCCATTCCCCTTGCAATAAATGACAACATTCCATTTGCCTTCCTAATCACTTGCTGTACCTGCACATTAACTTTTCCTGATTCACGTACCAGGACACCCAGATCCCTCTGTACCTCAGAGTTCTGCAATCTCTCTCCATTTAGATAATATGCTGCTTTTCTATTCTTTCTGCCAAAGTGGACAAGCTCACATTTTCCCAAATTATACTCTATCTGCCAAATTTTTGCCCACTCACTTAACCTATCTATGCAAAGGGTTGCATACTCCTTATGTCCTCTTCACAACCTACTTTCATACGAATCTTTGTGCTGTCAGCAAATTTAGCAACCATACATTCGGTTCCTTCATCCAATTCATTGCTGTAAATTAAAATGTTGAAGTCCCAGCACTGATCCCTGTGGCATTTCATTCGTCACATCTTGCCAATCTGAAAATGTCCCATTTATGCCTACTCTTTGTTTTCTGTTAGCTAACCAATCCTCTATCCATGCTAATATGTTACCTCTCCACCATGAGTTCTTCTGTTGCATGGTAATCATTGATGTGGCACCTTGCCAAATGCCTTCTGGAAATCTAAGTATACCACATCCACAGGTTCCCCTTTATCCACATTGTTAGTTACTTCCTCAAAGAACTCCAGGAAATTTTCACAAAACCATGTTGAATCTGCCTCATTGCATTGAGATTTTCTAAGCGCCCTGCTATAACCCCCTTAATAATAGATTCCAGCAATTTCCGTACAACAGTTTTAAACTAACTGGCTTGTAGTTTCCTTCTTTCTGACTCCCTCATTTCTTGAATAGAGGAGTCACATTTGCTATTTTCCAATCTAATGGGAACTTTCCAAAAATTAGGGAACTTTGGAAACTAAAAATTAATGCAGCTAACGTCTCAGCAGCCACTTATTTTAAGACCCTAGGATGAAGTCCATCAGAGCCTGTGATCTTGTCAGCTTCGAGTTCTAACAATTTTCTCAGTATCCTTTCCCTGGTGATTATAATTGTTTGAGTTCCTCCCTCTCTTTCACCTCCTGATTCACAATTATTTCTGGGATGTTATTTGTACCCTCTTCAGTGAAGTGAATTGTTCAATTCATCGCCATTTCCTTATTTTTCATTATTCATTCCCCATTCTCACTCTTTAGAGGACCAACACTCAGTTTACTTTTTAAATACCTGTAGAAACTCTTACTATCTGTCTTTAAGTATCCAGCCATCTTTTTCTCGTACTCCAATTTCTCCCTCCTTATCAATCTTTTAGACAACTTTGCTGTTCTTTATATTCTGTCCAGTCTTCTGACCTGCCACTCATCTATGTGGAATTGTACACTTTTTCTTTCAATTTGATACCATATTTAACTTCTTTAGTTAGCCATGGATGGCATGTCCTTCCCCTAGAGTTTTTCTTTCTCACTGATATTTTTCTTTGCTCAGTATTCTGAAATATCTCCTTAAATCTGTCAAGAAGATTATTATCTGATCAGATAAGAATCAGAATTCAGGTTATTATCTGAATGGCTATAAATTGAGAGAGGGGAATGTGCAACGAGACCTGGGTGTCCTCGTAAACCAGTCGCTGAAGGTAAGCATGCAGGTGCAGCAGGAGGTAAAGAAGGCAAATGGTATGTTGGCCTTCATAGCACAAGAATTCGAGAAAAGGAGCAGGGATATCTTACTGCAATTATACAGGGCCTTGGTGAGACCACACCTGGAATATTGTATGCAATTTTGGCCTCCTTATCTGAGGAAGGATGTTCTTGCTACAGAGGAAGTGCAGCGAAGGTTTATCGGACTAATTCCTGGGATGGCGGGACTGACACATGAGGAGAGATTGAGTTGGTTAGGATTATATTCGCTGGAGTTCAGAAGAATGAGGGGGGATCTCATAGAAACCTATAAAATTCTAACAGGACTAGACAGGGTAGATGCAGGAAAGATGCTCCCGATCGTGGGGGAGTCCAGAACCAGGGGTCACAGCCTAAGGATACAGGGTAGACCATTTAGGACTGAGCTGAGGAGAAATCTCTTCACCCAGAGAGCAGTGAGCCTGTGGAATTTGCTACCACAGAAAGTAGTTGAAGCCAAAACATTGTATGTTTTCAAGGAGTTAGATACAGCTCTTGGGGCGAAAGGGATCAAAGGATATGGGGAGAAAGCGGGAGCAGGCTATTGAGTTGGATGATCAGCCATGATCATAATGAATGGTGGAGCAGGCTCGAAGGGCCGAATGGCCTACTCCTGCTCCTAGTTTCTATGTTTCAATGTTTCTAAGAAGATATAGCAATGTCC
This sequence comes from Cetorhinus maximus, assembly GCF_964194155.1. Lineage (NCBI taxonomy): Eukaryota > Metazoa > Chordata > Chondrichthyes > Lamniformes > Cetorhinidae > Cetorhinus > Cetorhinus maximus. Next base: position 55,978,823 of record NC_135897.1, on the reverse strand, counting down.
ATAATGTTATTGGGAATTATTTTAAAATAGAGTTTAGTGGTGTCTGTGTCTATTTGTGTGTGTCTTAATTAGATTAAAGACAGCTGGTTTAGAGGCTTTGATTTATAAAAAAGAAGTAGGTTTGAAATGGTAATTAGATAAACATAGGGAAATAAAAGATGAGGTAGAAAGGGAGAAATTTGCATTTTTAAATGGACCATTCGTAAGAGTGGGTGAAATATTATACCTAACCAGTTGAAGCCTCAGAAACAATGGGCAGAATTTTCTGCCTACCGGATGGGTGGGCCCGACCTAATCGGGGGTTCCCCCCAATGTCATCCTGCATCATTTTGCGTGTCGGTGAGCAGGTCCCGCCCCCTGCTCGCCGATGGAAAAATTCTGCCCAGTGTGTTTATTTTTCCCAATGATTACTGGTAAAATTGGTACTATGAGAGATTTTTATTAATGGCGAGGTAAAGTCCAAAGACATAGGAAACAATCGGAATTTGAACTCAAAGGGGAAAATATAGTTAAAGGAGAGAAAGCCGTGTGCAAGAAAAAGCATTCTAAGATCTAACAGGTGCGAAAAGCCTCTAGCTGCTGTCTACAAAGAACTGAAGTTAAGAAAACTCACTTTGAATTGGATTGTTCAGGGTATCATGCTTCTTTGTCTGGGTCTTTTAAAATCCATGTGTCTTACTGTTGCCTTAATGAAAGTTTAACTGGGAGTTAGATTAACTAGGGGATTTAGAAGTTATCATAGTCGTAATTTGTAGATCTATGTGTGTACTTAAAATAATTTATTCCATTCGTAAAGGTTTAATTTAGTCTTGTAAGAAACCTATAAGACTCGGTGGTCTTATTACCTTATTACTACTGAATTAAAGGCACGCATTTCAAAATTTATACAAATTGCAAAACAGTTGTGACAGTTGTTTCAAATTTCCCTTTGGGATTTGAGCAGCTTAGCATTTACCATTGGCTGTGCCATAACAAATGTACCTTTAAGAATAATACTTGTTAAGGAAGATCACTTGATCTGTAGTAACCAATAGGAGAGTAACGCAGCCTACATCAGCAGTCAGTCTAGAGATAGAGTTGGAGTTGAAAGCACACATGTAGTTGCTGCTGAGTATATTGTAAATAAACCTAACGGCCAGAATTTTCTGGCTGACGTGCAGATGGCGTAGCCCACATATCAGCATGTAAATTGACGCGCGCTGACGTCATGTGAGCGTGCCGACGTCAGCGCGCGCCATCGCGATATTTTGGTGGGCGGGCGCGATCAGTTCGCCCGCCATTAATTGAAGGGCTTGTTAAGCCCCTTAACTTGCCAACTGTGTACGATTTTGAGGGGCCCGTGCGAACTTCGGGTCAGCGCACGGGCCCAAAGGGCAGGCGGGTAGGAGATTATTTAAGAAAACTTTTGCAATGTCGGGATATGTGGACTCAGAGGGGTTGTTCATGTTTTTCATGAAGTTACAATTGATGAAAGTATTTAAAGCATACCTGTTCACACAGGTTAGTTCTCATCGATGTTCAAGAGGTTTTTGTGTTAAGTGAAAGCATTCTGCAGACAGCATTCTTTTTCGGCCTTGCAGCTTTCCGGAGGCCTCCATTTAGCCTGGGGCTATGGGTTCTGACCTCTCCAGTGGAGGCAGCTCCCCTGAGGAGGAAGGGAGGGATAGAATCAGGAGGAGGCCAGGACTGGACAATCAGCCTCCAAGGGAGGCACCTTTGGTTGTCCAGGTGCAGGTACAAGGGGCGCAGGGCCAAGAGGTTGTCCAAGGTGCAAGGGGCCACAGACGACGCCACTATCCTGCTGTCAGGGTATACAGGCGGCGAAGCAGCTACCTCAATACGACTGAGGTGCAGTGCCGAAGGAGGCTCCGACTGTCAAGGGAGACAGTCAACTATATCTGTCAGATGATTGGCCCTGAGACCTCCCCTATCTGTGTGGGAGGACACCTCATGCCAGCGGCTCTGAAGCTCACAGTTGCCCTCCACTTCTATGCCTCTGGCTCTTTCCAGGGCTGGTAGGTGATCTTTGCGGTGTCTCCCAATCAGCTGTCCGCACTTGTCAAGCATGTTACAGACGCTCTGTTCAGATGGGTATCCACCTTTATCCACTTCTGCTGCGACCAGGCAGGTCAGGCACAGTGAGCCAGAGGCTTCGCGCCATTGCTGGCTTCCCCCGCGTCCACGGTGCCATCGACTGTACACATGTGGCCATCAAGGCGCCAGCAGGTGAGCCCGGTGCCTTCGTCAACAGGAAGGGCTTCCACTCCATGAACTGCAGATAGTGTGTGACCACAGGATGCAGATTCTGCAAGTCTGTGCAAGGTTCCCAGGCAGCTCCCACGACGCCTACATCCTTAGACACTCCCAGGTGCCGGGGCTCTTCAGTGCTCCGACTCGGCTGGATGGTTGGCTGTTGGGTGACAAGGGCTATCCCCTCAGAAGGTGGCTCATGATGCCTCTCCGCCATCCAAGAACAGAAGCTGAGCAGCGGTACAATAGGAGCCAGGGCTCCACAAGGGCTGTGGTGGAGCGAGCCATCGGTCTTCTCAAGATGCGCTTCCAATGCCTGGACCGCTCAGGGGGCACACTCCAGTACCCCCCAGATCACGTCTCTGTGATAGTGGTAGCATGCTGCACTTTGCACAATCTTGCGCTGGAAAGGGGGGATGCAGTTGACGATGAAGACCTTGACGCCCTGGATGAGGCTGCACATGATGAATCCATCAGAGGATGAGGAAGCACAGGGCGATGATGAGGGCCACAACGACGACTCGCGTTTATACCAAGGAGGCAGGGACACCCGGGACAATATAATCCAAAGAACGTTCAGCTAGCTCCACACACATGGATCAGCAGGAGCAGCATTGCCTGGAACTTCCACACGTGGCACTTAGGTGCTACCTCTTCCACCTGATCAGCTGCAAATAAGGCCTTAGTACAGAAACATCAATCTCCACTCTAAGACTCATGATAATTATGTGAAAATGAAAAAAGCACCACAATGAAAAGACACTCAGCCATGTAACAAAGGTGGACTTTATTCTGTCCACAATTAAAGCCCACATGATTATTCGACAATGTTACAAAAAGTGGTCCCTATTCTAAGGCCAACACAAAATCACCAGTGACATACACATGGAGTGCCTATGGTGCCTTATGCTTTCGTTTGTGGGTGCTGCGTCTAGGTGCCGCCCCATCGGTCGGAGTGGCTTGTGAGGCAGCCTGCTGACTCTGCTGTCCTGTTGGCCTAGATGACCATGGCGGGCGTCCTCTGGCCTGTGGAGCCTGTGATGGCCCCGCCTGGGAGGGAGTGGCCAGTTCCAGAACTGGCACCTCCCCAGTTGTCGCAGCCTCAACGGAAGCAACGTTGACTGGCAGAGGGGCAGAGGAGCTGGTGCCCTCATCCAGAGCGCCATGGGAGGAGTGTGCAGCGACGACAGGCAGCTGCTGCACTGACGTGAGGTCCAAATCGCTGTGAGGGCTTGCAGGTCAGAGCGTAACCCAATCATATTTTGATCCATTTGGTGGAAGCCCCTCTCTATGAGAGTCGCCAATCTCTCATTGAAGGAATCCTGATGCTCTGCCCTGAGGGCGGATTCTTCGTGTGCACTCTGCCTAGACTCCTCCATTGCAGACAGCAACTGAACCATTCCCTCATGCAACCCTGCCAGATGCAAACACACTTCCTGCCACCTTTCCTTTTCCTGCAGCTGCTGCAATGGGGACAACTCCAGAGGCACGTCATCAGTGCCGGACTCAGCATGTGCCTCATCCCCTGCAGCCCTCCAGCTGCTGGAGCCATTGGCACTCTCTGCCCCAACCATCTCCTCCAGCGATCGTGATGTACCCTCTCCACTGTGACCCAGGACACTAGCCGACGGTAAAGTCCCCACCGAGGTGTGTGTGTCTGCGCTGGTGCCTGGCTGGCTGAAATGATGTGTCGCAAGTTGCACATGTTGCCCCTCAGGTGTGGAGGGGGGGCTGCGTTGAGGACGTGTGGGTCGCTCTGGTGGTGATGCTGAAATTAACAACAAGGACAGTGCATCAGTTAGCATTCATTCACTTCAACCTTTCATTCCTTTCCCCCCCAGCCTCATAAGCAGCTCACCCTTAAAGACCCTTAAAAGAAGAACATTGGTGAGGTCCAAATGAGTCGAGACGGGCCCCAAGCATTAAACGCACATGCAAACAGGCTGGTTAGATGGCCTCAGGAATGGCACATGGCTTGTAAAGAACCAGAGGAGCAGAGAGAGTGCAGAGGTATCTGATGTGGATGCATTGCTGCCTGGATAGTTGCACGGCTAAGGAAACATTTCAAACAGTTGTGTCATTTTCCGCCAAACTCAGGAGATTGAGAGGTCATATTATTGCCCTTCATTCTGTAAGGAGGGGCATAGGCCGGGTGGCCAGAAGACAACATTTCCTCTTGGCGCAGGGATGAGTAACGTTCATCTAAGTTGAGTGCCATGAGGTTCACAGCTAAGGTGCTGAGTACCTTCTGGACAAAGTAATGTGGGGCACACTGGCTGAAAGGGTACTGGAGGTCCCAAACCCCCAAAAATGGAATAAGTCTTTGACTGTGCAGCGGCAATCCAATGGCATGTGAGACCATGGTGATAATGGTCACAAATGGGATAAGGTGACTTTGGAAGGTGGTGGAGAGGCTATTCCTCAAGGGGACGAGGATGACTGCCTCAGTCAGTGAATGAGCAGTGTTGCAGCATTAATGATTGCAGCAACCATCAGTAGTTTGGATGGTGGGCACACAGAGTGGATGGGACTGTGGACCTTAAATACCAGCCCGCTGGACCCCAGCCTCGCCGCCCCGGCCGCCCTGGCCTCCTGCCCAGCTCCATGGCCTGCTCCTCGAATGGGGTGAGGCGCTGGAGGAGGGCACGCCCACCACCAGTCCTCAGGCGCTCCCAGGCATTGTGGTTACTTTTTGCCTGCAAAATAGAGAAGAGGATTTATTGGGGCTGATCGCTCATGTACTCTGCACATGCACGCCGCACCCCAACCACAGTGGGCTTCCAGCGGCTCCTGGTGCCACACTACTAGTGATGAGTCCCCAGAAGATAGTACGGCTGGTCCCAAACCCCTCCCCCAATGGACACCTTGGGCACATTCGGCGTCCATCACTTTGAATAGTACACGGGTCCTAGCGCCTATGGAAAGGAGGATCAAATAGGTGCGGCGCCGATGCCAGTAAATGGGACTTGCCCAAAAGACCTTGAGGCACCCCTTGGACCATGTCATTACCATCAATATAACATGTGTTGGAGTTCTGAGTATGTGTCTACCGGCCTCCCCTGCAGCTTGCCCCCAAACTACTCAAATGCCACAGAAACCAATATATGCTGCGCAGAAAGCCCTTCTCCTTAACCACTAAGGCTGCTGTAAGCATTGTCACTACCATTTGCCCAACCAGCGTGCGACAGATGCCCTATGCAGTAATGACAGCAAGACATGGTGGTGGGGGGGGGGCAAAGGCTAAGGCTGCCTTCTGCCTCAAAAAGCCCAGACCGACATGGTACTCACCTGTCCGGAGCGCAGCAAATCATTGAAGCGTTTTCGGCATTGTGTGCCAGTGCGTCGGACGTCATCATGGGCACTTACAGCCTCGCCCACCTCCTCCCACGCCTGGCTGGTAAAATGGGGGGCCCTCCTCCTCCCATCGTCAGGATACAGAACATCATGTCGCTGGCCCACCTCTTCCAGGAGGACAGCAAGGCATGCGTCCGAGAATCTGGGTGTACAGTGGCCCCCCGCTGGCCTCTCCTGCAGCCCGCCCCCTTCCTCCTCCTCTGTCCTCCTTGGAGCATTTCTACCTCTCTGAGTGGCCATGGTGCACTGCCTCAAGCAGGTTGCCTGGCCACTCTTTATACAGGCTGCTGGCTCCCCATTGGAACCGGCAGTCTGAGGCCGCCCGCCCCCTCAACTATTTTCCTGTTCTCCACGGGAGTCGCAAAGCCACGGTGTGGGCCTTAATTGGCCCGCCCACGGAAAATGGCGGCGCGGCCTGTTTCGCCAGCGGCAATCAGCTGCCCGCCCGACCGACAAACGTAAAATCCTGACCAACATTTCCACCCAAAAAGTGTCTGCTGATCAACTCTATCATCAATAATAGCACCTCAGCCACCCTTACAACAAACTGCCGATGAGGGTAAAACAGGATTGAACAGAAGAAATCAACTTGGAAAGAAATCACCACTGTACGTCATCCAGTGATTTTAAGTAGCAAGCTCCATTGGAATTAAAGAAGTTATCCTCTCTCAAAATGCCACAATTTGGGAGACTTGATCGTTTGAACCAGCCACAGATGATTGGTCTCATTTCATAGAAAGCATCATGTTCTTTTTTGAACAATGGAAATCTTACTGTCCCAGGTTGTAGCTTATTTAGACTATCTACTGCTGACCGGATTCACTGAAAAAGAACATATGGCAAACTTAGAATAAAACATTTTTTGCAAGCAGGAGTACGTTTAAAAAAATAAAAGTGCACGTTCCAAGTGAGGGAGGTAATCTATTTGGGTCACCTGGTAGATTCACAGGGCCTCCACCCGGTTGAGGAGAAAGTGAGAGACGTAAGAGAGGCAGCTGCGCCAAAGAATGCTTCAGGGCTCAAATCATTCCGAAAAATGATCAACTATTATGAGCGGTTCTTACCCAATTTGTCTACAGTGCTGGCTCCCCCTGCATTCTCTACCCAAAAAGGACCAACGTTGGTCTTGGGAGATGCCCCAGAAAGAAGCTTTCGTAAAGGTGAAACAATTGTTGCACTCGTCCAATCTATTAGTGCATTATGACCAGACGAAATAATTAGTGCTGACATGTGACACATCTCCCTGCGGAGTGGGAGCAGTGCTATCCCATCAGGTGGATGACGGTATGGAACAGCCAATAGGTTACGTATTAAGAACACTCACCACAGCGGAAAAGGGATACGCGCAGATAGAAAACGAAGGCCTGTCAATCATCTTTAGTGTCAAGAAATTTCACCAGCACGTACACGGCCGCCATTTTACAATCATTTCAGACCACAAACCGTTGCTAGGATTGTTTGCTGAGGTTAAGGTTATACCACCCATAGCCTCAGCAAGAATAACAACTGGCTTTAATTCTGGCAGCATGCGAATACACTTTCCTACATAGGCCTGGCAATCAAATCGCAAACGCTGATGAGCTTATTCGATTGCTTTTATAAGAAATTGATGAGCATATCTCAGTTCCATAGAAATTTCTTAGATTCTGGTATGTGCTCGACAGATCAGAGACTGGACAATTCATGGCCTAGTCCTATCTCAGGTACGAGAACAAGTGCTACATGGTTGGTCACAGGAGTGCGTATCTGATGAAATGAAACCGTACTTCAACAGAAGACATGAAATAACCAGCCAGGATGCATCTCCTTGTGTGGAGCATGAGCGCTAGTTCCTCTAAAGGGAAGGGAGCCACTTTTAATTGAACTACACGGTACCCATCCAGGAATTTCCCGAATGAAGACCATAGCACACAGCTATCTATGATGGCCAGGGATGGATGGCAAAATAGAGAGTTCAGTAAAGCACTGTGTGCAATGTCAGCAACTGCAAAAGTTGCCAGCGACAGCTCCATTACACCCATGGGAGTGGCCAGGTAGATCCTGGGTGCGGTTACACATTGACTACATTGGACCTTTCCTAGGAACAATGTTTCTGCTCATTGTCAATGCCCATTCAAAATGATTGGATGTATATGAGGTGAAGTCACCAACATCGGCTGCCACAATTGAGAAACTACGGGCTGAATTTTCCCCCCGTCAGGGGGTAAGTTGATGGGCGGGCGTGTATGGGCGCGCATGGGTGCGCTTCCATTTGCACCCCTGATCGGAGGCATGGTGCCATTTTACGTGGGTGGGCCTTAATTGGCCCGCCCAGTGTGACGTCTGCACAGAAGCACTGTGCGCTCCCTGTGCGTGTGGGGGGATTCCCAAAATCGAGAGTGCGCTCTTTCGCGCATGCACACGAAAGAGCGCACTCATCTCCCTGAGGCTAAGTGCAGCCTCAGGGAGATTGTCTGAACATGTAAAAAAAGATAAAAATAGAAAAGTAAAATTTCCCTTACATGTCCTCTCGTGTGACAATGACACCTGAGTAGGGACATGTCCATAATTTTTACAAAATCTTTATTAAAATTTTTTAAAGCCTACATGAAACCGCATCCCGCCCCTGGATGAGGTTTCATGTTTTTTTTAGTTCCTGCTGGGGCTCCTGGCCTGCCCGCCAACGTTAAGGTTGGACGGGCAGGTCCTTTAATTACTTATAATGACCCTGTCAATGGCCTCAATTGGCCATTGACAGGTTGGCGGGCACACAGCTGATTTTGCTGCGCTCCTGCCTTCCTGAAAATTTAAATCGGGCGCGGTGACGTTTGGAGTTCCCCTCGACGTCACCGCACGTAATTTTACCCGCCGGTGAGTGGGCCCCGCCCCCGCTCGCCGACTCGTAAAATTCTGCCCTACGTCAAAGTTTTACCATTCACGGATTACCAGAAGTAGTCATTTCCAATAATGGCACGGCATTTACGAGTGCCAAGAATCAATGGTTTATCGGCCTCAAAGGTATCACTCATGTAAAAACTGCTCCGTACCACCCTTTCTCAAACAGTCTGGCCGAAAGGACGGTTCAAACATTCAAGGCGGGCATGAGAAAGCTAACTGGCGATTCCTTGGCAACCAAGCTAGCACGCTTTCTTTTTCATTACAGGACTACCCCTCATACAACAACAGGTGTCACGCCTACGGAGTTACTGTTGAAATGTTGTCTCAGGACGAGATTGAGCTTAATAATGCCGAATTTAGAGGGGAAGGTGGAAAGGAGTTAGGGAAACCAGAAAACTAGACACAGCTGGCATAGCCGTGAGATGAAATTTACCGTGGGAGAGCCAGTATACGTGAAGAACTTCGGAAAAGGACCAAAGTGGTTACTGGGTGAAATAAGTGTGGTGACTGGACCTCTACCTTACCACTGGAAGGCCGAATCATCCATAACCATGTGGACCATTTAAGGAAGTGAGAGACAAATCACCAAGAATTGTTTCCACCAGTGATCATGACCGGGTTTGCGTTTCCTGTTGAGGATAATCAACCCAGGACAGACATGTTTGATGTTCATGTAAGAGTTGAGGATACAAAAGCACCTGATGTTCAGGCAACTCTGGAAAAAGAGGTTCCTGACAAAGAATCTGAAGCTGTGGAGCTGTGACTCTCCTCATGTACCAGGAAACCACCTGAAAGACTGAACTTGTAAATTCCTTACCAAGTGCAAGTATTGTGTTGTCTTGAAAAATATGTACTTGTAAATATAATATGTATAGCCAAGTTAAAGGGGGAAGAATGTTGTAATTCTGGTTTTATTTAGTGTGTAATGTACCTTTAAGAATAATACTGTTAAGGAAGATTACATGATCTGTACTAACCAACAGGAGAGTAGCACAGGCTACCTCAGGAGTCAGTGTAGAGATAGAGTTGGAGTTAAAAGCACATGTGTAGTTGCTGCTGATTATATTGTAAATAAACTTAAAGTTTCCACCCACAAATTGTCTGCAGATCAACTCTATCATCAATAGTAGCAACTCAACCACCCTTCCAACACAGTCTGACCTGAAAAAAAAACATGCCAAAATGGAAAACTTTGATGAAACATTTGGAAATCACCAGAAAAGCTCCATAACAGATGTGGAGGCTGAGAGGCAGAGAAGAAATCAGCTCCAGAAGGATTTCACCATAGCACGTGGAGGTCCGCTGGAAATCCCAATCAAAAAGCAGAGGCAAAAGAGCCTAGCAACAGGGGCAATTTACAATGAAACACACTGTGCCATGACAGGGGGGCCCCAAAATGAATGAGTTTCAAATCATTCAAACTGGGTGCGCGAACTGATGCTGCATTTGCAAAGTTTAAAAGGGAAGCGCTGAGTAAATGAGTTATTTTTGGGACCTAGTCACATGTGTGACAGGGTTGACAGACACCCGGGGTGGTCTCAGCAACACCTCTGCCGCTGATCAGTTACAAAAACACGCCCAAAGAAAGTACCTTTCAGATGCACTCGCTTCACTGACAAATGATCATTTCGCAAAGCAGGTCTGTCTCAGTCTCTGTCAAACATTCACAAGTAATTAGTAAGACTCCACTATCCCACCAGGAAAACGATGCTTAGAAAAGTAAGTTTGAAAGGAGATTGAAATGTTCGGAATGATATTAACAGACAGCTAGGAATTGCTCCTTTTCCAACCAGGTAGCTGCAGCAATTATATTTCCTCCCTTTTTTGATAAATTCCTCTCCTCCCATATACAGTCTCTCTCTGCCATAAGGCGTGTCACTTGCTAGGGGGACACGGTGAGCCAACTCACTTTGCCCAACAATAGTGAAGTCCTTCCACTCCTCTCAGCCCATGGTCACCAATGCAAGTAGGGAGCTCACTCACTGGTTGTTTGAATGTATAGCCAGGGCCACAGGTTAAAGGTGTCAGCAGTGGCTCTGGTGCTAGCAGTCTGGCCTCTGGGTCAGATGGTTGCAAGTTCAAGTCCTACTCTCGTCCAGACAGACACTCCAGAGAAGTGCTGACCTGTCAGAGATATAAAATATCCCATGAGGCTATTCTGAAGAAGAGCAGGTGAGTTACCCTTGGTCTCCTGGCCAATATTTATCCCTCAATCAACATCACATAAAACAGATTCTTCTCATTATCACATTGTTTGTGGAAGCTTACTGGGTGTAAACTGGCTGTGGCATTTCCCACATTCCCACTTCAAAAGTGTTTCATTGGCAGTACAACATTGAGACTTCTGGTGGTCTTGAAAGGCGCTATATAATTACAAGCCTTTAAATTTTGCAATGGCTATGAGGCAGTTTTAAAAGTACCAGCCCACCATGCTGGGACGGGAGGAATTGTAGTCCACACACACGCTTACGGCTAGCTTCTTACCTCAATAATGCCAAGCTAGGCTCTATGATAGGAAATAAGTAGAGACAGAGTTGCCTGGCACTGCTCTGTGTTACAGCCTATCAGCTGGCTTCATAGTCACATCTTCAGAATCATTCCTTGGCTCTTAATCCAGACATCATGTCCAGCGCAACGACATCAGAAACTGGATTGGAAACTGGACCATGTTTGGATGTTGGAGGGAAGATGTTGGGCAGTCCCAGAGCCTCACTCCACACACTCCCACTCTCTCTTAATAACCAGCAAGCTTTCATGGGGAGAGGAGTTACAGTAAATCCTCGGCCAGTTTGGTCAGATGTTGAAACGTTGGCCTCGAGTCGAGTTTAAATTTGATTTTAATTTAAATGATTGTAATGTAGGCCAGCCTGAAACCACAACAGCAGCTCGTGCTCTTCCACTGACCAACACTGTTATGAGATTTTGTGGTGAGTGATGAGATCTCAGTAAAGTGCAATGGTTCTTGGGTTTCCTAGGTAACAGATGTTTTGACAGTGCTGTTTTGCCTCAGTAAATTGTTGGCACTGGAGCAGGGCTCCAGTCTGCTGTCTCCGTCTCTGAATAAAATTATACCAACAGACTGACATATTGATGTTTGAGAGTGGACATCTAGCCAGCTTCCCTCTCCTATCTGCAGACACATTCTATCCCTCTCTCTCTCTCTATGTATAATCTGTCCTTAGTTTTTGGCTTTTCATGTCAGCAAGTTCCATGTTTGCTCGCCTCGCATCGCAATATTTACCATCTTTACCATCATTAATACAAGCGGTAAGCTTGGATTTCAACAAGGCAATTATTCACACAGGCATGTTTTTACAAGTGAAGGAGCACTGATCAATTTGTAGTTAATGGCAAGAAACATTCACGCCATACAAGTGCCAGGCAATGACCATCTCCAACAAAAGAGAATCTAACTATCGGCCCTTGACATTCAAAGGCATTACCATTGCTGAATTCCCCAATTTCATCCTGGACGTTACTACTGACCAGAAGCTGAACTGGACTAGCCATATAAATACTGTGACTACAAGAACAGGTCAGAGGCTAGGAATCCTATGATGAGTAACTCACCTCCTGACTCCCCAAAGCCTGTGCACCATCTACAAGGCACAAGTCAGGAGTGTGATGGAATACTCCCCAATTGCCTGGATGAGTGCAGCTCCAACAACATTCAAGAAGCTTGACAACATCCTGGACAAAGCAGCCTGCTTGATTCGCACACCTTCCACAAATGTTCGCTCCCTCCACCACCAATGAACACTGGCAGCTGTTCTACATAATGCACTGCAGAAACTCACCAAGGCTCCTTAGACAGCACCTTCCAAACCCAAGACCACTACCTTCCAGAAGGACAAGGGCAGCAGATACATGGGAATACCATCATCTGGAAGTTCCCTCCAAGCCATTCACCAACCTGACTTGGAAGTATATCACCGCTCCTTCACTGTCACTGGGTCAAAATATTGGAGCTCCTCCCTAACAGTATTGTGGGTGTACATGCACCACAGGGACTGCAGCGGTTCAAGAAGGCAGCTCACCACCACCTTCTAAAGGGCAATTAAGGATGGGCAATAAATGCTGGACTAGCAAGCGGCTCCCACATCCCATAAAATGAATTTAAAAAAAGAATTTCTTGCCTTCGGCTTTCAGGTCACAGGATGGGGTGGACCCCCAAAAATGAAGCTGAACACAGGGCCCCACTAACTGTAAATCCACCACTGTCTAGCGATGATTGAGGAAGGGTCAGCAGACTTTAAAAAGGTTTGGAAAAGCTTTTAAACAAGGCACAGTAACCAGACAGCACTGGGAGACAGTTCATTTTTAAGTGTATGGCTTGAATCAAGCTGCAACCCGGGTCCAGAGTCAACGCCATAACATGTAGCAATCGCACGGTGGCAAAAAAAGAAGAAAAAATATCAGTGTCTAAATTTGATTCTCCAGCGACAGCAAAGTAACTAACTTGCCTTAATAATCATTTTAACGATTTCTCCTGACATTCAGAGAAGGTTTGAAATGGCTCAATAACCGTGGGTATCCAAGAAACCCCAATCAGCATGGGAAAACCCAGTTACTGCAGCACTATTTGAAAAATTTAAGGCCTGAGCTGAAAACAGTGATGGATTCAAAATTTACTTCGCCAAAACGATTTGGGCAGATGGAAGGGTCAGGCCAGACACAGAATTGGGCATATGGAGGTGGAGATTTTTAAGATACAGAATTGCATCAGGATTAAATAATAAATCAGAGGCTGAGCAAGTTAATACATTATTGTATTCAATTGGTGCAATTGCTGATGATGTGATAGCCAGACAAGGCATGAACGACTCATATGACAAATTTGAAGAGGTCATAAAATCCTTTGAGAGTTACTTCAAACTCCAGAGTAACAAAATTTTGGAAACAACAAAGTTTAATAGAAGGGTCCAACACCTGGAGAACCTGTGGATATCTTCATCATGATTTGTATTGGTTGGCTGAAGGCTATGAATAAGGTGATCTTAAATCTGAGCTGACATGAGATGCATCATAGTTGAGGTAACTGACAACACCCTTTCTGACCTGCTTCAATCCAAAGAAGATTTAACTTTGGAGAAGGTGTTACAGATTATCATACAATCTGAAGTCCATCAGCAAAATATGTCCATATTAAGAGGGGAAGATAAACCATTAAACAATGAAATGTGAAAGACACTCCATGGCAAAGAGGACTGTATGCAATTAAAACTCAAGATGACGATAAACCATGCCAGTGCTGTGGCGCCAAAAAGCCTCACATGTGTGAACAGTGTCCTGCAAGCATGGCAGAATGCTTCCAATGTAAAATACTTTGGAAAAATGTGCAGATCAAAAACCTCTAAATGTGCAGAGACTCACCAGGGAACCTTTGCACAAAAAGCCACCAACAAAATAGAAGAATCACACCAAGACTAAGAACAACAATGCTTCCTGGATGAGATTGAAGATCCCGGATATACCTTCTGAGATGCCACCATATGCATCAATGGGAACATTACTAATTTTAAATTTGACATGGGAGCAAGTGTGACAGTCCTGTTTGATAGAGAACCAGGGCTAGCCAACTGCTGGCTGTGGACAAGACGCACCACTTTATGGCCCGGGAGGGATCAGGCTATCAGTTATAGGCATGCTTTTAGAACTGCTCCAATACGGGAACAAGCAGACACTGAAGATGTTATATGTGATTCGCAATCTGGGAATTTTCTCTCCTGAACTGATGAGATGCCTCTGATGCCCTCAACCTCATCAAAACAGTGGAAGATGTTAAAGAGCAGACAGTCATTGAGTATGCCAAAACAAAAACAGAATTACCTGGAAAAACTCAGCAGGTCTGGCAGCATCGGCGGAGAAGAAAAGAGTTGACGTTTCGAGTCCTCAAGACCCTTCAACAGAACTAAGTAAAAATAGGAGAGGGGTGAAATATAAGCTGGTTTAAGGTGGGGTGTGGGGGGTGTGGGTGGGGGGAGTGAAGTTGGGGGGGGGGTGCTTGTAGGGATAAGCAAGCAGTGATAGGAGCAGATAATCAAAAGATGTCACAGATAAAGGAACAAAGAGGTGTTGAAGGTGGTGATATTATCTAAGAGAATGTGCTAATTAAGAATGGATGGCAGGATACTCAAGGTACAGCTCTAGTGGGGGTGGGGTGGAAAGACTGACAGGGCATTACAGTTATAGATTTAAAAATAATGGAAATAGGTGGGAAAAGAAAAATCTATATAAATTATTGGAAAAAACAAAAGGTTTTTTCCAATAATTTATATAGATTTTTCTTTTCCCACCTATTTCCATTATTTTTAAATCTATAACTGTAATGCCCTGTCAGTCTTTCCACCCCACTCCCACTAGAGCTGTACCTTGAGTGTCCTGCCATCCATTCTTAATTAGCACATTCTCTTAGATAATATCAACACCTTCAACACCTCTTTGTTCTTTTGTCTGTGACATCTTTTGATTATCTGCTCCCAAAACTGCTTGCTTGTCCCTACAACCACACCGCGCCCCCCCCAACTTCTCTCCACCCACCCCCCCGCCACCTTAAACCGGCTTATATTTCACCCCTCTCCTATTTTTACTTAGTTCTGTTGAAGGGTCATGAGGACTCAAAACGTCAACCCTTTTCTTCTCCGCTGATGCTGCCAGACCTGCTGAGTTTTTCCAGGTAATTCTGTCTTTGTTCTGGATTTCCAGCATCCGCAGTAGTTTTTTGTTTTTATCTATTGAGCATACCAAGTTGGAGACCTTCAAACTGTCCAACAATGCTGATGTTTTTGACTGGGAACTCAGTGCAGAATTTTCGACACTTTTTGCTGAGGTAGATAATCAAGTTCCTTTACAAACAGATGAAGGTAACCTTCTTCAGCCTGAAGAGGAAACGGACCAGCTGGATCAAAGAGTACCTGAGTGCAATCATGACACTTCACCACTCAGCAAATTGTCAGAGAGGATCAAAGTTGAAACCCAGGTGATAGGAGATGTGGGTGCAATCCTGCATTCATCTGTCAATATTGACCCCTTAGTAAGTGCATCCAAACTGATCCATCCAACTGGTGGCCCAGGATGCAGATGACCAAATGATTTGAGAACTAGAAACAAAACTGAATCAGATGAGGTCCATCTCTTTTACGTTAGAGGATACTGACCTTCCTACCATATCAGGGTTACTGCAGTTGGAGAGACAGCAAGATGTTAATCAAATGTCTTCCTCATCTGAGGAAGCCACAATCCAGGATTCCCCAAAACTTCAGGAACCAAGTTTCAAAAGCCATCGCTCTAAAGGCAAAGCATGATGGATGAAATCATTTAAAAAAAATTGTCAATTCAATGAACAAGGACAGGGAACATAGTCAATGTAAAGAAAGGGATAAATCCTTGACATCCAACTATGGAAGGGAAACTATTGATAGGGAAAAGTCCAAAAACAAGGAGAGAAAGAAAAGGATCAAATGTTTAACCCCAAACAAATATAACACCAAATACTGCAGCCTCTACTGAAGAAAAGCCAAGTCAGAACAAAGGGATCCATGTTGAGGCTCCCAATCCTCCAAGCATCAAAAGAACATGATCAAGGAGAGTCATGAAACCTCCAGATCGTTTAAACCTGTGAAGCCAGAGACTTGAGGGGAGAAGGGGTACCATGTAAATATAATTGGATAAAGACTTGAGGCGAGGTGTAGTGTCAGGGTGTTCAGCATTGAAAGGGTTAGTGTGGAACTGGGGAAGCAGTCACACCCACATGATGATGTAAAGGGAGTCACATGACTAGCAGTAGTCTGGTAGCCGTCTGAATGGAGATAACTCATGACTTAGACTGAAGAAGTGTATTGTCGTGTATATCTGTGCATAGTTTTGTTCTACAATAAATAGTTACTGTTCAGATGCCTCTGAACCTCTTCCTTAGACAATCAGAACAACATACAACAGTGTTTACATCCTAAATCGCACCAATGTTCTGTTCATCCATCACCCTGTGCATGTTGACATTCATTGTCTCCTGGTCTATCAATGCCTTGATTTTAAAGCTGTCATTCCCAAATCCTTGTATGGCCATGCCAACCCACACTCTCACCCTACCCCTGACCATCATCCCTGTAACTTCCCCCAGAGTGTCAGAGAACTGTTGCATTCCTCCAACTCTTACCTCTTGTCCATCCCCCACTTATTTCACCCTAATATGAACAAGCATTCCTTTATCTGACTAAGACGAAGGTTTGCAATTCTATGCCCAATCCTTGCCATCTCTCACTGCTCCTATTAGATATTCATTATAATCTACACCTGACCAAAATTCTGGACACGTGCTAATATCGTCTTCTTTGGCTCATGTCAATTTTTGTCTGATAACGCTCCTGTGAAGCACCTTGGCATGTTTTGCTACGTTAAAAATGCTATATAAATACAAGTTGTTGTTGTATTATATCAGCACTCTTTTCAGCAGTTATATGAGTGAGTCGGTTATGCTGCAATGGAGAAGGCTGTGGTCTGTGCTTTCATGGATTTAGGCACCCTGTGTTAATGAGGAGGATTGTAGGTCAGTGGAATTGTCACTTTTCCCTAGTTTTCGGTCTTTAGAAATGAATAAAGTGCAACTCAAACCAGCTCTGAACCCCACTTCAATCATTTTTAAAATAACTCTCTCTTCTGTGAACATCTGGTATCTTATTCTCTATAGGGAACAACTTCAGCTAAATTAATTCACAGCAGCTGAGGACTCATTTAGACTTTTAAAAAATTGAATGCAGACCATAATTCCCCAAGGAAGCAGATATCGCTCTGGTGTATTAAGTACATAAATAAGCATGTTACAGAAAAAGACCATTCAGCACATCAAGCCTTTTGCCTTCACAAGCTTTCAGCATTTTCACTTTTAATTGCCTAAATACGTGTGGGAAAAATATGGAAAAAAAAATCATGATTGTGCACTTATATTTTCCTTGTACATTGTTTCTCTGCCACAATCAGTAACATCTGCATGGATGTTTATCAAAAAATACTCAGAAACCAGAACTCTCATTTTAGGAAGTTGATAGTTCTGCTTCCAAAACATACCTGTATCTTCTTTTCGCTCTAAATTTTCCCCTTCCCTTTTTGTAAAAGTGCTGACTCATAGTTCAGTGAGTTCCACGGCTGTCCTCACTGCTTTGCCCATGCAGCCACCTTTCATGGAAACGTCATGATAGCTTATTCAACCACAGGTAGAATGATAGTCAAGTTCAATTCAGAGCCATCTGTTCTTTCTAGCAGATGTGGGTCAATGAATATCAATCCGAAGCATTGGATAATTTTTTCTTTTTCCTTTCTCAAACCCAGGGACATAAAAGTCCATTGTAGGATCCCCTAAGTTGACATATCTGAAACCAGCTAACTCAACACAGATCAGGAAAGGGATTGAAACTGGTAACTTGCTAATCTGTATAACAGACAGTGCTGTAAACCCACTGAGCCACCAGGGCAGACCCAGTGTGGAGAAGTAAATGGAGGCATTGGGTGTCAAGAGGAGCAGTGGGTCATTTAGGGACTGAAAAGAAGATTTATGCAATTTACTAGTACATTTTTCAATTTAGTAATATTGCATTCACTGCTTACAATGTGGTCTCCTCCACAGTGGGAAGACCAAACATAGACTGGGTGACTGGTTTGCACCTCATTCAGTCCACAAGCATGAACCCAAACTCCCAGTTGCCTGTCATTTTAATTGTCATCTTGCTCTCATTCTGGTCTTTTTGTCCTTGGCCTGATGCAATGTTCCATTAAAGCTCAATGTGAGCTCAAGGAACAGCCTCTCATCTTTCTGGGCACTTCACAGTTTTCTGGACTCAACGTTGAATTCAACAAATAAAAACAAAAAAACTGCAGATGCTGGAAATCCAAAACAAAAAATAAAAAATACCTGGAAAAACTCAGCAGGTCTGGCAGCATCAGCGGAGTAGAGTACAGTTGACGTTTCGAGTCCTCATGACCCTTCAACAGAACTAAGTAAAAATAGGAGAGGGGTGAAATATAAGCTGGTTTAAGGGCGGGGGGGTGGGGGGGAAGAGAAGGCGGGGTGGCGGTGGTTGTTGGGACAAGCAAGCAGCAGTGATAGAAGGAGATAACCAAAAGATGATACAGACAAAAGAACAAAGAGGTGTTGAAGGTGGGTGATATTATCTAAAAGAATGTGCTAATTAAGAATAGATAGCAGGACAAGCAAGGTAGCTCTAGTGGGGGTGGGGTGAAATAAGACTAAAAGGGCATAAAAGGTATAGATAAATGATTGGTGGAATACATTAAAAATAATGGAAATAGGTGGGAAAAGAAAAATCTATATAAATTATTGGAAAAAACAAGGAGGAGGGGGAAGAAAT
Source organism: Cetorhinus maximus (assembly GCF_964194155.1). Classification (NCBI taxonomy): domain Eukaryota; kingdom Metazoa; phylum Chordata; class Chondrichthyes; order Lamniformes; family Cetorhinidae; genus Cetorhinus; species Cetorhinus maximus. The sequence continues at coordinate 55,959,981 of NC_135897.1, read as the reverse complement.
GGAAAGGGGGTGGGGATGGAGGAGGGAGTTTAAGATCTAAAATTGTTGAACTCAATATTCTGTCTGGAAGGCTGTAAAGTGCCTAGTCGGAAGATGAGGTTCTGTTCCTCCAGTTTGCATTGAGCTTCACTGGTACAATGCAGCAAGCCAAGGACAGACATGTGGGCAAGAGAGCAGGGTGGAGTGTTAAAATGGCAAGCGACAGGGAGGTCTGGGTGATGCTTGCGGACAGACCGAAGGTGTTCTGCAAAGCGGTCACCCAGTCTGCGAATTCAACAATTTTGGGGCATAGCCCCAGCCCCATTTTGATCTGTTTTTCTTTGCTGGTTTGAGCTTTTCTTTCATTTCTTTCGTATTTCCTTTACTTTGCTGTCAAAAGTCAACAATTCACACCTCCTTCAAATATATCTTAGTTTTTTTACTAGTTCAATTGGCATTCCTTTTAGCCTTACACCATGAAACCTTTGACATTTAATCTTTCCTGTCTTCCACCCTAAAACACACCTTCCCTTTTGCTTTTTTTCCCATCCTCTCCCCTTTCCCTTGCTCAAAATCTGTTGAATTTCAAACTTTCCCAGCCCTGATGATAAGCCACAGACTTGAAACCTTTACTCTGTTTCTCTTTCCACAGATGCTGCCTGACTTTGTTTATTTCCAGCATTTTCTGTTTTTTTATTTCAAATTTCCAGCATCTGCAATATTTTGTTTTTGTATCCCATTCATTACCATTTCCAATGGATGTTAATACAGTTCAACGTACAAAGTATGCACATTTCATCAAGTTGTCTTTTTACTGTATGTTGAAAGTACCGTGTGGTGTCATAGGGACTATAAGGAGATATATACATTCCCATGAAGGAGATGGATAAGGAAAACAAATCCAGAACTCCCTGGATGATGAAAGAATTAGAGGGTAAGATGAAGCAGAACAAGGGTGCATACAGGAGATTTTGGATGGATAATGCATTTGAGAATCAGACTCAATGTAGAAGGTTCAGAGGGGAAGTGAAAAAAAAAACAAATAAGAGAAACAAAGAGACAGTGTGAGAAGAGACTGACAGCTAACATAAGAGAGAATCCAAAAGTCTTCTATACGCAAATAAGTAGGACAAGGGTGATAAGAGGAGAATTGGGTTAGTTAGGGACCTACAAGAAGATTTATGCAGGGAGGCAGTGGGCATGGTTGAGGTACTAAATGAGTCCTTTGCTGCTGCCTTTAACCAGGAAATAGATGCTACAGGAGTCATAGTGATAGAGGAGGTTGTTGATTCACCAATTGAGATAAAAATTGATAAAGAGGGAGCATTAGAGGCTGTACTTGCAGTCCTCATGATTTATCAACTTTACGAGATGCATCTGAGCGTACTGGGGAAGTAAGGTTGGAAATTTGCGGAGGCACTGGCCAAAACTTTCCAATCCTTCTTAGATACGGGGTGGTGTCAGTGGACTGGAAAATTGTAAATATTACACCCTTGTTCAAAAAAGCATGCAAGGCTAAGCCTAGCAATGACAGTTAAGTCAATTTAACCTCAGCAGTGGGAAAACATTTAGAAACAATAAGTCAGGATAAAATTAACAGTCCCTTGGGTAAATGCAGATTAATTAAGGAAAGCCAGCATGGGTTTAAGGGAAAATTGTGTTTACAAACCTGCTTGAGTTTTTCGATGAGGTAGCAGAGAGGGCTGATGAGGACAATGCTGTTGATGTGGCATAGATAGTCTTCAAAAGGCATTTGATAAAGTGCCACATAAAAGGCTTGTGAGCAAAGTTAGAACTCATGTAGTAAGAGGGGCAGTAGTAGCATGAATAGGAAATAAGCTGAGTGGCAAGAAACAGAGAGCAGTGGTGAACGGTTGTTTCTCGGACTGGAGAAAGGTTTATAGAGTGGTTCTTCAGCTGTCAGTGTTAGGACCCCTGCTCTTTTTGATATAAATTAATGATGTAGACTTTGGTGTACAGGGCACAATTTCAAAATTTGCAGATGACACAAAACTTGGAAGTAATGTGAACTGTGAGGAGGATAGTGTTAATCTCCAAAAGGACAGAGATGAGGTAGTGAATGGGTCGACAAATAAAATTTAATACAGCATGAAGAGTGAATTAATTCATTTTTGTAGAAAGAACATAGAGAGAAATATAAAACAAAGGGTACAATTCTAAAGGAGGTTCAGGAGCAGAGGGACCTGCGCGTATATGTGCAGAAACCATTGAAGGCAGCAAGGCATGTTGAAAGAATAGTTAATAAAACAAAAGAGTTTGTGGGATTTATAAACAGGAGCATAGCGTACAAAAACAACAAAGTTATCATGAAGCTGTACCATACTCTAGCTTAGCCTCAACTGGAGTTTTATGCCCTGTCCTGGGCACCAAACCTTAGGAAGGATGTGAAAACACGAGAGATACTGCAGAAAAGATTCATGAGAATGGTTCCAGGGCTGAGGAACTTAAGTTACGCAGATAGATTGGAAAAGCTGGGGCTGTTCTCCTTAGAGAAGAAAAGAATAAGAGGATATTTGATGTGGGGTCTGGACAGAGTAGAAAAGGAGAAACTGTTCTCTTTGGTGGAAGCTTGAGAACTAGATGACACTGATTTAAGGTAGTTGGCAAAAGAAGCAATGGCTACATGAGGAAAGACTTATTTACACTGCAGATTGTGGGTGGGTGATGTAATTAAGAATCAGGCTCAATATTGGGTGGATAATGTAATTGAGAATCAGGTTCAGAGGGGAAGTGAAAAAACAAACAAGTGAAGCAAAGAGTATGAGAACAGACTAGCAGCTTATTTAAAGAAATTCCAAAAAATCTTCATGAAAAGGGTGATAAGAAGTGGAGTGGGGTCAACTGAGGGCCTAAAAGATGATTAGGATCTGGAATGTGCTGCTTGAGAGTATGATGGAGGCAGATTTAATTATGGCTTTCGAAAGAGAATTTGATCATTAATTGAACAGAAGAAATGTGCAGGCCTACTGGGAAAGGGCGAGTGAGTGGGTCAAGGTAAATTGCTCTTGCAGACAGCCAGCACAGACATGGTAGGCCAAGCGGCCTGCTTCTGCGCTGTAACCATTCCATATTTCTATGATTCTATACCATAATGGAATTTAGAATCCTCTCAATATCATCGTGCCCATTGAGTGTTTGCAAGTGACCCAGGAAAGCAGATTGTAGAATGCCCGCTTATTTAATGTATCAGTGGGGATCAGAAAGTCTCACTTACTTAGAAATTTGCACGACAACTTGGTCCAATCAAACAAAATTGCTTTTAAACCTTACAGTATTATGAATAAGATGATTACAGAAGTAACATGAGACTGGAATTAGCGGCATATAAAAGCATTCACACTTATATTATGCAGGGAGCTGTAAACAGCCAGCTGGATAACACAAAATGAGCATTCCCAGAACTTGGAAGTTGCTACTCTCAGACACATGGGGGCAGAAATTTTCACTTGGCGGGCAGGTGGGCGCGCACCTGACTCGCTTGAGCGTGAAATGACACACATTGATGTCGCCAAGCATGCTGACATCAATGCGCAGTCAGACGATTGTTCAGTCGGCAGGCACACCCGCCGACAATTTAAAAGGCTTGCTAAGGCCATCAAGTAATCAATTAAATAAAACTTTTTGGCCAAGCAGCCTTTGTATTTTTTTGAAAGTCTCATCCATGGATAGGGTGAGGTTTCCCAAATCAATTAATAATGAAATAAAAGTTTTAAAATGTAATTAATACCATGTCGCTGCTCATGTGACAGAGTCACATGAGGTGACATGTTTTAATACATTTTTATTTTCTTCATTTTCTTTTTTTAACAACGCTTTATCTCCCTGAGGCTTCAGCTTTGTGCCTCAGGGAGATTATGCAGCGCTCACTTGCGTGCATGTGCGAAGTTCACGCTCAGCCCACTCGCCCTCCTCCCTCCGCCCACACAAGCAACGCTCAGTGCTGCCGCTCGCGTTTCACGCTGGGCGGGCCTTAATTAGCCCGCCAGCGTGAAATCACAGTCTGGTGCCGATCGCGAGCGGCGGTGTGCTTCCCCACTGTCCCCGCCAAGCCCACCCACTAAGGGCAAAATTCTGCCCATGGAGTAGTCCATCACCAGTTCCAGTTGCAAGCTCCTGCTTGATTTTGAATTTACCCTGAGAAATTATTTCTTAGGACACTATGCATGATATTTCCATTATTCATATCAATTTGAAAGATTGCTTCAGTCATAATGGTCCAGAATTTTCTGTCAAAATAAAGGCAAGGCTAATGGAACTCACTGTTATTTATGAATAAATGGTACAGCAATTTCAGAAGATGAGCAGACACATGGTTAAATGTGAATATCCAGAAATTGCTGCCCAATTAATGCTGCTCCTCAATTAGCTTTATGAAAACAGTGTTTTGCCTTTAGCCTTCCCTCACCGCCTTTTTTATAGGATGTTGCTGTATTTGTTCATTAATGGTCCATGAAAAATGGGACACAAAGTTAAGCCTTGTCGTAACAAGCACAAATACCCTTCTAATGACTTGTATTGAAAATTTATTATTATAAATATGGAGCCTCATTCCATCAGGTTTTGATTTTTTTTTGGTGGGGCCAGGTTTTAAAAATGTTAAGTTTTAAATATTTACATTTTATTTTCTTATTTTTGTTTTCTATCACAACCCAGTCTTTCTTTCCCTCCTTTTATTTCTCTTTCTGTATCTAATTTGACATTGAATTCCCTCTCTTTAATTCTCCCTCCTTTTTAGATCTACTAACTTTATTTTCCATTCCATAAATCTCATAAGTTAAGGAGATACTCTATTGGGTGTCCTTCAGTTAGATTGCCTGGTTTCCTTCGCTGTGCTGTTCTCAGTTTCAATACCTTTGTGATCAAATATTATTTTGTGGTGAAAGATGCAGCAAGTATATCTAATGCCAGATACCCTGCTAAAGCAAATTCTGTCATTAAGTGTTTTTTTAAATTATTCATGGGATGTGGGCATCACTGGCTAGGCCAGCATTTATTGCCCATCCCTAATTTCCCTTGAGAAGGTGGTAATGAGCTGCCTTCTTGAGCTGCTGCAGTCCACATGATGCAGGTACACCCAGAGTGCTGTTAGGGAGGGAGTTCCAGGATTTTGACCCAGCGAAAGTGAAGGAACGGTGATATATTTCCAAGCCAGGATGGTGAGTGGCTTGGAGGGGAAAGTGTTATCATTTTAAAATTTGGTTGCTGTGAAAGTGTATCTCAATTCTATCTGCAGTTGATGTTATGTCTTACCAAACTACTTGATTGTCGATTTCATTTTTTAAAATTAAAATTGACTCAAAATTTCCAGTGACCAGTCAACAAAGGTGTGTGCTATTAAGTAGACTTGTCCTTGTCTATTAAAGCTCCACAGTGCGTCACACTGAAAATTGCTGTAAGTGTGAGGCAAAAACAGCGCAGTGCCCTCTACAGGGCATCTGGAATCTGACTGAACAGGGCCAACAACTATGGGTCTCCTTAACCAATCGGATTGAACTCACTAAACTAACTTGTTTCAATCAAAAATCAGGTACAGAAAGAGAAATAAAGAGAAGAAAAAGCAAGATTGGATTAAGAGAGAGAGAAGAAAAAGTAGACAGGAAAAGCTACATAAATGTTTATTCTTTTTTGTAAAATCTCCAACAATTAAAACCTTTGTAATGGCTAATTATCTGATCCAGATAGGTTGGATGGCAGTAATTTACACTCTACATATTGTTAAAATAGTATTTAGACTTGAAATAATTTGATTTAACTTTCTGTGGTGAGTTTACTTCATATCAACATTATGCTCATGTAATATGAACTTTAGAATGATAAATTTGAATTTATGAAGTATAAACCTGAAATGAACACTTTTCTGCAAACCAAAATGGAGTTGAAAGGTCAGGTGACCTTTGCTTTCTGCCAATACACATGGAACTGCAAGAATCCTGAGCTATTTTTCATGTCTGGGCAAGTCTTAATGGTCATAAAAATACAAACCGTCTTCTTCTTCATATCCATGAGAAGTCATCAAAAATGCAAATTGCCCTTCTTGTAGTTATTGGATGTACTTCTCCAATTAAAAAGACTGGTTTCCCAATACTGTTGTAAACTCCTGCACTTCAAATCCAGAAAATGGGTGAAAATCTCTAACTTATCAAGATGGTATGTGGATGAGTGACATCAAAACACAATTTTCTGTCAATGGCTGAACCATTAGGAATTATTTCAAAGGACAATGAAAACTGATGCTCTGGTAACATGACAGAAACTAGGGGCTGGATTTTACGTGCCCCAGCTGGGCTTATTTTCAGCAGCGGCACACGTAAAATAGGTTGTTGGCTAGTTCACCACCTTCCTGCCTGAGCTCAGCCCATAATATGCTAGGTGGGTGGGCACCAAAATTGGCAGCCCACCTGCCATATGTAAATAAGTAAGTAAAGGTCATTTAGGCTTGTTAACAAGCTTATTGACCTGAATAATATGCTGCCCACAACATAACAGGGTGGGCAGTCAGGCAGGAGTGGGCAAACCATTTTTAAAGTTCAGTAGGAACAAAGGTAGTAAGGAAGATGGGGATCTCATTTGGCAGGGTTCCCTGCATGCATTGGAGGCAACAGCCCCCCCCCACACCACCCCAAGATGTCACTACTCCTTCCTTATACACTGCCTGCCTGACAGAACATGGCCCCTGACCCCTGTCTTCCCCCATCCCTGGGTTCTGGAATACTTCCCTGCCCTAAAACCCCTGGACGTACCTGCTTGCGCAGGCTATGTTCCTCTTTGGCCTTCTTCCTGCAGCCCCGGCAGTGCCTACTACTCGGTTCTGGTGCTGCCAGAAGTGATGGAGCTGCCGGCCAATTGGATTGGGCATGACTTCTTCCTGAGTGAGGAGTGGAAGTCCCACTGTCCACCAATTTAACCCACCTGCAGAGTACTATGGCTGCACAGCGAGTTAACTTCCAGCTGACTTCCAGAGGGACGGGCAGTCTGCCCTCCCACAAAGTGCAGCTCAATGTTTCTGTTAAGGGGATTTTAATAAAGCATATTCTGAGCACACAAGTCAAACATCTATGCCAGCTAAGGGAAAAGACCCTGCCTAAGAAACAGCAGTAGGCAGAAACTCAGGTTGGTCTTGAACTGTCTACCCGAGGAACTTACCAGGGCTACAGGACTTCTCTATTATATCTTGACTGGAGTGGAATAAGAGAAAACTGCTACTGCGAACGCAAATCAACAGCAAATCTGTCCTTCTAAAACTGCCAGGGATTTTTCTCCCATGGACCAAAAAGGATTACAAGCTTGCATCGTTTCAAGTCTTCACCCCGCGGAAAAACAAGTATGCCAGAGAACTCTCGCAACCCTTAGACTTAAACGCATATTAGTTTTGTAATCACAATCTTTTCCTGAGTGTATGTGTGGGTGTAGTTGTGTGTATTTGGGTGTTGAACCATAAACATTTATCTTTCTTTTCTAAGCCTTATGAGAAACCTGTCACATGCCTGTTCCTGACAGTTCTAGCACTCGGGGGTTAAAACACCACTTTTTAAAACCATGCTATGTTTGGTGGAGGTGGAGAAAAAAAGGGGGAAACATCCCTGTCTTCTCTCTTCTGTCCATAAAGCACTGTGTAAGTATGGAAACCTTATGCCACTCAATGCTTTTGAATGGGGAGCTATATAACGAGATGCTGTGTTTGTGAAGCTAACAACAAGTTGCACATTTCCAACAAAAACTTTTCAATTTCCTCATTTAATCGCACACCTGCCTTGACCTGAAGTTGTTGTTGTATTTGTACCTAAATAACAGCAATTGCTATTAGCCTCACCCTTATTTTGACAGCAATGTTTGTACCAATGTTTAGAGTATAACAGTTAAATACTCATCATAATAATTAAATACTCATCTGTATTTGAACCCCTTTATTCTATCTTGCCTCAAATATGCACACTTCCTACCATCCTGAATGAAATTGCATGTAATCAAGGTCATATGCATATGTGCAGTATAAAAACACAAAGCAACATCAATGTTTGGATGGCAGTCAGATATTTTGTTGCTACATAATAAAACATTGGTGACCAGTATCTTACACGCATATAAAACTCTTGGCACAATAAAGTTCAGCTTCTCATAACGACTTTTAAAGATTAATGCATTAAATTTATTAATGGTTTAAATGCAATCTATAATAAACAACTATAATGGAGTAGCTTTGTTAGCACGAGATGGAATAAGTACGATAGCGAGAAATGATCTTGGATTGGAAGATGTGGAATCAATATGGGTGGAGGTAATAAATAACAATGGGAAGAAGACACTGGTGGGAGTAGTCTATATGCCCCCTAACAGTATCTATGCTGTAGGACAAAGAATAAATCAGGAGATAATGAGGGCATGTAAAAAATGCAGTATATTAATCATGGGTGACTTTAATCTTCACATAGATTGGGAAAATCAAATTGGCAGAGGTAGCCATGAGCAAGAATTCATAAAATGTATTCGGGACAGTTTCCTAGAGCAATATGTTGTGGATCAAACCAGGGATCAGGCTATTTTGGATCTGGTAATGTATAATGAGGCAGATTTAATAAATAATCTTAGAGTAAAAGATCCCCTAGGAAACAGTGACCATAACATGGTGGAATTTAGCATTCAGTTTGAGAGTGAGAAACTTAGTTCGGAAACAACTGTGCTAAACTTAAATAAGGGTAATTACAAAAGAATGAGGGCAGAGTTGGCTGGGGAGGACCAGGAAAGGAATTTAGCAGGAAAGACAGCTGATGAACAATGGCAGACATTTAAGAAAATAGTTTATGACTCACAACAAAGATATTTCCCATTGAGGAAGAAGGATTCAAGGAAGGGGATAAACCAACCATGGTTAACCATGGAAGTTAAGGATAGTATCAAAGTGAAAGAAAAAACATACAATGTGGCGAAGATTAGTGGTAAGCCAGAGGATTGAGAAAGTTTTAAAAACTAACAGAAGGTGACCAAAAAATTAATAAAGAGGGAGAAAATAAATTTTGAGGGTAAACTAGCAAGTAATATAAAAACAGACAATAAGAACTTCTTTAAATATATAAAAAGAAAAAGAGAGGCCAAAGTCAATATAGGCCCCTTAGAGAATGAGGCTGGGGAAATAATAATGGGGAACCAGGAAATGACAGAGGAGTTGAATAAATACTTTGCATCAGTCTTCACGGTGGAAGACACCAGTAGCATACCAAAAATACTAAACAATCATGGGTCAAAATCAGCATGAGAAGAAATAAATGCAATAACTATCACCAGAGAAAAAGTACTAGGGAAACTAATGGGGCTAAAGGTGATAAGTCATCTGGATCTGATGAGTTGCATCCAAGGATATTAAAGGAAATAGCTGCAGAGATAGTGGATGCATCTTCCAAGAATCCTTACATTCTGGAAAAGTCCCAGAGGATTGGAAAACTGCCAATGTAACACACTTATTCAAAAAGGGAGGGAGGTAACTATAAGCCAGTTAGCTTAACATCTGTCATTGGGAAAATGTTAGAGTCTTTTATAAAGGATGTAATAGCAAAGCAGTTAGAAATGAATAATATAAGCAGAGTCAGTATGGCTTCATGAAGGGGAAATCATGCCTGACAATTTTATTAGAATTCTTTGAGGAGGTAACAAGCAGGATAGATAAAGGGGAGGCAATAGATGTAATATATTTGGGTTTCCAAAAGGCGGTCGATAAGGTACCGCACATAAGGCTACTTAATAAGATAAGAGCCCATGGTGTTGGGGGTAGTATATTAGCATGGATAGAGAATTGGCTAACTAATAGAAGACAGAAAGTTGGGATATGGGAGGGCATTTTTAGGGTGGCAACCTGTAACTAGTGGAGTGCCACAGGGATCAGTGCTGGGGCTATAATTATTTATAATATATATCAATGTCTCGGATGAGGGAAACAAATGTACTACCGCCAAGTTTGTGGATGCCACAAAAGTAGGTGGGAAGGCAAGTGGTGAAGATGACACAAAGAGTCTACAGAGGAATATAGACAGATTAAGTGAGTGGGCAAAATGTGGCAGATGGAATATAATGTGGGAAAATGTGAGGTTATGCACTTTGGCAGGAAGAGAAGAGGAGCTGAATATTACTTAAATGGAAAAAGACTGAAGAAAGCTGAAGCACAGAGGGATTTGGGGGGTCCTCGTGCGTGAATCCCAAAAAGCTAGCATACAAATTCAGCAGGTAATAGGTAAGGCAAATGGAATTTTGGCCTTTATTTCAAAGGGAATGGAGTATGAAACTATACAAGGCATTAGTTAGACCACACCTAGAATACTGTGAACAGCTTTGGTCCCCTTACCTAAAGAAAGATATACTGGCTTTGGAGGCAGTCCAGAGAAGGTTCACTAGGTTGATCCCTGGTATGGAGGGATTTTCTTATCAGGAGAGGTTGAGTAGGTTGGGACCATACTCATTGGAGTTTAGAAGAATGAGAGGTGACCTTATTGAAACATATAAGATTCTTAGGAGGCTTGACAGGGTAGATGCTGAAAGATTGTTTCTCCTTGTGGGTGAGTCTAGGACCAGAGGGCATAATCTCAGATTGAGGGGTCGCCATTTAAGACAGGGATGAGGAGGAATTTCTTCTCTCAGAGGGTTGTTAATCTTTGGAATTCTTTACCATAGAAGGCTGTAGAGCCTGGGTCGTTAACTATATTCAAGGCTGAGATAGACAGCTTTTTAATCAGTAAGGGAATCAAGGGTTATGGGGAAAAGGTAGAAAAGTGGAGTTGAGGATTAGCAGATCAGCCATGATCTCATTGAATGGTGGAGCAGACTCAATGGTCCGAATGAGCTACTTCTGCTCCTACGTCTTATGGCCTTATGGTTTTATGATAAATAATAATTTATGTCACAGTACAGAACTCTTAATCAGCATGCAGTTCCAACTATTTTTCAAGAATTAAATGGCATCTAACAGAAACCTTCAAGTTGACTATTTAGCAAGATTAAAAATCCTCAGTTTATACAGTTGATTTGCATCATCTCCTAAACAAGACATCCCATGCCATTTCTGTAATAATCTAAGTTATAAACAATTCAGCGTCTTGTCTTAATTCACATTTACAATTGGTAAAAATATCCAATCAATTTGAAGCTTTCATAATGGGCTTGTTTCACGTTCTTGGAAGGATCCAATTACCTGGAGCTGAGTGCCCTCTAATTACTGTTTCCAGTCACTTAGAGACCAATTCAGAGACCACTCAGGTCTTACTGACAGGTCAGGCAGTGGGTAAGGGTGCCATAGTTTTCACGGAAGTGGATAGGTCCTCTTGGGCAGCATTGTCAGAGATGATTTTACCTCTGTCCAGTGGGAGTAAGAAGGCTGGTAAACATTGCTGCTGGGTCAAAATCCTGGAACTCACCCCTTAACCGCACTATGGGTGTACCTACACCACCTGGATTGCAGCGGTTCAAGAAGGCAGCTCACCACCACCTTCTCAAGGGCAATTAGGGATGGGCAATAAATGCTCACCTAGCTAGCAAATCCCATGTCCCATGAATGAATAAAAAAAACTAACTGTTCTATTCCAACTGGCTGTCATTTTAACAGCATGGTTTTTCCTAAATCAGTGTTCTATTATTAGGACCCTTAGAATATTTTAAGCTGAAAACCATGGCAGCCCTACCCACTGCCTGACCTGTCAGTAAGACCTATTGGAATTGCTCTCTGAGTCACTGGAAGCAGTAATCAGAGGGCACTCAGCTGCGGGTAATTGGATCCTTCCAAGAATGCGACAAGATAGCTATTGGGTGACAAGCAATATGCCCAATATATGTGGGGTCCATCAATTATATTAAAACGGGACCACAGAGATGAAAATCACAGGCAATGCCATTGTGGACTTGGCATTTGCCCCATTGTAATAATTTTGATTGCAGGGCTGGTTTCTTGTAAGAAACGGTAAATTTTATTTACAGACCTCTGATGAAGCTACATGCTTGCTCCAAGACCAAGGCTAGCAAACTACCCCACTAAGATTCCCCGCACTTAGGGCTGATTTATCTATATAGTCACATGATCCCCATAATAGTAAGAAAATGTTTAACTTAAAATTACTACATTCCCCCCGCTTTAATTTTGTTTTAACTCTCTTATTTACAAAAGATATCTTAACCCATATCATATACAAATATATACAGTTCATGCAATTAGAGATTTAGTCTTTGAGGAGGTTTTCGGATTCGAGAAGAGCAACGCAACTCTACAGCTAGAGGTCCTTCCATTGGATTGACTTGACCAGGAACTGCAACGTCTGAGACATCGTTAGGCTATGGCAGTTCAAAATTACTTACTTCAACAGAGACATCAGGCATGCCTATTTTTTGTTGGTCTGGCACCTCAGTGATCAAAAGTTTGACTTCAATTTCAGGTGGAGTAACTGGTTGTTGGAGTGTCTCTCTACTTCGGAGATGATCCATGTGTTTCCTAACAATCCTGTTTTCCACTTCCACTTGATATGATAAATGTCCTGCTTCAGAGACGTTGCAAAATTTAGTCCAAAAACTGTCTCTCCCACAGTAAATTCTCAATCTTTACTGTGAACATCATGATTCACTTTGACTACGCTGGTTTTTCTCCGCCTTCCCCTCTAAATTAGGGAATACTAGAATCAATCAAAGTTGGCACTACATTAGCAATTCAGAGGTTTTGAACCTGTGGTTGCATGAGGAGTTGTGTGATAGCTGAACATAAATCTTGAAATTTGTGTTTGCAATGTTCCCTCATGTAGTTTCTTCATGCCTGTTTTATAAAGATTTGTATTGCTCTTTCTGCTAACCTATTGGAAGAGGGATGAGACAGTGCTATTCTGACATGTTTAATCCCACTTAGGTTCACAAATGTTTGGAATTCAGTGCTGGTGAAAGCAGTACCATTGTCTGACACAATAACTTCAAGTAGACCATGTACACTGAAACTTTGGCGCAGTTTTTCAATGATTGCACACAATGTAGGTGGTATCATTTCATGAACATCCATCTACTTTGAATGTGCATCCATGATCACAAGAAACATGGTACCTAAAAATGGACCTACATAGTCTATATGTAGTCTAACCCAGAGTCGACCAGGTCACTCCCAAAGATGTAGTGAAGCTGAAACGGGCAACTTCATTGTTGCTGATACTGGGGATAGTGTTTAACCATTTTTTCTATATCACTGTCTATATCTGGCCACCAGATATAACTTTGTGCAAAGATCTTCATTTTTGAAATACCAGGATGCACACTAGGAAACTCTGTCAATAGTGGTTCCCTTCCTTGCAAATGGGTGTGACCCTTGCTCCCCATAACAAGATACCATCTTGACAACTCAGTTCAGATTTAAAGGCATAGAATGGTTTTAATTCTTCAGAGACTTGTACATTTGACCATCCTTGCAATACCTGCTCATGAACTCTTGATAAATTTGGATCCTTATTTGTCCAATTCTTTATCTGTCTCTGCAGACTGGTAAGGAATCCAGGAAATTCAACACATGTTCCAGTACCTCAAGAGGTTGTACATGTATAATGCTATATGGCAAAGGGAGATGACTGAGGACGTCTGCATTTGCTATATACACACTTGGGCAATGCATAAAAGTGTACTCGTATGCCGACAAAATTAAAGCTCATCTTTGAATTCTCACAGAGGCAATTGGTGGGATTGCCTTATCTTCGCTAAGCAATCCTAACAGTGGTTTGTGATCTGACACTATGAAGTGTCAACCATACAAATATTGATGGAACTTCTTTCTTCCAAATGCAATAGATAAGCCCACTTTTTCAATTTGTGAGTAACCTTTCTTGGCTGCAGAAAGGGTTCTGGATACACATCCTATCGGTCTTTCAGATCCAACTTCCATCTTGTGTGACAATACTGCTCCCACTCCGCAGGGAGATGCATCACAAGTGAGTACCAATTCCTTAGTTGGGTCATAGTGCACTAGCAGACACAACATGTGTAAAAGCTTCTTGGCTCTTATGAAGACTTCCTCTTGTTGTGCCTTCCAAGACCATTTGTGGTTCTTCTTCAATAATAAGTGTAAAGGGGCTAACACTGTGGATACACTAGGCAAGAATCGACCATAATAATTTACCATGCCCAAAAAAGATCAGCTCTAGTTGGTAGGAGAGGGCACTTCTTTGATTGCCTTGACCATCTCCTCTAATGGATGCAACCTTTGGACATCCACTCAATAACCAAACTTCCTTTGCTTGGAAAGTGTACTTTTCTTTTTTCAAATGAATGCCAGCCTCCAAAAATCTCTTCAGAACTTCTTCTAGGTTGGCTAGATGTTCTGCTTCCATGGATCCGGTAATCAGGACATTGTCCAGGCACACTATAACTTGGGGAAGTCCTTGTAGTAGGCTTTCCATGGTTCTTTGGAAAATCGCACAGGCAGATGACACACCAAATAGTAAGTGCATATATTGGTACAGGCCCTTGTGCATGTTTATGGTGACATACCCTCTTGATGTGTTGTCCAGCTCTAACTATTGGAACACATGGCTCATGTCCAGTTTAGTATAAGATCTTCCTCCTGCAAGTTTAGCATACAGATCTTCAATCCTTGGAATTAGGTATTTGTCTAATTTCGCAGCTTTGTTCACAGTTAATTTATAATCTCCGCAGATGCAAATGGTTTGATTTGGTTTTGTCACAGGGACTATGAGTGCTGCCCATTCTGAAAATTGGACTGGCTGGATTATTCCTAACTTCTCCAAATGGCATAATTCCGCACCCACCTTCTCCTTTAGAGCATAAGGCACGGGTCTAGCCTTAAAAAACCGGGGGTGTTGCTTCAGAGTCCATGTATGTTTTAGCTTGTAGACCTTTTATTTTCCCCAACTCATGTCGGAATACCCTGCCATACTTTTTTTAACAACTCAGGAATTCCTCCTGTTCTGACCTGAAAAATTTCTGACCAGTTTAGTCTAATTTCTTTCAACCAATCACAGCCCAGAAGGCTAGGTCTTTCTGCTTTTACAACAATTACTGGCAGGTGGGCTGTCTGTTGCCTGTAGGATACAGGTACAGTGGCGATGCCTTTCACCTGTATTGCCTCTCCAGTATACGTTTTTAGCTGTGACGTGGCTTGCTCCAAACTCAATGGCTGGGTACCTTCCCTGAGGTATTTAAAGATGTGTTCTTCCACCACTGTGGTCGATGCTTCTGTGTCAACCTACATGACCAGAGGAGTTCCATTTACTTGAAGGGTAATGGTGATTGGTTCAGTTTTCCTGGCCTTCAGGCTATGTAGGGTTATAAATGTCAGTATCAGCTGCTTCTGGTTCATCTCTACTGTGCACTTCATTTAACTTGACCTGCTGTCTGAATGGCTGTCTTGATCTCACGCTAACAACATGCCCTTTTTTGTGACAGTAGTGGCATTCTGCCTCTTTAAATCTGCATGTTTTGGGTGCATGATTGCCCCCACATCAGTAACACTTTAATTTCTAATTACTGGTGAGCTGTTTCCAGTATTTCGTTTTGTTTTTCTAGCAGTAGGGACCATGTCCTGCTTCACGGAAGCCTCCCAGGCCTTTGTGCCATACCTGGTGGCAGGTTCCGCCCTAGCTGCAGAATGGTGCCATGTTGCACACTCTGCAAAGCCTGTAAGTCCCTCTCAGTGCTCTCCATTGCTAGCACTATCTCCATGGTGCGCTTCAGGTCTACCTCAATTTCTGCCAGCAAACGGTGCTGAATGGCTTCGTCATTTATGCTGCTAACCAAACAATCTTGCAACATGTTGTTTAAAGTATCACCAAAGCCACAGTGCTCCATTAACTGTTTTAACTCCGCAATGTACTTTGCAGTCGACTCACCTTGTGGCCCTTACTCGACAGTTGAACTTGAATCTTTTTATGATCACCGAAGGTTTAGGCATAAAATGTCCCTTCATGAGGTCTACTAGCTTGGTGGAGGACCTGGAATTTGGCATGTTTGGAGCTGTCAAACTATGAATTAGGTTATACGTATTGCTGCCGCAGACAATTTTTCCTCCACCATTATTTCATTAGCCACAAAGTGGGATCCTAGGCGCTCTATGTACTAACTCCTCAATGGATGAGTCGTATGGGTCAATTTTGCCGAAGAGAGGTATTACTGGTGAGTATACTTCATTTGTTCCTTAAAAATCAAAATACTCGGTCACAAGGCGAGGTGCTGTGTCGGCACTATTTATCCTCATTGCCAATTGTAATAATTTGGAATGTAGGGCTGGTTTCTTGTAAGAAACAGTAAACTTTATTTACAGACTCCTGATGAAGCTATATGCTTGGACCAAGACCAAGGCTAGCAAATTCCGCCTCTAAATTAATTTGGAACTCTTGTTGATACATGAAGGCCATGACACATACTAATGGGTTAATTCCTTTCAACCCCCATGAACCCCACCCACCCCCACATGCTTAAGGCTGATTCGTCTATACAGTCACATGATCCCCATAACAGTAAGAAAAGTTTTAACTTACAATTACTACACTCATCCATCCAATTCTTTTCTCAAGTTAAATTGGCATTATAGTATCAGTAAATGTTAACCTTTTTTCATGGGACTACATACTACTTTGATTACACAGCAACAGATGATTGTAAAGTTTCTACTTGCGTTGCACTGGAGTCAAAATAAATCATCATATTGGTTCTGCCTACAGTTGTCCTCCATTGGAGTTGGTAACACTGAAATAATATAAATCCATTCATTCAGCAATTTAACATGTTGATTTCCATAAGGCTTTTTACAAAGCCATTTGATTAATGTGAAGAATTAATAGTTGATTTACATGTGTGAAATGACAAAAAGGTTTATATAATAGACTGTAGTCAATTTTAATATAAGTAGCAATTTTTGGCAATATATATCCAGTGAATCTATTGAGAAGAAGTTACCCACCAGCAATAATCATAGGAAATGCTGGTATCTGAAAAAGAAAGATTAATAGGCTTTTCAACAATTGTTTCAGCATTTGTTTTCACACAAAAGAAACACTGATTTGATAAACTTAAACACATGCACACACCTGTCTTTTGTCAAATCAAGCTCACTTGTCACATGTTAAGCAATACAGTTGCAGAAAAGCACAAGCTTATATTGGCCTCATAGTTTTAGATATTACATCCAAACTGCAAAGGATCGAGATGCAAGTCTGATTAATGAAACCAGCTGGCACGATGATCTCAAAATTGATTCATTTGCTTTGTTTAGACCAGCAGTTCTGAATGAACTGAAGGATGTTTCATGTCTAATTTGAAGGTCTAGACTGACTGGCTAAGCCATAAGTGACATAATCCCCTTTATGAGTAAACTTCCTGGGAATGAAGCTAGCCTGATTCCAGCCAAGAGATATAAATGTACTTTTAGATAATCAAACCAAAAAACTGGTGAAAGCAATCTGAGTAAAATGTTAAACCTTCGTGTAATGGTGTCACAACCAAAAATAATTCAGCTTAAAATAGACGAAAACTTGGTGAGAAGTAGAATCAGTTAGTAATGTTTAGACAATTCACAGGCTATTTTTCTTAAAGCTTTATCTTCAACTTTTTTCTTGCCTACAATGAAATAAAAAGAATGGGTCGGGGGGGACATGGAGGTTGGAAGGAATTAACCCAATAGTTTGTGTCATAGATCTCATGTATTAACAAGAGTTCTAAATTAATTGTGCAGCCTGGTGGATATATGTAAGTTTGATCACAGTTAGTTGCATCTTTACTGATGGCGTAGTTGGGGTTAGCAATTTAATGTGCAGAATGGGCACAATTGCTTGGACACCTTTCTTTGTCATCATGTGTTGTTATTCCATAAGCATTGCACCAACAGGTTAGAACTATTTTGATTGCTTCTCTCATCTCATTAAATTATATGAGCAATTATAAAATATTTTGTGATTGCAATTTATGTGGTAAATAACAAATAATGTTATTACTAATATATTTACATATATGCAACTGAAATACTATTATTTTAGAACTGTCCTTGCAGCTGTCTTAATTTACTTAATTAACTTACAAAGAATATAATTAAAACAGCAGAGATGCAATAATAACTTAATCCTGATTAAAGATAATAAATTTGAATGCTTAGATGAGCCTTCTGTATGGAGGAATATATTTTGTTAATCTATGTTAATGATTTGGTTTTGCTTCCAAAAAGCTTGGCACAGTAATCAATGAATAATAGATTTGATAGCAGTATACATTTTAAATGAGCAGGGACACATGTTTCAATGAGGTACCCCATGCACATCTGTGATTGTCCCTCAAGCCCTTTTGAAAACATAAAACCAAAAGATAACCAACCAAATGGCAATGCACAACACACAAAACAGTGAAACAGAGAAGTCAAAACAAACATTCCAGCTAATTATTCATCATGTAGCAAAACAAATGCAGTACTCCGCAGCAGCAAAATATTCCAGGTCTACCTCATGTATTTGGAATTCATATGTATTACACTGCATTATAGCATATGAGATAACTATTTGCTGGCATATACAATGAGAGTAAGTATTGGATTATGAAAGTAATACTTAATTTATCATATACTTCACACTGATTTTCAGATTCAGCATTTAAGAGTTTAAGTTGGCATTAAAGTGGCAAGGCAACTTGTGTAGGGAGAGATAACTAACAAAGTTCCACTATTTTAAAATTTTAATCCAGATAATGGTTCCGCAAGAACAGAATAAAGAAATTCAGATGAATATGATAAAATGATAAGCACCTTGAAGATGTTGCACGGGGGTAAAAACAAGCAACAGACTTCTCATAGCCCATTATATTCTTGATGACTAAGGGAGCACATGCTTAAATTCAGAATGACAAGTAAGTTGCTTTTGGAGAAAGGTAGATAGAAATTGGTACTATAGAAGCTTCTGTGGAAATTAAAGCTGCCATATCCCAAATCCATCAATCTTGGCTATAAAATTCAGGATGAAGAATAGATGACATGCTCCTGCTATGATTTTACAGGGAAATGAGGGAAATAACTAATGCTTCTCTAGTATTTAAATGCAACAATGTAAAAAGAACATGTACAACAATAAAATATGCTAATTGAGAAGAATGAAAAAATATGCTGATAAAAAATTGAGTGGAACATTGCTTTAATAAATGCTATGCAAGGTGAATATTGCTCAGTTTATATTAAATAGAAAGATATGAAGATTAGATCAAGACAGAAGAGGACTATTTCAACATTTTAATCAGGTTTGAAACAGTATTCTTGTATTTGGAACAGCTTCAATTTTATCTGTTGTGTTGATGGGCATAGTGTAGCATGTCCATCAATGTTACCTCACTAAACTCTAACTTAATTTGAGTGGAAGATGGGAAATGGGCTACTTGTAGTTTATTCTCAGATTGCAAACATGAAAATACGATTGTAATCTCCAAGCTTCAGAAAAGTATTGAGTTGATGGTCCAGTTTTTAACTTAGAGGTGCATTTGAGATAACTCGAGGTCATTATCTTTAGCACTTTTGATGAACCAATCTATTTTTCTCTTTATTTAAGTTAAAGAAAAAATGCCGTAGAATGGCGGCACATGCACAGTTAATGTTTTTTATCATCTTCAGGCTGGGAAACAGCTCTGTGCAGGTGCGCAGTTCGTTTTTCAAATTTCTTCGGCTGGGAACTCCCTGCACCTGCACAGAAGGATGGAAAGAAAAGTGAAACAGCATAAAACAAGAGGGCAGGTACCCTGAAAAGGAGCACCATTCTAGAGAAGGTGTCCCAAGGAGCAGGACACAGGAGAGGGACAGGGAGAAGGTCTCAAAAACAGAACATCCCAAACCAGGGAGTTGGGCAGAAACAGGTCCCAGAAGGCAGTCCTAGGTAAAGGACAAGGTCAGAGATCAGAAATAGATCCTGTTGAACAATGTTGAGAGAAAGGAGCAGAGTAATTGGTTCCACGTTAAAGAGAAAGCTGCAGGGATCGGACTTGAAGCAAAGTGGCCTTGAGAGAAGCCAAAAGATCTGAGGAGGCAGCCAAAGGTTGGTGACTCCTTACTGCGGGCCTTTGGAGCAGTGGTGTTTTGCTTGGCACGGCCAAATATCTGTAAGTGTGCTTGGAAGGTGAAGCTTGAGCATACTAGAGGTCCAAGGGGAAGGAACATTGGAAGGAGAGATTGAAACCTTGCCTTGTTGAAGGCATCCGAGTGGAAGTGACGTTTGGGGGAGAATCCCAAGGCAAGTTGTTCAAGTGTGGAGATTGAAAGCCCTCACGAGAAAGACAGCGTTTCAGTGGGACCAGTTGGCTCACGGGGTAACAAGCATCGTTGGGGGAGGTTGATGATAAATCCATGAAATCTGCTTTGGTGGCATCTGTCACTCATTTTGGGGTGTGGTGTGTCCAACCACAGTTCGCCTATTAGTTCACATGCACCACATGCTTACCCTGAATATTAGAGTATAAGATTGTAAGTTGTGTTATCTTTATGAATTTGTACGTATCTGTAAAGGTGTGGTTGGGGTGAAGGAATGGTTTGATTTGACTCATTTACTGGTGTTTGTATTGAAATCTTTCTGACTCTTTTTGTCTAGTGTAATATAATTCATTTTTCTTGTTTAATAAATGTTTTATTCCTTGTGTTAAAAGTACACTAGCAGATTCCTGTGAATGTGTTCAGTAACTGCCCTCCACAGTTTCTAAAGTAATAAAAGTTAAGATCTGTCAAGCCAGATTTCACTCTGGGATCTGACTTGCCAGGTATTAACATCAGCTGGGATTGTAACATGTGCCATGTTCTTGAATACAATGCTGGAAGAGGTTTAATGACCTAAACAGGACAGGAAAAGTGAGCACATTGGCACATTCACCTACTTCTTGATATGCATCTAACTCCAATCCTCCTCATTCTGCTTTCCCAAGCCTACTCCAGCACACCAATCCTCATATAAATTTAAATTGCTGGCACGCCTAACCTTCTCTATCTATGCACCTCCCCACCTATCCATCCACCACAGACAGTCACGCTTATCTTAATATAGTATCAGGTATAGCCCTCACAGTGGGGATCTTCCACAAATATTGTTCATTTTTTCTCTCAACACATTCTATTTTTTACACTCATTGGTCTTTCATTTCCCTTTTTGGAGAAGAAAAGAGCACAGGACAGCAGAGAAAGGCACAGAACCAGAAGTGACCCTCCACCCATCTCCATACTGACAACTCAAGGGGAGGAGCCAATGCAAACAAGCTGCGTCCTGACATGCCTGGTCATTGGAGATGAAGAAATGATGAAGAAATGATGACTACCTGGTGACAAAATTAAATATCAGGGTAAACAATTCAATTTGGGCATGTGACCAGTTTTGTGTGCAGGGCTGGTTTTTTAAGCTGGTGCAAAATATCGTAGAAACTCAAAACATGTCGAATGTAATTTGCTCTTGAAATTCCACATTTTTTGTGCTGCCTTCGCTGATTTTGGGTGAAAAAAAAACTATCGTAACCCAACAGAAACTCCTGTCCCATATATTAGAAATGCTCAATAATAAGGTGTCATGGTCTTTGGTTCATTCAGTGGCTTATTAGTCACGGCTGATGTAGCTGTAATTAGTACAGCCTCAGTTTTTCTTCACAAGTAGACTCGTGAGGTGTCCCCTTTTCCCTCTGTGTAATTTGAAGTTCATTTCCATATTATTGCATTGACACCAAAAAAATCCCTGATGAGAAGATTCAGGTGCATTACATGACTATGAACAGAGATATATTGTGCAGGTGTGACTACCACATTGCCTAACACTATGAGTGAAATACCATTTGAATTTGAGAGACAGAAAGTTGGAGCGAAGCCATTGTTGCTGGATGGAAGTAATTATTCATTTAATCATCTTGGTATATGACATCAAGTATACTTAACTGCTTTTGGCACAATTTTGGCACTGCATGTGTTAGGTAGGGAATGGAAAACAGCTAAAGTGAAATAAGTAATACATGCTCATATTTTTGAATTAAAATGCACATAAATTAAAGCTAGAGTGCTTTTCATAGATATAAGTTTAAAGTGATCCTAATCTGTAGTGCTACTGGACATCATTTTCAATGCTGCCTGAAGGACCTGCTTGATATTTATGAAAAATGGATAATGCTCAAAGTGATTTTTAAATGTACAGGATACTAGGCAGTTTGAAATAAATTGAATACTTAAAGCTGAACATTTCATTTGAAGGCTGTTGGCTTTAATTGTAGCTCAACTGGATTCTTAAGTTTTTGAATAGGGTTATGTTTGAATGGCCTTTTCTAAACTAAAACTATTGCATGTTGATGAAAAACTTGTAGTTGGCATGGTAACAAGCCAAAATGTAAAAATATAAAATGTATAACCTATCTGATCAGACCTGATTTAATTAGGCCAGGCAGACAAACAAGCGACAAATGATCTGAAGGGTAGTGGAAAGATGACAAGCGGTTAGGGCCAGTCTGTTCCTCTGTGGGCAAATTCAGCAATCTATTCACACAAAATACATGCTGTGAACACCAAATGTAATCCAATGTGTGGCAGCTTTCGCCTGACGGTCGTATTTTCCATGTCGTGAAGGGAGGTTCTGATTGTCCATCATTGCTCAGTAGCTTGTAGGCACTATTCAGATTTAGACTGGACTTAGTAAACCGTTTGTAAACATCTTCAGTCGATTCTGAATTGAAGTCTCCACACACAATAAGGGGAATACCAGCACCATCAGTGATGCTTTCTAGATTCTGAAGCAGATCGCAGCCTTGTGATGAACTGTATGTATTTTCCAGTTTTCTCATAAAATTGCATCTCGTTTTAATTATTTTCTATATTAGCATGATATTGACGTCTCTCTGAAATAATACCACTGGAAGTTATCTGCCAATAGTCAGGTAAGGAACTTTTTCTAAGGTAAAAATGTTGAATAATAAAATTACTATGCTCGGAAGCATCAGGGGCCAAGAACATTTGTGTATAAAACTCTATAATGTCAGGAGAGAACACTTCAGTATCTCAGAGCCACCTTCCAAGCATCAATCCAGTGATACTTCAAAAACTGATGGTTGAAGAACTGAACTATTATCCAGAAGCTGGAGTTTACAATGGTCAAGAATTAGACATCCATTAAGGGTATTGGAGGAAGATGCTGTAAATAATGTAGCAGGCACCTGAATGTTCTTATTTTGAAACATTCCTTTTGTCCTGTTGCCTGAATGAGAGGATAGATGGAAGGCCCACAGCCAGATACTCTGCCAGTGTCCCTCCATGCCTCATTTGCAGGAAGGCCATAATTGTCATGGGTAACTCTGTTTCCGCATTGACAACAGTAACTGTATTTTTTTAAAAAGTGATCCATCACTTGTAGCCTTTGGCCATCCCACATGTATGATAAAATAGCATATAGATGCAGCTTAAAACAATTCTGCTCCACTTCTTCACTTCCCATTACTAACATTCTGACTGAATTCAGCAAAGTTATAACATAATGCATCGTCACCTATACCAATGATAATCACTGGACAAGCATAATTTTTTCCTGAATTGGGTCAAAACACACATCTCTTATTTTCAGTGCCTTTGCACTCACATTAAAGTTACAGGACATCTAGCCTGTAGCATCCCACACCATATTAAAAATGCTGATCAGATATATTCCCCCTCCCCACCTCTCACCTCACATCAGTCTACCACAAACAATTTTTCAAACTGCAAAATTGACACATTTTCAAAAATGTGACAGCCGCTGCCAAATCTAACATGGGCCCAGATTTTCCCTCCCGGGTCAGATATGCAGGGATGGGAGAATTCCCGGCTCTGTGAGCTAAAACTTTATAAATGGCTGCCCACAGTACCAATTTTTGTTTCGGGGGACGGGCTGGATTAGAACCCTGGAATGCATATGGAGGCTGCCAGGCAGGCTGAGCACTATGTCCTGGCACTGTGCTGAATTCAATAAAAAATAATTAAAACAAAAAAACAGCTCTCCAGCCCTCACCTGCCCCAACATACTCCCCATGAGCTACCTAAGCCAACTTGTGCCATTTCATTGCCCCCCCCCCACCCCACCCATTCCCCATGGCCCCTCATATCCACTTTGCCAACACATACCCTTCTACCCACCTCCATGGCCCTTCATATCCCCTATCCCCCCCACATCCCCATGCTCCTTTATATCCTCTCTGCCAATATGGTGCTAATGCATGCCAAGCCATGCCCCTCACCCACCATCCTTTGCTTTTACTCCCCCCATCCCCACCATCACCTAGTATCCAACATGGGCAAACGTCAGGAGCCATGCTGACATAAAATGTCTGTTGATGCTGTCACTACTTTAAACAAAAATACACTCTCATTGATTAAAAAAACAATCAATACATAGAAATTCCTTCAACTAATTTCTAATTTAAGCAAATATTTATATTCTATAGCCACTTGAAGCTGTCCATCAGACTGCTCATTTAACCGGCACTCCACTGTGATAATGTTAGTTTGTAAAATCAATGATTGCAGCACAAATCCTATAATGAGATCCCTCAGGCTTATGTCAACAGACAGAATCTTCTGATTTTTTTTTTGGACTCCAGACTTTTCTTTATCTTAAAGCCCAGTAGAGTTAAATCCATTGATGGCTTTGACAGTTCCAATGAATTTTGACATTTCCAATGAGTTTTGCCAGTTCTTTGCCAGCTTTGACAGTTATTTGACAGTTCCATTGAGTTTGTGTACTTTTTATGCACAATCATGTTTACTTTTAACAATCCCAATGGATGCCTTACCCCTCCCAAAGGTATCCCAGGACCATATCTAAAGGGGTACCTTACTCCTGCAAAGGGGTACCCTGGCTATCCAAATGAATCCGCCAAGTTCAGACCATTTCTTACCTGGTCTAGTCTGCACATGCCAAGTTTCACACTCATGGCCTACAAAAAGCCCACTTCAGTGGAGGCAGCTAATGATATAAATGGCCAGCTGCCTCCATAAACTGCGCATGCATGAACGGCTTGACTCCAGTCCCACCGCTGCATAAATAGGAAATGTCATGTTTGACCGAGTGCCTCTCTGTCGTGGCGAAAATCTGAGCCATGGTCTACATTAGACTACATTTGAGTAAGTGTTAGCTGAGACAAAATGGAAATTATTATTCCACGAAAAGTAACATGGCAGACCTAGAAACAGCCTTATTGTTAGGGGGGACACCTCCTTGCAATATTGGAGTATCTTGAGACAGCCAGCACCAGCCACATTCATCTACATGCAGCCCAACAAGCAGTCCTTAATGGGACTGCCACACAATAAAAGTAAGATTTTTAAAAACACTCCACTGAACGTAGAGCTGGGTGGAACAGGTTAGACCTAACCTCGAAAACATGCAGCCTGTCCATCTTGACCTCCAACCCCTCCCTCATACTACCCAATCACTGCTGTTATCCTTCCTGATCACCCCACCATTCTTCCTTGTGACCCTGGGCAACATTACCCTCCGTCCCAATATAAGCCACTGCTAGCAGTCATAATGCCTTCATTCTGCACTAATCCGCTGTACCATCAGCACTTCAAATGCCATGACAAACTAGACAGTGGTTACTATAACAAGGGTTATCTGCTGATTAATTGATTCATGACTCCACTTCATAGCCCATGAAAACATGGGCAGCATGCATATACTGGGTCAAGCTGCCACATAACATGTGACAGAGCAGACCATTGGGGTGCTTGAATAAAGTTTCTGCTGCCTGGGCTGTTCTGGAGGAGCCCTGCAGTATCCAGAAAAGCATGTCTCAGGATTCGCCATGGCCTGCTGCATGCTGCACAAATTCGCCACCCCTCTTTTGATCTCTACTTATGCCTCTTGTCTGGTTCACCTTTCAGATAGTGAATTGCCTGTGGGCCACTGTTAGCTGATAATGGGGCTGAAGGTATGTATCTGGCTTCAGGCATGTGGATTGGTTCCTCTGCCCCTGCGTCCCCATTTGTGGGCATGCTCAAACCTGTAGGCCATAGAGTTTTAAACTGCACTCAAAAAGTGGTCTGACAATCTTGAGAAATGAAACAACACACTATTGTTCTTTTGGTTTTGCGGTTACACCTTAAAAAAATAATAGTTTTATAAATCTAAAAGTTATTATTCAAGTTAATTTTTTGTGAATATTACGTCTGAAATCTGCCTTGTACTTCAATCACAGCTATATTTATTATTTTTCTATTATTTCCATTTGGAAGAACAACAATTGGCAAGTTGAAATAAAAATAACACTTCCAAGAAAATCTCCTTTCTTTTAAGAGCTTGCAGCTGTGTTGATTCTTCTGCTTTGGAAAATATTGGAACAATTCCCCTACCAAACTATCAGTCCTCCCTCACTAATAATGACCTTTGATGTGAGAGAGTTCTTTTAACCATCAGGAATTTCAGATTAATTAATCTTCACATTTACTGCCAAGAGCCTGCCAGTACCAGCATTCAGTCTCATCAAAGCTGATGGCAGGTCATTTTTGATCAGGAAATTATCATCAGAAAGTTATGAACTATAATAAAATATGGCAGCCAAGTAGCTAAGTGTGCTCATCAGGTTGCCTTGTACTTCTTAACAATTTGATAATATTCTGATTAAGGCCTATGCATGACAGACAAGGCAATCACAGGTGGCCTTTCTTCACTGCTTTACCACCACTGGACAGAATGGAAAGAGGTCTTTCTGATTTCACTAATTTCTGGCAATTATTGGTGATGATCTATGGGGCATGAACTGTTCGGCAAACTGTCTGAGCCCTTCTGCTAGTGACAAAGAGTTCTATTCTCTACAAGCAAATGTTACAGGCGACGGCACGGTTCCTTTCACATTCTTCTCTCTAGATTGTGATCTGTATCATTGCCCTTGGGTCATCTTCTGGCTCTTTATATATTAATAAGCACATCAGAGATGTGATTAGCACCATCTGTTCTCCCTCAATTTTGAACATGACCACTACAGATTCAAGCCCTTTTTCTTATAAAAAGGCAGAAAAATAAAAGCTTTATTAACTCTCTTAAGTTCATTAACAGCTCCAAGGTTTTATATTGGATGGATGTCATGATAAAGATAATTGCCAGTAAATAACTTTGCTGACTTTAGCCATTCTGATGTCACCATGATATCATGCTGAAAAAATGCAGGGTTCCTAAGCTTTATTCATGTGATAATTGTAACAAGTGAAAAGGTTGCTAAAGTTCAGTGATAAATATATCATTTTTTAATCATCAGTGATAATCCGACTGTTGACAACATTAGCAGTTCAAGGACCTGTGATTGGAGTCCCAGCTACAAACTTGTGCATTCTTACTAAGATACTGCAACAATCGAGGAAAAGTCATTGCTTAGTTTCTAAGCGCTAGTGAAAGACTTGTTTAAGAAAATATTTTTAAAATCCTTTTTGAGAACAGACCGTGACACGATTTTGGAAAATATTTGATAGGGCTTTTCGAAATAATGTTGCACAACATGAAACTGATGTGTGCAGTTTTGCTAAGCTGATCCAGGTCAGCGTTCACTCCACAATTAGAATTAAAATGCTTTCAAACTTAACCAGAGTGCTGCATGTACATAGTTGGAATTGCTTTCTTGCTATTAAACAGCATTTTCAAATGGAGCATTGCTAGATGATTAACTTTGGCTTTTTTTATTTTAATGTATATGTAAATTCACTGAGTGGGTGCACTCCTGAAAGATATTTATAGTAGCATCTTTGAATAGGGAACAAAGGTGAGCTCGGTGCAGCTAATCAAAGTGGAATGCTAGGTGATTACAATGCTGGATGAACATTGCATTGGACCTGAGGAAGGATTGATAGCTGGGGAAAAGGTTGACAGCCTGAGAGATTGAAACAACTACCTGGCAGAGGAACAAGCCTTCATGGATGAAAATAATTATCAAGATAAATAGTGGTTGGAGCTGTTGAAGAAGAGAAGCCCGGGGAGTGAAGGCTGGGGATTTTAAGAAGGGTCCTGGGAGATAAATAGTGGCTGAAAAAACAGACTAGTTGGAAGGACTAAATGGAATTAAGAAAAAGGGGAGGTATAAAACTGAGTATAGCGTAGTGAAAGAACTATAGGACACTTTTTCTGTGGTAAAGTCAATATATATTGTTATTAAAAGACATTAGGGAAGTGACAAGGCTAAAGATAACTTTGATTAAAGGATGGTGATATGATGCTGTTGTAACATTGTAGACTTGTGATACGTTTAGTATTACACCCTGAGCAGAATTTGGAGAATGGAAGGGTGGGGGCATTGGGGTTGTAGTTTTCTATTCCAGAAAGCCAGGTAGTGAAGGATAGAATTGAAGCCAATCTTTACACATACACATTACAAAAATGCACCCCCTAACTGAAGTATTTTTCAGTCTTTTTTAAAATTCATTCACGGGATGTGGGTTTCGCTGGCTGGGCCAGCATTTATTGCCCATCCCTAGTTGCCCTTGAGAAGGTGGTGGTGAGCTGCCTTCTTGAACTGTTACAGTGGTGTAGGTATGCCCACAGTGCTGTTAGGAAGGGAGTCCCAGGATTTTGACCCAGCAACAGTGAACAAACGGTGATATATTTCCAAGTCAGGATGGTGAGTGACTTGGAGGGGAACTTCCAGGTGGTGATGTTCCCATCTATCTGCTGCCCTTGTCTTTCTAGATGGTAATGGTCGTGGGTTTGGAAGGTGCTCTTGAAGGAGCCTTGGTGAGTTCCTGCAGTGCATCTTGTAGATGGTATACACTGCTGCTGTGCGTCGGTGGTGGAGGGAGTAAATGTTTGTCGATGTAGTGCCAATCAAGTGGGCTGCTTTGTCCTGGATGGTGTGTCAAGCTTCTTGGGTGTTGTAGGAGCTGCACTCATCCAGCAAGTGGGGAGTATTCCATCACATTCCTGAATTGTACCTTGTAGATGGAAGACAGGCTTTGGGGAATCAGGAGGTGAGTTACTCTTTGCACGATTCCTCCTAGCCTCTGACCCGCTCTTGTAGCCATAGTATTTATATGGCTAGTCCAGTTCAGTTTCTTGTCAATGGTAACCCCCAAGAAGTTGATAGTGATGGTAATGTCATTGAACATCAAGGGGTGATGGTTGGATTTTCTCCTGTTGGAAATGGTCATTGCCTAACACTTGTGTGGCGCGAATGTTACTTGCTACTTGTCAGCCCAAGCCTGGATATTGTCCAGATCTTGCTGCATTTGGACATGGACTGCTTCAATATCTGAGGAGTCGCAAATGGTGCTGAACATTGTGCAATCATTAGCGAACATCCTCACTTCTGACCTTATGATGGAAGGAAGGTCATTGATGAAGCAGCTGAAGATGGTTGGGCCGAGGACACTACCCTGAGGAACTCCTGCAGTGATGTCCTGGAGCTGAGATGACTGACCTCCAACAACCACAACCATCTTCCTTTGTGCTAGGCATGAAACCAACCAGCGGAGAGATTTCCCCCTGATTCCCATTGACTCCAGTTTTGCTCGGGCTCCTTGATGCCACACTCAGTTAAATGCTGCCTTGATGTCAAGGGCAGTCACTCTCACCTCAGCTCGGGAGCTCAGCTCTTTTGTCCATGCTTGAACCAAGGCTGTAATGAGGTCAGGAGCTGAGAGGCCCTGGCTGAACCCAAATTGGGCATCAGTGAGCAGGTTATTGCTAAGAAAGTGCTGCTTGATAGCACTGTTGATGACCCTTTCCATTCCTTTACTGATGATCGAGAGCAGACTGATGGGGCGGTAAATGGCCAGGTTGGCTTTGTCCTGCTTTTTGCATACAGGACATAGCTGGGCAATTTTCCACATAGCCGGATAGATGCCAGTATTGTAGCTGCACTGGAACAGCTTGGCTAGGGGCGTGGCAAATTCTGGAGCCTTCAGTACTATTGCCGTAATATTGTCAGGGCCCGTGGCCTTTGCAGTATCCAGTGCCTTCAGCTGTTTCTTGATATCACATGGAGTGAATCGAATTGGCTGAAGACTGGCATCTGTGATGCTGGGGACCTCTGGAGGAGGCCTAGATAGATCATCGACTTGACACTTCTGGCTGAAGATTGTTGTGAATGCTTCAGCCTTATCTTTTGCACTGCTGTGCTGGGCTCCTCCATCATTGAGGATGGGGATATTCATGGAGCCTCCTCCTCCAGTGAGTCGTTTAGTTGTCCACCACCATTCATGACTGGGTGTGGCAGGACTGCAGAGCTTAAATCTGATCTGTTGGTTGTGGGGTCGCTTAGCTCTGTCTATTGCTTACTGCTTATGCTGTTTGGCACTCAAGCAGTCCTGTGTTATAGCTTCACCAGGTTGACACCTCATTTTTAGGTATGCCTGGTGCTGCTCCTGACATGCCCTCCTGCATTGAACCAGGGTCGATCCCCTGGCTTGATGGTAATGGTAGAGTGGGACTATGAGATTACACATTGTGTTTGGGTACTCGAACCTGAGTCCCCAGAGCATTACCCTGGGTCTTTGGATTATTAGTCCAGTTACAATACCACTACTACCTCCCCTCTTCTTATTTATAGCACAAGTGAATCCCCAGTTCATGCCCACTACCTACATACAATTAAATACAATTAACATCTGTTATAAACTAATATTAACTAAGATTCTAGTGAGGATTGTTGTAATGGCTTTTTTTTAAACTCTGATTCTCTCCCCCATCCCTAATCCTTAATTTAGGTTTAATTGTAATAAAATAGTTCAACAATATAGGGGAGCATGCTACAACGCATAATAGAATTAAGGGTTTTAAGTGTTTTATAAGATCAGATAAACCTTCAAAACACCAAGGCTGTAAAACTTGTTTGTGTGGCATCCATATTTTTGTTGCTATATTATGGGTGCCATATTATTTCTGAAACAGATTCAGCCTGTACACAGACTTCGGGTGTTTGCCATGCCAAACAACATCTTAGATAGAGCTTTGACATGGCACAGGGAGAGTGTGCTGGAAATACAAAGAGTACGCAGACTCTGATGCCAATTAGTGTGCAATGCTGACGACACCAGCACTGTCATTTTGCAGCTCAACGCTCCAGCTAACTCTTTCTCTTAGCCTCCCACAGATGAACATGTGTTCAGCACCTGTCTGCTGTACCATCAGCATTTCGAACATCATGACAAACTAAAGTGTGGCTGTTGGGTGACAAGGGTTATCTGCTGACCACTCGCTATATAGCTTCACAAACCATGCATACGTGAGGAGGATTCATATACCTAGAGCCACACTGCTACACAAAATGTGATCGAGCGGACCACTGGGTGCTTAAACATTGCTTCTGCTGCCTGGATTGTTATGAAGGAGCCCTACAGTACTCAGCAAAGTTCTTAAAATTCTTAAATCTTAAAATTCATCAGGTCTGCTACAGGCTGCACAACTTCACCATCATGTGCATACAGCTGTTGCCATCATGTATATGGCAAACAGCTAAGAAGGAATAGGGAGGGAGGAGGCAACCCACACAGCCCCCTTTTGGTCGGGCTGTCTGAAATCAAATCATCCAACTGAAATACCACAGAACTTAATCCCAGTTCTCTGTTCACCAACAGCCCCACAATTTACCTTCCCTCTGTTCTGACTTTACGTCCTTTTGGCCTCAAATGCCACAATAAAAGCCACCATAAAACAATCATTCCAAACCAAACAAAATCTTTGAATCATACCATCCAACATGCCATATAAAGATCAACTAGTAACACCTGTACATTTCCTTCCTGCCTGTCTTCTATGTGCCTTTGTGTGGCCTAGTGCTCCTAAGCAGTGCTAATGGAGTGGTTACAGTGTGGCGGGTGGAAAGCTGCTGATTTTCAATGGTGGTCACTACTGGGGGCCTCAAGCAGTTCAGGTCCCAGAAGGCCCAGCTTCAGACTGCACATCTGGGCTGGATGGCTGACAGGCAACAGCCAGCACACTGACAGAGCGGCAGGGTTGGGAGGATGAATTGCTGCCTGTGAGAGGGCAGCAGGTTCATGCACTATGGAGCCCTGACACTTCCCCTGGGGCAATATCTCAGAAATCCTAGCAATGTGTTGGAGGGCAGGTTGCTGGGCTGCTGTGATACCCCGCAAGCCTCTTTGCACACTGGTGTCCGCAGTTATGATGGCAGCAGTCTGAGCTTGGATGGCTGCAAGCTAAGTTTACATAACTTCAGCCTGAGCTTCTGTTGCAGCACCCAAATATTTGGTGACTTCTGCTTGTGCTGTAATGAAAGCTAAGATGCCAACCATCATGGATGGGTTTGCAAGTGTTCTCGTGCAGTTAGCCACCGGATCCATGTTGGAGAGGATTGGCTCCAAGCTCTGTACAAAGCCCCGTGCCAAGTTGGTGTGGACTCGCTAGGGCTCATTAATGCCACACTTGGTCAAATGCGGCCTTGATGTCAAGGGCAGTCACTCTCACCTCACCTGTCTCATCTGCTACCTTGTCCTGTAAGAAGGAAGGAAATGTGTATGTTAGTGAGTTTGGTACAATCTGTTTGGGTGATGTAGCTGTCATAGTTGAATATCTGGCAGTGTGTGCAGGCCACAAAATGTGAGTATAATGCTTATAGCAGTGCTAAGTAAGTGAGGGTGACACAAATCTAATAATAAAAGCAAAATACTGTGGATGCTGGAAATCTGAAATAAAAACACACAGCACAGACTGAAGGAAGTACTCAAGCACATGCCAGGGAGATGGTGGAGGGGGTTGAGGGAAGTGGCCACGCACTTGGAAAAGCTGGTCAAAAGTGAGCGTTCTTCCGCAGCTGAGACCGGTAAGCAGCAGCTCCACTGACATACGTGGAATCGGCCCTCTGAAGCTTTTCTACCTTCTCCGCAATACAAAAGCATGAAAGTGCCACCTAATGCTCCAGAACTTGTCACTACTCGGGCACAGACTGCAAATTAATGTGCGCTTAAGGGGCAGCAGAACAATTGGCTGACTGAGGAAGTTGTAGAATCCCCTTGCGAAAGCTGGCCACGGTGATGTCACTGGTGGAGGTGCTCACAGCCCATTACAATGCCTTTAATAAAGCTTGGATCAGTAATCCCTCATGGTTCAAGCTAACATTGCAGCCTTGCAGTGAGAGTTAGGAGAATGCCTGCGCCTGAGCTGAGAGCACAGCATGCAGTCCGATGGGCAAAGCTGCCACTAATTGGTCAAGTGGAGTGGGGCAGTGGTGGGTGGGGTTTCAGACAGCCAATGAGCGCACTACACATTGGACATCCAATTGGTGGCCAGCACTCTCTGTGATGTGGGAAAGGCCTTCAAACTTAACCAAGAGAGATTTTTATGCTAACCCATGCATCTCTCTCTTTGATCCTGCAGGAGGAAAACATCAGGATCATGGAGCCTGGTGATTTAGCGGTATGCCTCATGGCTTACAGGGAGCTAAGAAGAAGAAGAGTGTGGCAGAGGTGCCTGGCTTGGAAAAGGCAGAAGCAGCTCCCTCAAGATGAAGAGGCAGCAGGGCCTGCTGCACACACAGCTGAAGATCTACAGTGAGCCATCTCTAGTAGGTGCCTCGCTAGACCCAGGCTCTATAGACAGCGCTTGTCAAACCTTCACTTGACTGAGAATCAGTATCGGCAAAGACTGCGCGTGTCTAGGGAACTGGACGGTCACTTATGCCAACTGCTGCAAGATTTGGCGCTATGGGGACATGGTGGATATACACAGCCAGTGTCCATGAACATGACTGTGGGGCACAATTTTTATTCCAGTGGCTCCTTCCAGGACTGCACAGGTGACCTGTGCGGGATCTCGCAAGGCTCCGTGCACATGTGTATCCAGGAGGTCCTGGGCACCACCTTCACAAAGGAACAGATCTTCGTGCATTTCGCCCAGGATCAGGAAAGCCAGGAAGGAAGAGCGCTGGGATTTGCACAGATCACTGGATGTCCTCAAGTGCAGAGTGCCATCGACTGCATTCACGTGGTGCTTAGATCTCTATGGCAACAAGCAGTCAAAAACATCAACCACAAGGGCTTCCACTCACTGAATGTTCAGCTGGTGCACGACCACCACAGACACACCCTACAGGCCTGTGCACAATTCCCAGGGAGTGTCCACAACTCCTACATCGTCAGCAAGTCTCAGATGCCTGACATTTTTAAGGTTCAGAGAGGCTGAAGGTTTGGTTCCTTGGGGACAAAGAATACCCAGAGAGGACGTGGCTGATGATGCCCGAGTGGCCGCATCAGACTGCATCAGAGCGACGGTACAGTGGGGCTCATGCCGCGACCTGGACTTTGGTGGAGCAAATAACAGGCATTTTGAAAATGAGGTTCCTGTGCCTTAAAAGGTCCGGTGGAGCACTACGATGCAGTTCCCAGAGGGTGTCGCGCATTATCGTAGCTTGCTGCACACTCCACAACCTGGCGCTGCAACGGAGGGAAGGACCTGACTGAGAAGGAGATGGAGGAGTTGCAAGTCTCTGATGAGAAGACATCGAAGGGGATGATGGTGATGAGGTCCTCAAAGTTAAGGATGCCGGCGATGAGGCCATTGCACTGGTCAGATAAGGCAGAACTACTTGGGAGAGCCTCATAGCTGCAAGATTCACGGAGAACGATGACATGCAGTGAGGACACGCCATAGATCTTCACATAATATCTGACTCCTGTCTGGCTGAGGGCAGCTCGCTTGCGCTCTGTGATCAGGGTCATATCATATAGATGCAGCTGTGACCTTTAAACATACTTGATCATTTGTCAGCCTTCAGCACCTGACCCCTTCAGGAGCACAGCGTCACTGGTCACAGATGCTGAAGAGATGGGGGCCAGCCTCACCTTAAAGGTGCTGAGAGCACACAGAAAGAATGACGGAACTCTGTGACCCCTGCCGCGACATTCTGGCAGCAATGACAAGCACCATCGAGGTGCAAGAGTCACTAATGTGTCCAGTGAATGTTAAGCTGGACCATCACTTTGGTCTGAAGATTACATACAGCACAGGGAAGAGGCCCTGGACTGAGACACCTGCCTTTATCTTGTGCAAGTACCAAGGTTTCATGCCTGAGTGACATGAACACTGTTCATCATAACAAGGAACCATAGACATGCAGACATTCTGAGGAGATTATTTACAATAGTGAACATTACGTACAAGTGATTACCACCTGTGCACAGGCTGTGCAGCTACATCTTCTTAATCTTCCTAACCCTGCCACTATGCCTTGGTGCTACCCTGACAGTAGAGGTGGAAGCAGCCTGCCGACTGCTATGCCCTGTCTGTGATGACCTTGGTGGGCGTCCTCTGGAGGTCTGAGACCTGGAAGGCCCCAGCCTGCTTTTAGGGTCCTGCTATGTGGCAGTGACACTCTCCTCAGCCTGTGGAGCTCAAACTGCTGGGGTCACAGGAAGAGGGGATTCAAATGGGCCAGGCACTCCCGGAGTCACCTTGTTGGAAGACCCTGGGTTACCCAGAATGAAAAAACAGTAAAAACTGGAAAATAAGGCTATTGGTCTGAACTGGTCTTGTCTACCTTAAAATGGAACACCAGTAAAAACTGGGAAATAAGAGTCCGAACTGTTTTTTCCTTCTGGGTGTGCAGCTGCTGATCCTCTTCACTATGGGTGCCTAAGGGCCCCTGGCTAACTCCTTGAGGAGAAGGGGAAGCTGGATTGAGATCGAGCTTCCCCACAGCCCTCTCATGTTGACACTGCTGGAGGCCAACTATGACATGACCGAGTCCAGGTGCTCCTCATCTGACTTGGACTCAGCAGATTTCTGGCCTGCAGTGCCGGGGACCTGGGAAGTCCCTGCCGCCGCCTGCTGTGGATCAGACAGTGCAACGTGCTCACCAGATTGTGACCTAGAGGCTACTCTAGAACTAGGTCCCACTGAGGTGTGTATCTGCGCTGGTGGAGGATGTGGGTGAACGCTGTGATGGGTCTTCAATTAGGGTGTCATCAGATTCTTCTTCCAAGGTGTCTTTGGGGCATGAGTCGAGGACCTGGTTCATGGACTCCCTCGGCTGTTTCCCAGGTGTGCCTGTGAAAGCAAGGAGAGATAACTAATGCATGGCAGGGGACTGCGGAACAGGGGAACTCACTCTCAGCTTAGTTGTCTAATGGATGTTGCACTGCTGGATCCTCACTTGGTTGAGTGCCACTGATCTCACCATCAGCACAGGAACCATCCAGATAATCGTGGGCTAGCTGGATGGCTTTATTTTCAAAATTGGGAGGACCTTGATGTCAGGCATTCCTCCACCAGCCTGCGACCTCTCCCGTTTGTTGTGTGCCAGCTTTTCCTGCATGAAGACAGATGGAGAGAGTGTAATAGGACGCCTACCAGGCCAGATGAGAAGGACGCCTGGCATGTGTGGGTGGTGAGTGGTGCCACAGATGGGATGAGGACACGATCCGCAAGACAGATGAAGGTGTGTGTGAGAGAGTGAATGGTGATGTCCCTTGAACTAAGATCCCTGTGGATATGTGATGGGTTTGCCTGTGAGTTGAGACGGATGAGAAGAGTGGCTTACCCGGCCAGAATAGAGGAGATCATTCATCCTCTTTTCGCACTGGATGACTGTCCTCTTTTGCAGGGCATTGGCACTGACCACTGCTGCCATCACCTCCCATGCTGGAGGTGACCTTGTTAGCTGGCCTTTGCCCAGAGCAAGGGTAGAAGACGTCATGGTGGGCCTCCACTGCATCCAGTAGGCATCCGAGGAAAGCATCGCTAAATTTGGGGGCAGCATGTTTCCTCCCCTTGGCAGCTATGACTTTCTAGCAGCTTTCGATCCCACAGAGAAAGCTAGCTCAGTGCAGGGGTGCCATTTAAATAAGGCATCTGGGTTATTGAAGGCCTGAGGTGATGGCGGGGTGGGCGAATCAGAGATTGCCTCATCTGTGATCTGGTGTATTTGCTGGGAATGAGTTATTAATGAGGTAGGTAGTACCAGGAATGTGACGATATGTCCCAAAAACCTGGCGGGTAAAACCACTTTTTTCCCACCCGCTACCGCACTTAGTGCAAATCTGGAACAATCAACCCTTCGTGTATTTGGATTTCCAAAAGGCATTCGATAAAGTGTCACATATGTTGGGGGTGACATATTAGCATGGATAGAGGACTGACTAACCAACAGGAAACAGATTCAGGATAAATGGATGAATTTCAGGTTAGCAAATTGTTCCCAATAGAGTGCTGCAGCAATCAATGCTGAGGCTTCAACTATTTATGACCTATATTCATGACTTGGATGAAGGGCACACTATATTGTGGTCAAATTTGCTGACTATATTAAGATGAGTAGGAAGGCAGGTTGTGAAGAGGATACAGAAGTCTGCAAAGGGCTATAGATAGGTTAAGTGAGTACGTAAAAAATTGGGACATGGGAAAATTTGGGAAAATGTGAGTTTTTCCACTTTGGCAGGAAGAATGGAAAAGTAGAGTATTATTTAAATTGAGAGAGATTGCAGAACTCTGAGGCACAGAGGCACTGCGATGTCTTTGTACATGAATCACAAAAAAGACAGTATGCAGGTACAACAAGTATTTAAGAAGGCAAATGGAATGGTGGCCTTAATTGCAAGGGGGATGAAGTATAAAAGTAGGAAACTCTTGTTACAACTATACAGGGCATTATTAACACCACATCTAGAGTACTGCACGGAGTTTTGGTCACCTTACTTATGGAGGGACATACTTGCATTGGGGACAGTTCAGGTAAGATTCACTAGGCTGATTACTTGGTCGAGGGGGTTGTATGAGGGAAGGCTGAGCAGCTGGGGCCTATACTCAATGGAGTTTAGACGAATGAGAGGTGATCTTATTGAAACATATAAGATTCTGAGGGGGCTTGACAGGGCAGAAGCTGAAAGGATATTTCCCCTCACGGAGG
Source organism: Cetorhinus maximus (assembly GCF_964194155.1). Classification (NCBI taxonomy): domain Eukaryota; kingdom Metazoa; phylum Chordata; class Chondrichthyes; order Lamniformes; family Cetorhinidae; genus Cetorhinus; species Cetorhinus maximus. The sequence goes on along the minus strand of NC_135897.1, from coordinate 55,922,184 downwards.
ATTCTAACACTAGGGGCACAGTTTCAAAATAAGGGGTCTCCAATTTAAGATGGAAATGAATAGGAATTCTGTCTCTCAGAGGGTCATTGGTGTTTGGAATTCTCTCCCCCAACAAACAGTGGAGGCTGTGTTGTTGAAAATATCCAAGGCAGAGTTAGACAGATTTTTGATTGACATGGGAGTCAAGGGTTATGGGGGACGGGCAAGAACATGGAGTTAAGGCAATATCAGGTCAGCCATGATCATATCGACTGGCAGAGCAGCCTCAAGGGACCAAATGGCCTACTCCTGCTCCTATTTCTTATGTTCTTATGAAATGTTAACTCTGTTTCTCTCTCCACAGATGCTGCTAGACCTGCTGAGTATTTCCAGCACGTTCTGTTTTTATTTTATGAATCTTTGAATGTAAGATATGAGCCATGTGAACAATTAGCACTAGTTGCATCAGATGTTGGTACCTCCCAGTAGTTCTGTGATTAATTTATCAGATCAGGTTGCAAAGTGTAGATCAGCATCCAATACACTTGAAACTTTGGAAGAAGGTATTTTCGTTCTGCTTGTACATTATCTTGGGTGGATGATTGATGAGGATGTGATCCATTGGGCCAAGTGTGAAGCTATTGACTCAGTTGGCAGGAGATGGCATTTGAAGATGTATTCAGAGACTTCTGCGAGATTATTGAACTTCTTGCAACACTACATCCAGGTCCTTGGGGCTACATCGTTGGCTTTGACCATGATGGCTATCTTGCTTCATTGCCTTTGTGGTGCCTAACTGGAAGACCTCTTGGCCCACTGTTGTCAGAGGGCATCTTCCTTCTTCTCCACCTTCTCAACCAAAACCTCCAACGCCACATCTATGCTCTCTCCCCTGTTCCACCATAGTCACGCTTCCTGCAGGTCTGAAAGGTTTCCCCAGCCATTTCCAGCACCTGATGCAATCGGGAAGAGGTGGTGGCTGGTTTTAAGTAGCCCGGGCCAGCTTTAATGATGCTAACCTCACACAAGCTTTGTCCTCCTGCTGAGGCATACTACCGATCAATTGTTTAGAGGTGGGCTACCTGCTGCAATCATTTACATGTGCGGTTGGCATCTAGTTTGCGAGCTGCCTGCATCGGAAGGAATGGGTATGGGTTAATCCCAAGTAATGATTCTCATGCCTCTTTTGTAGGGGTCTTTGTCTCCTCCCCCCCCTCCCCCCACAAGACTACACATACAAAGACCCTGATAACAGTTTTGTATGAAAAAAACAAACTTCTATTTCACTATCCTACTGCATTATACAGGTCTCTGAGTTCAACTTATTGGTTTATATCTTTTGCCATTGTTACCTAATATTACCACTGAATAAGACATTATCTTCTATTATAGCAGCCAAGCTTGTCAGAAGAATGAGAAGCTGAGGCAAGTATCCTATTTATTCATTTTGATTGTTCTTGATCTTGTATAACATTCATGAAAAACAGATTGTTTACTTAAACGTAGTTCCTCTAGATCATAAGGACTTCAATGAAGACAATATTTATAGCAATAAAAGTGTTGTTGTCTGAAAGCAAATACATAGTAACCAATCACAATGCTCTATAAAGATTCATGTGATCCATCATTTGATGACTCCTGATGTATAGGAACATCCATTTTGTGTCAACTTAACCCATGAACTAGTTTATCACCTGAAATTTCAGCATTGTTAAAGCTTGTTGACAAATATTTTTGATACCACTGTCAACTTAGCAAATAAATCACTCCCTGCCATCGCATTGCAAATTATTCCAAGGAAACCCAGAAAGCAAATGAAATTGTTATTCACTGTGGAATTGGTCACTAGTTCATGCCTTCATATGCAAAGATTTAAAGGTCAAATGGATTCTGCTGAATTGTTCTGCAATTCCTCAGTTATAAAATAAGTGAAGTTAACAGCAAAATCTGCACAAATCTCAATATTTTCTTCGATATTAAAAGCAATGCTCCTGCTGTACATTAACACATATGAAAGGGTAAATATTTGATAAAAGACAGATACTTCTCCAAATAAAATAATATTATCAATGACGGCACCGAAGTATAAAATCAATTTCTTCAATAACTGAGGGTTTGATATTCAACATTTAATAAAAACCTTTATAAAAGCTGTCCAACATAACCCAATTGCAGAATCTATATTGCACCACAATCAGCTATTTTTTTTAACATATCATCACTAGGAATTATACATTTTTTTTCTGGCCTTTAACATCTATGGAATAAAAGTAAAAATGCTGCAACAACTGATGCACAAGCGAATAACCTTTATAAATATTATCAGTCTTCTAATATGTGGATACTGAAATGACAACATTGATTTAATGTTTAGAGGGCATGTATTCTGAAGAAAAATGTATAATTTACAATATTTCTGTTGTCTGGCTGGGCACGATCAGCTGTAAAATTACATAACATTTAAAGCTGTAACGACTCGGGTTCACACAACTAAATTCTTGGGTGAGTTTAACAGTGCCCAGATATGTTTACATAGGGCAAAATTTTCACCTCGGCAGGCAGGTTGTGTGCCCAGCCCGCTCGAGCGTGAAATGATGCGCGATGACGTTGGGCCAACGTCCTGACGTCAATGCGCAGTTGCACGATAGTTCGGCCTTAATAGGCTTTCTAATTGTCGGCGGGCGCGAGCGGGGATTGGCAATGCGCCCGCCGACAATTAGAAGGCCTATTAAGGCAAATAAAGTACTAATTAATTTAAATTTTTTGCTGCCCGTCCAACCTTATGGTTGGCAGGCAGGTGGAAAGGCCAAGCAGCCTTTGTACTTTTTAGGAAACTTCTTCCACGGGTGGGATGAGGTTTCCAACAGCAAATAAAAATAAAATAAAAAATTTTCCATCTCATTCATAACATGGCCCTACTCATGTGACAGAATCACATGAGGGGACATGTTTTTTAACGTTTAAAAATTCTTTATTTTTGTTTTTCAGAACTCTTTGTCTCCCTGTGCCTCAGAGAGCTTTTCCAAAGCACACCCGCGCAAAGTGCCCCGCTCGCCCTGCTCACCCTCCTTCCCCTCCTGCCCCCGCACAGGCAGTGCTGAGCGCTGCAGCACACATTTCACGCAGGGCAGGCCTTCATTGGCCCGCCAGTGTGAAATCGCGGTCCGGCCCTAATTGCCGAGCCGGCCCGACGGAGGGGAAAAATTCTGTCCATAATAATGAAGCTGTGTCACAAGATTATAAGAGCACAATATGAAAACCAATGTCATCCTTTCATTGGGCTGGGTTTTATGCTTCCTCCCATCGGCAGGTTTTGAAAGCAGGGCAGTCATAAATCCAAGCACATGGCCTTCCCACACCACCTACTCGCCCACCCCTAACCTGAATCGAATTTTACAAGGAACAGTGGAGGCCCCTTGGGCCCATTAATTAGCCACTTAAGGGTCTCATCCCACCCCTGCCATTATTTTACCCATGGCAAGGGGAAGCACATGCCAATAGACAGCCTGGCAGCTCTTAATAGGCAGGTTGGGCAAGGGGGGAGACCTTCTTTGTGTCTGTCCTGTACCCATCAGAAGCAATCTCCCCAAGATCACAATTCCCCCTTTACACTCCCCCCGGCCACTCAAACCCTGCCCCCACCCCCAGTTACCCCCATCACCGGGGCCTGCCAACCTGTCCTTGGCAAAATATTCCCACCTACCTTGGCGACCAGCTCCAGCGGCAACCTTCATTGGGGAATGCCTGTGGTTCTAGCAGTGGCCACTGCTCCCACCTGGTGCTGCTGGGCCCCAGAGTTGGCCAGGAGTCCAACGGATGGAAATCCCACCTTGAGCCTATTAGTGGCCAATTGGCTGTTAAATGACAGCAGGGCAGCCATTTTTCCCATGCGTGGGCTCCCCACAAATTTTTTTAGCTGGGTGGGGGGCGGTGGGGGGGAATTGCACGGCGCCCCATAAAATCAAGTTCATTGTTTTAAACTCACGGTGAAATTTATTGGATAGCAGTGAGGCAAAATTTTCATCCTACTTATAAACAATATTTTCAACACACTCAAATTTCGTGCCAACCTGTCTTGTGACAGAGAATCCTTTTCCTTCTTTTTCCTGCTCAATTCAATTGGTTCATTGCTGATGAACAACAACGAATAGTCATCTGAACACGAAATGTTAACTCTGTCTTTCTCTCTACAGATGCTTGTCAGACCTGCTGAGTTTTTCCAGCAATTTCTGTTCTTGCTTCAGATTTCCAGCATCCGCAGCATTTTGCTTTTAACAACTAATAGTCGTTGTTTTAGACTTTGGTAACTTCCAAGAATTCTGTGATTAATTTATCAGATCAGGTTGCAAAGTATAGATTGGTATCTAATACATTTGAAAATTTGGCAGTTGGTATTTTAGTTCTGCTTGTACGTTATCTTCAAGGGCAAAACATTGTGAAGAAAAAACGCTGACAGCTTTCATTTTCCTTCCCACAGAGCTGGCCAGTGCTCCATGTCACAAAATATTAAATGCAAAACAATAGAAATAAAATCAATTTTCACAACAACAGTTCTTATGTGGTTACAGTTATCTAACAAGTTGAAGACGTCAAGAACATTTTAGAACATTTTAGCCAGAAATGTTCTGTGATTGACAGCTTTGTTCAACCACCCTAGTCATTGTAATTAAAAGAACGAGCATAACCCTAATAAAAAAAAACTTTTCCCTAGTCTTGCAGATAAAGCAGCATCACAATAAATGTAATCAAGGAACTATAGTAAAACAGAATATATATGCTGAAGAATCTAGGCTTGTTTGTCATGCTGGTGATTGAAGCATTGCAATCTTTCAAGTTCCTTTCAGCAAAGCTCTCAAAGTGAATAGGGTAATTTTGATTCATTACCTTATCACTGTAACACTGCCAAATGCATCTTTGTGACTGTGATTAAACAAAATGTGTATGAAGTTGCAGTCAATTTAAAACCGTTACTTTTTTGAAAACTGTAACTGAAAGAAATTGACAGAACTAATTTTCATTGCACAAAGCTGCAGTAAACTGAAAGACCTACGTGTATTCTTGTCCCCAACGAGGAGGCAGTACAAGAATGGAAGAGCCTACTGCTGCTGGAGACATAGTCCCAGACTTTCAGCACAATGAGAGCCTCTCTGTCATTCCGAAAATAGCTGAACTGCCCAAAAACCGTAAGTCCTGTGCCGCTCCCCCTCACCCCCCCAGCACCCCCACCGCCCCCACCCCCGAACACACACCTCCCATTTTCGCAGGGGAGGGAATCGAGGCATGGCGTGTTTCATGTATGTGTGTTTTGCAGAGGCAGCTGTCCATTTAAATCATCAGCTGTCTCCATTCTAGTCTGATTTTGGTAGCCTAGGAGTGTGGACCCCAATGTGTGCAAAGTAGGCTTGGTAAGAGCAGATCTGAATTTAACGTATTTCTTTGGATAGCCAGGGGACCATTTTGGAGAGGTAGGGTACCCCTGTGTAATTTGCTTAAAAATGTTATTCGCTGCCTAAGAAGAGGCACAAAACAAATTCCAATTATCTCCCCTTAACCCGAGGAAGTGTTAGGATGGGGCTCCTGATCTCACAGGGCAATTATTTTTGCCCCTTCTGACTCATGCACCCAGGTGGCAGGAAGAACTTTGTGCTGGAGAAGGGTGCACAGCGCTTTGCGCGAAGGAATGTAGAAGATGGGCATGGCACCCTCACACATAGAGGCCATAGAAGACAGTCACCCATGAGCAGACAGAGGGCAGAAGGTCAGGAGGAAGAGGCTGCTGCCCCACACCAGGAAGGAAGAAGAGGAGAGACAGGGCAACCAGGAATTACCCTGTGGGCAGGGTGTAAAGAACCAAGACATCCTCAATATGATGGAGAACCAGTGCAGAATGTGACTGAGGCTAAGCCATGAAGTGGTGACAGGCATATGTCATATAGTCCTGCAGCAACTCAAGCCACAATCCATCGACCCCAATGTTCTGGCAGTGGCTGTGAAGGTAACAGTCATTCTCAACTTCTGTGCCTCAGGATCTTTCCAGGGATCATCAGGAGACCTGTCTGGTATATCCCAGTCAGCAGCAGCACAACTGCATTAAGGTTAACTAGTGCCATGTTTACTTTTATGAGGGTCACACTAATTTCCCTGTAGATTTGATGTCTCAGACGCGGAGAGCCACGGCCTTTACCCAATTAGCAGGCTTCCCTCAGGTGCAAAGTGCTATTGGTTGCACCCGTGCTGCCTTAAAGGCCCAAACTCAAAATGAGGATATCTTTGTCAACCGGAAGTCCTTCTACTCAATCAATATACAGGTGGTTTGTGACTACTTCCTGTGTGTGCCAGGTTTCCTGGCAGCTGCCACATCATCTCATGCATGAGGAGCCCATAACTGCACAACAACAGCTCTTTGAAAGAACTTATGCACCATCCATTCCGGCCAATGGCCCAATTTCTGACACGGGAACCACATGTGACATTCCATATACCTCTGCTTACCACACAAAGCACATCCTGTGACACTTAGAAGGCAAATGCAGCCAAGGTTGTGGGCACAGCAGATGCCCAATAATACCTGCATGATACATGGCTTGTCGAACTGCGAAGCCTACACCTAGGCCAATGTGTAACACTGTAGTGCAGATGAATGCCTTGCATCCAGCGCTCATGCCTGAGATGCACCTGCTGCCCAGCACCTGTCTGTGGAGTCTGATCATTGAGCCTCCCTTAAAAGCAAGCTGGGATGGGCAATGAAAGCTACAAGGAGCATCTCAGTGCTTGAGCCTTTGAGCATTGGAATCTTAAGTGATACAGCAGAGAAGGAAGAAGCCCAACAAAGCATCACAAATCAGCTGACAACCTTGACCCTGCTAAAGGCGTGTCAAGATGGACCACAACATGTTACCCTCATTCTTATTGGTAAAAACCTTCTTCATAATATTAACATTCGTTTTGAGCTCCCTAGAGTACAAACACACTGAGTCATGTACAAGTGCAGGTAAATATATTCAACAAGTGCTCAAATGTGCTATATACAATGTGAAAAGTGTAACCACAGTGAACCCATTCGTGCTCTAGGTGAAATGGCACCTTTGCTCTCGCATACTCTTACGAAGTGCCCCCCCACCCCCCCTCCCCCGCCCCGCCCCATGTTGCCTTGGAGGAGGTGGAGGCAGGCTGCTTATTTCCCTGTCTAAACAGCAATGTGAAGAAAATGGCTCTGCACAAATGCTTGGCGCCTTGGATGTTGTGGCTGGTGACTCCAATGTAGCATGCAGTGCTCCGTGACCACTGACAGCCCTACTGGTTTCCCCCCTGTTAATCACACTGCTAAGCTGTGACAGTGTGCAGCTGTGAGGGTTGGTCAAGGGTCAACAATGTGGATGCATCCTGGTAGATGGGTGGCCAGAGGGCAAGTGGATGGGCTAATGAGCATGGCACTGTTCATCATTCATCTGCCCATTGAATCTTGGCAGCTACCTACATGACTGCATAATATCTGTACCAGTTAGTGGTGGCAAGATGATGCCATGTCCATGGCTGCGTCTTCTGAATCCACTCCATGCTTTCAGTGGTTCAGTAGACTACACTTTGATTAGGCAGCAACAATTACATTTCTCCCATAGGGATCAAAGCCCACGATGGGCCATCCCTCCAAATTGTTGGACAACATTTACAGCTTTGACCCTCCCCTGACAAGGCAATGACATCTCCTCCGAGTTGCAGGGACTTCACTATAGACAACCAACCTTTCAAATGGGCCTTTCTGAAGGCCTGCTTCTTATCTGTGCCCAAATTGCCAAACCCTGCCTCTAACCCCTCACTACTTCCGGGGTCCCTTGCCTTTACTGTTATTTTAGCCTTGCCCCCCCACCCCCGGAAGTAAGGGCAGCCATTTTTAAAAGCTGGGTTTGCACGGCCTTGAATTCTTCCGTCTCTGCGCACACAACCCTGGTGCAAAATTCTTGGCCATAGTGAGAACAGATTAGCAAGTTAGAATGAATGAAGAGGAAATGAAGTAATGAAGTTAGCAGGCTATGAACAGTTACAGTGTTTGATTGTGTTTGCTTTTCATAAAATAAACCAGCACTAGCAGGTTTATAGCCATGTGGATGTAAACTATCACTAGTTAAACCATAAACATGTAACAAACTGGCTTTAAAATGTTCATGTTTTTCACAATGTGCAACCTCTAATTTACATGGCCTGCTCCATGGGAAATGTATTAATACAGTCTCACCACTTATGCCAATATGTCAGGAACCATTTTTAATTTTGTTAAAACAAGCTGTTTGTTGATGTATGTGGGCATTCAGACATATGGGCCAGGATTTTACAGCCCTGCCATGATATGTCTCCCCCAGGCGGATGCGGCGAACCATTTAAATCTCCATTCAGTTCGGCAGAACCGTAACATCCCACTGGGCGGGAGGGCCGTAAAATCTTGGCCATGTATATTTTGTAATTTAAAATTATTTATATATAAGAAATACTAAACATATACATTTTTACTCCTCAGTGGTGAAAGGCCAAAAATGTAACTTCAAATTCTTGAAATTTATTGTTAAAAAATCTATAAGTGCAGAGTTAGCCTCTTAAAAATAAAATCACAGACACAGAACTTGTGAATTTTAAATTTCTGTACATTTATATTTATTTTGCTCAATATATTTTTTAAAAAGTCATTTAAGGGCAGATTTTATTAAATGTGTTTTATGGAGCAGCATGTACCGCTTATCCAAGTACATAGCTGATGACTAATTGAGAACCAAATGTTTGTAATCCTGCATAAAAGCTAAATGTTTCTTTGTGCATCACAAGGCCAAATATTGGCATCATTAGACTCTTCATCGTTTTCAGGTTCCTTGACTTCTTGTTGGCTGCTGCCTTGTTTCTTCTTTACTGAGGAGATGTATATTTTCATCTGCCAGTGCTCCAGATTTGCAACCTCATTAATAGCAAGATTAATTACTCTTCTTTCTGCTGCCCAAGGTATTTATACAGAACCGAATCACCTTCATATTTCCCAGCACAAGCAGCCATGAATGCATACAAGGCATCAAGGGCTAGATTTTTGAAAAGGTCGAGGTCCAGATCAGAGGCGGGCAGGACCACAACTTGCTGCTTCCGGCCTTTGAGTCAGTTCCCTGCCACGATCCCGATCCACAGCCATTTTGAAAGGGGTCTGCTCAGTCTGGATTGGCTGCTCACCAGCACGTGGTGGGTAACCAATTTTAGTTAATTAAATATGATTAAGAGGCCTATTAATGACGCGTACTCACATTGTATTAAGGGTAACATGGTGGGCTCATGGAGGTGGGGGGTGGGGGGGGTGGGGTGCACAATAGATCAAGTGAGAAATAATCCCCCCACCAAACCCCACCTCCCCCCAGCACCCGTAATGACTGCCAGGCAGTCCTCATCTGGACAGGTTGCCCCTCAAGGAACATAGCCAAGAGGCTGTGGCATTTTTAAAAATAAAATAAACTTAATGCTTTGTATCCCTCATTGTCTGCATCCTCAGCTCGTACCTCAGCTGACGTGTTGCTGATCTCTGGGTGTTGGAGGGCCTCCCATTGCCCCTCCAGCATCAGGGGGCTGGCCTGCTGGCCCTGAATGGACAATGAATCTGCTCCCCGGCCTTTAATTAGCTGAAGCTTTGAAAATCACGGCGGTCGAGTCTAAAGTGTGCTGTGCGGGTCGGACCCAGCCTGCCAAGTCCGGCTCCTGACCCCTCATCAAAAATTTGGCCTCAAGTCTCAGAAAAAAGCCAGCAATTTCAAATTGAATTGTTAAGCCAATGACCAAGTTTTTTTTTAAAACAAATTGTGCAACACCCTTAGTGAGATTTCCATAAACCCTTCCTCCACGGAGTGCAACTGGTACAGAGTGGAATTACTGCGAGTTCGGTGAGAAGGGAGTGAAATTTTAAATTTTAAGGGTTAACCTTTTATAAAATCTGGTCCTGCCTTCTTGCAATTTAAACTATATTGGCAGGGGACTGATAACCTGGGGTCAAATTCAGAGCAGGCAATGGGAGATTTTTTTTTGTAACACAAACTTTTATTTACAAGAACACAGAGGCAAGAACAGAGTACAATTTTCACAGCATGTTTGAGTCAATACTGCTACAGTTCCTCTACTCCCCATCCATTTTTGGCCTCCACACCTAAAGTTCTTTGATGATCTTGGGGTCCTCTATCCTGAAGCCATGTTTAAGGTAGTTTACAAACTTAGGCTCCAGCTTGGGCAGGCCAACCCCTTTTTCCACTGAAGTTCTTCAACTTGGACTTGATTTCTTCAACAGCCAATGGTGTCTTTGGGATCTTGGGTGTCTTGGGTTTACTGCTGGATTCTGGTGTCTTTGAGTGCTTGTTAGCTGGTGTGGGTTTGGTGGGTTTTTGCCATTTTGGTTGGGAGTCCCCTTTGTTCCAGCGATAGCCTTGAGTGGAGTTTTCTGAAGAGGCTTTTTTGCTGGGGTCATGTCCTCCTCATCTTCATCCTCCTCCTCATCATCCTCCGTGTCATCTTCATCAGAGTCTTCAACTTTCATTTTTTTCTGCATTATTTTGGATGCGCCAGTAGCTGGTCGCTTTATAGCTCGTTTCAATGTGGTGTCCTCCAGCATGCTGTCATCCTCATCATCAGGTTCCAAATCATCATCATCCAATGCAATGAGGTGTTGGCCACTGATGTACACAGGACCTGCTCCAGATTTGAGTCTGAATGTCACAGGTGGTGCCATTTCAAAGACTCCCAAACTAACCATTGGCTGTACTGACAACTTCAGAGCTGCCAAAGTGATCTTCATGTTCTTGCCTTCAGAATTTAAGCCTTCTGCTTCAACCAGATGCAAGCCATCACTTGCACCAGCACCAAGGCAAACTGTTCTCAGAGAAAGCTGATGCTCAGATTCATCATCATCCACCTCCACCTTGTACTCCTTCTCACCTGCCTTGAGCTCACATCCGAATAAGAAGCTCTGTGATCTCAGGGGCGCTGCACTCTTTAGCTCGCAATCCGCCATCCTGGTGCTTTTCCTGGCCATGGGAGATGAAGAATTAGTGAGTGATCCTGAAAGACAGAAGAAGCACAAGTTAAAAAGTGTATGTGGTAATCTGAGGTGTGATACACCTTTAAGAGACTGAGCAGATTGACCACGTGACTGCCAGACCCAATAGCTGTGTAGCGCAGGCTACCACGTCAATTTTAGTCTAGAGTGGGGTCTGAGTGGAGAAGTACACATTATGTTAATGCTCTGTTGTTTGTGTAAATAAAGAGTATGTGCTTCATTTCATATTGGTCTCTGCATCTGCCATACATTGTAATTGACTTGCCTGCTGACAGATAAGCGCACAACTGGTTCACGAGCAAAGCGACCCATTGTCATAACATAATAACTGGCGATGAGGCAAAACACCACCAGTTGACAACGCCAAGGAATGCCGCAAAAACTCAACCGTACTGAAGTAGCCGTGCCTGCAGGCTGATTGTAAGTACAATACAATTGTAAACCCTCACCATAGTTGTCAAAAACGTCGCCCTCCAATATGCCACAATTTGGCCGCATTGAACAGTTTGATCAGACCACCAATGACTGGACACATTATATTGAACGTCTCGCGTTTTTCTTTTTGGCCAACAACATATTGGGGGAGGAGAAGAGGTGAGCGGTCCTCTTGTCAACATGTGGCAGTAAAACGTACGGCCTAATTCGTAACCTCTCAGCACCCAATGCCCCAGATTCCAAGAGCTTTGATGAGTTGGTGAATCTAGTGAAAGGCCATTTCCAACCAAAACCCTTGGTAACAACGCAGCGCTTTAAATTCAATTCAAGGTGTCGCGCTCCTGGAGAGACAGTCGCTTACTATGTAGCAGCCTTAAAACAATTGACAGGGCATTGAGAGTTTGTGATGTCGATTAATGACATGTTAAGAGACCGATTAGTGTGTGGGATTAACAAAGAGGCCATTCAAAAAAGGTTGCTGCCTGAGACAAATTTGGATTTCAGTAAAGCCCTGGAATAGGCGCTCACAATGGAAAGCACAGTCAGGGACTCAGAAGAAATTAAGGGAGCACAAAATGGTGCCGCCTGTCACGTCGTGGGGGAGGCACCGGTTAGAAATGGCGCAGAAGCGCAGGGCTCTGCGGAAAGGTGGGAAACAGCCGCCATTAACAGACCAGCAAAAAGCAATGGCTTAACGGATAAAAAGCACATTCATAATAGTAGGACTAGAACCAGATAGCCTATAAACGAACAACAATTTAAAAGAACCGAGTGCTTCTACTGCCATTACAATGGGTACATTATGTTATATTGTAAAGAAAGATTGAGGCCAAAGTTCAAAGATCCTGATTCACAGGCCCCTGCCATGCACGAATTATCTTTCCTTGCTTTCGCAGGCACATCTGGGAAGCAGCCAAGGGAGTCCATGAGCCTGGTCCTCGACTGAAGCCTTGAAGACACCTTGAAAGAAGAATCTGATGACACCCTAATTTGAAGATCCATCACAGCGCTCACCCACACCCTGCACCAGCGCAGTGATGTCTCCTTGCCTATGGGTGCTTGTTATAATGAGCAATGTTTGTGTCACTCAGATGTGAAACCTTTGTTCCAGGCCAAGTTAAAGGCAGGTGTCTCAGCCCACGGCCTCTTCCCTGTGCAGTGTGTAACCTTCAGACCAAAGTGATGGTCCGGCTTCACACTCACTGGACACATTAGTGATGCCTACATCTCGATGGGGCTTCTCATTGCTGCCAGAATGCCATGGACAGGTGTCACAGAGTTCTGTCATTCTCTCTGTGTGCTCTCAGCACCTTTCAGGTGGGGCTGGCCCCCATCTCTTCAGTATCTGTGATTGGTGACACTGTGCTCCTGAAGGGGACGGGTGCTGAAGGCTAACAAAGGAACAGGTGCATTTAAAGTTTCACGGCTATGTCTCTTTGGCATGACCCTAATCACAGAGCGCCCTCAGCCAGACAGGAGTCAGACATTCACAGAGGCAATGTGAAGATTTCTGGAGTGTCCTCACTCCATGTCGTCATCATCCTCCTGGAATCTAGTGACTATTGGGGCCTCCACTGCATCTCCATAACATGAATCTGAGCATTGAAGGTATGCGGGCTGCCATCAGCCACACAGGAGTCAAACATTCACTGATGCAAGGTGAGGTTGTCAGGACTGTCCTCATTGCATCTCGTCATCATCCTCCATGAATCTTGCGGCTATGAGGGCCTCCCGAGTGCACCTACCTCGTCTGGCCAGTGCAATAGCCTCATTGCTGGCGTCTCCTTCGACATCCTCCTCAATAGAGAAGACATGCAGCTCTTCCATCTCCTCCTCAGTCAGGTCCTCCCCCCTTTGTAGCACCAGGTAGTGTAACGTGCAGCAAGCAACAAAGATGTGCAACACCCTCGGTGTATTGCTCCACTGGACCTGTCGAGGGACCGGAACCTCATTTTTGAAATGCCTATCGTTTGCTCTACTGAAGTCCGGGTTATAGCATGAGCATCATTATACCATCACTCTGCTGCAGTCTGAGGCCACTGCACAGGCGTTATCAGCCACGTCCTCTGTGGGTAATCCTTGTCCCTGAGGAGCCAACCTTGCAGCCTCTCTGAACCCTGGAAGATGTCAGGGATCTGAGGCCTGCTGGGGATGTAGGAGTCATGGATACTCCATGGGAATCATCCACATATCTGTCGGATGCATTTGTGGTGGTCACACATCAGTTGAACATCTAGTGAGTGGAAAGCTTGCGATTGACGAAGTTGACTGCTTGTTGCCATGAAGATCTGAACGCCATGTGAGTGCAGTCGATGGCCCCCTGCACCTGTGGAAAACCATAGGTCTAAGCAAATCCCAGCTCTCTTGCTTCCTGGCTTTCCTGATCACATACAAATTGCACAAAGTTATGTGCCTTTGTGAAGATGGAATCCATGACCTGGATACAACTGAGCATGGAAGCTTGCGAGATCCCGCACAGGACGCCTGTGGAGCCCTGGAAGGAGCCACTGGCATAAAAATTTAACGCCCCAATCACTTTCACGGCTACTGGCCGTGGATGCCATCCATGTCCCCGTGGCGCCAGATCCTGCGGCAGGTGGCATATGTGATCTGCCAGTTCCCTAGACATGCACAGTCTTCAGCGACACTGGTTCTCATTCATCTGCAGGAATGACAAGCGCCATCTATAGGCCCTGGGTCTAGCAAAGTGCCTATGAGTGACCACTCTCTGTGGATCTTTAGCTGCATGTGCAGCAGGCCCTGCCACCCCTTCATCTTGAGGGAGATGATTCTCCTTTTGCTGAGCCAGGCTACTCTGCTGCTCTCTTCTTCTTCTTCTCTGCTCCCTGGAAGCCATGAGGCATACCGCTAAATCATCAGGCTCCATGATCCTGATGTTCTCCTCTTGCAGGATCAAAGAGAGAGAGAGAGACGTGTGGGTTACCATGTATCCTAAGAACCTCTCTTGGTTCAGTCTGAAGGCCCCTTCACACATGCAGGAGAGTTTTGGCTATCACTTGGATGGCCAGTGTATAGTGTGCTCATTGGCTGTCTGAAACCCCACCCACCTCCACTCTACTCCACTCGACCGATTGGTGGCAGCTTTGGCCACTGGTCTGCATGCTGTATTCTCAGCTCAGGCGCAGCAAACTCTTAACCTGCACTGTAAGGCTGTGCTGTTAGCTTGAACCATGATGGATACAGGTCCAAACCTTAATAAAGCCATTACAAGGGGCTGTAAGCCCCTCCACCAGTGACTACGCCATGGCCACCTTTCCTAAGGGGATTCTACAACTTGCCCAGTCGGCCAATTGTTCTGCTGCCGCCTAAAACGCACATTAATTTGCAGTCCGTGCCTGAGGGGTGAAATGTTCTGGAGCGTTTGGTGGCACTTTCATGCTTTTGCATTGCTTGAGTGGGCAGAAAAGCTTCAGAGGCCCGATTCCCAGCATATCAAAGCTGCTGCAGCTGAACAGCCTCAGTGGTGGAAGAATGCTCACTTTTGACAAGCTTTTCCAAGTGCATGGCAGCTTTCCTCACTCCGCCTCCCCCACAAGCCCCCTCCCGGCATGTGCTTGTGTACTTCCTTCAGTCTGTGCTGCCTTGCCCCCTACCTTCCCTTGGCTGACCCGCACTGGAGCCCTTGCCCTGGCACCACACTGAAAGCCAGCTGGGGAAAAGCAAATTTCCTGCGCTCCCCCGGAATGCGCAGCACCTCTTCCCTGATGTCCTACGGGCGATGCTCGCGAGCTCTGTGCAAGGTAGTTTGCATTCACCCCCGAATTCCCCTTGAAGTTCAGGTCGGCAGGTGCACATCTTTTAAAGGCAGTTCTGAAACACGCTGTTCTGAAGTCAAGCCAATGTGGGTGGTAAATTTGATGTGGGGGGATGATTTTGGTGAGCAAGGCTTATAATGAGATCTTAAAGTATTCAAATTAGTTTCCCAATGTGTGGCGGCGGGAAATGCGGCCCACTATTGACAGGGGGAGCGGACGATCGCAAACTGGTTTGTCTATGGCTTAAAACCGATTTTTGGCCTTCTTGACATTTTGTTCCCCCCCACTCTCCCTTCTCCCCCCACCCCTCCCCCCCTCCCCCTCCCCCCTCCCTTCCCCCCTCCTCCTCCCTCCCCCTCCCCCCATCTCCCCCTCTCCCCTCCCCCCATCTCCCCCTCTCCCCTCCACCCATCTCCCCATCTCCCCCTCTCCCCTTCCCTCCCCCCCCTTCCCCCCCTCCTCCTCTCTCCCCCTTCCTCTCCCCACCCCCCCCCCCCCCCCGTCTGCCATGACACCCAATGCCAACAGGACCAGACAATTCAGCCTTTGATTTTTTTTTTCAACGGAGCTCAGCTGCCACTTGTTATGGCATCGACTCTGAACCCAGGCTGGCCACAGTGATTAACTAAACGGACTCTCTGATTGATTAATGGCCTAAAGATTTTTAAAGGCTAGTTCAACCTTAGAACCGAATTTGTTCTCACCCTTGCTAGGTTTTTTGACTCTGTAATCAATGGGGATTCACAATGGATCTCCACATGCTCTGGTGAAGCCCTTTAGCTGCACAGTGGATTTTTCTTCTGCCCTTCAGCCTCCATGTGTGTAATGGAGCTTCTTTTTAGGCAATCTCCAGCTGTGTCTTCGGTTCAGGTGCACTTCAGTCAGGTTATGATGCTGTTCCTTTAGTTTTTCAGATTCCAGGTCCTTCACCAGCTTCTTCAGTTCTAGGTTCATTCATTATTTGCCACCATGTAGTGAGAGTTTGTTTGTTGTCTCACTCAGAGGTCTGGAGTCTTGTGTGGTTCAACATTAAGGGCAGAGTTTTTCCGTCGGTGAGCTGGGGGCGGGGCCTGCTCGCCGATGCGAAAATGATGCTGGATGATGTTGGGGGGAACCCCTGACGTCATCCCGCCCCATTTAAATATTCAGGAAGTCAGGGGGACAGTGCGATCAGCTGTCCGCCCGCCGACCTGTCAATGGCCAATTGAGGCCATTGACAGGATAATTAAAACAATTAAAGGCTCTGCCCGTCCAACCTTAAGGCTGGCGGGCAGGCTAGGAGCCCCAGCAGGTTTCTGAAAAAACATGAAACCTCATCCACTGGCGGGATGAGGTTTCATGTCTGTTTTAAAAAAGTTTAATAAAGTTTTTGTAATATTTATTAACATGCCCCATCTCATGTGACATTGCCATATATGGGGGACATGTTAATAATTTTTTTATTATTCGATTTTTGAAGTTTGAAACACTGTCAGTGATCTCCCTGAGGCAGCACTTAGTCTCAGGGAGACGTACGCTCTTTCGTGCCCAAGCGCGAAAGAGCGCACTCTGACAGTTGGGGAACTCCTCCCCCACAATACAGGAAGTGCATAGCGCTTCCCGTTGGGCGGACCGCTGGGTGGGTCTTAATTGGCCCGCCCACTTAAAATGGCGGCGGGGCCCGTTTCGGCGGCGGCGATCGTCTGCCCGCCCGCTGCCGAGCCGGTGGGGCCCGCCTGCCCATCAAGGGCAAAATTCTGCCCTAAGTGTTTATTGTTAACACATAACTATATACATATCCATGGTATAGCCCTGACTAGATACTATCTCCATGCCAGCTTCTGCTAGACTATTACTGTACTCAGTCCAAGATCATGTGACTATCTACATCATACTTGGTCGGCACTGCTCCCTAGTCCTACACTTAGCCTTGCTATGCCAAACACCCTTATACTACATCAACAGATTTCCACCAGCCATTTTGGATGCTATGAATCTGGAGAAGGTTCTTTTCTGGATTTTTCAGTCCATTGCTTTGCTGTATGATACATATCCTTGAACGTTCTCAAGTCAAGTTTACATTTAATTCCAATCTCTGTCTTTACTGAAAGTAAACAATGATTGGCACTCGGAGCACAGTTAATTTATAGGCCTAATAAGTATGCGTCTCACACACTCATTTTTCACAAATGAAGATAAGGGCCAATCAACATAACTGGTAATAAAAGAAGGCCTTTAGTACTGTTAAGAACTTTAAAATGTTGTTAAATTAGGTGTGACAGAATTTATGCTGACATTGACATACACAGCATTTGTTATAAGTGTGCCGGCAAAAGACTGGGCCTGCACTTTTTCACCTATACATATTTGGTGTATCAACTTAACTGAGTTTTGTGATAGGACTTGGATATACAATGGGGATAATTCCATGCTCCATGGGATGCTGTGCTCACAAGTAGTGCAGGTCCGAAGAATTAGTGCAACACCATCACAAGTAAAGCCCTGCAGCCTGACAAGATCTTTTTGCAATGGCTTGACAATTTAAGAGGATTCCAATACAAAGGTTGCACATGTATGGAGACTGACCCTCAAGCTGGAATTTTTAACTTCTGCAATGGATTGATTGCCTATACAACCCACTCAGTTTAACTTTCTATTTAGTGCAATTATGCTGCAATTTTAGCACTGGTCTGGTGTGAAGTGGTTCATATCAAAATTATATTTGCAATGTGAATCCAAAGTCAGGGTCCAAACTGCCTTTTGAGCAAAGTGGAAAGTGACTCCCTGGAGACACACCACGAGGTTTAGACACTGAATGGAGTGTAACTTCAGCCTGGTGTCAAATCCGATTTACCAAACGCTCAAAGGTTTGGACCCCAGGCACCTTTTAAACCTACCTGACCTTAATTTAAATGTTTAGAGTGTAGGTATTCTCTCCTTCCTAGTCTTCAAATATTTACATTTATCAACTATTGGGAGAGAGGTCTGTCCACGTGCATATCTAAGCATGTGCATTGCTGTCTCCTGAGCAGTATGATTAGAGTTCCAGCCAGACAGGAGCCAAACAATGTAAACACAGCACTTCCTGGCTGAAACCCGAACTGCAGCTATTGGCCTCAGATCAGTAGCTGCAGTGTAAATGCATCCTTAGAGAGTACCTTGGTCTCAATTCATACCACTGATACTGCCCCTTTGAGGACAACACATAAATGGCATTATGATGCCATTTACTGTGGAGACTTTTCTTTACTTACAAATCCTTTATTCCACTGAGCTCTAAATAGTCCCCATATCACTTGCAGTAGTTTTGTTTTTTTTTGTTAACCCATGACTTGGTAAGAATATAGCTTTTTAAATTTCCTATGCAAAATCAAAGTTTTGGTGTGTCAGACATACATTTAAATGAAATCTATAATATTCGACAACTGTTTACTCGTCTGAATTATTGGTCTATACATTCCATTTCATTCAAACACTTAACCTTCACACCTACAGAAATGATTCTCAAATGTATTTTATATCCACAATGTAAAAGTAGATGAATAATAGTTAAAGATTTCAGAGTCAGTATTAGCTCAAACTCAGATTAATTTCACCATACACTAGCATTCATAATGCATATTCTCTTACACATTATTAGCTCATTTTTCACTGTGAAAAATCCACTTTAATGTAACTACAAAAACTATACAAATTCAAGGAAGAGAAAATGTTGCACACAGCCAAAAGAGGGATCAGAGTCATCAATAACCAGTTACAATTCAGCCAACATCTTATTTCTTAATTAAACTAGTACCCAAATTAAACATCCCAATATATATCTTTAGACTGCTAATATAAAATTGGTAGAATTATTGCCCAGCATTCACTTCCAGATAACCATTAGATTTTATAATGTATCAATGAAAAAAAACTTACATCTGCATGCACGTCAATTGGCCAGTGAATACAAATACAGCATAAGAAGGTTACTCAGGCTACTTCCATTATAAATGTGAATATTGGAAGTTATTTGGAAACAGTTCACAGGAAATAAATCATGAGGTAAGATTTTTTAGATAGTTTTAGATTATAGAAATGACTAAATCAAATAAAAATAAGGACAGAATACTAAAAAGATGATTGAATAATGGCTAAGAGCTCTGGTCTAATAATCTCCCATCCTTTAATCCCACTTCAGATGAAGACCACACCAGGTCCTGACTCCTAATGTGCAGTGCCTGGCAAAATCAGCGAATATGCCTACATATTGGCCCAGAGCTTCTGATCTCTGGAGGGTCGTACCCCAGAGGTGCTCCAGAAGATGAACTGGGGGACCCGCCCCCCTAGGAAGTCACCTGGAATCTTCCAGCCCCCCCCTCACCCCGCGGCAGGTTCCTTCGCGATGGGGCTGGCAAGCCATTGAAATCTCCGTTCACATTGGCGGGACCAGAAGATCCAGCCAAGGGCTGCACAGCAGTTGACTGGGAAGTTTAAACTTCATATAAGCAATTGTCCTGCATTGGGAACCATCCAAAACTCAGACCTGAATTGCAGACTTCCGATGGTTCCGACTCCCTTAGCAGAATAATTACCCAGGAAAAGTTAGGAGGATTAAAACTACTCCTAATTCTTGGGTAGATATGCGACTCACCCCTCTGACTACCAACCCCGACTACTCCAGTCGGAAACCCCCCCCCCCACAGCCATTACTAACCTCCCCGGCCACCCACAACCCAATCCGAATGTGATTGCCACTCCACGGAAGTCCTGGCTGAATTATTTGCAGAAAGTGAGGAAAGTTTTATTTCTTAATTGTTCATGAATGCGGATGGTGATAAGCAAAAGTCTCCATGTATTGATGAAAGGGATGACAATTAACTGAATAATTAATGTTTGTACTGCAAGCACTTCAATTTGATAAGTGATCACCTGTTCTTTATTATCAGAAGATAACAATAAATGTTTGCTTTAATAGAAGAATAATGCTTATCATGTTAAAACCCAGTTTTCTGCAAAATCTATAGAATTGTTGATTTTAAGATTATGGCTGGAATTTTCCAGCCCCTCATGCAGGCAGGATCTTCCACGATGGGGGTGGTTGTGGAAGCTGCAATATTCTGGCCAGTGTCACTATTAAACTTTGAACTATTCCCTAAACTAACAACCAATTCTTAAAGTCACTTGCTTGGTTTCAGAAGAGGATGATACACTAAGTTGCATTTATCAAAAAAAAAACAAAATCAACAACTTATTATGTAGAGGGCCTTAACACTGAACATAAGGTGTTTGGGGCTTGGCACAGAATAAACATAGTATACTGATGCCTTTCTTATAAAAGTTATTTTACTTGCTCCAGTTTACACCATCATAAGTAGGTCAAAATTTACCCATTCAGTTTGCTTCAGTTGTTACTTTGTATAATCACGTACTATCTGTGAAACAAAACAACCTAACATTTTTTTATCTGTTCTAGCATCAAATATTTCTTCATCTACCTTCAACAAGATTGGAGAAGAGACTGTGAAGCACATGCAAAGGTCACATACCCAGTTCAGATCACAAGGAGGTCCTATTGTAACATCCACAGCTGACACAATTATTTAATCAGATATTGGGCAGTACAGGCACATTCCTGAATGGAAACCCTTGGAATGCTTATGGGAGTGACCACCTCTGCTCTATCTGTGATAATATCTAAGACAGCCCTGAAACTTGTAACATTAGGTCATAGATTAATGTGTACCAAATATAAATCAATTTAAGTGTGTCCAACAATTGCCAGGATCTTACAGGATTTTAAAATAGCATAGCCTTGAGCTATGTTAGCAAACTGAAGAGTCCCATGATCCGGTGCATGAAGCAGTCACCTTGGAAGAAATTATTACTGGTATTATTCCTTATGGCTCGTTTCCAACTAGACGCCGATTCTATCAGACATTGAAAGTGAAAGGCTAGGCTCATATAAAGATCAGAATATATGATGATTGAGGATTAGCGTGATTTAATTTGATAAACCAGTGGTAAAAAGACAAAAGGCTTTCAACCCCTATGTACCTATCATGTGTGAAATAGGTGGTGTGCGGTGAGAGTGAAATAACTGCAATACCTGATAGCCCTACTCTAAAAACTAACCAATGCACTGCATGATATGATACTGAGCCAGACATACCAAGAAGGCCTTTGGTTTCATCTCTTGTCTCCACTGAGTCAGTTAATTATAGCCAATCTACCAGCAGAATACTATAATTGGCCTCAGACTCCCTTACCTAGGGAAAAGAAAGTTAACCAGGATTTGTACCCTTTCTCTCTCTCTAGTATCTTCTTGTTGGAACATGCATGTGTGGAATGATCAGATAAACTTGCTGACATTCACTGCCCAGACTCACAGAAGAAGAATGACCAATGGAAAAACAGTGAAGGGCTGTCAGCACTTATGAAACTGTGCTCCTGCAGGAGAAAAGAGAAA
The DNA here is from genome assembly GCF_964194155.1 of Cetorhinus maximus. Taxonomy (NCBI): domain Eukaryota; kingdom Metazoa; phylum Chordata; class Chondrichthyes; order Lamniformes; family Cetorhinidae; genus Cetorhinus; species Cetorhinus maximus. The sequence continues at coordinate 55,900,502 of NC_135897.1, read as the reverse complement.
AAAACTGAGAAAAAAAAACTGACCAAAATAAGGTTTGCTTAACAAAAATGTACACACATATGTAAGCAATAAAATCAAGGATTAGTTTCAAGGCTGTAATCTAATTGAGGTTCCAATGACAGTACAAAATCACTTGTGCTTTGCAGATGCATTTGCTGATGTCATCTGAAACCTCCATTAGACCACTGGCTTCTAATGACTCCCAGGTATCCATTATCCAACATAAAATAATAAAATCATCAGAGACATAAAACATTGAGGCTGCTTTGACCTTTGTGCCACTAATGTGTAGCCTGTACTTCTCCCTGGGAACCAGCTCAAAGTGAAGGTGAAAACACATCTTTATACTTGAACACAATTCATCACAGTTAGTCAAAGGTTACAAGGTATGTAATGAGTTTGTATTTTATCAGCAAAGGTAAAAGTTAGCAGCTGTGCTTTGTACAAAACACAAATGTGCTTTAAATGTCTATAGTATGACTTAATAGTCAAGTATCTTCAGAACATTATCACATTTATTGTCTGATATTTGATATTAGCCATCTAACATGAAATTATCACAATAACCATATATTTGTATGACAACTCTCACGTGAAAACAATTTCACTTTGCACCAGCACTGCAATTGAAGCAAAATGTCTCATTCCTCAGTGAGGATATCCTCTGTCATGTAGTTTGACAATGCCACCATGCTAAACGGGAAAGATTTAGCAGCCCAAAACTGTGCATCTATGATACATTGTGGGCCAATAGTAGCAGCAGAATTATATACCATTGCGATCTGTAACCTGTTGGCCCAGCACCTTCTTCATTTCTCATTCACCATCAAGCCAAGAGGCCAATCCTGAATCAACACAACGTGTAGAAGGCTGTGTCAGGAATAGTACCAGGCATGCCTTAGAATGAGGTAACAACTGAGTGAAGCTGTAAAACAGAACTACAGATATGTAAATACCAAAGGACAAAGCTAAGGTGGACACGTAGCCGATAGATCAGAGAAAAGCACTGTCATCATACTGTGTACATTTGTGAATGGTGGTGGACAACTTGCAAGTGACAGGCGGAATAGGAGGCTCCATGACAATCCTTATTCTGAACAGCACAACACTGAAATGTTTGCCAGTGTCTTCATACAAAAATGCTAGTTCACATTCATACCTGTCCTCCACCCAAGAATCTAATAATCATCAATGTCAATGTCCGATGCCAATTCCACCCATTCCATATAACATTAAGAAATGGTTGAGTTACTAAACACTGCAAAGGGTATGAAGTTTGAAAATATCCTGGCTGCAGTGTTGAACAGCCATGTGCTAGAGCTATCTATGCCCTTATCAAAGCTGTTCCAGAAATTCCATGATATTGGCACCTAACTGAAAATGTGAAGATTGCCCAAGTTCTACCCACAAAAACCAGGAGAAACCTAACCTAGCCAATTACCTCCCTATCAGCTTCATCCCAATCATCTTTAAAGTGACGGGAGGAACCCTCAATAGTGCTATCAAGTGCCACCTGCCTACATTCTGATGTCCCCTGTTCAGTTAGAGCTCCACTTGCTTCCAGGCCTCATCACAGTGTGAATCGAGACATGGACACAAGTGTTGAATGACTCAAAGAATGACAGTGGTTACCCTCAAGGCAACTTTAGACAGAGTATGGCTTTGAGGATCCATAACAAAATTGAAGACACTGAGGTCAATTGGAAAGCCCTCCAGGCTGCAGTCACAGCTGATACAAAGGCAAATGGTTGTGTTTGTCAACGGTCAATTATCACAACCCCAGGAGAACAGCTGTACTTGTATACAAATGTTGTGATGCAGCCTTTAAAAACACTTTTTCCCAAAATGTTATTAACACCTAAATCTTACACGTTTAGGAAATTCAACAGAAAATGAACTCTGATTAGTCTTTGCACATTTAACTCAAATGCCTTGTAGCTGATTCAAACAAATTCTGGCCTAGAAATAATAAACACACCTTTTTTTAATAATCTTTAGCATAAGGCACCAAATCATACAGACCTCTTGGAAATCTTGATGCTGCTATCATATTTCAAATTATGTCTCTTATTAAGACAGCTCATAAAATATATTTGAAAAACCAGCAAAACAAATTTTACAACTTTGTAAGTTTTGCAGAACTTTTGTTACACCAAATAAATCACTTAAGCTGCTCAGGCGACTGCCGGATATTGAAGTCCATAAAGTCTGATCAAATAGTAACATTTCCACAAAAGAAATTCTACAATTTTCAGTTTATAAAAATCAAAATGATCATGAGCAGAAGTAGTTAATAACTTACAGCCATCAGGAGGTCACAGCTCTTTGTAAAATCAGGTTTACCTCAAATCCCACAGCTCTGTCAAGCAACAGATTGGAAGCTTTAAAAGAAATTCTTGATCACTCTTTTCCGGCACTGGTTTCTAATCCAAATCATTCTGAACTGCAGCTTCATGAATGCACTGCACAGAAGAACCTCGTAAACTGAGACACAGAATGACAGAAATTTCCCACCTGGTCTGTGTCTCACATGTATAATGCCATATATTCTCATCAGTTCCATGGACGCCTTGATCGTGCTCAGCAGTTATATGAACTGAGAGTTTTTACGAGCACATCACATTTCATAATAGCTATCAAAATAAAGTGTTGCTGTATTATTCACACAGCTTTATTTGGCAAATTATGATTCTCTCTTCACCTATTATTCTTGTCTGCAACTTAAATTAGCTTGTCAGAATTATTGTAGTTATATATGAAAACTTTTAAATACTAAACTGGGTGAAGGAAGCCTCAGTGACACAAATTTCTACTCTAGTAATAATGTAGACCGTACTGTAAATCCAAATTGACAAAGACCACACCCCCTGCTGATTTTAACTGATCATAATGCAGAAAATCCCAAACTCAAAATACATCATAGATCCTTGCAATTTTTATTACAAATCACCCATTATGTAGCAGTTAATTTATACTTTAAAAACATTTTTTCTGCATTAGATTAAGCTATTTGTTCTTTTTTGTTATCGTGCTCTTGAAATGTTACATTTTGTTCCGATAACTGTTCCAAATTGTAGATTGCACTCCATCATTTGCATGTCATGTGGAAATTTTTATTTTCATTTGGAAATTTTCATTTTCATTCGAATGAATTGTATGATTGAATAGTGAAAACATTTACCGCACACAACAAAAAAGAACTGAGGGTCGTATTTTATGAATTGGTGATTGCGACTCAAATACATCCAAAGTCACTGGAGTCTGAAATAAAAAATAACCCAATGTATGAAATATCCAAGGGGCTGGGGAACTGCACTGGTGAGCTGCATGCAGCTTTTCACAGATAAAGTGTGGTTCCCTGCTTTTACAGATAAAGTGTGGTGGTTGTTGAAGTGGGGAGATTATTCTGGATCTTCTGAAAAATTAGCTGGGGCCCTGGCTGGGTGCGTAGACCTGGCGCTTGCACTGGCCCAACTTTGACCTGACCGGTCCAGCCCAATTTCTGTGATTCAGCGATGCAGAGGCCACACCTCCAGTAGCTGCTGTTTCCAACTGCAGAGCACATTCCTGCACTGGATTGTCTACCTGGTGCCGCCTCGATTGTGGGAGTCGATGTCACCAGACTGGGGTGAGAGCAGAGCTGGAGGGGAAACAAGGACAGGGCCGGGATGTGGGGTGGGGTGTGGTGGTGGGGAGGCTGAGAGCGGAGTTGGGGTTGGGGGGAGGCTGAGAATTGGGGCCTGGGGTTTGGGCTCTAGCCCATTTCTCTCCATCCCAGCTCTCCAGGTGGAGAAATCCAGGTGAGGAGGGTGGAGTTGGAGGGCATGAGTGAGTGTGACTGAATGGGGAGGGAGGGCAATGAGTGAGTGAGAAGGGATGGTAGGGATAGCACAAGTGAGTGAGCAGGGGCAGATTGGGGAGGACGGCACCTAATTGTGTGCAATAGTAATAAAAATGTGTCTGTAAAGATTGTCTGTGTCTTGCAGCTCTCGGATGTCTGGAGATTTTCGTATGTGGCTGTAAGGTTCAGAAAGCTTGGCCATCCTTGAAATAGTCTGACAGGATATAATTGTCTTTCAGCCATTAACAGTAAATGTAAGCATTATAATAATCATTAACAAAAGTCATTTGGTGGTGCATGCACAATAGCATAGTAACAATTTCAGGCAGAAGGCAGCTCTACAGAGGCCTAGTGCCATCTCGTTGGGGCATGATGTGCCATCAGCCACTTCCAGCATGGCCCACATAGCTGTCCTCCTGCTGTCGGCATTCACAGCACATGTCAGAAGCCTGTGAAGGAGAACAAGCCTGCCATCAGACAACTGTTGCAGGGCAGGATGATGAATTTGTGCATCACTCTGCGGAGAGCATGCGTTAAGCTGCAAGGTGGGCTCTGCACTTGATTTCCTTAAAGGTCCAGTCTTCAAGCTGAAAGTAAGGTAATTTTTAAGAATTCTGCTATTGCAAAGTGTCTGGAAGCATTCTGGAGTGTATTTGGAGGTGCTGCGGTGAGTTCCTGGATTTATCAGAACATGTTGCTGCACCCCCACAGGGACAGTAGAAGACTAACTAGCCTGTCCACACAAAGGCTCCAAAGGATATGAGGCAGCAGGAGCAGCATGACAGGGAGATGAAACAGAGGTGGCAGAAAGAGTGAGCTCTGCGTGATGCTCCCTGCCAAATTGGAGCTGGACTCCTCCATGCTCCTTGGCAGTGACAGGTAGCTGTCTGGCAGGCCAGTCAATGCACCCAGAATCTTGGTGCATATGCCCATTTAGTGCTCCCCTGCATGCTACCTCATGAGGTACTCTGCATCTTAACTCATCTGTAATCTCACCCTCCAAATAAACCATCCTTTACCCCTAGCCTGGATGCAGCCTATTCATATCCAGGTGACTAACCATGCGCTGATCCCAACTCTTCCCTGGCCACTTGCTCCCACTCCCTTCTGAGGGTGCCCTTGAGGGCCTCCTACCCACTCATGGCAACTTGACTCCTGCCCACCTCCACTACTAATACCGCCAGCACACCACCCATAATCCTAGAACCCTCTCTCAGCTCTGGTGTTCCACGTCCCATGTTTTAGTTCCAGCAACTTTATTCAGTACTGCTTCTCTTAAAGAGGGACAGACTGTATTTAAGAAGAGTAGGCTGACTGCACCATGTGTTCTCAGCATAATGCTGTTCTGCCCCCTGCTGAGCATGGAGCAATGGGCAGTGGTGCAGAGAAAGCTAGCAATGAGGAACCTGCTCAATTCTTTGCTGCAATCATGGTAACAAGGTGGGGGCACATAGCTTTACTGCTGCTCACCCCTATAGGAACTGGCACAAGCAACTGAATTTTTAGACTCTTTTGTCCATTTAGTCCACCTATCTACAATATCCCTTGGTGCATAACCCTGAATTCCATCTGTTGTCAAGAACCTGTTCAGTTTCTGCTTATTGTACCAACTATGCGGGTAATTTGTTCAAAATAACCACCCTCCTATATATTTTTTAATTTTCTTTTTTTGTCCTTAATTTGCAAATATAACCCATAGGCAGTCAGTATTTTCCTCACAAGTTATCCTCTTCAGTTCTGGGATCAACCATGCAGCTCTTTGCTGTACAAACTCTAATAACTGAACATTCCTTTTGAAAAGCAAAACATTGTGCAGTACTCCAGATGTGGTCACAGTAGAGTCAAATATAGTTTTAAAATGACCTCCCTGGATTTACATGTTATACCTTATGCACTGATGATTTCAGTGATCCGCCCTCACTTTCCTACTGCAATGCCTCAAGTTTATTCTCATTTAGCCCGTAATATACATCAGCTTTCCCTCTGCCAAATTCCATAACATTTTATTTCCTGTATTAAATTGCATCTGCCATTTCTCCATCTGAGATGCTTTTGAATTTGTACACATTGATGTTCATCATGGGCAAACGTACCCTATTTGGCCTTGTATGCAAATTTGGCCACTTTGGGCACAATTTCATCCTCTTAATCATTTATAGAAACTAGAAACAATATCAGTCCAGCACTGAAAGTTGTGGCACTTCATTGATAACTAATTGCCAACCAGGTACTTATCCATGCACTACTCCACATGATTAGTTATCAACCACTATGTATCAATCCATCTTAATACATCCCTATTTTATCCCGTGGGCTTGAACCTTATGTAGTAGCCAATTATGTGGGATGCTGTGAAATGCCTCCTGAAAGCCAGGTAAATGACATCACTGTTTCACCCCTATCAACTAAGTCTGTTATCTGTTTAGAGAAATTCAATAGGTTAGTTAGCACATTTTAGGCTCTGCTAGTACATTAGGTATTGGAGCTGACACACTGCAATAATGCAGGATTATAAGAATTGCTGGTGTGTATTAACTATTTTGCGTCAGCAAAATAAGAATCCCAGTTCTGCAAAATCCCATATTGCCATATTGTGGAATGATACATTATTCAGCAGGGGTATCCAAGCCAAATAGCTAATAAATAGTCACAACAATTGAACTGGGTAGCTCAGGGTGTGGAAGAGGCTCTAAAATCCCTAAGGCAGGACCCCCCACTCTCCACTGCTTCTAGACAGCGTTTAATTTTCTTTTTGAGGTTTACTTAGAAAAAAAACATGGGCCAGGAATTTCCAGTACCGCACACCGCTAGGATCTTCTGGTCCCACCAAAAGCCAATGAACTCTTGGCTGGACTGCCCACAATGGGGCCAGTCATAGATTCTGCCGGTAAAATGGGATTTGAGTGGAGGACATTGAGGGGTGATGGGAGGTGTATTGGCACTAATCCAGTCTCAGACTCTGTGGAATATTATTTAAATAGTGGTAGTTACCTGAATGTATTAACCTTAGTTTCACATTAGGTGCAGAACGCAACATTGCTAATTTTTACACAAGCTATGAGCGTCAAATACTACCATGTCACAGAGTTGTTCTGTCCAACAATACTGCTACTGGACCGCCCAGCATAACGCGCGGCCAGTAGCGCTCAGCACTACCTGTGCAGGCGGGGGAAGGAGGGAAAGTCTGTGCATGCAAAAGAGCGCAGCAATCTCCCTGAGGCACGGAACTGCCTCAGGGAGATTGAATGGTTATGAAAATGAATAAAGAATAGATTTAAAATTTTATTCAAACATGTCCCCTCATGTGACTGTGTCACATGAGTTGGGACATGTTTGTAAAGGTGGGATAATTTATGTATTTATTTTATAAAAGCTTCAGGAAACCTCATCTGGCCAGTGGATGAGGTTTCCTGAAAAACGTGAAGGCTGCTTAGGCTTTTCGCCTGCCCACCAACCTTAAGATTGGACGGGCAGTGTTCTGAACTACGTTAATTGATTTCTTAATGGCCTTAATAGGCTGTTGACATTTTGGCGGGCTCGCAGCTGTCTCCGGTGCGTGCCTGCTGAAGGAAATATCGAGATGATGCACAATGATGTTGGGACGCATGCCCTACGTCATCGTGCATCATTTTACACATCGGCATATTGGGCCCGCTCCCCGCACATCGACCAGAAGATTCAGCCTCATGTTTCCAGCTTTGTATTGAAATGCTATCTAAGTTTTGCACCTGTTAACCTGATGCAAAAAAAATCAATATTCCACCAAAGGGAAGGGAGTCTGATCTCTTGCTGACCAATGTGGTCCATTATGTAACATTGGCTCCAGTTAGACCCACAAGAGTGACATGGGTAATAGAAAACTTCAACCACCCTTTCAGCCAAATTTACTCTTCTCAAAGATTTTCCAGGTCTCCTGGATACCACAAGGATTCACAAGTGCTCAGGAAACAAAAGGACATTTTTTTTTCCTCCAGTCCCAGTGATGAAATGGCTGGTATTCTAGGGTATAAAGTTAAAATAAAGTTAAGATAAAGAGGTGGTACCATTAAAGGATTCTGAATTTTTCACTAAATAAAATCTGGGGTAGGTTAAATTAAGAGCTAAGTGAAAATATTTAAGTTAACCTCCCCAACTTTAGCACAAGAGAAGCAGCTGAATAGTGAGTAGCTAGTGAGAATTATAGCTGGTGAGTATTAAAGTTTTAAATTTATTTCTGTTAACTTTGTTAATAATCCAATAAATAGAGACATGGCAGGGCATCTCAGTCCTCTGGAATGCACATCTTGTTCCATGTTGGAATTCCAGAATGGTTTTCATGTCCTCGACAACCACATGTTCAGGACGTGTTGTCAGCTGGAGCAGCTTGAGCTCTGGGTTTCATAGATTGAGCAGAAGCTGGAGTCACTGTGGTACATCTGCAAGGATGAAACTTTCATGGATAGCTTGTGTCTGAATGTGATTATTGCATAGCTTAAGGGCATGCAGGCAGAGAGGGAATGGGTGACCACCAGACAGTCAAGGAAGACTATGCAGGTGGTGCAGGAGTCCACTTAATGCATCTCGCTTCCCAAATGATATTTTGTTTTATTCATTCAATGGACGTGGGTATCACTGGCTAAGACAACATATATTGCCCATCCCTAATTGCTCTTGAGAAGGTGGTAATATGTATTCTTGAACCACTGCAGTCCATGCGGTTTAGGTACGGATAGGGATGGAATTCCAGGATTTTGACCCAGTTATAGTGAAGGAACGGCAATATAGTTCCATGTCAGGATGGAGTGTGGCTTGGAGGGGAACTTGCAGGTTGTGTTCACTTGTATCTTCTGCCTTTATCCTCCAGTTGATAGAGGTCACGGGACTGGAAGATCCTGTTGAAGGGGCCTTGGTGAGTTGCTGCAGTGCATCTTGTGGATGGTACACAGTGCTGCCACTGTGCATTGCTGGAAGAAGGAGTGAATGGTCAAGATGGTGAATTGGGGTGCCAATCAAGTGGGCTGCTTTGTCCTTAATGGTGTCAAGCTTTTTGAGTGTTGCTGGAGCTGCACTCATCCAGAAAAGTAGAGAGTATTCCATCACACTCCTGGTTTATGCCTTGAAGATGGCGGATAGGTTTTGGGGAGTCAGGAGGTGAGTTATTCTCCACAGAATTCCAAGCCTCTGACCTGCTCTTGTAGCCACAGTATTTATATGATGGTCCAGTCCAACTTCTGGTCAATGATAACCCCCAGGATGCGAAGAGTGGAGAATTCAGTGATGATAATGCCATTGAATGTCATGGGGTGATGGTTACATTCTCCCTTGTTGGAGATAGTCATTATCTGGCACTTGTGTGGCATGAATGTTATTTACCACTTGCCAGCCCAGGCCTGGATATTGTCCAGATCTGGCTGCATATGGACATGGACTGCTTCAATATCTGAGGAGTTATGAACAGTGCTAAACCATATGCAATTATCTATGAACACCCCCACTTCTGACCTTATGATGGAGGGAAAGCCATTGATGAAGCAGCTGAAGGTGTTTGGGCATAGAACACTGCCCTGAGGAACTCCTGCAGTGATTTCCCGGTACTGAGTTGCTTGACCTTCAACAACCACAACCATCTTCTCCTGCTTTGGGCATGTGTTATGGCATAGCCAATGACAAATGCTGAGCTGCTCAAATCCCAAAGGGAAACTTGAAACAACTGCCACAACTGTTTTGCAATTTGTATAAATTTCAAGTTGTGTGCCTTGAATTCAGCAGTGATAAGACTGCCAAGTCTTATAGGTTTCTTACAAAACTATATTAAACATTGATTAATAGAAGAAATGATTTTGAGTACACACATAGATCTACAAATTACTTCTAAATCCCGTAATTAATCTAACTCCCAGTTATACTTTTGGAAAGGCAACAGTAAGACACATAGATTTTAAAGTACCAAGGCAAAGAAACATGATACCCTGAACAATCCAAATCAAAGTGAGTTTCCTTAACTTCAGTTCTTTTTAGACAGCAGCTTGAGGCTTAGACGCTGAATACCTTTCACACTTGTTAGATCTTAGAATGCCTTCCCTTGCACACAACCTTCATTTTTCTGGACCCATCTTACATTACCTCTTATACTTATTACATGATTACATTACCAGATGCATGCATTAACATAACAATATATACACAAATCCTTGATATCAATAGAAATCATTCCAGTCCAGCGTCCAGGGGGAGAATTTTCTTCCCAGCGTGCGGGCTGGGCGGGAGCGGGTGCGCAGCCAATTGCCACCTGCGATCCGGCTGCATGTCGCCATTTTATATGGGAAGGCCAATTAAGGCCCACCCAGCATGATGCTCAGCACTCCCTGTGCGGGCAGGAGGAGGAGGGAGAGTCGGGGCCTGCGCTCTTTCTCAAAAATGGAAAAAAAGAATACAAAACTTGCTCAGACATGAGCTGTGACATGTTTATGTATTTCAATAAAAATTTTCATTTAATTTATAAAGCCTTCATGAAACCTCATCCTGCCCGTAGATGAGGCTTCATGAGAAATGCAAAGGCCGCCTGGGCTCTTTGCCTGCCCACCTACCTTAAGGTTGGATGGGCAGCCCTGTTAATGATTTGAATTGGTTTTAAATGGCCTTAATAGGCCTTTGACAGTTCGGCGGGTCTGCAGCCAACTCCGGTGCGTATGTGCCGAACTGAAGATCGGAATGATGTGCGGTGACGTCAGGACGCACGCCCGACGGCACCGTGCGTCATTTTATGCATCGGCGAGCGGTGCCCACCTCTGCAAGCTGACCAGGAGATTCAGGCCCAGGTTTTAAATGTCCAATCTTCCCTTTAAGCTTCAAAATCTTGACAACGCATCTGCAATCAGATTTTCTCGTCCCAGTACATGTATAATCTGGAGATTAAATGGTTCCAGTAATGAATTCCATCTGAATAGTCTTGCACTTCTGTTTCAAACTTTTTTCAGAAACTCTAAAGGATTCTGGCCTGTATAAACAATTGTTGCTTACAAATTGTTTGCAACATAAATTTTGAAATTCTGCAATGCTAACACCAACCCCTTAGTTTCCTTTTCGATCGTTGAATATCTTCTCTGTTGTACATTCAACTTCTGTGAAAAATACTCTATCGGTTTTGCAATTCCAGTGTCATCTTTTTGTAACAGTACGGCCCCAATGTCTATATTACTTGCATCAATGGCCAACTTAGATTGCTAGGCATAATTGGGTACTGCCAAGACTGGTGTCATAGTTAATACAGTTTTCAATCTGTTAAATGCCTTCTGACACTTGTGTGTCCATTGAAGCTTCTTGTTCTTTTTTAATAGTTCAGTCAATGGAGCAACCACACTGCTAAGACTTGGTTCAAATTTCCAATAAAATTCACTCATGTCCAGAAGTCTCAAAACTTCTCATTTTGTTGTAGACGCAGGGAAATCCACGATAGCCTTGACTTTCACATCTCTCGGAGCCGCCTTTCCATGTCCAATGGTATGGCCTAGATACGTAACTTGCGCTTTTGCAAATTCACTTTTAGTCAAGTTCACCACCAAATTAGCTTCTTGTAATTGAGTAAATAATTCTTCTGGGTGTTGTAAATGCTCCTCCAATGTTTGACTGAAAACTATCAAGTCATCAATATAAACAGCACAATTGCTCAGACCTGCAATTACTTTGTTTGTCAGTCTTTGAAATGTTGCAGGCATGTTTTTCATACCAAACGGCATGACTTTAAACTGATATAGTCCATCTGGCATCACAAAAGCTGATGCCTCCTTTGCTCTGTCCAATAACAGTACTTGCCAATATTCTTTTAGCAAGTTAGCCTTTGTGATAAATTTTGATTGTCCCACTTTCTCAATACAATCTTCCAACCATGATATAGGATATGAATCCACTTTTGTCACCGCATTCACTTTTCGATAGCCCACACACAGTCTTTGTGTTCCATCTGGTTTCAGTACCAGCATAATAGGCGAACTCCAGTTACTGCAACTAGACTCAGTGGTATCATTTTGAAGCATGAATCTGATTTCTTTCTGTACTTGTGATAACGTTGCCAGAAGTAATCTATAAGGGTTTTGCCTTAGCGAAGATGAAACTTCTACAGACACACCATATTTAGCTAAATTTGTCCTTCTCAACTTATTTCCACAAATATCTTTGTGTGACCACAGTAGCTTCTCCAAATCACTTTGACACTTGTCTGGAAGCAATCAATATTACATTTAACTTTAAGTACCCCCTCATTATCCAGTTTGATTCCAGAAAAATCAATTTCAGAATCCTGCATTTCTACTTCTTTCTCATTATCTAATTATCAGCACTAACACCTCCTTTTGGCCCTCTTCCCTGTCAAAGTACTTTGTAAGCATATTTACATGGCACACCCTCTGCTTATTTCTTCTATCTGGAGTATTTATTAAATAATTTACTTCACTCAGTTTCTTTTCGATCCTGTAAGGCCCACTAAACCTTACCTTTAATGAGCCACCCAGTACTGGTAACAGAACTAATGTTTTCTCCCCAGCAACAAAACTAAGAGCTGTAGCTTTCCTGTCTGCCTTCATTTTCACTTGCTTTGATATCTTTAACTGTTCCCTAGCCAACTCACATGTTCTATCCAACCTTTCTCTGAAGTTAGATAGATAATCCAGGACAGCAGTTTCTGAATTTTGACCCACCAATTTCTCATGAATCAAGTTCATGGGCCCTCTCACCTCATGACCATAAACTAGTACAAAAGGACTAAAACCAGTTGATGTATTAGGATCGTCCCTATTAGCAAATAACAAGAATGGAATTGCCCCACCCCAATCCTGTGGATAATCCTGACTATATGCCTTCATCATAGTTTTTAAAGTTTGATGCTATCTTTCAAAAGGCCCTTGTGACTCTGGATGATATGCTGTTGACTTAAACTGTTTTATCTCCAAACTGTTCATTACTACCTTGAACAGCTGTGACATAAAATTTGAACCCTGATCTGATTGTATTTCCTTAGGTAAACCATATTTTGTAAAAAATTTAGTTTACTCTTCCACAATTTTCCTTGGTGTAATACTTCTCAAAGGTATTGTTTCAGGAAACCTGGTAGGCAAATCCACTATTGTCAGTAAGTACTGATTTCCACTTTTAGTCCTAGGGGCAGGTCCTACACAATCAATCATGACCCTAGTAAAAGGTTCTTCAAATGTTGGAATGGGAATTAAAGGTGCCGGCTTAATCACTGCTTGTGGTTTCCCTATCACCTGACATGTGTGAAATGTTCTACTGAATTTGACTACATCCTTATGTAATCCAGGCCAAAAAATGTTTTTTGTATCTTTGGCTGTGTCTTTCTAATTCCTAAATGTCCACCCATTGGAATTTCATGAGCTACCCTCAGAATCTCATTTCTATATCCAAATGGTATTACAATCTGATGAACCTCCCTCTAGTTTTCATTTGCTGAAACATGATACAGCCTCCATTTTCTCATTAAAACAATAACCTTAAGGTAATAACATTCTGGAATGCATTTTGCCTCTGTTTCTGAGCAAGCTGTCTGGTATAAATGTTTTATTTGCAAATCCTCTTTCTGTAACCCCATCAACCACCTTGAGTTAAACACTTCAGCTGAATTGTACTCTATTCTTTCCTCCTGAACAATGTTATCAAAGACAGTGTCAGCTAACTGGACTTCCACACCTTCTCTCTGCCTTTGAACTTCCTGTGTTTCTTGTTTCAACCAATGAACCTATGATCTCGTTATCACACAATCACAATCTGGAAACAATTCAGGATGCTTTCTCTGCACTACTTCTGTTGAAAACACCAATACAGGCTGCTCAACTACTATAGGCATCACCCACAGCTGTAATACGGCTAAATCATTTCCCAGAATAAACTGAACCCCCGCCATGTGCATTTTTTCTACTACTCCAACAATCACCTCACCTGTTTTCCACTTACTCTTTAAATTTACATTCCACAATGGAATAGGTTTAGCATCTCCATGAACCCCATTTGTTATCAACTGTTTCTGCAATACTCCCTCTGAACAACAAATGTCACTATCCCACAACATTAAGTATTGACTAGCCCCTGTGTCTCTTAAAATTGTAACATCTTTACCTACTCCACCTTGTACACATGGAAAGACTTTCCCTTCACACACAAAAAATTTAAATATTTCTGCAACTTGCTGCTTAGGATTCTCTTGGGTAAATTGTGAACACATTCTCATGTCCTTACCTATTACTGATTCTTCTTGTTTTACCTGTACACAAACCATTGGTTTTCCTGTGTCTGAACCTCAGAACCCACAGTACTTTTACTTCCAGAACTTTTATGTACCCCTATAATTCCAACAGATTTTCCTTGCAATTTCCAGCACACAGATTTTGTGTGTCCAACTTTGTTACATTGAAAACAGCTCAATTTTCAAATGTCACTTCTATCCTCAGTACCTTCCTTTTTATTCTGAGAAAAAACTTCCTGCGAATTTCCACCTACTCTTTCTCTTCCCTGGCTACCTACCTTCCTTTCACCTTTCTACTTTCTATCCTTTTCTGATTTAAAAGGGTGATGAGAAAAAGGTTTAGCTCTATGAACTAATTCATAATCATCAGCTATCTCTGCTGCTTCCCTTACCATTTGAACTCTCTGATCCTCCACATGAGTTCTCACTACCGAAGGGATTGAGTCTTTAAATTCTTCCAAAAGAATTACCTTTCTAAGAGCTGCATAGTTTTTCTCTATCTTTAATGCCCATATCCACCAGTCAAAACTATTTTTTTCTCACACTCTCAATCTCAATAGAAGTTTGCCCAGGCTGTTTTCTCACATCCTAAATTTCTGCCTGTATGCCTCAGGAACCAACTCACATGCACTCAAAATAGCCTTTTTTTTTTAACCACACCATAGTTCACTGACACTTCTTCTGACAGTGAAGCATAAAACTCATGTGCTCCACCCACCAACCTGGATTGTAACAACAATGTCCAGTTTTCCTGTGGCTATTTCATCTGTTTAGCTATCTTCTCAAATGAAATAAAGTATGCTTCCACATCTCTTTCCTCAAACTTTGGAAGAGCTTGTACAAATTTAAACATCTCCCCACTGGGTTTTAGGTTAAAGTTTTTCCCTCATCAGAACTTCCCTCAGAATCTGAGATTTTTTTTAACTTCCAGCCTTTTAAGTTGGTATGCCTTTTCTCTTTCCTTCTCTCTTTCCCCTGTGTCTCTTTCTTTATCCTTCTCTCTTGCCTAAAATCCCAGTTCCAGCTTCCTTTCTTTATCCTGCCTTTCCACTTGCCCCATTTGAAATGGCTTTTCCTTTTCTTTTTCTGCCCTTTCCTTTTCTGCTGCCTATAGCTCAATTTTTTTTAACTTCCAAGTTCAAGTTCAAGTTTTTTCATTTCTAACTGAAGTCTCACTACCTCAAGCTATGACTCACTAGTGTCAGGTATCTCTTCTAACTTTAAATGCTGTGCTATACCTTCAATTGTATCTGCTTTATTTGCCCCTGCAGGTAATCCTAATTGTAACTGATCCACCAATTCCATTAACTTAACTTTAGTTACCTTTTGTAAGCCAGCCAAAGTTATAACTTCAGTTCCGAGACAGATTTTAGCAACTGTCAAAGTCATATTGCAGTCTCACCACTTTAAAAAACCTTACACCAACTCCTGAATTCAAAGTGCATCTCGTACTCATAACCTTAAGATTCACCAACTCCAACCCAATTAAGGAATTTCAAATATATCCTGCAAAGAGCCCCCAACTTTGTTATGGCACAGCTGATGGTAAATGCTGAGCTGCTCAAATCCCAAAGGGAAACTTGAAACAACTCAGTTCAAAATTGGCTGAGTAAAAAAAGAAGTTTCCTTAACTTCAGTTCTTTTTAGGCAGCAGCTTGAGACTTAGATGTTGAAGGCATTTCACACTTGTTAGATCTTGGAATGCCTTCCCTTGCACACAACCCTCACTCCTTTATACATATTTTCCCATTTGAATGCAAATTCCCATTGTTTCACTATGTCTTTGGACTTTACCTCTCTGATAATAAAAATCTCTCAGGGAAAAATTTTTCCCCCATTGGGTGGGAAGTGCAGGAGTGGATTCGGGCAGGCGCGCCTCCGATCGGCGCCCCTGATCGGGGGCGTGCCGCCATTTTACATGGGCAGGCCAATTAAGGCCCGCCCAGCGTGACATCCGCCAGAAAGCGCTATGCGCTCCCTGTGGTGGGCGATGATTCCCTCAGCAGGGAGTGCACTCTTTCATGCATGCACACAAAAGAGCACACTGATCTCCCTGATGCCAACTGCTGCCTCAGGGAGATCGGCTCCAAATTAAAAATTGTTAAACAAATGATAGCAAGATTTCCCTGACATGTCCCCTCATGTGACACTGTCACATGTGTTGGGACATATCCATAACTTTTATTGAAACCTCTATTAAATATTTAAAAACCCTCATGAAACCTCATCCTGTCTGTGGATGAGGTTTCATGCTTTTTCTTAAGCCAACCAGGGCACCAGGCCTACCTGCCAACCTTACATTTGGACAGGCAAGTCCATTAATGATATTAATTACTTTCTCAATGGCCTCAGTAGGCCGTTGACAGGCCGGCGGGCGCACAGCTGATTCGGCTGCGCCCCCGCTGATCTGAAAATGGAAGTGACGCTGGGTAACGTCGGGAGTTCTCCCCGACGTCATCCCACGACATTTTACACATTGGTGAGTAGGCCCCGCCCCCGGTCACCGACCGGAAGATCCTGCCCTCATAGTACCAATTTTACCAACAATCTTTGGGAAAAATAAACACACTGTTCCTTACTTCTCCTGGCTAGGTGACACATTTCACCCCTCCTTTGAAATCAATCTAGTCTGGTTTATTTAAAAATGCAAATATTCCCTTTACCCCCATATGTTTACCCACATAACATTTCAAATCTAGCTTCTTTTCAAATACTGCAAAACCTTCAGACCAGCTGCCTTGATTTCAATTAAGTCACACACACCCACACACAGACATAGACCCATAGATACAGACCCCACTATTACTCTACTTTACAATAAATTCCAATAGCATTATGAGAATTATGATATCTTGCTGACTGAATGGCTGCGGCCAATGGAGAGGTTTCCTCCTAATTCCCATTGACTGCAGTTTTGCTAGCACTCCTTGATGCCACATTCAGTTGATGCCACATTGAGTTCAGCCCTTTTGTCTATGTTTGGATCAAAGCTGTAATGAGGTCAGGAGCTGAGTGGCCCTGCTGAGCCCCAAATTGAGTGTCAGTGAGCAAGCTATTGCTGAGTAAGTGCTACTTGATAGCATTATCAACGACACCACCCATCATTTTGCTGATGATCGAGAGTAGGCTGATGGTGCAGTAATTGAGCAGGTTGGATTTGTCCTACTTTTTGTGAAGAACTAGTTCTGAATACTGGTGAGAGTGATGGTTTGTCTGGGGTGTGCAGCCAGAGCCAAGTCCATGGCACCTTACTTGGCTCATGTGTACAAGGACATCAGGAGGAAGATTGGGAAGGCAATAGTGATAGGAGATTTGATAGGGGAACAGATTTGTGTTTCTGCAGCTGCAGACATGTACTCAGGATGGCACATTGCTTCCCTGGTACCAAGGTCAAGGATGTGACTGATCAGCTGCAGACCACTCTGAAGGGGGAGATGAATAGCCAGAGGATGCGATCCATATCTGTACCAACTGCATAGTTAGAAAGAGCGATGAGATCCTGCACATAGCTTTTAGGGAGATAGGAAGGAGACTATCAAGCAGGACCTCAAAGGCAGGACCCCAATGCCACACGCTAGTGAGTGTTGAAATAAGAGGTTGGAACATGAACGTATGGCTGGAGATATGGCAGGAGAGGAACAACTGTAGATTCTTGGCATAATGTGACCATTTGTTGGAGAAATGAGACCTTAACAGAGCCAGGACCAATGTCTTCCCAGGATGGTTTGCTAGTGCTATTGATGAGGGTTTAAACTAACTTGACAGATTTGTAGTAATCAGTACGTAATATTAGAAAGGAAAAACAAGGTGTCGAAAGGACTGGAAGAGGCAGAAAGCACGAGAATAAAAAATACTAAAGAATATAATTAAACAATATTAATATTGGGGTCAGAATAAGAGAGAATGCAAGAAGGTTTAAATTAGATTTACAGTGCATGTATGTGAATGCAGAGAGTATGGTAAATAACATTGGTGAGCTGCAAGCACAGATAGGGAATGTGACGCGGTGATAATGGAGACCTGGCTCTAAAAAAGGCAGGGCTGGGTACTAAATATTCGTGGATACAAGGTTTTCAAGAAAAATAGGGAAGGAAAGGAAGGAGGTGGAGTGGCAGTATTGATTAAGGAGAACATTACGGTACTAGAGAGGTAGGATATCCCAGAGCAGTCAAGGATTGAATCTATTTGGTTGGAGCTAAGAAACAATAAGGGTGCCTTTACATTGCTGGATGTATTCTATAGGCCTCGAACTAGTGCGAAAGACATAGAGGAAGAAATTTGCAAGGAAATTACAGAGAGGTTCTAAAACTATTGAGTAGTTATAGTGGTGGACTTTAACTATCTTAACTGGACAGAGAGGGGGAAGAGCTCTGATGTGTTTGGGAGAATTTCCTGGAACAGATGAAAGATATAGAACAGAAATGATGTAATTTCACTGATGTCACTTTTGAGATGAAGCAGAAAAGGGTGCATGTTACAGATTGCAGGGTAATAATATAACAAGAACTAGGCCAAATATAGAAAGTTCAAGGGGAAGTGAAAAATGTAGCAAGAGAAGCAAAGAGACAGTATGAGATGAGACCAGCAGCAAATTTAAAAAGTAATCCAAAAGTCTTCTATATGCATATGAATAATAAAACAGTAGTAAAAGGAGAGGTGGAGCCAATTAGGGACCAAAAAGGGGGTTTATTCATGGAGACAAAGGGTATGGCAAAGCCACTAATTGAGTACTCTGCTTTTGTCTTCACCAAGGAAGAAGATGTTGTCCAAGTCATAATGAAAGAAGAGGTAGCTGAGACACTGGATAGGCTAAAAATTGATCAAGAGTAGGTATTAGGAAGGATGGCTGCACTTAAAGTTAATGAATTACCAGACCCAGGTGAGATGCAACAGAGGATGCAGAGGGAAGTAAGGGCAGGAATTGTGGTGGCGCTAGCCACAATCTTCTAATCCTTCTTAGACACAGGGGCGGTGCCAGAATACTGGAGATTGCAAATGTTACACGGTTGTTCAACAAAGGTTGTAAGAATAAGCCCAGCAACTACTGGCCAATGAATTTAACCTCAGTGGTGGGAAAACTTTTAAAAATGATAACCTGGAACAAAGTTAACAGTCATTGGACAAATGTCAATTAATTAAGGAAAGCCCGGTTTGTTAAAGGCAAATTGTGTTTAGCTAACATGATTGAGTTTTATCATGAGATAATGGAGATGGTTAATGAGGGTAATGCAGCTGATGTAGTGTATATGGAATTGCAAAAAAGCATTTGACAAAGTGTCACATTATAAGTTTGGTGGGAAAGTTAAATCCTGAGGGATAAAAGGGATAGCAGCAGCCCAAGTTCAAAATTGGCTGAGTGACAAGAGAGTGGCAAGTAGTGGTGAACGGTTGTTTTTCAGACTGGATGGAGGTATATGGGTTTCTCCAGTACTAAGACCACTGCTTTTCTTGATCGATATTAGACTTGGGTGCACAGGGCACAATTTCAAAATTTGAAGATGCCAAAAATCTTGGAAGTATTATGAACTGTGAGGAGGATTGTAATAGACTTCAAGAGGCCATAGATTGGTGGAATGGGGGGACATGTGGTAGATGAAATTTAATGCAGAGGAGTGTGATGTGATACATTTTGAGCGGAAGAATGAGGGATACAACATAAAATAAAAGATATAATTTGCAAAGAAGTGCAGGAGCAGAGACAGAGACCCTGGGGGTGTCTGTGCACAAATTGTTGAAGGTGCAGGGCAGGTTAAAATGATTAATAGGATCTGTGTTTTATAAATGGAGACATAAAGTAAAAAAGCAAGGAAGTTATGGTGAATCTTTATTAGACACTGGGTTGGCCTCAACTCTGGACACTGCACCTTTAAGAAGCGTGAAGGTATTAGAGAAGGTGCAGCAAAGGTTTACACGAATGGTTCCAAGTATGAGGGACTTTAGTTACATGAATAGATTGGAGAAGCTGGAGCTGTTTTGGAGAATAGAAGTTTGACCGATTTGATAGAGGTATTCAAAAGCATGAAGGATCTGGACAGGGTACATAGAGAGAAACTGTTCCTATTGGAAGAAAGATGAAGAACTAAAGGATAATGATTTAAGGTGAATGACAAAATGTGACATGGGGAATTTTTTTTTAACACAGCAAGTGGTTAGGATCTGGAATGCATTGCCTGAGAGTGTGCTGTGGTCCTCATAGAGAATTGGTTAATTATCTGAAGAGAAAAAAAATATTGCAGCACTATGAGGGAAGGATGAAGGCGTGGGACACGTGCTCTTGCAGAGAGCTAACATAGACACGAAGGGCGAAATGGCCTCCTTCTATGCTGTAACTATTCTAAAGGCAACATGCAATGAAGCAATACAGATTACAAAGTCTTACTTTGCGGACTTCGTTGAGTCAAGTAAAATGGCAGTGAGGTGTTGCAATTATCTTTGGCTATGGAAAGGAGCTGTGGCATGATTTCCCATTCCTAGGCATAATTTAATTTCCCCAGCTGCTATGGTGGGGCTTGAACTCATATCTCCAAATTATTAGTCCAAACCTCTGCATTATAAGCCCAGTAACATAATCACTATGCTACCGTACCTTCATGTTTAAAAACAAAGTTGAGCATTTTAAAATTGAAACATGCTCAACCAGTAGGTCACTGAACATTATTTACTTTGTAATAAGTAAAAAGCACCCCAATTGCAATACTTTTTAGATTTTGACAATCCATGTAACTAAGGCTATTAACAACTGGAGTATAGCACACAAAATATAATGCGGCAAAGGGTAAAACACACTATTCTTAATCATTTTCTAAATAATGCCATACTCTGTTCATGACTACTGCAATCTATTAATTACAACATCTCGGTGAAAATGCAATTGCCTCAATTATCAGATTATGTCAACTCAGCAAAAACCCAGAGGTATGGATTGAAATACGTAATAAATCAATTAGTGTCCCAACAAATCTGCCCAATAATTGGCTCCTCTGGTAATTAGACATAGGCTCAGAGGTGAACTGGAAAGCCAATGCAATCAGAATTAGATTGATTCAGTTTTAATTTGCAATATTTAAATTATGGACCTGTCTTTGGCGGTCTAACTTGGCTGACATCAAGGCTCTATTTTCAGGCTTTTAAGACACAGTTTATTTGGATTTGCAGTGGTTTTTACAAATGGTTACTGACAATGTGATTGGTCCTATTTAGGGCTCCACTTTTAGTTAATTTCCAGCAGTTAGTTAAGCAAGCCATTCTGAGATAAATTCATTTTTGTTTTCAAATTTACCAATTTAATGAGCCACTTATACAGATGCTAAGACTTACTATTCTGGCATTGGTGAGGTTGAAGAATGGTACGCTGGACAAGGCACAGACCATGATTTTAGTGACACTTCACAAAGAAAGCCGTGCCATTCTTAACCTGGAAACAATGTTACCCGCCACAGAGGGCGGTTGAAAGGTGTGGGTCATGACTAAATAAAGTTAATGTTTAAGAGCATACAATGCTACAGAGGTCTGTTGTAAATGTAGCACTGATCTGAATAGAACTGCTAATTTAAAGCTGCAGCACCATGGAAAGAAATATATAAGAAAGCCAAAGACTTCCAACAAAATATTACACAAAATCAGTAAAGATAATTGCACAGTTATTTAATGTACTGGGCACAGATGACAATAATTCCTCATCAATGTCAGTTGCTGGGTTTGTTGGGTAACTTAAAGATAGTTCCTGTCCTTCGTATGTATAATATTAACAATATTAGGGTGACATGCATAAGATGTTCTTACACTAACAATAAATATCAACATCCTCCTGATCCTCAGCTAAACTTGTGTACAAAATAAAAAATAACCTAATTTGTGGCTCTCTGTCTTCTCCTTTTCTGCTAGATTCAATGAAACTTTATCCCTCCTTCTATCTCTATCTCTCCATCTCTCCAAGCACCCATGGATGAGTTTGCCACATCAAATACCTGGATTGCCAATAGCTATTATCTTTAAAGGTGAATGTGATGTGAATATAGATGGTCGCGTGCCTATTTAATGTCGCAGCCTCCCCTTCCCAAGTCATTGGAACCTGTGTCCGTATGGGTGACTGGTACCTGTGTTCACCACTGAATCCAAATTCAAATATTAAAATAAAAGATAAAATATTAATACTGTTAAACCAGGCCCTATCGAGAAAAGTACTATTTTCCATTGGCACTGTATTGGTATGAAAATGACTGGAAATTGGTAAAATAAAGCCAGGATTCCCCAATAGTTAAGTGATTATATTTCTCAATCTAAAAGATAATATTCAAACATTCTAGTACCTAGAAGTCCCGATTTCACAGCAATTAATTAGGAAGGCAAATAGAATGTTGCCCTTTATTGCAAAGGGCATGGAATATAAAAATAGGGAATTCTTGTTACAATGTTACAGGGAATGGGTGAAACCACATCTGAAGTACTGTGTTCAGTTTTGGTTGCCTTATTTAAGGAGGGATATACTTGCATTGGAGGCAGTTCAGAGAAGGTTCTGATTACTGAGATGAAGGGGTTGTCTTATGAGAAAAAGTTGAGCAGATTGGGTCTATATTCATTGGAGTTTATTAGAATGTCAGTTGATGTTATTGAAGCATACAAGATTCTGATGGGCCTTGACAGGGTAGGTTCTGAGAGGGTATTTCCCCTTGTGGGGGAATCTAGAACTAGGGGGCAGTCTCAAAGTAAGGAATCTCCCATTTAACTTAGAGATGAGGAGGAATATCTTCTCTCAGTGGTCAATAATCTTTGGAATTCTCTACACCGGAAAACAGCAAGGCTGGGTCATTGAAAATATTCAAGGTTGAGTTGGACATATTTTTGATCTACAAGGGAGTCAAAGGTTATGGGGGGCAGGCAGGAAAGTGGAGTTAAGGCCACAATCAGATCAACCATGATCTTATTGAATGGCAGAGGAGCTCACGGGGCCAAATGGCCTCCTCCTGCTCTTATTTCTTATATTCTTTTGTTCTTATGTATGTGGCCTGTTTGCTATCTATCTAGATAACTGAATTTCTCTGGCAACATCTAGCCCCCCCGCTCCCCCACCCAATCTGTGCTGTTCTAGTTCTTTGCTGATCCAAATGATATGCATCTGTCTGCTGGACTGCAATGCCAGCCTATTAGTCCATGGTATCCAACTTTCCTGACAGTCTAATAGTAACAGTATATATATCTATCAGGCTAATTTGCAAGGCAGTGTTGTGTACATTAATCTATAGCATCCAGATCTCTAATTATCTATTGCTTATGCATCTGTTCTTTTGGTTTCCCTGACATTATACTGACTTACTATCTGTGTCTCTGAGAGTCTCAGAAAGTTGCAACTTGTTTATATAATGGAAAATTTTGTTTTGAATAAACTAAATTCAGACTCTGTTTTTCTTGACCTTCTACCATTCTTGAGTTTTGGTATTTACATATTCAGTGTGGCAGGACTGCAGCTTTGGGGTTATTTGTATGTTGGCAGGCTTCTTGACCTCGGTTGAGTCATCTGCTGGAAAGGTAACAGATTGGCAGTGACAGTCATCAGCCTATGATTGATAGCATGTAAGATGGCCTCAATACTGTTAATGAAGTTTGTAGGGAAAAAACAAACTTTTCCAAAATCTTGTCTAAACCTATATAATCACTCAACAAGCGATCAATCAATTTTCCCTTTTTAAAGTTTTAAATGCCTACCTCTGCTGTCCATATTGCTGCTAGATGCCCTGGTTGAATGGATGTCCCTGGACCCAGCAGTACTATGAGACAACTGCTGGTGACATGCCAGATGACATATTCCCATAAGCTGAATATTATTCGTGTTTTTACCCGAATATGGGTTAGCGCATAATTTACACCATTTCTGGAGAAAGATCAAAACCACATAGAACTGGACAGGGATGAAGCAGATTTCATCTCTTCCCCACATCCTAGTCAGTTCCACCAGATAGCTTGGGTAAGGGATACAATTTCCTCCTCCCTGTACCCCCTACAACCCCCTTGCCCCCACCACCCCTGGATTTGTGGGAGTCCAAATGGGAATCCAAATTTATCTAAACATTGATTCCTTAGCTGTACCACTGAGACCCATTAACAACTTCCAGGTACCACTTTCTGTGTTTGTTTTCTTCCCAAGTATTTTCTAGTTGCTAATGCTGGCAGACCAGGAGCAGACCTGGCTCTGGGAGACTAGAAAATCTAATTCAGGTCCATAGATCTAGATCTGCGTTACATTAGCACTGAGCATGATCATTCGGCAGGCCATGCAGACTGACTTCTGTGCTACTTTGTCTTTTCCAGTTCTCTTACAAGGTGGTTACCTCTGTGGAATTGCTGTGAAGGTGGAACAAAGACGAACTTCCACGGAGGAAGTGGTTGGCGACCTGAAGGAACCTTAGCAATAGCTGGCATAATTTGTTCACACGCAAGAAGGACACTGGTTAGGAGGCTGACTGGATATTGCTAACCTGAGAGAGGATAGTATGTCTCGATTCCATGGTGCCACTGCCATTGTCATGGGCCTGAGCCTTAGCACTTCCACTGCTCTGCATGAGAGTTCAGGAGTTATATGACACCAATGAATAAGCTGTTATGCATGTTCTCTTTCAGGATTTGAAATGCAGAGTAGGTTCTCAAACACAGAACCATTCTGTCAGGAGTCTGAGCTCCTAGCTGATCTGCCAGAAGCTCCTTTGCTGCAGGCATCTCTGAAGTTCTCAGGGAGCTGACCGCTTGCTCCGTGGTTGAATACATTATTTCTATATACTGCAAGAGGGCCCTACACAATTTTGGGTTGGGCCCACAGTGATTTTGCCTGTTCCCTCTGCTGCAGGTAGAGGATGCAAGCTATCCATCTGGCAAGCTGCTTCAAAGTCCACCCTATCCTCCTGGCCTTATTCCTGTGCACTTATGATCTGTATATCTCCCTCTAGCCTACTTTCTGAACTATGCAGGCTGACAGTTACTTAGAAGGTGCCTGCAAGGGTATGGTTAAGTGATGCATCATCTTCACGTGCTTTGTTCTCTTCTTCCACTGGTCTCTCAGGGCCTTGTTGAGCTTGTGAAGCTGTCAATCTGTTTTAAAGTTTTCTTGGTTAAAAGAAAATTCAAATTATAGGTCCAGAGGAATGAGATTAAAGATGTGAAGGACTGCTATTTTGGACACAATGTACTATAGCTGGACGGAAACAGTGGGCGGAATTTTCCGGTCCCATCAGTAGTGGGAATCGGGGTGGGCGGACAGACTAAATTTGGTGGGAGACAAAATATCTGTTTCCCGATGGTGGGTGCACTGTCGGAATTTTGTTCTTGGGATTTTCAAGGTGGGTCAAAGGTAGGTTAAACAATGTCGGGAAGCCCATTTGCATTCGTTTGCATATCATGCATGCTCATTAAAAGGCCACCTCACCGGAATTAAGCTCCCCCTCCAAACTAAGTTTCCCGCCGGCAGGAAATTAAAATGTTCAGTTTTACAACTGTATATAAGTGGAGTACACCTGGTGAGCTTCAATCATTTAATCCATGATTTTGAGATTAGTAGGCACTGCTTTTGCCTTCCTGGGGACCGTTCAGAACCTCAGTCATATCAGGCGCTGTTAGCACAAGCTGTGACAAGGCTGGGCACAGGAGGCAGGGCCAGCGGGGAAGGGTGGGATGGAGGCAGATATAGGTGAGGGGGTGGGGATAGTACCAACAGGAAAAGATGGGACAGAGGCAGGGCTGGGGGGTGTGGGGAAGGACCAGTGGGGAAGGGTGGGAGACTGTCCAGGGAAAGCTGGGAGACTGTTCAGGTCATGGTCAGTAGACTGTCTGGGGAAGGAAGCAGGACTGTCCGGGGTCTGTTAGAGGGCTTATTATGTCATGCATGTCTTAGTCTCATTCTTGGGTGGAGGAAGGCCCCTCTGGGCAGTGACCATCTTAGAGAAATGTGTCTAAAAGGCCTGGTCCATAAATTGTTGCATTTGATCCTGGGTGTTGGAAGGAGGGTGTTAGGACTCAGGAGCTTAGCCAGAGTCAGAGGAGGCAGTTGGATCCAGTAGGGTGGAAGTTCAGATATCATGGGGAATAGTGGATGGTTTCATGGAGAGTTGGGGGGGGGTGGGGGGGTTGGTCTTGGAAAGTGAGGCTGCAGCTGGACTCTAGAATGGGAGGGGTCAGGGTCAGGAGGGGCGTGGGCACGTCAAAATTGAAGGGAACCAGGGGAGAACAGGAATATCGGCATGAATAATTATCTGGTCAAGGGTAACAGGAGGAGGCTGAATGGTGACAAGACGGAGAGGAGTGGGGAAACAGTGACTGTGGAGGAGGCTGATAGGAACTTAGTGGGCGACAGGGGGAGGTTGAAAAGTGCTAGAAGCACTTACAAATTCAGGACAAACCACTTTTGATTGTTGAAAGTTATGGCACAGTTATTAAAAAACTCAAAAAATGATATGGAAGGGGTGACAAAGCGGGTGGGAGGAGTTAATGACTTGCCTTTTGGGCTGTGTGAAGGAGCACCATATTAATTATTTGTTCAATCCATGGAGAACTAGGCTCTCGAGGCTCAAATGCCCAATGAAGGAGCGTTGCTCCATGACTAATGGATCGCATTGCTGTGAGAATCCATCAAGGTCTGGAGCTGGCATTGAGTATGTGTAATTGGCCATCTGCTCCTGTCAGAGGCAGGAAAGAAGGAATGGAGGTTAATTCTGGAGGGCACAGCTGCTAGGAGTCAGCCACATGCACACTCCAAACCTCCACACTTTCTGCTAAACGGTCATGGCTGACAAGGGATCATGCCAAAGTCTTTCTATCATGCTAAGGCTATGTTTTCTGCATAGAGTGTCTCGGGTAATGGAGTGAAATTGTTCTCGCACATGTCATCACCCCATTTTATGCACAATGTCTCCATGCCCAGTCATGTATGAAGAGGAGGCACACTCATCAGTGGTCCTCCAGGGCGTCCTTCACCTGGAAGGGGTGGAGTGGGAATGCCATGTCTAGACAAAGGCCAGGACAAGGGATGAGCAATGGCCTGTTGGCCTAGAGATGGAGGGAAACCTGTTAAGGATATACTCACTAAATGTATCAAATCGATTTGTTCTTAGATCCAAAGAGGTGTCTAGGATGTAGGCTGCAGGCAACCCAGCTTTGGTTCTGGCTCTCATACAAATAAGGAGAAGAAGGGCCCATCACAGATTGCCACAGGGCCAGGAGGAGCAGTGGCCTGAGCAGCAAGAGGAAGTGGGGCCCCAAGTATGTCAAAATGTTGCTGAGGAGGAATAAATGCCACCGCAACCGTTGGTCCAACCGCATGTGTAACGCATGTGCTGCTCATAAATACAAATGAGCAAAAGGCAATGCCGCAGGCACCTTCGCTTGTCCAGGGATGTGGTAGCTCACATTTGCCAGCTTGTCCAGGATGAGTTGCAGCTGCAAGGGCTTGGAGGGCATCCCATGCCGGTGGCATTGAAGGTTACCGCTTCATTTAACTTTTTTGCCTGTGGTTTCTTCCAGGGATTCCCTGGGGTCCTGTGTGGCATCTGCCAATCAGTGCCACACAAATGCATAGGGAGGTCATAGATGCCCTGGTCACGAGAGCATGCCAATTTGTCCAATTCCACATAGATGCCAAAAACCAGGCCGCCAAAGTGATGGAACTTGCAGCTAAATCTAGTTTCTCACAAGTGCAGAATGCAATCGACTGCACAGATGTGGCCTTGAGAGCTCCGTAGCAACAGCCTATGAGATGTGTCAACTAAAAAGTATTTCATTCTTTGAACATCCAGCTAATTTGTGATCACAGAAGGCAAATTGTGCATGTTTGTGCTAGTTACCCAGGGAGCTCTCACAGCTCTTACATATTGAGCCACTCACAGGTGCTGCAAATTTTTGAAGGACCTCAGCAATTACAGGATTGGCTCCTCAGGAGACAAGGGATACCCTCAGGAGATGTGGCTGATGATGCCAGTTTGCCATCTGCAAAATGCTGCTGAGGAGAGGTACAATGCTGCATATGCCTCCACCAGGTCCCTGATAGAGTAGACTCCTGAAGATGAGGTTTAGATGTTTGGACCGCTTAGGCACTGGCCTCCATTACTCACCACACAGACTGTCCCGGATCATCGTTGTCTGCTGCGCCCTGCACAGCCCTATGCTGTGAAGGGGGGACGTTCTGCCTGAAGGAAACATGGAGGACCGAGATGTCTCCTCCAAAGAGGAGAACGTTGAACGGGATGGAGCTGACAAAGGTCAGAAAGTCACCAAGCCACTTGAAGAGGACATAGCAGATACACAGTGTGGCAGACACGCCCATGACAATCTGATAGCTACCAGATTCCAGAAAGAAAAAGCTGCTGACATATTTGTTGAACTTTTTGGCTATCTCTCCTTTGCTGGCTGAAAGACCCCAGCACCTTTTTGTTCACAAACATGAATTCTCTCCAATGTTTCATGTTTCCCGAGAGCTTAATTAAATAGCTCTACTTACCGTCTGTCTTGTTGTGGGTTTGATCATCTGAATGTGCTAAACAACGGTTAAATGCAGAGCCCTGGCGGTAAATGGCCGCTAATCAGCACTCCTTCTCCCACAACCTTAGGGAACTTTAACAATAATAGTGATTTCACCCGTGCCCTCACCAGGTCAATGTGCATGGCAGCTTATAAGCTGTTGAATATCATAATTTGTGAGGGCTGTGCTCCTGTCACCCTGACACCTGCTCCCAAAGGGGGCTGACCAGGCTACAAACTTTTCAAGCAGAAGAACTTGGGTGGGTCAAGAAGGAGGAGCAGCGTGAGAGCACTATCTGTCCCTTCGAGAAATTGTTCAGTGTGAGAACAAGTTCAGCCAGACAGAGGAGAGTAGTGGTGGATGGGGATTGTTCGGGCCTCTGTTCAAGGAAGAAAAATCCCCATCCACCACTACTCTCCTCCATCTGGCTGAACTTGTTCTCACACTGAACAATTTCTCCTTTACCTCCTCTCACTTCCTCCAAATAAAAGGTGTGGCTATGGGTACCCGCCTGTCTCTTTATGGGGTATGTGGAACATTCCTTGTTCCAGTCCTACTCCGGCCTCCTCCCACAACTCTTTCTCCAGTACATCAATGATTATTTCGGTGCTGCTTCATGCTCTCGTCGGGACCTGGAAAAATTTATTAATTTTGCTTCCAATCTCCACCCCTCCATCATTTTCACATGGTCCATCTCTGACACTTCCCTTCCCTTCCTTGACCTCTCTGTCTCAATTTCTGATGATAGACTGTCCACCAATATCCATTACAAGCCTACCAACGCCCACAGCTACCTCGACTACAGCTCCTCACACCCCGCTTCCTGTAAGGACTCCATCCCATTCTCTCAGTTCCTTCGCCTCTGTTGCATCTGTTCTGATGACGCTACCTTCAAAAACAGTTCCTCTGACATGTCCTCCTTCTTCCTTAACCGAGGTTTTCCACCCACGGTGGTTGACAGGGCCCTTAACCGTGTCCGGCCCATTTCCCACGCATCCGCCCTCACGCCTTCTCCTCCCTCCCAGAAACATGATAGGGTCCCCCTTGTCCTCACTTATCACCCCACCAGCCTCCGCATTCAAAGGATCATCCTCCGCCATTTCCGCCAACTCCAGCATGATGCCACCACCAAACACATCTTCCCTTCACCCCCCCTGGCGGCATTCCATAGGGATCATTCTCTCCAGGACACCCTGGTCCACTCCTCCATCACCCCCTACTCCTCAACCCCCACCTATGGCACCTCCCCATGCCCACGCAGAAGATGCAACACCTGGCCCTTCACTTCCTCTCTCCTCACCGTCCAAGGGCCCAAACACTCCTTTCAAGTGAAGCAGCATTTTAGTTGCATTTCCCCTAACTTAGTCTACTGCATTCGTTGCTCCCAATGGGGTCTCCTCTATTTTGGAGAGACCAAACGCAAACTGGGCGACCGCTTTGCAGAACACCTGCGGTCTGTGCGCAAGAAAGACCCAAACCTCCCTGTCGCTTGCCATTTTAACACTCCACCCTGCTCTCTTGCCCACGTGTCTGTCCTTGGCTTGCTGCATTGTTCCAGTGAAGCCCAACGCAAACTGGAGGAACAGCACCTCATCTTCCAACTAGGCACTTTACAGCCTTCCGGGCTGAATATTGAATTCAACAACTTTAGATCTTAAACTCCCTCCCCCCATCCCCACCCCGTTTCTTCCCCCTCCCTTTTGTTTTTTCCAATAATTTATATAGATTTTTCTTTTCCCACCTATTTCCATTATTTTAAAATCTACAACTAATACCTTGTCAGTCTTTCCACCCCACCCCCACTAGAGCTGTACCTTGAGTGTCCTGCCATCCATTCTTAATTAGCACATTTTCTTAGATAATATCACCACCTTCAACACCTCTTTGATCCTTCTGTCTGTGACATCTTTTGATTATCTGCTCCTATCACTGCTTGCTTGTCCCTACAACCACCCCCCCCTCAACTTCTCTCTCTCTCTCTCTCTCCCCCCCCCTCCCCCAACCTTAAACCAGCTTATATTTCATCCCTCTCCTAACTATACTCAGTTCTGTTGAAGGGTCGTGAGGACTCGAAACGTCGACTCTTCTTCTCCACCGATGCTGCCAGACCTGCTGAGTTTTTCCCGGTAATTCTGTTTTTGTTTAAGATTTCTACCTTGGTTGGTGTGTCCACAATGATGAATCATGATCTCACATAAATGCTAAGGCCTTCTAGAAAAGAGATTTTTAGGGGCCTCAACAATTGCAGGGTCCAGAGTGGTTGCACCTCAGCAACCCATCATCCAGGTGAGGCCCTCCCAGTGAGTATACTACAAAGAAACCTTATAACTTATCGGCATGATAAAGGTATCAAGGGATATGGGTTTATCATGAGCAAGTGGTGATCGAGGGGTTCATGTGGAGCACGATTATCCCTCATCAATCTGCATTAAGGAGCGATCTCGAGGGGACAGATAGTGCTCTCACGCTGCTCCTCCTTCTTGACCCACCCAAGTGCTTCTGCTTGAAAAGTTTGTAGCCTGGTCAGCCCCCTTTGGGAGCAGGTGTCAGGGTGACAGGAGCACAGCCCTCACAAATTATGTTGCAGGAAAGGTAGAAATCTTTCCTGCATGGACCCTGCAGAGGCCTGATAGAGCTGGTGATGCATCACATTGATAGCCTACAGTCCTCGACATGGTCTAGCACACAGGCCCATTCTCTCTCCTAATTCACTAAAAGCCTTGTCATTTAATGACGTCCAAATCACTTTGATTGTTAATCCTTTATCCGAGGTCTAGTGACACCCTTGATAAGGAGGCTAGCAGGCCAAACAATTCTTCATGTGAGGTCTGGCAAAGGCTTCAGACAAATGCACACACATCTCTTGAATCCTACACTCTAATCTCTCTTGCAGCCTAGGCTAATGTGTCCATTGCCTCCTTCCTTGCTTCATTCAGCTGCATTCATTAGCACCTCATTCATGATTGAACGTGCCCACCACAGCTTCTTCCAGACATTTAGGGCAGCCTCTGGGTTTTGACTTAAGAAAACAGTGTTGAACTACAGTCTCTTACCCCTGAAACTGCATTTACATTGATCCTTGCCACTCACTTGGCAGATTTAACTCCCCACGAATAATCATGCCACCCAACCACAACTGACATCAGGGCAACAGCAGCAGGACATGCAATGACCTCAATGAACACATTTTCAAAGGCTAGAAAATGGTGATTGTCAGAAATGGCTGACTTGAGGACTGGCCAGACAGCACACTGACAATTGATGGCCAGTGTTTAATCTTGCACATATGGGACTATTTGACTAATCACACTGGTGAAATTGCAGGGGAACTAAATCAATGGGACTTCATGATTGGAGTTTGATGCGGCCAACATTCCAGAGCCTTAAATGCCCGTGGACATTGCAACAACTAATAGCAAGGTGAAATCCATGAGACTTCCAAACAGTTAAATTGAACATATATTTACAATAGTGCAAACCATTTACAATGAGTATACACCCATGCCATCTATGTGCCTTTACTACTTCTTAGTTTTTCTTAATCTACCACTATATCTTGGTGCAGTCCCAACATCCGCAGCTGAGATGGAGGCAGCCTGCTGGTTGCTATACCCTGTTGACTATGATGACTTTGGCAGGCATCCCCTGGTAGCCTGAGGCCTGTAGGCCTTGGCCTGCTAAGTGTCACCTACTCAGGTGTAAGCGCACCCTTCTTGGCCTGACCTGCTGGAGGCGATGGGGTCACTGGCAGGGGGAGGTGGAGTAGCAGGGTACCCCTGGAATGTACTGGACTGAAGCCCCCTGGGTGCCTAGCTGGCACTTCTCCACCCTGTGGGTGGCCAATGGCAACTTCCTGAATCATTGAGGAGAAAGGGCACCCAGAGGGCAGTCGAGGTGCTCCGTCCCACTGTCACATTGCCACTACTGCACTGCACCTGTAGCTGGAGCAAGCTAGTGCAGGTACGAGCGCACATCCAGCAAAAACTGTGCCTTCTGCCGGACCTGGGTCTACACGGTGGGCACCACCCTTTCCATGGAAGCAGCAAAGCATTTGCATGCCGGAGCTACGCCAGCACACAGAATGTGGACAGACTCCTCCTGCTTTCGGTCCACTGTGTGCACGGCCTCTGGCAACTCTCCATGATGTTCCCCTGCCTGGCTCCGCCATCTCCAACAGGTTTCTTCGGGCCGAGTCCAGAGGCTTGTCACCTGCTTGGGGTTCTGCAGGGGCCTGGTCCCCAGCAGTCCTGTGAGTGTCAGAAATCTCGACTGTCACTGCCTCCGCCAGCTGCGGACCTGTGTCAGTGATTTGCTCATCAGATTGTGACCCCAAGCCTACTCTAGAACTAGGATCCACCGAGGTGAGTGTACCTATGCTGGTGGAGGGTGCAGGTGAACACCGGTGATGGTGCATGCTCTGAAGATTCTAAGGCATCCTCCTCAGAGGTGGGCTGGGGGCTGGGGGCTGGGGGCTGGGGCTGTGGCAAGTCAGGATTGCTATCCGCCTCCATTTTCTAATGGTACCCGGAATAGAAAAAAGAGATTTAGTGATTAACTATAAGTAGGCTCCTAAATTAAAGATAACTTATAGTCAGTGCACTGCAGACTGAATGCACACTCAATAGGTTCCTGAGGGAGTCCGATCTCACCTTCTGCACAAGTACAGTCACGCTCTTCCCCAGCTATCTCTGCAGCCTGTTCCTCAAAGGTGGTTAGTACTCTAATTTTGTCCGTACCCCTTCCGGTCTTGGCCTGCTCATGCTTGTTGTGGGTGTTCTTGTCCTGCTAAAATACAGAAGGATTCATTGTGATCTCAATGGGTGAGCAGTTAAAAACCATGCATGCCTATTGCAGTTGCTGAGCCCCACCCCAGTAAGTGATTAAGAAGCCACTTGTCCTGCAATTGATATGGGATTGAGAGCTTAAAGTGACAGGCGCACATTCAGTGCTGATGGCTCATATGCTGGTTGTGCATGACATACCTGTGCACCAACCCGTAGACTGCCTGATGCCCTTGTAAGTGTGTCAATTTGCATTGAGTAGGCAGTGCCCTTACCCTGGCGGAGCGCAGCAGATCATTCACCTTTTTCCTACACTGCAGGTCGGTTCTTTCTTAGGTCCCATGGGCATTCGCCACCCCTGCGACTTCCTCCCGACCCTCTGTGGTCAAATGGGAGGTCCTCCTGCTGCGATCACAGAGAAACAGCATCTCCTGCCTTTGCTGGATGGCCTGGAGGAGAATCTCCAGGGAGGCATCACTAAACTGTGGAACCGAAGGTTGCTTTCTTCTGTTGGACATTTTTCTTATCAAGTATTCCGGAGCTCCTGGCCTGCAGTGAGTGAATGGCTGTCCGGGTGCCCGGGCTTTCGACCTCATGAGGTAATGGTGGGGCAGGCGAAATCTTTCCCGCCCTGCCATGAGGTTCGCCATGCTCCATAAGGATGTATAAATCATGAGGTGAACAGCACAAGATCGTGTGTGTTTACCCGTCCCGCCAGACACCAAATTTAGGACAGAAGATTCCACCCAGTGTTTAGTAATAGGGATAAAGCACTAGTGTCTACACAGCACTTGAGCTGAAATTTCAAGTTTAAAAATAAAAATCTCTTATTGGTCAGATGTATATTTACTCCCAATTGTCATGCTCAGTGAAGGCATGTTCTATTCATAACCTCAAACCTGGACTGTGTTCCTGTGAAAACTTCTGGAACCACCTGTGAAGCTTTGTTCCAGTTAAAATAAAACAAAATAAAATAAAAACAGAAAGGCCCTCCTGTCCTCACACCCCCTCACCCCCACACACTCCCTATGTGCCAATTCATGCCCCCCACCCAGCCCCCATTGCCCCTCATGCCCCACTTCCATAGGAAGCACGAAGGGGTCTGGAGTATGTTTGGAATGCCATAGTTCGGCATATGTGGCATGAGGGGCTATTGGGGTGGGTAGGGGGGAACCTTACCTTGGCATAGGGGGCATAAAATAGATCTTTCGAACTTACCTTTTAAAAAGGTCTCCTCATGCAGACTAGGGTTGACAACTCCTCTGAGGGGCTGTGAACCACGACTCTTTAAAAACCTGGTCCGACTCCATGAAAATTGTGGAGGAGTAGGACATTCCCATCTCCGCAATGGAGCCAGCCAGGTCAGGAGTGCAAGGTGCGGGCTTTTGATCCAGACCAGCCCACACACTTAAAGGCCACTCCTGAAAATCAGACAGCCAGGTAATCGGCTCAGGAATCCTGGAATCAGGACCCACCCACCATTTTTAAAGGACACCCTGAGTCATTCCGACTTGGTGAAAATCCAGCCCCTAGATTTTATGGGCCAGAACTTAACATCCAGGTAACTTATCTTTCTTTCCTGCAGGATTAAGCCAGGGGAATTCTGAAATAAATGGTGGGACTTTTGGGACAGTAGCTTTTTCCCTCATTATCCTGTCGTTTACACACATGCAGCACTTTGGGTTTGGTCCATCTTCCGCCAGTATCCAATTCTACCAGAAATAGGCATGTGTTTTGGAACAACTGTGAATAATCTGATATATATCCTGTACTCCTGTTCCCTATACTGGAAAGGACCACTTTAGTCACAAAGGATTGCCGAATTGTTTGATATATCTATATCTAGCTATCTGTCTGCCTATCTATCTGGCTTCTGACACTGTTCAATCTCAGTGACCTACACAAACCAGTTCTCAGCACTGGAAGGGCTGTCAACACTGATAGTGGTGTAAAGGGCACTAGTGAATTCAAAAGCCTTTCCTGAAATGAGGCATCATCCAAGATTCACCAGACCTGTCAGCAGCTGATAAAACTTGGAACAATAACAGTTCACAGCATAGAACAGAGAGCTAATCTGGCCCAGCGCAACACATCAAGCACCACCACTTAATAATCATGTCTACCTCTAACAAATAGCCGACTTGTCTCATTCTGCCTATTCTCAATTAAAGCAGTGTGGATTTCTTCCACTGTAACTTAATCTCTTATTTTAAAATATAATCTGAGATATGAAGCCAGTTCAATTGTAGGTATGAAAGTAAAAGAATAAGGGCACCTGGGAGTGATTACAAAGCCATAATGAAAATGAGGAGGATGTTGTATGACAACCTAAGCCACAGGAGGATAGTGCCAGTGGTTTAAATGTGTCATCTGAGCCTTGGGTTGTATTACAGCCATGAAATCACTTCCTGATGTCTAAAATGGATTATTACAGTATTGTTTAAATTTTATGTCAAATAATGGACTCAAATTTGGTCCGTATTGTAAGGTTACAGCCTGATTTATGAATAAAGTTAACCTTCCAAATGGAGTGGATTAGCAAAGTGACAACATCTTATGGTAATATGTTGAATAGAATGTTCTCCCTGGAGATATTATGTTTTCATTTGTGCAAGCTCAGAAATTCCTGAAAGCATGTAATTTGGATGTAAAAGGTGAGAGATGAATGCTCCTGCTGCTTGTGCGTGCTTAGTTGTTTACTCCTGATATTCTGGATTTGAATACATTAACTAAGTTCCTGACCTCACAGTGGACTTCATCAAGCAACTAGGAATGAAGGATTACAGTAGCCATCTAAATGGAGGCTTCTCCTCTTTGGCGGTGAATAGCACAGTCGACAAAACAGGCCAGTGCAACAAGCCTGGGAGCAGATAGTTAACAGGGTGAATGTTGTCAACAACACCCACAGGACAGTGATGTAAACCTGTATGACGATGGCAGACTTTGAGGGAAACTGGTGAGATAAAGCTTGCTAATAACTACCCATATAATAACCTCCACAAGTGCTTCCTCATAACCCGATACTTGTTTTTACTACTGGCCATCCAAAGCTTACAAGTTGCGTTAGACACCTTTGAATGCTTTGCATGCATGTGCAAACTGCAGCAAGACACAAATGCAACCTGTAACTTACAACTGAAACAGTTGTTATAGTGATAATTTAAATGAGTTTCTGTATGTGCTGCTGCTTAGCACTGTGCTTCCCCAAGGTGCCAGTGTGGTATGGGTGAGCTTTTAAGCCTACCCTCATATTTCTCGTAGGTCCTAGCTGGGTGGATACAGTCAGTTACATGTCAATGAACCACATCATTCTTTCGCATGTGCTATTATTTTCCTATCTATGTACGAGCACTCAAGTTTCAGAATGATGGGCAACTTTAAATAAAATGCACATGAATATGACATAATTGAGAGGCAATTTAGGAACCTTGTGAAGCTATTCTGTACTGAATTGTGTATATATTTCAAATGGAAATGGGATAACTGAAAGGTCACTGGAAATATTAGCATCACTTCACTTTTATAATGTAATGAAATATATGCTACAAGCTTAAGAAAAAATGTCAATGCTCAGAGTTTAAATGATTAAATAATGAATTTGAAATAAACAGCATGCACTGATTTACTTTTGGTTATGAAAATCCAACACTTGATCAGCCAGAAAAGGACAAGAAAGTCTGTGCAAATTTTTGACAAATTTTACCTTTAGAATCTGAATGAAACTCCACTATGCATAATCCTGTGACATAAATGGTTGAACTTTAATCCTGATCAGTTTTTAAAAATTGCTTTTTGGTCCTGCACTATATCTCAGTTTGTGGAATTAAATAAATCAAATTTGTCAGAGTGAACTCATGAGAATTTTTCAAATTACTTTTCTGACTTGCAAAGATAAGGAATGGCTAAACTAGAGGAAAATGAATCTTATAAACCTCCTATGCTATTAAGGCGCTCTTCAATTAGATGGGCATTGGGTGAGACATGGTGATTCCTTGCTCAACTTTAATCTCAGAGATCTGCCTCTCACATCTTTCTCAATCACTTATATGTTTTGAGATTTTATCCTTGTTCAATTCCAAGCTTGTGGAACTCGAAACTATCAAATAAAATGTCACACTTAATACATTTTGGATGATGAAAAGGATTAAATTTAGAGCAACAATTCTCATTCATCTCAGACTATTTTATAACTGAGTTGGATTGGAACCCGCTTAGCTGGCCTCCCATCTTCCACCCTCCATAAACTTGAGCACATACAAAGCTCAGCCACCCATATCTTAACTTGCACCAAGAAAATGGAGGCAGACATATTGTTGTGATCACCATGATCTTCCCTGCCAGATATCTAATGTATCCTCTATCACTACTTTTTTTCCTCTCTATCGGGCTAGAGATTTCCTCAGTACTGCTCCTGCTATATCACTATAACTATGTCAGAAATGCAGCAAAAACTATGCTTACATGAGTAAATGGGGTTTCCTTTGCAATTACAGTAAAATCTTGATGAGTGAAATTTCCAGGGTAGCTGCCTCCAAATTTGTTTTAAGCGAAGCTTCGTGACAGCCGAGGAGCCCCATTCCCATACAAATGTGTAACCTGAAATGCCTACAAGCGCAGTCTGCTAAAAACAACGGATTCAAATGCCAAATGAAAACACAGTAAAGCAGTAAATGTGTGAAAAAGTCTTTATTCAAGTTGTTCACACCTTGCAATGATTTGACCTTGCAAAAGGGTGGAGTTTTGCATTGAAAAAGGCCAGAGGTGATCCAAGCCGTTTTGTTAGCCTCATACTGCGTGGGTAGTGTCATGACATTGGCAAAGCAATGTGGCTTCTTGGGCTTGCCTATCACAAGAGGCAGTAGCTTCTTGGTGCCATCCATGTTGATACCGACCATAGCAGTGACATGTTCCTTTCTCCACTTTCCACCATTACATGTTTCATCTTTAAACATCAAAGTGCGGTCTGGCAAAAGGCAGTAAAAGTGTCCAGTTTCATCCACGTTAAAAAATGTCTCTTCGTGCATACTCATTCAAGACGTGGGTGAGACCATTTTGGAGCCAATCATCTGTCACTGCTGCCGTAACGGCCATACCCTCACCACTTACCGCATGGAAGATGATACCGTGCCTTGTCTTGAATTGTTCCAGCTATCCGTCACTGCAGGTGAACTCCATGTGGCCAGCTTCTTTGCCAGGATAACTCGCTTTTCCCGCAGAATTGGACTGGAGGTGGTCATGTTTGCTGCTCGGGCAGCCTTGAACCATGTTAGCAGAGCTCTTCAATGTTGGGACATGCAGCCTTTTACATCCTCTTCCTTGCTGAAGAGAATACTTGTTTGTCGAACTGTTCCAAGATGTTCACCTTGGAACATCCTTGTGTTTCATAATGATGGATAATCTTTATGGCAGCATGCCCCACTCCTTTGCAATGTCCTCATTCCACTTCACACCGCGATTTTCCACTTGCTTTATCAACTTGACCTTCTCTCTGATTGACAACGCTTTTAACTTTCTCACTGATTTACCCATACTCGCAGGTTTTGCACATCCTTTCACAGGGAGATCTGATGTCAAATGATGGCTTGCCCAGCGGTCCATGATTTTCTGCTTTTCTGTTATCTAACTCCACTCTGATTGGTCCGCACAATCAACTGACAAGCTTAGACAAGTTCAGCTAATCTGGAGTAACCAATGCGGAATTTTTGCTTATCCTGGGTATCATTCTATGGGATTTGCTATTCTGCTGTCAGGAATGATTGATGGCTTCAACATAACCAGAATTTCATGTCATTTGACTTTGACTCATCGTGATATCACTGTATGTCATAGATAAAGCATCTACCTACCTACCTACCCATCTATCTCCGCAATTTCATCCATATCTTGAGAAATTGTCTGCTAATATCATCAATAATATTTTATAGGATTTCTGTGAAACAGAATGACAACAATAGTAGCGGAAACTTTCATTTCACTAACCTCCTTGTGGGCTGATATGTGCTCCAAGTTGTTTTCTAGAGCAAAGGAAAAGGTTATATACAAAAAAAAGGGAGAGGGGAAGATAATAAAGTAATTTTAAAGCATAGTGAAAAAGAAATATTTTGAAGGCAGGTGGATGTTAGAAAAATGAAAGGAGTTGGGGGAAAGAGTTTCAGAGAGTTGGGATGTAATGAAAGAATGATTGCAGATAGAACTGAGGGAGGAGGGATGAGGAACTGATTGGTATTGAAGGGACAGAAAGTGAGAAAGAAAATGGCTGACAGAGGTTGTTAAGCTATGAGCCAGAATCTTCCGTTCGGAGTGTGGGGGAGGGCCCCGCATGCCGACATGTAAAATGACGCACGGTGATGTTGGGTGTGCGTCCCGACATCACCGCGCATCATTCCGATCTTCAGTTCGGCAGGCGGCACCAGAGTCGGCTGCGTGCCTGTCGAACTGTCAAAGGCCTGTTAAGGCCATTAATCACCTATTTAAACTGATTGTCTGAGCTGCCCATCCAACCTTAGGGTTGGCGGGCAGGAGAAGAGCCCAGGCAGCGTTCGCATTTCTCATGAAACCTCATCCATGGGGGGGATGAGGTTTCATGAAGGGTTTATAAATTGAATGAAAGTTTTTATTAAAATACATAAACATGCCCC
Source organism: Cetorhinus maximus (assembly GCF_964194155.1). NCBI lineage: Eukaryota > Metazoa > Chordata > Chondrichthyes > Lamniformes > Cetorhinidae > Cetorhinus > Cetorhinus maximus. The sequence goes on along the minus strand of NC_135897.1, from coordinate 55,860,514 downwards.
AGCTCATGTGACACCGTCACATGAGGGGAAACGTATGAGTATTTTTTTTTTCTTTCTTGCAATGTTTTATTATTGGATTAATCTCCCTGAGGCACGGAGCTGCATGTGCACAAAAGAGCGCAGGCCCCGACTCTCCCTCCTCCTCCCGCCTGCACAGGTAGCGCTGAGTGCTTCTAGGTGCATGTCACGCTGTGAGGGCCTTAATTGGCGGTGATCAGCTCCATGCCCGCTCCTGTCCAGCCATTCAACAGGGAGAAAATTCTCCCCATGGTGTCTGAAGTCATGATGGAATTTAAATGTGAGAAGGATCTTAAAATCAGCTTGGTGCGGCAGGGAGCTAATGGAGCTTACAGAGGGCAGTGGTAATGGAAATGTATGATTTAGCAAGTGAAACTTTGAGCAGTGGCAGTGTAGTTCATTTGTAATTTCTGCATGACAGAGACAAGGATTTGAAAAATAAAACCTGAGATTAAAAAAAAAATGCAGATTTGTGCTTCCATAATGGGGGCAGTGGGTGAATGGAGGGATGAGATGGAGGGAGAGGTAGAGAAGCAAGCAAGGGATGAGGGCAAGCAATATTGCCATCTTGGTAATAGAACAGATTCAGAACAGAAATTCACTGCAGCATCAAAAAGTACACAAAGACTCCAGATCTATCTGAGGGTGCAACTCAGAAAGTCGAATGAATCAAAGCCAGGAGCCAAAGGAGATTTTGCTGACAAGCTGGAAAACAATTTGGTTCTTCTGCATCTTAATGGTGGACAGAAGTGGGAAAAATTGGTAACATCTTTAAAATTAATGAAGCAGGTGGATAGAGAAATCTGGGTATCATTGGCAAAGATGTGGGAACTGACCCTATAACCAATGAATGATATCAATGAGGGGTAGCAAATAGATGATAGAATAGGTCAATCAAGGATGGATGCCTGATGTGTTATAGATGTTGGAGAAGGCGTGATGAGATATTTTAAGGCCAGTGATGCAGGCACAGGCCCTGGAAGAGTAGATGTATCCAGCTGAAATCTATGTTATGGGGCAGAAATTTCACTCAGCGGGTGGGCATGCCCCCGATCCACTCAAGCATGAAATGATGGAGTCAGCAGCGCACACGCCGACAATTAAAACGCCATTAAATAATCAATTAACCTAAATTTTTCACTGCCTGTCCAACCTAATGTAACTCCCAGTACATTTATTCAGTAAAAGAGGTTAAGATATAGGGCAAAGACCACAGACAAAATAAGAATTATTGTTTCATGTGAGTCCAGAGTCCAGAATCAAAGTCCAATGGAGGGTTCTTTCAGGGCCAGTCAGCTGAAGGCTGATATTGGATAATTCACTTATCCAGTAGATACGGCTTCCAGGATGAGGTGGGCCCATAGGGATGAATTAGTCTTGTAGGCGCTGGTACAGATGTTCAGAAGTTCTCGTAGAAACAGTGTAGTTGAGGGCCAGGCCATTTAAACCTGGACAGAGCTCTGGTTCTGCTGCTGTTCTGTTGATGGAAGATGGCAGACTGCCTGGATTCAGCTCCACAAGGCAATATTACAGGTTCTAGAAGCTTGGGGGTGGGGGGTCATGTGACATAACTCCCACCTCTTCCCTTGGTTTGGACAAAGGTGTATATTCCTGGCCTGGATTCTTGAGATGGATGATGTTCATCTGTTAATAAGTTCAGAGGTTTCAGGATCCTTTGTCCTCGCAGGCGGATTGTCTCCAATGGCCAGAGCCTGGATTTAGAATTGTAAAAGTTCGGCTCATAACTCCTTGGGATTTGATCTCTGCAGTCACAAGGGGCATTAGTGCCTCTTTAGAGATAATGAGGTTGCTGTTGTTTCCGAAGGCCAGATATTCCTTTTGTGTGCATCATAGCTGGTCCTGGTATCAGTCATTTTAAAGCTTTTGTCCAGTATTTTTTAAAATAATTTTATAGATTCGCCAGGATGATATATATATTTTTATAAAAGCAGAGAGTGAGATCCTAGCCCTCTGACATCACACAAAAGGTTAATATTAGTTTCTGTTGGCTATTTCTACAGGACATCGGAATACACAGGCTGAAACCAATTACTGTGCATCTGAGTTTTCCTGTAAAAAGGAGTTTAACAGGTTGTTTTTATTTAACACATTTATTGGTTTTAATTGGTTGAATAACATCTTGGATAGCTGATAGACAGCGTATTAATTGTCAACCATCACAGGTAATTCAAGACATCTGGCATACATCAATATTTCAAGCCATCCTTGGGTAGATGTTTAGACTTGAAACTGTCTGTGTCTGTCTGTATCTGGGCCTGATTCATGAATAGCTATGTAGCCAAAGCCTCCAAATGTGGATATATCGAGGGCTGCCTGAGCTCAGCCCTTCAGTCTGAAGCTAGCTAGGTGACTGGGATATTCCAATCGTGTGGTAATGTCTGTGACATAAGAAATGAGCAACTATTTTCAAGATGCAATATTATGTTTCGAAGGATTTTTGTTGTTTTTGTAAGGAGAACAGCGGTGTTTATAAAATACCGGAGAACATGAAATCAGGCGAGGTGTAAAACTAATCAGATCCACCAACTGAAATAGACTCAAATTACTCCCACTGTTTTCTACTGAATGCTGTTAGTGTATCCAGTCTACCTTAAATAAAATAGCCTGTTGATTTATAACCAGAGCCTTGATCTGAGGGAGTGTATGTTGAATCAGCCGACTGAAGCTGAGACGAGTCACACATTGGGCAGAAGTTTTTGCTGAGCGGGCAGGCGTGCTCCCGACCTGCTCGAGAGTCAAATGGCGCGTGATAACGTCGGGCGGGCGTCCTGACATCATTGCGCATTCATGTGATATTTTGGTTGGCGGGTGCGCGCTAAAGTTGGAAGTGATCCTGCCGACAATTAAGAGGGCAATTAAGCCCCTTAACGGCGCAATTAAAGAGATTGTTCATTGCCCGTCTAATGTTACGGTTGGTGGGCAGGCGAATCGGCCAGGCGGCCTTTGCATTTTTCAGGAAACCTCATCCACGGGTGGGATGAGGTTTCCGTGATAAATTAAAATAAAAATAAATTTCTGTGGACAGCATTTTCATTATCTACATTTTCAGGTGGCTGATTATGAAGCTTGGACACTTTTTTCTGGTTTGTGTGATGTTTATTTTAGGTTGTTCAGGTCTTCAGCTCCCTGAGGCAGCTCTCTGCCTTCAGGGAGCATCCTGTGAGCGCTCACCCGCGCTGACTTCAGCACTCGCCCTCCCCCTGCCTCCACCCTGGCAGCACTGAGCCTTTCAGCACACGCTTCATGCTAGCTGGCTGTTAATTGGCCAGCCAGCGTGAATTCGCGGTCAGGGGCCGATTGCGATCCGTTCCCCGTCCAATCCCAGACCCGCCAATCGCACCAACAGGCCGACCTAAAAATCCTGCCCGTTTTATCAATAACCTGCTGTGCAGCCACAAGGGTTTTTATTCAATCACTGGTCTTGCTTCATTTACCCAGACAGAGATCAAGTAAAGGAGCACCCTCATAGGAACATAGGAGCAGGAGTAGGCCATTTGGCTCATCGAGCCTGCTGCACCATTCAAACAGATCATGGCTGATCATCTATGCCATTTTTTCCCCACTGCCTCCATATCCCTTGGTGTCATTAGGATCCAGAAATCTATCAATTTCTGTCTGGAACATGCTCAATGATTGAGCTTCCACAGCCCTCTGGGGTAGCAAATTCTACAGATTCACCACGGTCTGAGTGAAGAACTTCCTCCTTATCCCAGTATTCAATGGCCTGCCCCTTAATCTGAGACTGTGTCCCCTGGTTCTAGACTTACCAGCCAGGGGAAACATGCAGCTTATATTTCACCTCTTCTATTTTTACTTAGTTCTGTTGAAGGGTCATTCAGACTCGAAACGTTAACTGTGTTCCTCTCTGCAGATGCTGCCAGACTTGCTGAGTTTTTCCAGGTATTTTTGTTTTTGTTTTGGATTTCCAGCATCCGCAGTTTTTTGCTTTTATCTTAGGGGAAACATCCTATCTACATCCACTTTGCCACGCCCTGTAAGCATTTTGTAAGTCTCAATGAGATCACCTCCCATTCTTCGAAACTAGAGAAAACAGGCCCAGTTTCCTCAATCTCTCTTCATAAGACCATCCCACCATCCCAGGGATTAGCCTGGTGAGCGTCCGTTGCACTCTCTCTACAGCAAGTACATCCTTCCTTAGATAAGGAGATCAAAACTGTACACAATATTCCAGGTGCAGTCTCACTAAGGCTCTATACAATTGCAGCAGACATCTTTACTCCTGTACTCAAATCCCCGTGCAATGAAGGCCCACATACCATTTGCCTCCTGCGGTTTGACCACCTCCCTAAACACGCTATCCATATAGTTCTCTGCCACGTGGATGCACCACAGTGACTCCAGCTGCCGCTTGAGTTCCAAAACCCGGAACTCAAACTTCTGCAGCAGGTGACACTTCCTGCCAATGTGCTTGTCTATGGCCCCCTGCCATACCTTAGCTTTTACAAACTATTTATTTTAAGATAGATGCTGCTGACTGCCTCAGGGTCCTCATTTCGCCCACTCTTCTTGGGTGAAAGTTCATAATCTTGTTCATAAGGGATATGAGGTCTACTTATTGCTGAATCTGAGAAAAATAGCCAGCATAAAATTAGTGTTGTGGATTGTTGTCAGGTGAACAAGACACACACACACATTGGGAACCAGCAAAGCACCCCATTAATGTTAATGGAACAGGGTCCCAAAGCATCCCCAATATAATAATAAAACACAGTTACTAATTTCATTTTAATTACAGAGTCATTATAATCTAAAGTTTGCAATTTCTGTTTACCTTTCAAGCTCTATGTCAACTGTGTGGGCATGACAAGTGCTACAGGCTGTGGATCTAATCACAAGCAATTAACTAACAAGGACAGGAAACAGGCACTTTGCCTCACTCAAAATGACATTTGAATGTTTCCGTGTTTCCATTATTTTCAATGGGAGATAAAATGTAAGGATAAAAACAAAAAGCTAAAAGCTACTGCGGATGCTGGAAATCCAAAACAAAAACAGAATTACCTGGAAAAACTCAGCAGGTCTGGCAGCATCGGTGGAGAATAAATCAGTTAACGTTTCGGGTCTTCATGACCCTTCGGCAGAACTGAGTATAGTTAGGAGAAAAGTGAAATATAAGCTGGTCTAAGGTGGGGGGGCGGGGGGAGAGAGAAGTTGAGGGTGTGGTGATTGTGGAGATAAGCAAGCAGTGATAGGAGCATATAATCAAAAGATGTCACAAACAAAAGGATCAAAGAGGTGTTGAAGGTGGTGATATTGTCTGAGAAAAGTGCTAATTAAGAATGGAAGACAGGATAGTCTATAGTGGAGGTGGGGTGGAAAGACTAAAAAAGTTTTAGTTTTAGATTTAAAAATAATGGAAATAGGTGGGAAAAGAAGAATCTATATAAATTATTGAAAAAAAAGGGAGGGGGGAGAAACGGGGTGGGGATGGGGGGAGGGGGAGTTTAAGATCTAAAGTTGTTGAATTCAATAATCAGCCCGGAAGGCTGTAAAGTGCCTAGTCGGAAGATGAGGTGCTGTTCCTCCAGTTTGCGTTGGGCTTCACTGGAACAATGCAGCAAGCCAAGGACAGACATGTGGGCAAGAGAACAGGGTGGAGTGTTAAAATGGCAAGCGACGGGGAGGTTTGGGTCTTTCTTGCGGACAGACCGCAGGTGTTCTGCAAAGCAGTCACCGAATTTGCGTTTGGTCTCTCCAATGTAGAGGAGCTGCAAAGCGGTCGCCCAGTTTGCGTTTGGTCTCTCCAATGTAAATGTAAGGCTTCTGTGAAAGAAGATGTTTAGAACAAAATAAATATGTTTTTTTAAAATTAATTTCTCATCACAGACATTCAAATGGAACATATTACAAGATCTTCTTTAATTGTCTTCCTCTTTCTTCCAGTTTTCTTCTCCTTCTCCTTTCCTAGAAGTAAGGATTCCTTGATGGCGAGTTGGATCTCACCCATAAAATTGTGCTAAGATATGAGAACTGAAATAATGTGGAGTAAATTAAATAGGATAGACCCAAAATTGTACCACCTTCTCCAATTCAGTCACTGATGTACGGGCATGCAATAAATATTAATAACATCACACAACATATACTACGATGCCAAGACTGCTTCAAGATGCTTATCTGATGCAGTGTTTCGATATTCTTTGACAGTTTCCCTCAGCAAAGTAGCATCTCACACATTGCAGCAACTCGCTAAGGGTTCTCTAACAGGACCTTCCAAAACCCTACTACCTAGAAGGACAATGTTAGCAAGTTCATGGGAACACCAACACTTCCAAATTTCCCTCCAAGTCATACATCATCCTGACTTGGAAATATATTGGTGTTCCTTCATCTTTGCTAGGTCAAAATCCTGGAACTTCCTACCTAACAGCACTGTGGGAGTACCTACATCTAATACACTGCAACATTCAAAAGGTTAGCTCAACATCACCTTTTCAAGGGTAATTAAGGATGGGTAATGAATGCTGACTTTGACAGTGATGCCAACTTTCCATGAAGAAGTGAAAAAAAACTCATTTCATGACTCCCACCCACTTTATCAAGTACCAGGAGAGAGGGGATTCTGACCTCATGGGCACTGCTGATAAAGAAGCACTCTTGTCTAAGCAGGATATGACACCTGTGTCCCCGCCAGGTCTCATCCAAAATGTGGAGATCCACTAGCTGGATTTGTGCTGGATACAGTTTATTGTGAGACACAAGCAGTTTAGGAATATGAATGTTCAGATTGTCGTAATAGAGACTGTGGGATTAATTTTATAAAAAATTTCCCCTTATTAGACCTTAGAATGATTAAGAGACCCATCATTTCTTTGATGTATCCATATATGGCGATGTGGATGATACCATTGATATCCACTGTACTAGCCTTGAAGGAGCGAGAGGCATATAATCAAGGGATGTGGTAATTTTAAGAGCCACAGGCACTGCTGTACCCAGGTGTGATGCCTACAGGCCTTCCTGAAGCAGGTAGCACAGCTCCATAAAGCCACTCCTTAAAAAGCTTCAGAATATCGAGGCAATCTTCTTCTCCTAATGGAATGGCATTGCCTGAGCCTGTAGATGTGCAGAGTGATACAGTATGGCATCGGACAGTACATAATTGGTTCCATCTGGCATATCTTCACTGCTCATCCACGTTAGCAAAATCAATTGACAGACGAGCAGAAACAACGTTACTTATTTTAATAAACTTTCTGTCAGCAGAAACAGTTTTCTAAAAGAAAAGCGCTTCCCTTCAGGATCCTAATGAGCAAGAACTTGGCTAAACTGTAATGCCAACTCAGATTAAATTTAGGAATGCAGCAGCAAAGCGATGTATGAAGCATGTAATTTGGTGCACTCCTTATTTATGCACAACAACTACCTAATGAATACTTTATTCACAGTAGTGCATGTCATCCTTAACATTTATACAGCAATTTCAAAGCAGGAGAAAACCAACAATGAAACATGAGCAAATCTGCCCTTTCAATATCACTGACCACTACTGAAAATTTGCCAATTGCATGGGCATGATTGTATTCAGTAATTTCTAGGCCTATAAGCCCTAGCCAATATTGCCTGGTGCACAACTTGATTCGTTGTGCTTGAGGTTTCTGGATCAAAAGTGAAGACAAATAATATACAGCAATTATAAATTCCTTCAAGCTGCTTTGCCAATTTGAATATTCAAGTGCCATCCGAAAGACTAAGGAGACACAAGTGACTAAATTCAATTCTGAAAGATGAAAAAAAAAATCACTGCTCCAGTTCATGGATTTAGAGACTTTTGTTGCAAAGCCAACAACTACCCAAATCCTATTTTCACTCCCATTTCTGAAAAAGTAGCTTACAGCACTGCAGATCAAAGAGACACAGAGCAGATGTTTCCTGCTTATTTTCATCTCATAAAAATTTCTATAAATGATTAATTGTTCTAAAAAAAAACAATGAACCATCTTGGTTATGCCAATATATATGGGTATGAAAAGGACTATTAGTGGTCTTAGCACATTATTTTCACACTCTTATTTTCAGTGCACAAATTGGATGATAGCTTTGATAGTAGAATACCTCTGTTTTCAAATATCTACTTTTATTATGGAGATTTCGTCAAAAGTATTATTTTTTTAAAATAAGGAAGGGAAATAGGTGAAACACATTAAAGCAAATAGAATGCACACATATTGATTGCAATTACTTCATAAATCCAGGGAACGAAAACACCCAATTGTACTAGAGCAGTTCCTGTGAGATCTGGCAGAACTGTAGTATCATTAACACTATTGTTCTGTAATTTGGAAATAATATTTTTTGACGTACTAATGAGATACTATGTAATGAAATCTTTTGGGTTGTTCCGTGACAAAACAATTGAGACAATTTTGATTTTTTAAAAATCCATTGAACACTTCACCTCCTGCAGATGCAGCATTTTAGTTTTGTTGATGCCAATTCTCACCAAAGGTTTTCTTTAAAACTTCCAACATCCATTTTATTAGACTTGTAATAAGGACACCATAAATAAGCCCTAATATGATCAGTTGTTGCAGTTTCTGATAATGCTTTGCAGTCACATTCCACACAGATCTGTCCAATTACAAATGGCTTTGCTATTGTGTTTCTGAGATTGCATTTGGCCAAGGTACACAGAATATTTAGGCCAGCAAAGTTCAAATTGATTTTAAGCATAGGAGTTAAGGTTTTGAAAAAAAAAAGGAGATAGGGCTGGATTTTGCAGTTGGCAACAAGGCAAGGAGCTCCCCTTCACCTTGAAAAAACCTTCCCACAAAGATCTGTGATGTTTATTTCCTCTATCACAATATCAGTATCATTCTGGCACCAGCTATGGAGGATTTCTGGCATCCAGGAACAGTGAAGTCATCAAGCAGGTTGATCAGCCAATCAAAGTAAAGAACATTCACAGGCAGCAAACCAGGAAGTAAAACACACTGATAATCATTCAATTTTTTAAAAATTTTCAGAGTGTGTAATAAAGACTAGGACCTGAAATTTGAGCACATTGTGTGTGTATGATCAGCAGCCTCAGAAGCAGACACGATATTCGCTTCTAGCAGTGATGGCAACTGACATGTGATTTCACGTTGGCTGGCCAAATTAAGACCCGGCCAGCGTGAAATGCGCCCAGACATTGGGGCAGCCCTGCTGGCGGGGTCAGGAGAATGGCAGGCACCGGGTCCAATGGGGACCAAGGGGGATGGGTTCAAAAACTGCACAGACAGCTCCCTGAAGGCTGCCAGGAGTTGGTGAGGAGCCTCAGGGAGATGTTCAGGAGATAATTTAGTATCTGGCAGCAGTTATGGCCTCAGCATCTGCTGGGCATGCCAGGCAGGAAGACAATGCCTGTGGGCACTCTGACGAGTGCTTGCATACTCCCGTGGAGGCAGTGAGCACATGGCATAGTATTCTCATGCTGCGGGATGGCAAGAGAAGGCTACCCCATCTGATGAAGAAGGCCTGGGTGGACGTGGTTGCCCAGATGAGCGGACATGATGTGCGCCGCACATGGATCCAGTGTCGGAAAAGGTTTAACAATCTTCTGCAATCCACAAGGGTGAGTACCAATTTTGCTTGGAACTGTGTATAGATGTCTTGGAGGGTGGCTGTTCATTGTGGCACTCACGGGTGTGAGATGCAGAGTGCCAAATGGCACATATCCCTGTGCCAGCCAAGGCTGAGAGATGTGTCCACTTGCCTTGGGTGTATATAAGGGTGAGGTGTGCCAATCTGAAGGGCACCTCAAGCTGGCTCTCTGGGGGTTGGGGATGCAAGGCTGATATGGTGTTGCATGTAGAGGATGGGTTAATGAATGCACTTTGGTCCGTACAGGAGAAGAGAAGCCATAATACACTGGAGCGCACACAAACAGGAGACGGGCACAGATATAGGCACATCGGTGGGCAATAGCACATCAGATCAGTTGGTTGTGCAAAGTGGTGAGGGCACATCACACTCACTTGAGGAGCTGGCAGAGGCAGGGAGTGCACAGCATGCCAGCAGTCGGAGGAATCTTGGAGACCAGGATGATGCTAAGTCTGAGGCAGATGATGAGCCTCTGGAGTCATCCATCAGGCAGCAGATGCTGGATATCCAGCGGGATGCAAGGGGGATGGGAGACGGGGGGGGTTGGGGGGGGTGGGGAGTGGGTGGGTGGGGGGGGTGGGGGGGGAAGATGGCGGGGGGGTGATGGTGGGGTGGGTGGATCTAGCGGAGATCCCTGAGGGACTGAGTGGCATGGTCTCTGTCATGTAGGAGTCCATGAGGAGCATGAGAACTGTGCTGACCCAGAGCTTCAAGTGCACTGCCTCCTCCATTGAGAGAGTGGCGACTCTCAGGGAGAGGCAGCTCCAGGAACTGAATCAGGGGTTTCTGGGGCTGCACTCAGGCCTGCAAGACCATACACAGGCAGTGACTTCAGCAGGTCACTGCCAGTATGAGAGATGGATGAGGCACCTAATCTATCTGCTAGGTGCCCGTCCATCAATGGTGAGCAGGAAGGTTCAAACCAACCTCATGCTGCATGTCGCATCTGTAGGCTTCTGTCAGGACCAAGGCAGCAGCTCCTCTGCCAATGCCCATGGCAAATGATAAGGCTGTGACAACTAAGGAGTGCCCAGCCATGGCGCTGGACACTGCCTTCTAGGCGGTGCTTGCACAGGCTTTGCCAGCCAGAGGATGTCAGCCAAGGTCATCAGGACTGGCAGGACATCACAGTCAACAGGCTGCCTCTAATGTTGCTGCCAGCGAGATGGGAGGAGTTGGGGCGGGTGGGCGGTGGTAGCACTCGTAAGCGGAGGTTTGCAGCAGTTTAAATGCCCTCTAACCAAGGGCAATTAGGGATGGACAATAAATTCTGGCCTAGCAAGTAATGCCCACATCCCATGAACGAATAAAAAGGTTATAAACATGCGGGGTTGGCACGGGCGATATTACTTCAGTGGAAACGTGTTCTATGTTCAAATTGTGATAACATGACCAGCATTTAAAGCTGTTATTCTGTTTCATGGTCTGAATGCACTTGTTTTTCATAGGTGTTGGGCTTTGGGGTGGCTTTTGACAAACATGAAGGACTGCAAACGTTATTTCAGAGGTAGTTAGGTGACATAGGGGTCACAGGGTGCCCTGATCAGGAACATTCAATGTTCACCCCAGCCATCACTTTCAAGCCATGCCTTGGATGCCCAGCTGAATAAATGGAGAATCTTTGTATTGACAGGTTGGCGGGCCCGCAGCTGATTTTGCTGCACCCCCGCCTTCCTGAAAATTTAAATGGGCGGGATGACGTTGGGAGTTCCCCCCAACGTCATCCCGCGTCATTTCATGTGTCGGTGAGCGGGCCCTGCCCCCTGCTCGCCAACGGCAAAATTCAGCCCCAGATTTATAAACTTAGTTTTTCAGGGTCAGAGAGGCTGTTGAATAGTAATTATGGCTAAATACCCTGCTAAAATCTCAGTGATACCTCATTCAACAAGACATAACATTCTTATTTGTTTTTACAATGAAAATAACGTGTAAAACATTGAAGTTTATGCCAAATCATTGATTTATGTGTTGATTGCATCTGTGGAAATGCAGGATATTCTTGACAGCAACTTTCAGATTTCTGCATTTAGCTGTGTGTGAGCAGATAACTGAATTTCTGTCACTTTTGCAGAGTTATGACAGCAAATGCTGACAGTTTCATGATTGTTACAAGTGCAAAATCCAGGCTATTAACCCAAAGTTGTAAGATCATAAATTGATTTTGGAATCCAGGCACACTAAGGTATATCCCTATGAATGAACTTTTTGGTAGTGATAGGGTCAATGACGATGCATATCTCAAAAGTGTTGTATAAAATACAAAATTCCTCTCCTTGTTTCATAAGCAATTTATTTTTATTAAACAATTTACCCAGTTCACTTGGCAACTCAGGAGGTAAATATCTGATGTTGTGCAATGCCTTGTAAATGAGTAAGGAATTAAAGCAGAGAGAAAATAGCAGCAAGACAAAATACACACGAAACCACCTGTAAATTAGCAACTGTGCAAACACTCAACAAATTCAATTTCTAGGTTGACTCAATTGTGTACACTGCTGCATTTAATGGATCGGATTAATTGGGGATATTTTCCAATGTTGCTCCCTTGGCGATAATCTCACTGTGTGGATTGCTCACCCATTGAAGAATCCATCCAATTTTCAATTCTTCAACTGGGTAAAAATTGAGCAGGTTCCACAATGGGTAGGTAATCCATTCCACCAGGTATTGACCAGGCAGCAAAATTGAAAATTACCCTGAAATACTCTCGGGTGTTTGATGGAACAGCTTTCCAGAATGCATAATTTCCATCCTTGGTATCTTGACCAACATTCCTCTCAAACTAATTAACTGATTATTCACCTTATTTGCAGTTTAAAGGCTCTTACTGTTGGTTGCAGTTATGCCGACATACCAACAGTGACTCCATATCAGAATCAATCTATTGGCTATGAAACATTTTGGCTGTAGAAATGCAAGTCCTTCCTTTCAAAGGAATGAATTACTAATAAGACAAGTCCTGCCTTGCAGAGAAGCAGCCAGTTCTTTCAACCAATCATAGAATGGCATTAAACAGCTTCCCAGTGAGACTAACAACCCAAAAATATGATAAGAGCGGGGAGCACAGAATTGAGCAAGTACATATATATATATATATATATTATATATATATAAATATATATATATATATATGGAATGAGGTTTAAGCATTAAACAATGAAAAATACAGCAGAACAGATCACATCCAGCTCTTTTTCAGAACTACAAAAATAATAATTTCCACTCTTTGCTTTGGAAGACTGATAGTTCAAAAATATGTCAAAAATATGGAATTGAAACATTTTTCATTTAAGTGAGCTATTTGCTGCTTTGCAGTTACCTCAGATGGCACCCTGTTATATCATTTATTATAGACAAAATGTGGTTTACATATAGAGAGGTAATTTGTAGGTTCTTAAACTTATATCAAGGCTTCAATTATGAAGAGGTGACAAAACAATATATGTTATTCCTGCTGATGTACAAACTTCAACATGTAGCTTTCAAACTTTCATAAAATTAGACCATTACATTATGGTAGAAGCAGTAAATTAAATAATGAGACATTCCATTGGCTGCAACATTTTGAATCATATTGTACTTTCCTTTTATAATGTGCAGCACTGTAAACTGCCTTTAGGCAAGGCGACTGACTACTGTAAGCAAAATTTTGAGCTTAGCCAGAATACTCTGTACAAACAAAGTTAATAAATATATACAAAGGCTCAATGGTCTAATGGTTAACATTTGTTCATAGTTGACATCACAAGTTAAAGTGGCATTTTATGCTTCAATGTTTTTCATTCAGTGAGTCTGGGAATTTGGAATGCTCTAAAGTTACCACCTAATTATATGTTTTCCCTTTGTGCACCTAATTATCCAAGAAAGAATTCTTATAAACATGTCTTCTTACCTCAGTCCATTACAGAGATTCTTTTTATCAATTTATTTACTGTGAACTCTACTCTTTATGCCTATTCACAGGTCTGCTTTTGACCCTATCCAAGTCTCAGGAAACAAGTACCTACAGGACAACTGTAAACACTCAATTATAAGGAGTGTTGTGTATATTATAAGTATCAGGCAGCAGACGCATGGGAGCGCCACAACCTGCAAGTTCCTCTCCAAGCCACCCACCATTCTGATTTGGGACTATATCGCTGTTCCTTCACTGTTGTTGGGTCAAAATCTTGGAACTTCCTCCGTCACAGCATTGTGGGTGTACCTACTCCAGATGGACTACAGCGGTTCAAGAAGGTGGCTCACCACCACCTTATCAAAGGCAATTAATGATGAACAGCAAATGCAATGCTTGCATCCCATGAAAAAATTTTAAAAAGACCCACTTCAGTTTGTTATTTCTAAATTTATTTTGAACTTTGTCCTCCTACGCTGTGTTACAGACACTTGGTTCCACTCATCTCTGCTCCCCCATTGTCCCCTACAATTGGACTTTCTGCACCTCCCACCACCAGCATCCCCACCCCCACGCCACACACACAAACCCTGCAGAGGAGGGATTTCTGTTAGGAGCCCACCAAAATTATACCAACAAAGCTGACCCCATACTTGCTTCTGGGATCAGCAGCAGAACATAAAAAACTTCAAAAAACTGCAGCACCAATTACTTTCGACCAACTTTCCACCAAATACCTTGACTTAAAATGAATATAAAGTCAGGGCTAAGAAAAGGCCATTGAAACTCATTTCTCAAGTATGTTTGCTTTCCCTCAATCTGATTTGGCAAGAGGGAAACCTGTGGCTTTATTTCATGGAGTCTTTTAAAACTTAAAATGGATGCTGGCCTTCCTCAGTAGCTTTCAAAAAGGCTACGGGAAATGGGTTGTCGATGGGAACCAGTCTGAGTTGATTGATTTAGAAATTAGGTTCCAGGGATATATGCTCTCAGTCCAAACTGAATTGTGCATCACCAAGACCTTAACAGCTACATGAGACTCAGAAGATGGGTGACAAATTGCACATTATCATTCTATGTAAATGTCTCTAAGTGTTCTGCCCTTTAATCATGAAGGATTGACGGCAGTGTATTCAAAGTCCTTTGCACTAAGTAAGATCTGTTCAGTAATTTTTAGCACTAAATTTTATGGCTGGACATGTGTCTGTGCTGTTCACATACAGCATCATATCTTATGTGTCTACCAAGAGTCAAATGGACCATTTCAGTTTAAAATACTTATCAGAAACTTCTTTTGACAAGAATAACCCTGTGTGGGTTAATTCTATTTTTATTTTGGTAAGGTATTGTGTCTCACCTCCTCTGTTTTTCAAACTTTAAATAAATCTGACCAATTAGTTTTAACCTTTTTGTATTGACCCAATAGTTTGTTATTTTCTATGTTTCAGAAGAGATAGGTATCCTGTATGAGTTTTAGTCCATAACATCCTGCAATCAGCAGTTACTTTTTAAAACCTGGATGCACTAACCCATGCACAGCAAATACGCGATCCAGTCTTGGTTCCTAGTTTGCTTGTGGTAACAAAATTCCAGCTGTGAACACAAGACAAAATTGTTTGGAAAATGTCTGAACTGTAACTAATTGTACTTTGATTAAACAAGTGTTTTTACTTCTATTGCTCCACTTCATAGTGGTTTTCCAATCACGTGTCATTTTCTGAGTAGACAAGATTTTCCTGTCCTAAATGTTATATTTTCCATTCTAAATTTACTTTCGACCAAATTTCTTTACTTTTGGTGTGTTTTAAGTAATAATCTGGATTTATCTTATTTATTATTTTGCACATTGCAGTAAAACCAAAACCTCAATCTACTTTCCTTCAATGCCGTAAATGTTAACTTTAGCTATTTTTCCTTGTAGCACATTCTTTAACACTTGGGATAAGTCTTTTTGCATGTTTTTAGTCTTTTCCAATGTAGGAATATATTTTTGTAACCTGTCACCCAAAACTGAATGCATTGAAAAGTTTTGGCATATTTTCCATATTATAAAGTTAACTTTAGTTAGGAAAGGGTTACAAAGTACTTGCAAAGGTTTTACAAGAATTTAGTTGCAGAACAGGTGCATTATTGCAGCTGTGGCTGGTCAGCAATGAGGCCTAAAGCTTAGGAATTACAAGCCCGTAAGAAACACAGCATTCACCCCATTCAGCCTGGACAGTTTTTAAGCAGACATCTAGCGATGTCAGACTGTAATGTTGTTATACACCAGTGACTTAATCAGTGACTCACATTCCCTGGTAATTGCATGCACAGAGAATTTCAAATAGTTTCTTTGTATATGCATCTGAAAGGATTGGTGCTGGTTAATTCATCAAAAGAAAACTAACACAAATGTTTTTGCAATGTTACTGCACATATAGCAACTGGAGGAAAATTTACCGTTGAATTTCAGTTTTTTTGAGGGCATGTTATGTTGTGATATTCCCTCAGTATTTTTTCACTTGCAGGGTTTCCCAGGTGCTTCTGGAACAGAAAAGCTGGACAAAAATCTATTTTTGTGCTTGCATCACACAACTTCTGAAGCAGGCACATGAAAGAAAGTCAAAAACAGCTTTCCTCCAAAATACCTTTCCTCCCTTTAACAAAGCGCCAGGAGGTAAAGATTTGTTGGTGTTGGCATCCATTTTACAGACATAAAGCAGGTGCCTAAGCAGCAAACAAGTGCTTTGCACATGTAAATAATGGGCAGGGTTTAATGCCCTCCCCATGGCAAGTTTGGTAGCAGGGGGGCATTTAATCAGATGGGAGGGACGTGGCAGATGGGGACCCTGCCACCTTCCCGCATCCACCTTGAATAAATCCATTGGGGAATTGCCTACAGATGGAATTAACCTATTGGCAGGTGGGGGGCTCGCCATGTGAGGAGCAGAACGAGCAAACCCATGCAATGTTGCTTGTGGGCTCCTGGGGGCTCCCTCGTTCAAAGGCTCTCAGTGCCTGATCGAGGGACCTGGCAATGGGAAACGGGGGGAGCCGCTGACAAACCAACCCGTCCCTTTGCTGCCAACCCCCTCTGCCCTCCCCGTGACCCCCATCCTACCATCATTCATTTCTGGCCTGGGATCCAGCGATCATCCTCAGCCTGAGGTGGGTGTACTACCAGTAGCAGCCACCGGCTCTACATTGGCCCTGCTGAGCAATGAAGAGTTGCTGGCCTCTGATTGTCTGGTAGCTGTGGGGAGGTGGTTCCTTGATCCGGGGGAAAGGCCCACCACCTGTCAAGTCCCTCAGTGGCAAATAATGTGCCGGGCCTTCCCAAAACGAGGCATCGCAGGGTTCTCACCAGCTTGTCAGCCAAAGGCCGAGATCCCTATCGCCTTCATTAAATACTGCCCAATGGGTCTAATTCCTTTTTAAAACCTGTTAATGACTGATGCTGCAGTCAATGTTTCCAGGCATTTGACAGCCAAGATAGCAGTCTTAAAAAGACTGCTGGAGGCTATCTCCAGAACGGTAAGGGTTAACTTCTTTGCTTTTGTTATTGTGGAGCCAGGAGGAACATAAGCACTCCTTTTAGTTCTCTAATAAATTCATAGGCAGCTGCTAGCCACTATTACCCTTGTGATTGCTGCCCACCCTCCGCCCCAATCCCCTACCCACCCCTGGGCTCAGTATGACCTCAGCTAGCATCCATGCCAGCTGGTCGTCATACACACTAGGACTAGCATGATGCTTCTCAGGAGTTGCAACAACTGATACCCACAGCTTCATGGTAAAATCAAATGAGGTTGGATGACCAATTTCCTGTTGTCTGCCATCAATCTCGTTAGGTGCATTCAACACTGGTATTATGGCCTGATTTAGTGGTGACCCAATTTCTATGCCTTGGCCTCTGTTCAGACCTTTTGCTAGTAATATGATTGAGAATAGGATACTGAGAACAATGAAACTTAAGGAATCAAACCTATATCATCCTGCACTGGCATTCCAATATGCAGTGCCATTATTGGCGAATTAATTTCAAACTCTGTACTATTCAAGACTAGAGGTACACTAGAGCTGTAAGCCACAAAAGTGTAAAATAATGCCAGAAATCCAAACAGTTATGATAATATATTAATTGGGTACATATCAATATTTTATTCATGCAGAATATTCAACTTAGCAGGTTGACTAAAACGGGTGATATTGGACTGACCAGCATGCAATGTCCCATCTGATTTTCATTAATGCCAATAAAAAGGATAATCAGGCATGTGTATCATGGGTATCTGATCTGACATCACCTATTTTACAACCCTGACAAAGTTGAAAGCTCCAGCATTTTTCAGATCAGACATTAAACTGAGGCCCTGGCTACCCTCTTAGGTAGACATAAAAATCCCATGACATTATTCGAAGAAGGGCAGAGAGTTATCCTAGGAATTATTAAATTGTTTACTCTACACTGCTTCTCAATTTCCAGCTAAAATCAACAGTAGATGTACATTAGCAATTAGTGTTATTACACTGATGTACCTCTTCAATTAAAGTAATTTCACTTCACATTTAGTCTACTTGTTCCGATCCAGAGCAAAACAGCAATAAACCTATGCACTAAGGATGATTAGGTCACTTTCCAGTGAGACAATGGTTACAATTATTTCCTATGAAATATTGCTGAATCTGTTATTTGTAAGATATTCAATATCTGGTGCACTCTAGCAGTAACTAAGTCCTTTCACAACTATTTATTGACATCGGAGGCAAACAGAGAGAGTATTGGCAGTTATGTCTATAAGTCCATACCTGTCGGCTTAAATGATATCTGCTTGACTAGTACAGTGCACATTTATGCAACTTTTCTTTGATGCTGTCCAATCAACTGTCAACCATCAGGTAACTCAGGATTTAATGAGATTTGTTGCTACAATTTACAGCAGTGGAAAAGAGAAGATTTCACCCTACAGTCCAGAGAACACACTGATTGAAAGAGCATCATGTTATGCATATTAACTCTTCCAAACTGCCGATGGCTTATCCAGTACTTTAGGTAACCCTACAAGTGCAGGATTTATTTAATAAATTTATTACAATTTTTTAAAGTGGCAGATGAAATGGTACAGTCTGCTGGGAGTCAAAATTCCATTGCAATGTTCGCTGACACATTAGGGACTCCATGTTTGAGTTGTTGTTAGGCCAGGTGAAAGTTCCGTGTACTAAGTGGAAACTTCATTCCTAGATGTCTTAAATTCAAATCCCACCGTTGAAAGTTATGAAATTGAATCAGTAAATCTGGAAATTTGTCTGCTGGTACCAGAAAAATTGACTGTGAAAGCTGCCAAAAATGTCAAAAAACAAACTGACTCACTACTGTACTTCAGGGAAAGGAATCTGCCTCCCCAACTCAGCCCTATAATACTTGGCTGATACTTTTCTCAGGGCTGGGCGATAAATACCTACATCCCAATGAGAACTTTTTAAAATTGAGTTATCATTATTTGCCACCCAGCTCTACAGGCTTAGTTCTAATAGACCCATGATTCAGCAGGTAGGGAAAGGTGCTAACATTGTCTCATTAGAGGAAACATAAATTCAATGTTCTGAATAATACTCAAGAATTACAGTCAGGAATGCAATGCCTCATTGCAGAGACCCACTCACTGGATAGAATGCATTAAAAGTAGGGTATTTCCTAATTAATTAGATTTCTGCAAGGAAACAGCTGTGACTCAGTTCATAGCACCCTCGCCTTTGAATCAGAGGGTTGTGGGTTCCTGTCCCACTCCTGGAAACCAAGAACTGTGATTGTACTCGAAAAGAGTTGCAATCTGTGACTGTTGATAACTCGAAAGAGTATCAGAGCAAGGATCATCGGTGTATTGTCTATGAACCAAATAGCAATCTTATAACTGGTTGTTGTAGGTGACATCAGATTTTTGCCCTTTCTGTTATCAGTCCTGGTCCCACACCCACCAAACATCCAGAGGCTGCCATTAGTCTTGAACTCACCCCATCATCAATGTCAATCTCATTGGTGCAATGGCCCAAAAAAAGAGTGCTTGCCATATGCAGTAGTTTGTGTGTCTGTGCAATTATAGGTATTATACATGAAATGAAGAGCTAGAATTCACTCCATTTCCCTAGGCTGAGTATGTAGGAGAAGGATAATGAATGATGAGAGGATAGCGCTTATGGTAATTTCCATCCTACCCTGCTCCTGAAGTCAATTGTACATTATAGAAGGCAATTTTACAAGCTGCATTATGACAAATAAAAATCAAGCTTTAAACAAGGAATCAATGGTACTCTGGCACTCAGGCAGCAGAATTTACTGGGGATTTCTTGCCACTACTGAACTATCTTTTAACAGGCCTGTTTGGTATACGTGAACATTTGTTTTAGGTTTATTACAAAAGAAAAATGAAGGCTTTTTTTTTCCTGTTTCAAATCAATATGCATTGAAGTTGGATTTCCCTCACAACAAGCAGCAGACAGCAATATCCATCAAGAAGAGCAGCAAGGAGGAGGGGGTTTTTTGAGTTGTGTATTCAAAGGCTTATCGGGACTTTAAAAATTATACAAATTCTGAATAGATCTCCTGAGTAGGTTGGTAGGGAAAGATTGAAAGAAGCAGAAAGGATTATTTAGAGGTGGGGTTGTTAAGGGAAAAAAAATGACAGATTACTTTCTAGACTGTGTTTAAAAAAAAATAAGGAAAATTCCAGAAGTTGGGGCCATTAGAGTGCAGTGGAGTTTGTAATTTTTTTAAAAATGTGCAAATTACATATGATGTCATTCTGAAACCTATTCATTTTGTGTTTTTTGGCAAAAGCTTACAACTCCAGTTGATGCTTAAATCACCAGGAGTCCTGAACCTGATTGTAGTCCCTATTCCAGACCTGATCTTACTCGTGCTGCTAGCCCCAATCTTCAGCACCTTAAGGTGGGTTCGTGAGAACAAACCTTGGGCAGAATTTTGCCCTTGATGGGCGGGCAGGCCCCACTGGCTCGGCGGCGGGTGGGCAGCCGATCGCTGCCGCCGAAACGGGCCCCACCGCCATTTTAAGTGGGCGGGCCAATTAAGGCTATGCGCTTCCTGTCCGGTCAGGGGGAGATTCCCCAACTGCCAGAGTGCGCTCTTTCACACTTGCGCGTGAAAGAGCGCACAGCTCCCTGAGACTAAGTGTTGCCTCAGGGAGATTGCTGAAAGTTTTTCAAAGTTTAAAAATAGAAAAATAAAAGAATTATTAACATGCACCCCTCATGTGACAATGTCACACGAGATGGGACATGTTAATAAATATCACATAAACTTTATTAAAGTTTTTTAAAACTGACATGAAACCTCATCTCGCCAGTGGATGAGGTTTCATGTTTTTTCAGAAGCCCACTGGGGCTCCTGGCCTGCCCGCCAACCTTGAGGTTGGATGGGCAGAGCCTTTAATTGATTTAACTACCCTGTCAATGGCCTCAATTGGCCATTGACAGGTCGGCGGGCGGACAGCTGATTTTGGTGTCTGCCCGCCTTCCTGAATATTTAAATGGGGCGGGATGACATCGAGGGTTCCCCCCGACATCATCCAGTGTCATTTTCGCATCGGTGAGTGGGCCCCGCCCCAGCTACCGGACGGAAAAATTCTGCCCCTTGAGTGTACTACCAATTTTATACTTAAACTAAAAGTTAATGAGTACTCCTGTATTGCATGAACATACATATGAGCCAGGATTTCCTGTTCAGCGAGCGGGGGGGCGGGACCCGTTTGCCGACGCATAAAATTGAGGCCATTGACAAAGTACTTAACGCAATTAGTGGACCTGCCCGTCCAACCTTAAGGTGGGATGGGGTTTCATGTAGGTATTTAAAAATTTAATAAAAGTGTAACTAAAAGTGATGGACATGTCCCAACTCATGTGACAGTATCACATGAGGGGACATGTCAGGGAATTTTTTAAAAATCTGTTTTTAACATTTTTTAATGTGGAGCCCATTTCCCTGAGGCAGCACTCAGCCTCAGGGAGATGAGTGCACACTTTTGTACTTTCGTGCGCGTGCGTGAAAGAGCACACTCTCGGCTCAGGGAATCCCCCCGCCCCCCCCCCCGCCCCCGCCTGCACAGGGAGTGCATAGCACATAGCGCTTCCTTGCGGACGTCACACTAGGCGGGCCTTAATTGGTCCTCCCATGTAAAATGGCGGCGTGCCCCCAATTGGGGTGCACCTCCATGCACCCGGTCCTGAACATCCCCCCACCAATGGGAGGAAAATTCTGCCCATGCGATTTTTAACGAATGATTACTTGTGAAGCCATGGGCAGAATTTTCTCCCCTCTCAGGGTGGGGGGGGTGTTGTAAGGGGTGGGTGGGAGCGAGCGGGAACCCGATCGGCGCCCCAGATCAGGTCTGCATCGCCATTTTACATGGGCGGGCCAATTAAGGTCCACCCAGTGTGACACGCACCCAGAAGAGCTGTGTGCTCCCTGTGCGGGCAGTGGGGGAGCGGTTCCCTGAGTTGGCGCCTGCGCTCTTTTGCGCATGCATGTGGAAGAGCGCAAAAATCTCCCTGAGGCACAGATTAGTTTAAGTTTTAAACAGCTAAATAAAGAAATTAAAAACGTTTAAAGCAAGTCCCCTCATGTGACAGTGTCACATGAGTTGGGACATGTCAATGAATTTTAAAAAGAAATTTCATTGAATTTTTAAACACTTCATGAAACCTCATCTAGCCCGTGGATGAGGTTCCATGAAAATTGCGAAGGCTGCCTGGGCTTCTCAACTGCCCACCAACCTTAAGGCTGGAGGGGCAGCTCATTTTATGGGCAGGATATTCCGGTCGGCGAGCGGGGGCGGGGACTCCTGATGTCACCCTGCGTCAGTTTCATTTTCAGGTCACCGGGGGCGCAGCCAAGTCAACTATGTGCCCGCTGACTTGTCAACGGCCTATTGAGGTCATTGAGAAACTAATTAAAATCATTGATGGACTTGCCCATCCAACCTTAAGGTTGGCGGGCAGGCCGGGAGCCCTGGCGGCCTTCAGAAAAAGCATGAAACCTCATCCATGGGCGGGATGATGTTTCATGAGGGTACTTAAATTTTTAATAAAGGTTTCAGTTAAAGTCATGGGCATGTCCCAACTCATGTGACAGGGGACATATCAGGGAAATTTTTCTATCATTTTTAAGTGCAAATTTTAATTTGGAGCTAATCTCCCTGAGGCAGCACCCCCAACCCATCCACCCTGCCCCCCACCCTCCCGCCTGCACAGGGAGTGCATAGCGCTTCCTGCAGATGTCACGCTGGGCGCGCCATAATTGGCCCGCCCGTGTAAAATGGTGGCGCGCCCCCAGTCGGGGGTGCTGATCGGAGGCGCGCCTGCCCGCGCCCACTCCCGCACTTCGCCCCAAATGGGGGCGGGGGAGGAATTTTTCCCATTAGTTCAATTAGTTTTCAACAGGCCTTCCTAGGCCTTTGACAGTTCGGCGGGTGAGCAGCAGAGTCGCTGCCCCCACTCGCCAACCCGAAAATTCTTCCCTATTATTTGACACATGTATATCACTCTTGATATGTATATGTAATATAAAAAAATGGCGAATTAATCATGTGAAAAACACATCTGAGTGCAGCACATTTCAGTGCTGTGTTTTTTTAAATGGATACACATCTCACAAGGCTGACGCGGGATTTGTAACACTTAATTCTGACTCCTTCACTTTTTTAAGCTGCAAATCTGTTCAAACACATGGCCACACCTGATGACATAGAGTCTCACCACAATCCATAGCTTTCTAGCATTATTCACCATGTCTGAAACTATCCACCAAGAAGTCACATTTACAGGAGCATTAAAGGGCAACCACTAAGTCTTAAAATATGACTAAAATGAATATCACTTACTAATGATGTGGAGAGATTGATGTGCATTGATGTACATGCCATCACTGAATTCACCATATGTACTACTGACCACAGAGAGATCTCCTTTCAGCTACTGAGACTGCATGGGAACTTTTTATGATGCCAGTTTAGAATAAAATGACCTTAGAACAGAGGTGAATGTTGAGGTTTCTACTGTGTAAGCTCCATGGATGAGTTGTTATGTACAGTCGTAAAGATTCTTGTGCAAACCCACATTCAAGTACAAGCTGTATTTAAGACCTTCACCTGCCAGTTAATCATGTGTAACAGAACAGAAAACCTCAGAACTAAAGAGTCAGCCTGATCTTTTAATCACTTTTGAATCTGTAATGCCATTTCTGGAATGCTTTTTCTCTGCAAACTTATCCTGTAGAGTTCTTGTGTCTGGGCCATTTCAAAAACCATATTGCATACCTGCAGGGATCTTGTAAAATTTGTGAGACCTGTGGGTGGGAGACTGCATAATAGGAAAAGTGAAGTCATATTTGAGAAGGTATGCTCTTGTAGACCCTTCACTTCCCTAGTGGCATCAAATGACCATTAAATGACCATTAAAATGCTTCATCCAGTAATGAGAGGAATCTGGATTGAAGTATAAAAATGATCATGATTTACCTTATACCTATTTTGATATTAATATCATTATAATCATAATCTTGACAGATCATTGAAAAAAACTCTTCAAGGTATTATTCTTCAATTTGTGTTGCAAACATTCACTGTTAAGGAGTAAAAATAAAGCAATTTTTGGAATGTATTGAGCAAAACAATATAGTGGTAATTTTTTTTTTGCAAAAATATATTTTGGGCGGAATTGTCCCAGATTTGCACTAATTGTGGTAGTGGGAGGGTAAAACAGCGTTTTACCCACCGGCCGCGATGGCGGGTTTTCATGCCGTATCATCCCAAACCCGCCACATGACTTATGCATTCCAGAGAAAGACGTCGTTTCCTTGATGGGCGGGCTCTCATTGGCCTGCAACGCCATGACCTCACCGCTTCATCATGCCTGGTGCCACATTTAAAGTGCAGCCGCGTTCAGTGCTTCCAGCCCAGGACTGCAGCAAAGAAGACATCGCCCCGAAAGGCAAGAAGACTGCAGCCCTCGAGCACCTTTTGGACATCATGGAGGCCCACTGAGATGTCCTCTACCCCGGCTCTGGCCGCAGGAGGGGCAGCTATTTACCATTCCAGCTTGGTAGGCAATGGCAGTGGTGATCAGTGCCAATGTTGCACAGAACAGGTTGGCCATCCAATGCAGAAAGAGGATGAATGATCTCATCCATGCAGCCAGGGTATGGCAACCATCGCATCACTCTAAACTCACACGCTCAAGCCCATCACACATTCATTGGCATCTTACTCACTGCCAGCTCAAGGGACATCACTACCCATTCTCACGCATATACCCTCACATGTCCATCTGGCCTCATCTCCTCTGGACACTGCCTCCTCAGCCCTCATCATCTTGAGGCCACTTGCATAGGTCAACATGTGCTCCCACACCAACCCTAGGTTACCCTGTTTCCCCAGTACAGCCCTCATCTTGCAGCCTCTTCCCTTGCCTGGGGCCACTTCTAGCCCTTCCCCAAGCAAGAGTTTACCCTGCAGCCATTGAAAAGCCACTCCCATATGGCTGATCTGGTAGGTAGAGACCTACCCGTGAGCCCCCTTAAAAGTGATGTGGTGCTGTCTGTGAAGCCTGGTGCTGGTGACTGTGAGTGCTGACCAAAGCAAGGTAGGTAAACAAACCTTGAAGTCCTGAGTGAAGTGTAGCCCACCAAGCCTGATATATACTGTTGTGAAACACATTGGTGTGTTTTCCCGCAGACGTGGGTGGACGATCCGGCGGAGGGGGGAATGAGTCCAGCGGTTTTGGCCTTATAATGATATGCTTATTATGACAATGAGGGCACCGACGTTCGATGGCGGGGAATGTGGCTTGGCATAGGCAGGTGGAGTGGACAATTGCAAACTTTTTGGCCTTCTCGCCATATTGTTGGTCTACGCTACTGAACATGCCTGACGTCGGTGGGCATAGACAATCCCAGCCTTTATTCATAAAATACCTAAAAGAACTTTACAGAACCTTTCAAAATGGTCAATCACAGAAAGTGCAATGATATTCAAATTTTCTATATAGATCATGTTGCACTCTGAGGTGCTTCAATACAATTGTGATACATGTAATATTTACTGTATACATTCAGTGTAAGTCATACGGTCCGAGGAGTTTGTGACAATTTCTAACCCCTCAGTGTACTCTGGCTGAAAGGCCTTAGACAGTGACCTTTCCCTTTACACATCTGCAGTGGCTGCCTCAAGCTCTAAAGCATCTTTTAGCACATTGTCCTGGACCTTGAAGTCTGCCAGTCTGCAACGCTCGGAGGAGGACAACTCTTTGCATTGGAAGATCGACAAGCTTCAAGCAAACCAAAAAGCATCATTCACCGAATTAGTATTTTCTGCCATTTGCCAACCAAGCCTCATAGAGATTTTAATGTAAATTGTGGCCATGCACCTTTAGCCTGTGATGCCTGCAAGTGGTACTCCAATAATTTTCCCATTTAAAGCACTCAGGCCATCTTCACTTCTTTTCAGTCATAAGAGCCAATGGCTTTATTTAGTTCCCCACTGAGAAGCCTGGCTCAAGTTTCTCTGCAGTTCGACACTCTGTTAGTAGTTGTCTCTACTTTCAATTGAATTCTCCAACTCCTTGCTTTGTCAGACATCTTATGAATATGAGTAGCCCATGAACTTTTAGGCCCAGAATTTTGCTCCCAGTTCAGGAGATTTCCTGTCTCTGTGAACCCAACCTTTTGAAATAGGTGCCTGGAAGTTGGATTTTCAGTCTGGGGTGGTGATGGGGCAGGAGGGATGGGGGGAGTGGGTTCCGGTGGGAGGGCAGGCTGGATTAGAAGTCAGGGTGGCCGATCCCGGAAGGAGTGAGGAGGCTGCCAAGTACGGAGGCGGTCTGGGTGGAAGGCCTGCCTTGGGGCTCTGGCACTGTGCTCCAAAATAAAGAAACATATAAAACGTCCCTCCAGCCTTCACACATCACTCCAACCCCCCGCCACCCCATGGCCACTCATGGCCCCCCCATGGTCCCCATGCCAAGGTATGCCCTCCACCCACCCACCATGGCCTTTTATAGCCCCTATGTCAAATTATGTCCCCACTCCACCCATCCCCAGGGCCCTTTATAACTCCTGAGCCAACCTATGCCCCGCACCCACCCCAATGACTCATAGCTCCTATGCCAACATATGCCCCTCCATCGACCACCATAGCCATTTATAATCCCCATGCCAATGTAGTGCCAACTCATGCCAACTAATGATGCCCAACCACTAGCCTTTTCCCTTACACCTACCAGAATCACAGAATCGCAGTGCAGAAAAGGCCCATTGAGTCTGCACCGACACGTGAGAAACATCTGACCTACCTACCTAATCCCATTTACCAGCACTTGGCCCATAGCCTTGAATGTTATGGCATGCCAAGTGCTCATCCAGGTACTTTTTAAAGGATGTGAGGCAATCCGCCTCCACCACCCTCCCAGGCAGTGCATTCCAGACCGTCACCACCCTCTGGGTAAAAAAGTTTTTCCTCACATCCCCCCCAAACCTCCTGCCCCTCACTTTGAATTTATGCCCCCTTGTGACTGACCCTCCAACTAAGGGGAACAGCTGCTCCCTATCCACTCTGTCCATGCCCCTCATAATCTTGTACACCTCGATCAGGTCGCCCTTCAGTCTTCTCTGCTCCAAAGAAAACAACCCAAGTCTATCCAACCTCTCTTCATAACTTAAATGTTTCATCCAGGCAACATCCTGATGAATCTCCTCTGCACCTCCTCCAGCACAATCACATCCTTGCTATAATGTGGCGACCAGAACTGCACACAGTACTCCAGCTGTGACCTCACTAAGGTTCTATACAACTCCCTACTTTTGTAATCTATGCCTCGATTGATAAAGGCAAGTGTCCCATATGCCTTTTTCACCACCCCATTAACATGCCCCTCTGCCTTCAGAGATTTATGGACACGCACGACAAGGTCCCTTTGTTCCTCAGAACTTCCTAGTGTCATGCCGTTCATTGAATACTTCCTTGTCAAATTACTCGTTCCAAAGTGTATCACCTCACACTTTTCAGGGTTAAATTCCATCTGCCACTTATCTGCCCATTTGACCATCCCGTCTATATCTTCCTGTAGCCCAAGACACTCAACCTCATTGTTAACCACCCGGCCAATCTTTGTGTCATCTGCAAACTTACTAATCCTACCCCCCACATCGTCATCTATGTCATTTATATAAATGATGAATAATAGGGGACCCAGCACAGATCCCTGTGGTACGCCACTGGAGACTGCCTTCCAGTCACTAAAGCATCCTTCTGTCATCACGCTCTGCCTCCTACAACTAAGCCAATATTGAATCTACCTTATCCAATTACCCTGTATCCCATGCGCATTTGCCTTCTTTATAAGTCTCCCATGTGGGACCTTGCCAAAGGCTTTGCTGAAATCCATATAAACTACATCAACTGCACTACACTCATCTGCACACCTCTTCAAAAAATTCAATCAAATTTGTTAGGCATGACCTCCCTCTGACAAAGCCATGCTGACAATCCTTGATCAAATCTTGCCTCTTCAAGTGGAGATAGATACTTTCCTTCAGAACTTTCTCCAATAGTTTCCCTTCCACTGACGTGAGACTCACTGGCCTGTAGTTCCCTGGCTTATCTCTACAACCCTTCTTAAATAGCAGAACCACATTAGCTGTTCTCCAGTCCTCTGGCACCTCCCCTGTGGCCAGAGAGGAATTAAAAATTTGGGTCAGAGCCCCTGCGATCTCCTCCCTTGCCTCCCTCAGCAGTCTGGGACACAAATCATCTGGACCTGGAGATTTGTCCACTTTTAAGCCTGCCAACACTTCCAATACCTTGTCAATCCCTATATCAATTTGCTTAAGAACCTCGTTCCGACCTGCTGAGTTTTTCCAGGTATTTTTGTTTTTGTTCTAGATTTCCAGCATCCACAGTATTTTGCTTTTATTTTGCTTAAGAACCTCGCAGTCTCTCTCCCCGAGTTCGATACCTTCATCCTCATTCTCTTGGGTGAAGACGGACGTAAAGTATTCATTCAACACTCTAGTGATGTCCTCTGGCTCCACCCATAGATTGCCCCCTTGGTCCCTTATGGGCCCTACTCTTTCCCTGGTTATCCTCTTCCCATTGATATACTTATAGAATATCTTGGGATTTTCCCTACTTTTACCAGTCAGAGCTTTCTCATATCCCCTCTTTGCTCTCCTAATTGCTTTCTTAAGCTCCACCCTGCACTGTCTGTACTCCTTTAATGCCTCTGCTGTTTAGCTTCCCTTGTACCTGCTAAAAACCTCCCTTTTCCTTCTCATCGTAACCTGAATATCACCGGTCATCCTTGGTTCTCTGGACTTGTTACTCCTACCTATCACCCTAGAGGGAACATGTTGAGCCTGTACCCTCCCCATTTCCTTTTTGAACACTCCCCACTGTTCCTCTGTAGATTTCCCCACAAGTAGCTGTCCCTAGTCTACCTTGGCCAGATCCTGCCTTATTTTACTAAAATCCACTCTCCCCCAATTCAAAACATTTTTTTGCAACTTGTCGATTTCTTTGTCTATAACAAACTTAAACTGTACCATGTTGTGCTCACTATCGCTAAAATGCTCACCCACCACCACCTCAACCAACTGTCTGGCTTCATTCCCCAGAATTAGGTCCAGCACTGCGCCGTCCCTTGTTGGACCCTCTACATATTGACCTAAAAAGTTCTCCCGTACACATTTCAAGAAATCCACTCCATCCAAGCCCTTAACACTATGTCCATCTCAATTAATGTTGGGAAAGTTGAAATTACCTAATATAATTACACTATTGTTATTGTTTTTACACACCTCCACAAATTGTGCACATATTTGCTCCTCAATTTCCTGCTGACTATCTGGGTGTCTATAATAAACACCTAACAATTTGGCTGTCCCTTTTTTATTCCTAAGCTCCACCCACAAAGCTTCATTTGATGCCCCCTCCAAGATATCATCTCTCCTTACTGCAGTAACTGACTTCTTAACTAATAATGCAACACCTCCTCCTCTTTTACCCCCTCCCGTCCCACCTGAAGATTCTATATCCTTGAATGTTGAGCTGCCAATCCTGCCCTTCCCTGAACCACGTCTCAGTGATGGCTACTATATTACAATTCCACGTGTCAACCCTCGCCCTTAACTCATCCTTTTTACCTGTAATGCTCCTGGCATTAAAGTAGAGGCCATCCAGCCTTGCCTTACTCCCTTGAAGCTTAATGCAGCTGTACACCCTCTGACTTGATTGTTTTACTGTATTATGATGTGTCCCTATTCTGCTAACATTCTGTGTCCCCTCCCCCTGCCGAATTAGTTTAAACTCCTCCCAACACCACTAGCAAACCCACCCGCAAGGATGTTAGTCCCGCTCTGGTTCAGATGTAGATCGTCTCACTTGTACAGGTCCCGCCTTCCACAGAAATGGTCCCATGCCAACTCATGCAGTATCTACCATGGGCAGGCGTCAGGACCCATGCAGAGATGAGATAAATTAAAGTTCAAAGAGTTTATTGCAGACTTCACTATATTCAAAACAACACTCTCATTCACTAAAGCCCACTGACTGTATTTACACTCTTTCAGCTAAATAAACCTAATAACAACAAATAGTGTGATAATGGATGGTTGTGAAATCAGTCTTGCAGCATTAATCCAGTAATGGAAACCCTCAGGCTTATGTCAACAAACAGAGTGAAATAGCAAGCATTTTTTTAACAGTCCAGGATTTCTTTTCAAGATTTAAAGGGCAGGACTTTTAAATGCCTTGACAACCCACTTTGACCGGTGCTTTTGACAGATTCCCTTGACAGCTCCCTTTGGCAGGTCCTCTTGACAGCTTCCTTTGACAGGTCCTCTTGACACTTTTGACAGATCTCTCTGACAGGTTCTCTTCAACGTGCTTCTGACAGTTTTGACAGCTGATTTTGATGGCTTTGTTGACAGTTTCAATGAGCTTGACAGTAATGAGCTTAAGCACTTTTTATGTACATTTATGCTGACTTTTACAATTCCAAAGGGCACCTTGCTTTCCCCCAAAGAGCACCCGACCTCTGCTAAAGGGCACCTTACCTCCCCAAAGTTGTTTTGGGACCAGATCCAAAGGGGTACCTTACCTCATCAAAGGAGTACCCTGGCTATCCAAATTAATCCACAAAGTTCAGACCTGCTCTTAACAGGTGTAATCAGCACACCATGGGTTTTACACTGGAGGCAGTTGGTGATTGAAATGGCCAGTTGCTTCCATAAAATGTGCATTCGCGAAACATACCCCTTTCTATTTTCCCCCTGCGAAAATGGGAAGTGCCATGTTTGGGGCTGGCACTTGCAATTTTTGGGCAGTTCCACTGTTTTCGTCAGGATGGAGAGACTCTGTCATAGTCAAAATCTGGGCCTTAGTCTTTTAAAAATGCTAACAATTTAAAATTTCCACAATAGTGTCAATATGGTTCAAATGAACGCCCCCCCCCACCCCCCACCCCCCCACCCCCACCCTGCTCCCCAAGAATGCCATAAACTGACAAAAAGCTGAAGCTCCTTGGACAATGCCCAATCTGGTTGACCTGAATATTGAACTTGGACCTAATTCCTCATGTACAATGCCACAGGAAATTAGTCAGTTTTTATTAAGTCTAAGGCCAGTGTTTGTAATTAGTAAAGGCTTTTTGTGGTGAAAATCCCTCTTTAAGTATGCTTAGCTTTGAATGAACTCCTGTTAATCATGGGTAAAATATGTACAGTTCTTCTGTTCTTCCCACTACTCAGTCCATAGACGCCTCCCTCTAGATTAGTACCAGATCTCTCAAGTTAAAGTTGCTGACCTAATACCACAGTACAGCTATCCCTGTATTAATGCATTGCAACCACTAACAAAACAAAAAGGAAAGGTCAGAGGTTTTTGTAATGGCAAAAAATAAAAACACCATTGGAAAATGAAAAGAGAGAAACCAACAATGTCCTTGAGGAACTGAAATGGGAATTGCACATGGAACATGACAAGAATCAAATGCAGGAAAGGAGAAGGAAGTAGATAAGTAAATAGACTTGAAAATAAATTAGTTTCTAAAATACTAAAACTTTCAAATACCATGCAGTATCTGTTTAGCAATACTATCATCAACATGCTCTCTTTGAGAATCTATTCCTTACAACTTGCCTTCTGGTGTGTTCCACAATGCAAAAATCCATTCTTCAATATTCATTTCATCACTTTCAGAATAGATAAATAAAATTAGCAATTTTTTCTACATTACAACAGTGGTTACAATAGTTGTCATTGATTCGTCGCTTTGGGATTTCCTGAAGCCATGAAAGGTGCTGTAAAGGTGCAAATGTTCTCTTTTCACTAACCTGAAAATAAATAATCAAACAGAAAAGCTATAAATGAGGAAAACTTTTTTTTATAAAAAAGAAACTATTAGGAAAATCCTCTAATAGACTCAATGAAATGGATACTGCACATTCAAGTACCTAGTGTTTTTAGTCTTTATTATGTATATGATAGTAATTTTATACTAAAACATCCTGACCCATACATTTGGAGTATTTGTATGTTAAGGGAGTTAAAACAACAATGTAAGTATAAAGCAAACATATTATTTCTTTTCAATGTTTTATTCTTGTGAATATACGGAACATTTCCTGTCTTGAGCATTTTCACTAATTGAAATAAAAATACAGCTGTTAATGAAACAACAAACACTTTTGCTTTTCCTCACACTTGTCAAAGATAGTACCAAATCTCACTGGAAAGTTTAACACTCCATACATAACAAATGCTGCTTATTTCTTTTTTTAAATTCCCAATGTACCTAAATTGGAGTAATCTTACTGCAGTTTAATATAATACAGAAATTAAGAAAGATGATATTCTTTAATAAAGTTAAAGTTAAACCATGCCATCTGTTGAAATTCTGGAGGAAATGGGGATTAAAACTTTGGCAAATATACAGATCAGCATGGTTATAATATACAAGCCCAAGATGAGATTGTAGCATTCATATTTCTTAGAAAAAGTTAATTCTAGTGGAAAATTGGACATTTAGGACAGAGCTACAGACTGCAATATAATCCAGAACAAAATGACAACTGATGTCTCTGTTATAATTAGGTGTTGGTGTCATATTGGTGCTTGTTGACTGTGATGATGAGCAAGAGCCCCATGTATATTTGAGCACATATGCCCACAACATGTGACACAAAACATCACGAGATCATACATCTGAAATTTCTGAGACACTTGGGACATCAAAGATTTGTTTTCTTTTCTATTCCTTTTGTTTTCTCTAAACAACATCCAACAACTGTTTCCTTTGTTGTAAAATGCTTGCATATGCCGTGCAAAGAATCTGGTATGGATTGAATTTAAGGTTAGGATCTTCTCCAAATGAAAGCATGCTTCACCCTTCTGTTAGAATGGGATTGCCATAATTGAAAAGACCATAATTTTGCATGATAAAGAAATACAGATTTGGAAGCTATATTGAGAGTATTAAAATGAATGGGGCCTAAAATTGGTGACAAGGTACTGAATCAGAAGAATGAAACATGAGCAGTTTATAAATGTAACTGGAACTCTAAGGTTGTATTGAAGTTTCAAATATCATGGAAGTTATCTGCTAAGCCCTATTTTAATTTGTTGTTTTAAATAATGTATTGATAACTCTGCCATGGCATTGTTCTGAACCTTAAATATAATTTCACAGGGTAAAGTTTCCTCTAAATTGCATTGATATTTTCAGTGCAATTCACCCAAACTAATGCAAAACACTGAAGAAATTTAAATGCAAATTGTAGCCAATGCAGCTCGACTTTCTGCAATCATATGCTCTGATTTGAAAATTGCACTGGAAACCTGCCCACAAATTGGTCCCACCCCCAGTTTGAATTCATTACCATGGTGACTTTGCTAATTATGCCTTTTTGTGAACCTGCAAGGAGACTCTTAAATAAGTACCTTTTAAATGCTTTTAAATAATAATAGTTCAGAAACTTACTGCCGTATATTGATGAAACTAATAAATGGTTCAGTATAGTCTTTAAGTCATTTTCAGTTAGTTAAAATCAGATTAGCCACAGGTGGTGGACTATACACTCTTATTAAAACTATTTACTCGCTGTAATAAATCCATCTTCAGCTGTACTAATAAAACTACACCAGGCTATCAGTGTTAAATATATCAAGGAATATATTTAATGCAAGAAAAAAATTACATTCTAAAATGTTGCCTGATTGTGCTGGTTCATGGAAAATTTTACATTCGAATGATGTACAAATGAGGTTGATCAGAAACATGAGCAAATATTTCAAATCAGAAAACTAGTGCAATTTTGAGCACAATTTGCATTCAGATTGCAGATTGTACCCAGATCAGAAACTCTATGGCTTGATGGTCAACCTAATTCTGCTACAAGCTAAAGGTGACGTAGATTTGCCCAACTAACACTTTGGGCAGAATTTTATGAGTCGGCGAGCGGGGGCGGGGCCCACTCACCAACGCTTAAAATGATGCACGGTGACGTCAGGGGGAACTCCCATCGTCACTGCGACCCATTAAAATTTTCAGGAAGGTGGGGGCACAGCAAAATCAGCTGCGCACCCGCCGACCTGTCAATGGCCAATTGAGGCCATTGACAGGGTCAATTAAGTAATTAAAGGACCTTAAGGTTGATGGGCAGGCCAGGGGCCCCGGCAGGAAGTACAAGAAACATGAAACCTCATCCACGGGCGGGATGCGGTTTCATGTAGGCTTTAAAAAAAATTAATAAAGGTTTTGTAAAAACTATGGACATATTCCAACTCATGTGACATTGTCACATGAGGGGACATGTAAGGGAAATTTTATTTTTCTATTTTTATTTTTTTTACATGTACAGCCGATCTCCCTGAGGCAGCACTTAGCCTCAGGGAGATGAGCGCGCTCTTTCGTGCACATGCGCAAAATAGCGCACTCTCAATTTTGGGAATCCCCCCCTCCCCCCGCCTGCACAGGGAGCGCATAGCGCTTCTGTGCGGATGTCACACTGGGCGGGCCTTAATTGACCCGCTCACTTAAAATGGCAGTGCCCCTCCGATTGGGGGTGCCGATCTGAAGCGCGCCTGTACGTGCCTGCCATTCAAATTCCCCCCCCGATGGGGGGAAAATTCAGCCCTTTGAATTCTCTTCTTTGGTAGGATGGTGTACGCTGACTTGGGTTTATTTCAGCTGACCGCCCACAGAAATATATTAAAGGGCAGGATTTCCCGGTTGACAAGCGGGAGGGTGGGACCCGCATGCTGACGCGTAAAATGACAGGGGATGACATTGGGCGAACCTCCTGACGTCATCCCGCCTCATTTTATTTTTCAGGTCGGCGGGGGCGCAGCCAAATCAGCTGTGCGCCCGCCAACCTGTCAACGGCCAATTGAGGCCATTGAAAAAGTAATTTACATCATTAATGGACCTACCCATCCAACCTTAAAGTTGGCGGGCAGGCTGAGAGCCCTGGCAAGCTTCAGAGAAAGCATGAAACCTCATCCATGGGCGGGATGAGGTTTCATGTAGGTTTTTAAAAATTTAATAAAAGTTTAACTAAAAGTGATGGACATGTCCCAACTCATGTGACAGTGAGGGGGCATGTCAGGGAAATGTTATTTTTCTAGTTTTAACATTTTTAAATTTACAGCCGATCTCCCTGAGGCAGCACTTAGCCTCAGGGAGATGACTTCCCTCTTTTGTGCGCATGCGCAAAAGAGCGCACTCTCGATTTTGGGAATCCCCCCCTCCCCCCGCCCGCACAGGGAGCGCATAGCGCTTCCTGGTGGACGTCACACTGGGCGGGCCTTAATTGGCCCACCCACGTAAAATGGCGGCACGCCCCCAATCGGGGGCACCGATCGGAGGCGCGCCTGCACACACTCGTTCCTGAACTTCCCCCTCAATGAGGGGATAATTCTGCCCAAATTTACAACGTGAAAACAGGCCATTGGTCTAACCAGTCCATATCGACATTTATTCTCCATGTGAGCAAACATCTCTGATCATGTTTAGCCACTCTGTTCTCATATCCCTGAATCCCCTTTAACTTCATCCACCTTTCCAATCTAATCCTTAATGCTAAGATAGTGCTCCAATGAACCCTGGCAGTTAATTCCACAGGTTCACAACTCTGTGTAAAGAATTGTCTCCTGCCTTCTGTTCAAAGCTCTTAAGACCCCTGGTTCTTGAACCCCCTCCCAAACTATTGAAAACAGTCCGACAGCACCTACCTCATTCCACCATTTCATAATTTAAAATACCGCTATCATATCATTTCATAATCTGTGTTGTTCTCATGAAAAATGACCTAAATATTTCCTCATACCAGGCAGCATCTTAGTGAATTTGCACAGTATCCTCTATAAAGCATCAATCTCCTCCCCATAGTGTGGAAGCCAATACTTGTTGAGGTCTTACTAAGGTTTTTATATGAGCATACATCTTGGCCTTTACATTATATACTTCTCGTTAAATCTAAAATTTTATTAGTTTTTTTTACAGCCTTAATCACAACCTGAAATGTTGCTTTAACATTCTATGAACCTTTACAGTCAAACCCCTCTGCTCTTCTGTAGCATCAAGCTTATTTCCCTTTAAAATATAATTACTTTTTTTAGCCAAAACACATCACGTCACATTGAATTCCAGCTACCACTTTTGAACCCATTCCATCAGCTTATTAATATCCCTTTGGTGTTTTCTTTGGTCTTTGAAACAATTGACTATTTATCCAGTACTTCATTTGCAAGTACAGATACAGCGTGTCCAGAAAAATGTGCTTTCTTAGTGCAGATTGCAGCCATAATTTATCCGTTCCTTTCTACAGATGTTTAACTGGCCACAGCTGCTTTTATCACAATTATTAGGGCCGCTATTTCACACAATAGCTCCCTTCAGCCCTCACCCACCAATGGCTGATTTTCCCTTTGTTAATTTAAATCTCTGTACTGCTCATATTATCACATTTGACACGGTTTAATCCACTTCTGGGTTGTGTTGGAGGCTATTAATTATTTGCCCTATTAGTGGCATTACCAGCCACAGTGGAGGAATTAGTCCATGACACCATGTGTACAACTGACACATCCATCCATTTCGAGATTGGTTTGGACATTGTGACAACTCACTTTTCAGCAGGAATGAATTGAACTTTTTGAGCCAAAAGATAAAATCTGTTCAATGTGCCGCAACAGACAAAAGTAAGTCAACTTTACATTCAAGGCAATAAATAATTCTTCCCATTGGACACAGAAGGGGTCTAAATTCATTGTTTTTTGCCCATTTTTCAAGTGTGAAACAGGTGTGACACTAACTGAGCAGTGCTTCAACCCACACCCAATTTACACAGGCAGTGTCACTGCAAAATCCATCCTGAGATTTTTTTGAGGTGGTCCTCCTGGCTGCAGACACAGAGCACAGCATTGATTTTAATATTAAAATGAGGATCCCATGCCTGAATAAGAAGTTGTGCATGGAAACACCTGATTTCTGGGGTCTTGACCTTGACCAGCAGGAAGGCATTACCTTAGCAGTGAGGAAGCATGTTGCAAAAGCACTATTTGATGGGATACACACTTCAACTGAAGTGTCTCTTTGGATTTAATAGTCTACTGGAGATTGTTTTACTGAGTTTTCACGGCTTTATCGATAGTACTGTCCTGAGCTGAACTTAAGAAAGTGATTTTTTGGAGGTTGTACTCTCTTGTAAAAAATTGACTTCCTAATATTGTTAGAACATGGATGTTTTGTTTAATCTGCCTTTGAAGCTGTGATATGAGCAGCAACAGCAGCAAGTTAGGCAGCAGAGGGCTGTCCAGACTGCTAGAAAGGGTGAAGGGAGGCAGCATGGAGAAGACTTTATATAATGAGGGAGCACAGGCACCGGATTTCCAGCCTCACTTTTACGGAGGTGTCAGGTGGCTCCAGGCTTCCAAGGAGGCAGTGACTGAACGCTTCCCACCTGCTCAACCAAGGATTACGATCCAGAACCAGGGCATCTATAGCACTGCTTATGATTGCAGAGGTCACTGTGGCCCTGAAATTTTATGCATCAAGCTCCTTCCAATATCCAGCAGGTGAAATCAGTAACATTCCTCACTTTGTTATACACACAGAAATCAAGAAGGCCACATGTGCACCATTAGGCTGTTCTACAGCCACTGACTCCATCCCTTTCCCTGGAAACTATCTGAGGCTGAACCAGGCTATTTGCCAATTTGGTGTCATATTTGACAATGAAATAAGCTTCTGATCACATATCCATGCCTTCATTAAGACTGCCTATTTCCGCCTCCTTAACATCGCCCGACTCCACACTACTTCAGTTCACCTGTTGTTGAAGCCCTCATCCGTGTCTTTGTTGCCTCTAGACTATGTTGACACACTCCTAGCTGGCCTCCCAGCTTTCTATTGTCCATAAGCTTGAGGTCATCTGAATCTCTACTTTCTGTGTCCTAACTCAAACCAAGTTATGTTCAAAATTCACCCCATAATCACTGGCCTACATTAGCTCTTGGTTAAGCAATGCCTCAATTTTAAAACTCTCTCCCTTGTTTTCCCTGCTCCTACCTATCTCTGTAACATCTTCCAGCCCCATAACCCTCTAAGATATCTGTGTTCCTCGATGCCTTTCCGGCATCCCCAATTTTACGCTGCACCATTGGCGGCCATATCTTTAGCTACCTGGACTAAACTCTGGAATTTCCTCCCTAAACCTTTGTATCTCTACCTCTCTTTCTGCTTTTAAGATGCTAACTCTTTCACCAAGCTTTTGGTCATCGGTCCTTACATCTTCTTATACGCTTTGGTATCAACATTGTTACAATCCCTGTAGATGCCGATAACTTTGAACAAGAGATTTGAATTCCCAGTGACCAACTTAAATGAATCACATGAAAAGATTTCAAGTTCTAAGACTTTTACTGTAACAAACTAAAATCAACATCGACTAAACATTACCCAGTAGGCAACTAAGAGGCTAAACTACAGAAATGATAACTTCTTAAAATGTTTTAATATGAATTATTACCGCACATCACACACATATGCATTAGAACCTGCTCTCCACTGGATTACACTCTTTATAGGAAACAGTCCACAGTCACTCCCGGCTTCCAATGGGTTCTTGTTGTAATGTCCAGCAACCATTGAAAGGTTCTTCCCTCAGTTTTCTGAGAACCCCTGAACCAACTACCTGCAATAAAGCCCACTACAGTAAGCCCTTTTCTTAGTCAGGTCAAGATAAATCTTCCAGAGTCTTTAGATTGCAACAGTCTTTGACCAAAGACTGTCCTCCCTCCCACACCCTGTCTGAAAGCTTGTAGAGGTCCTGCAATCTTCTTCTCTCTAATGCACAAACCAGCTGCAGCACTTTTGTCTCTGTGAGATCTCTCCCTCTCTTTCTGTCCAAAAACTCAGTGACAGAAAGTCTGTCCACAGTCAGTCCAGCTGCTCCTGCCTTTGTTTTCAGGAATGAACATTTTGCACCTAACTCTCAGTAAGTCTCAATTTAAGCCTCTGGTCTCCTTGGTAGCCAGGCCACACAGGCTTGTTGTTGGGCAGAACTTATGGCAGATCACATAACACTCTTCATGACTCCATTTTATCTTGCGTACAGTCCAGAACATAATCACCTTATAAAACATTGCATTTGTAACAACATTTATTTTATAATGCTGCTGTGAAGTACCTTGACTTTTTTATTATGTTAAAGGCACCATCTCAATATAAGTTGTTGTTGTTAGCACCAGAAATTCATCACCTATCCAACAGAGGCTGCCAAGCAAGAAGACAGCCTGGTAGACTTGGTGAAAATTGCTGGATTTTCTCAG
This sequence comes from Cetorhinus maximus, assembly GCF_964194155.1. Taxonomy (NCBI): domain Eukaryota; kingdom Metazoa; phylum Chordata; class Chondrichthyes; order Lamniformes; family Cetorhinidae; genus Cetorhinus; species Cetorhinus maximus. The sequence continues at coordinate 55,821,097 of NC_135897.1, read as the reverse complement.
CTGCTAGGTGTCATAGACTGCACTCACAGTGGTCCAGCATGTTCATGTATGTAACTAAGGCCTCAATTACAACAGAAAGGGATTCTTTTCTTTAAAGATGCAATTTTTCTGTGGCCATAGGCAATGAATTATGCCTAATAAACCATAGCAGCAGTCATAGTCATTCATCTTGCAGCAGTTGTAAATATTCCCTCTATTCCACTCAGATAGTTGGGTGTAGGTTGCTGGTTTGGGAACAAGGGCTTGAACACCTGGTTCATGATTTCTGTCAGGACCTCAGCACAAATGCACAGCATGCATACAATTAGAGCTGCACCAGAAGCAAGGCTCTCATAGAGCAAATCATTGGGATCCCAAAGCAAAAGTTCCAATGGTCCGATGGTTCTGGAAACAGCTTCAATATAGCCTTGAGTGAGTGTCAGAACCTATTGTGCGTTGTAAGCTACATAGCTTCACCTTGGAAAGGGAATAGACATTGGAACAGCAAAAGCAGGGAGTAGTCTAGAAGCAGGAAGAATGCAGGAATTTAGCCTCTTGCACCTGTTCTCCCATTCAATTAGATCTGTACCCAACCTTAATCCATATCCCTGATACCAATTGAAATCTATCATCTCAGTCTTGAAAGTTTCACTTGATTCAATATCCACAGGAGTTCCCACAACCCTGTGTGAAAAAGTGCTTCCAGATTTCACGCTTAAATAGCCGAGCTCTAATTTTAAGAATATGCTCTCTTTTTCTGGATTCCCCCAACAAAGAAAATAGTTTATCTGAATCTACTCTACTGAGTTTTTTAAACATTTTAATAACTTCAATAAAATCACCCCTCAACCTTCTAAATTCAAGGAAAGACAAGCCACGTGTACTCAACCTGATCCCATAAGTGAACTCTTTCAGCCTTGGCAGCATTCTGGTGAATTGGTGCTATACCCCTTCCAATGTATCGTTCTTCAGACTCGAGGCGGGGTTACACAAGAGAGGGAGGTATTTCACACACCTGTGGTTCATGGAGGCAGCTGTACATTTAAAAGTGCAGATGCCTTCAAACAAAGGCAATTTTGGTTATCGAAGTTTCTAAAACACAACACAAGGGCTTTAGACATTTCAGGAAAAAGTCTAAACCTAGTGGAGTTCTTTGGAGAGGTCACGTACCCTTTGGGAGACAACAGGTAACCTTTTGGAATTGTTAAGAGTAGTCATGGATATGCATAAAAATTGGACAAACATTTTTCAATTTCAAGAGATGTTTGTTGACATAAGTCTTGAAGGTTACCATTAGAGGATTAGGGCTGCTTGTCTGCTTCCACACCTATAATTATCACAATGGGGGAGGAGGCGTGCTCTAAGTTCACAGTTTGATTGACAGCTCCAAGTGGTTATAAAGAGATTAGCTCTCTTTGATGTGGGGCCATGAAGACAAATGTTTGCTTTTATAAGGGATTAAGAACTTAAAAGACTTAAATATATTGTATGGGCTTTTATCAATGAGAGTTTTTTAAAAAAATATAGTGACATCTGTAATAGATAGAACTTTATTTGACAACATCTCACCATGGCTCTTGAGGTCTGCCCATTGTGGACACTGGGTGAGTTGGCATAGAGGATATGAGGGTAAAGGGTGATGGGTGGAGGGACATGAGTTGGCATTAGCTGGCATTGAGTTGCCATAGGTGCTATATAGGGCTCTGGGGATGAGTGGGGATCATAAGTTGGCATGAGTTAGCTGTTTTTTGTTTTATTGTTTTTATTGCAACTGGGACAAAGCCCCAAAGCACCAAGGCAGGCACTTTAAACAGCCCACCGGCCCCTTCAGCTGCCCCCAAACTCTTTCTGGGGGCAAAAGGTCTGACTCCAGCTAACACCCACCCCTGGAATGAAAATCAGACCATTCAGGGCACTTTCTCCTAAATTGGGTTTGCAGAGTTGGAATTTTTCATGACTCTGTGCTCCCAACTTGGAGGGAAAACTCAGGCCTTAGTTCCTGTGACAGGGGTCCCTTGATAGTTGGAGAACTGGTGGGAGACCAGCATTACTTCTGTCCAGGAGGCCCTTCACTATTTAAGTGCAATCAGGTACTTAAAAAGCCAGCTTTGAGTAGGGTTGAAATCACACCCCTTAGAACTTCCATCCAACCAGAAACAAGCAACTCTTCATTGCTGACAGCACCAGTGGAAAGGTAGCTGCTGTCAATAATGCAATGAGATCTTCACCAGGGTTCACTGCTGGATCCTGGAGGCAGGTGGGCGGAGAAAGGTGTTGATCTTGGGAGGGGGGCCATTGGCAAGGGGCAGAGGGGGCAGGAAGGTTAGATGCAAGGGCTTTCAGTGGACCACCCCTCCCCCCCCCCACCCCTCCCCCCCCCCCACCCCCACCAACCTTCCCTTGATCAGGCACTGAGAGCTTGTCAATGAGAGACCCCCATGGTAGGCCCAACAGGGTTTGTTGGTCAGCTTTTTGGAGGCATGGGAAAGCCAGGTGAGTCCCATTAAATCCCTGATCAACCGTTAGATTCTGGGGGGCTCAGGGATAAGTGGCTTTAAGCGGCTCATTCATGGGTCTAATCAACATCACACTACCAGCAGGATGGATTCCCACATTGAGCCCGAACCCCTCCCCCACAACCCCCTCCCCCCCACCCACCCCCACAACCCCCACCCCCACTAAATAAGGGACTGTTTTCCCAATGCTGGGAATGCAGGTACTCCCGCCCAAATCTCCTGGTCCCCCTGACATCATGCCTGCTCTGCCGGGCTCCATTAAATTCCACCCTCAGTGTCCAAAACTGAACTCCAGGTAGGACCTGATAAGGTTCTGCCTAATTTGTTGAATGTTTTCACCATTCTCTGTTTTTTTTAATCAGATTTCCAGCATCTGCCACGATTTGCTTTTTATAATTTCTAGGTGATTGGAATTGGAAAGAAGGTTGACATTAATGACTCTATTTCTTAAATAATTGAAGTCCAAGGAAATTGGCCTGTTTCCACTGGGAAAAAGATGGGCAATTCAATAGAATTCAAAGATTTCTGTGTGTGGGAGCATTGTAGAAAAATCAGTGGGATGATTGTAAGGTTAGGAAACTCAAAGCTAAACAGGCTTTGCTGTTCACTATCTTCAGAGACCGAATGATAAATTGATAGAATATAAACTACCACCAGATGCCGAGAATGCAGGATCTGTGGAATCATTTAGAAAACAAATGGATTAAGATCCTGATACAGCAGAAAATGAAAGAACATGGGTTTGACTCGGAAAGGAGACAGAAATAAAATAGGTTTTGTAGGCCAAAGGTCAAGAATGTGACCCCAGAAAACTAAAATTTCTGGTGATTTAAAAGGCATTTTTCTGTACTTATTGATGGAATACAGTTTCAAGCACTAAATCTGCTTGGTGGAATACAGGGGCCACAAAATCTGATGGTAGCATTGCAGCACTGGAATTGAAGCAAGATAGAAGTTCAATGCACTTCTGTCCTCATGTTAACCCAGTCCTAAATTAATTGCAGCATCAGATAATTAATATTTAGAAAGGCTATTGGGTGTTTGATCATTGGCCTTTTGGCCTTGGGGAAATACTTGAAGAGGACAAAGTCTAAAGACTTCCAGAGATTCTGGGCATATTCTCTCTAGATCTAAATGATATCATTAGATCCTGATTCTCATAATCAGTAAGGACTCAGATCCAGGGACTAATATATGTTCCAAAGATTTGCCTATTATGTTGTTATAATGATATAAAGATACTAATCAGTCATGAGGGATTGGTGCAACACATTGAGGATTAATTTATTAAGTCTAGGCACATGTGAACAGATATATATGGATATAAAGCTTGATGACATTAGGGCTGCAGGACTGTGTGTCTCTTGTGTGCTGAAAACAAAAGCAAAACTAAAAATAGATCGCATGACACACTTCCTTTCAATTGATGTTGCACTGCAATCCCTCAAAGGCACATTACAATATAGTCTTCATCATGCTGATCTTTCTCCTGGTGACAGTTTGTGTGATCTATCCAAGTAGGCTTTTCAAATGTAGATATCAGGGTACAGGACCAGGCTACATAGCCACCTTGAATGCTACCTGTTCAGAGCAAATGTAGCACAGAACTGGATATATGGATCTGCACCAATTCTCTAGCCCTTAAACACTCATTTTGCCTTTATCCTTCTGGTCTTACCTCCCAAAAATAGCAAAATAAGCCATGAAATGAGTGAAAAGTTTTAAAACCCACTAACATTGAAAAGCACAGCTATTAATTATCAGCACATTACATGGAAAGCATTAGGGGCAGGGGCCTGTGTTTCTCTGTCAGATTTTTCAATTTGAAATATAAGAAAGTTAGCTATGGCTGTGAATTATGCAATTGACTATTTATTTCCACTACAGCATAACACAGAGAGTTCCTACATGACCACAGTGGCTACACTTCAGTATTTTATTGTTTTTTCCTTCCATCCTTCCTTTCTTCCTTCCTCCCTCCCTCCCTGCTTCCCTTCCTCACTCCCCCGCTTCTTCCCTTCCTCCCTGCCTTCCTCCCTCACTAACATATTCGTTCTTGGACATGAATTTGAAAACCAGCAAAGCATCTCATATGACGGTACACTAGTGTAACACTTTAAATGTTAAAAAGCTGTCACTTTTTAGAAAATAAAAGGCTATTGGTACATACAAGGTTTAAAGGTAAGTTTAACATTTTGGATTTTTTTCTTAAAAAAACCTAATTTATCCTTTTACCTGTTGCTACCAAATATACCTTTTAACAGCTGCTACAGTAAGCCAATACACCCCTTCAAAATTAACCCCTTTAGAAAGGAAAGTTTAACAAAATTACAGAATTTTCTTGTTAAAACAACTGCAATTGTTAGCAAAGCAGCAAGTATTTTTTTAAGCTGGGAGTTCTGACATTTATAATTATTGTCTTAAATCATGACCTTTAAGTTGTGCTACCAAATTGTTACCTCAAAGTAGTGAAGGGAAATTAAACTCCAGCACTCCCATGATTGTAGTAAAATGATAGCTGTCCCTTTTCCTTTTTTGAGGGAATGGTGCTAGGCACTGTCTGCTTTACTTTTTCCTTACATTACCAAAGAGAATTCTCTCAAAGGAGTTACACTGTCTGTGAGAGAGGAAACGTCTCTTTATTTTTTTGCTGTTAATAAACAGCATGGGTCAAAACCAGGAAATCTTTATTTTTACAGTGGAAAAGTATGATTGGAGTCAGCAAAAGATGGCTCAACACAGCTGGCTACAGCAATGATTTTTAATTGGGTTATTTATTACTTCAAAAGGATCTGCAGTATTGATAGATTGTGAGAATGACAGCTGCAGGTGGCAGTTAGTGGGCGGACCAAAGTCTGGACCAGCAGGGAAGGAGTAATAATTCTAACAACAGCAGAAAAATAACATTTGAACTTGGCAAAGAGTTGATCATTAAGTGCAACTGAGGCTCTCTGATACCCTATCAATTCCCTAGGCATTCTTCTAACTCTGTGGCAAAACTAAATTAGGGAAAGTGCAATGAACCTTTTTTTTAAATGCTCCTCTTTCATTTCTTAAGGAAATCAATGGGATGAAAATCAACCAGCTTCTATAAAGGAGGTGTAATTCATTCTGTTTGATCACCACCCAGGCAGTGAAAATGAAAATCTATTCCAATGTGTGAAATTAAGATTCATTACACACTCTCTCATCTAACTAATGCTTTGAGGAATCTCAGAATTGCGCAATTATTTACATCTCTCAAACATCCTTTCTGCTGAATTCTTCAAGTTCTTGAATGCCAAACTTGGTATTTTATCATTAAATCGTTACCTGGTTGGGAAATTTTTCAAAGCTGCACATGCTCCGGCAATGTCTTACTTCACCTGATGTGCAATGCAGCCTCCATTTATGAGCGCAGAGATATTTCCTGGTCCATGTCTTTTCTCTCATTATGTCCAACCTCAATGGAATACCATGGGCCTCAGCCTTCACCTAAATTTCCCAGTTTTAAAAAAAGGTAGATGAAGAATCCCTTCTGTTTTTTGAAATTAAACTGGAATATAAAGTTCTCAAAATCATATCCTGCAATAAAAACTTTGTCTTTATATTGATAAATGTTGAAAAAAATCCTGTATTTGATGACCAAATTGTAATTTATACGAACTGAATGAAATAATTCATTATCAGGTAACAAGGCCAAAAGAATTCAGGCCCATCTAGTTTGAACCACACTGCCTAGTTGAGCACCTACAAAAATATCATGAATAATGAGCAGCATATTAGTGTACCATGTAAGATATAACTTTCTACCTTTGACAAGTTACTCTACATTCAATCACGAGAATTATGAGGTACGTGGAGACAAAACTCAAAGCTCAAAGTAAATACCAATGCCTTTACTAGCTCTAATACAAAAGCAAAATACTGTGGATGCTGGAAAATCTGAAATAAAAGCAAAAATTGCTGCAAATACTCAATACGTCAGGCAGCATCTGTGGAGAGAAACAAAGTTAATGTTTTAGGCCCCTGACCTTTCACCAGAACTCTGTTTCTTTCCACAGATACTGCCTGACCTGCTGCGTATTTCCAGTATTTTTTTGTTTTATGATGTTTTTATTGGGTCTGGTAGGAATACCAGTTAGCAATACAATATGACCATTAACAATAAAATAAGTCACAAATGCATTACAAGTGGTTATACATATGATCACCCAGTGAGTGGTCACCTCACCCAGCAAGCGGTCACCTCACCCAGTGAGCAATCACATACCATTGGTCATGCTCTTGAACAACTGACCAAGTTGCTCAGTTGCAGGATCAGATGATTCTTTACAATAATCTTTATACCTATTGTTCCAAAGCGGTTGTGGATGGTTCATTGACAGAATTCAAAATTTCATTGACAATTGTAGCTTAAGGTGGATTTTGATAGGAAAGTATTGTTTAAACCATAGGCTTAAATCCAACCTTGAAATTGTCCATGTTTTGTTCACCATTTTTTCAGTAAAGTTTGCTCGTGGGATCAGCTGGTGCACATTCCAAAAGAAGACAAATCTTGATACCATCAATCAGTTTGTATCATCTGCTCACAGCTTTCAAATAAACATAACACCACTTAAATCAGCTGAACTTCCATGGTTGAGTTTTATGCCACCACTACCAGAAACTGCAACCCCCCCCGCCCCCCACCCCCCAACTCCCCGCCTGATCCCCACCCCCACCCCTCCACCCCAGGAACAGATACTGTGTCTTTGTGTCCAGTTTCATTCCTTATCAGACTTATTGAAACATAAAGTGTCACTGAGGATCAAACTTTGCATCAAAGTAAAACACAGCTTTGAAGTATGGCTGCTCGTTGGTTGCAGCTCGATTTTGTGACACCTGGGCCTCTGGGCCAGATATACCACAGCCTGAAAGTATTGTTTTTTCACCTCAGTTCAGTGATTTTGTTTTTCTGTGAAAAAGCAGCCTACAGCTTTTACGTGACGACTTCAAAAAGCGTTTGGCCTTTATAATGCATGCTGGTAAATTTGGTCAATTTCTCTGACTATAGCAAACAGTATTTCAAAGTTTATTTAAACTATAGATTCATCTGGCTTGAAGAACCTCACAAGTTTCAGAAGTTTCGATTAAAATAATATTACCATCTCTTACAACCACTACCAGAAGTGAAAGATGTTAAAGGACAATCTTTGCTGATGCTGTATCTTCTGGTATTTTTGTACATCTAACACCCAAGACCAAAATACATAACAACTACAACTTGTATTTATCTAGTATCTTTATAATAGGAAAGGATCCTGAGTGGATTTATGGATGTGTAATAAGGCAAAAATAGAAACCAGTTCAAAGAGAATACTGGGGGCAGTGAGGGGTTAGGGGAGTGATGATCAAAATCTTCAACAAAAAGGTGGGTTTAAGGAAAGTTTAAAACTGCACTGCTTCTAAGTGAGCCTTTGCTTATTCCAATATGCCTGTAGGGTAAGCTAAGACAAGTCCATACCCCATGGTATTCTCAATATAGCTTTATGTTTTCTTATGTCATCAAGCTATACTGTACTCAGATTTTGAACTGTCAACATTTTTTAAACTGTTGGTCGGTTTTTGCTGTTTTTTTAGGTTGGCATGTCCGAACATATATGTTGACACGTTATTTTCATGGACCTAGCAGTTCAGGTACCATCATACACAGCACTCATCCATCTCCTATAACTAGAACCCTCAATATCTTTATGGTGCAAACCAAAACCCTCACCCAACTGAATTCAATCGCATCTTTTAAAAATCTCCTTCAGACCTTTCAATCAACCTGAAAAGCATTTAATTGAAACTTTAACAACTAGCAGATGTTCCAGTCGTTGCTCACCTGCACCCAGTTCCACTGTCCAAAGTACTGTCTAGGAAGGCGTTTGTGCTTGATTTACACACTGAGCTTGGAATACTTAAACAGATATATGGTCAGGTCACTAAGGGGCACTTCTCTAGCCCATTAGGAAAATCAAGATCACTGTAGGACATCTTGCAAACCACTATCAGAATGAACTCTTTAGAAACCTGTAACTCTATTCACAATGAATTTCCCAGCTGGACATCCTGCTTGAGATAATAAAGTGAAAGGGCACACAGTTGCACGGTACTGCTGCACAAGCAGATGTGCTCTGATGTATGCCTAACTAGATTAATTGCATCAACCTACACTTATAAAGTGTCTTAAATGCAGAAAAATACATTGGCCAGAATTTTACGGTCAGTGTGCAGGCTCAGTGGGAGTGGGCAGGGGCAGCCGGGAATCTGACCGCCACCCACGATCGACTCTGCACCACCATTTTACGTGGGCGGGCCAATTCAGGCCCACCCAGCATAAGACGCAACAACAGCAACAGGGAGAAAGGGCGGTGCGGGGGGTGGGAGCTCAATGTCCGCCAGGTTCAATGGTGACCCGGCGGCCGATTTAAAAGCAGCCTTGGCAGCCACGTGAAGGCTGCCAATGAAGCAGATGCACCTCGTCATGGAGCTAAGTGCTGAACACGGCAGGCGGGAGGGCAGGTCAGTGGGGCATTTTTCCATGTCTGTCTCGCTGCCCTCCTGGAGAAGATGGCAGCACGGAGAGAGATCCTTGTCCCCAGGGACGGGAGGAGGAGGCCCACCTCACCTCACCAAACATGCCTGGGAGGAGGTGGCATCCAGGGTGAGAGGTCCCATGATGTGGTGAGGCGCACATGGGTGCAGTACCATAAGCGCTTCAATGATCTCCTGCGATCAGGAAGGGTGAGCATCATGTTGGCATGGGTCACTTAGCACAGCAGTTAGGAGCAGGCTGGCACCCCCCTCCCCCGCTTCCCTGGACTTCAGAGTTTTTAGAGTGAGTGGCAAATGAGGCAGCATCTGGTCAAGGGGTTGAGCCCTGGCTGCTTGGAATGAGTGACTTGCAGCTCCAGGGTCACGAATCGGCTGAGCCATGCGAGGTATTCCTCAGACATGGTTGGCCAGGCTGCAATGGCGCTGCAGGTACATGGTGGACTAATCAATGCTCCTCTGTCCTTTCAGGAGAAGACATCCCATAACATTGCAGAGAGGTTGTGGACTGGTGGAGGACCGGCCCACATTCTAATCCTAAATAGAGATGAGCAGGAGGCCCTGGAGCCAGAGAGGCACCCTAGGTTAACCGGCCACAGTGAGGTTGGGGTACCACAGGGAGCTAAGAGTGCAGTGCACTGAGGTCAGAATGTCTGTAAGAGTAATCATTCCACTGCTGTCTCTATATTGATGTGCGCCTCGAACATGGAGTCCCCATTGATAATGGAAAGACGAGGGCACCCTGATCATCTGCAGCAAAGGTGGAAGCAGCCTGCTGACTGCTACGCCCTGTTGTTGTGATGACCTTGATGGCCCGAGGCCTAGAAGGCCCTGGCCTGATAAGCGTCTCCGGCTCAGGGACAGACAAGGGGGAGTTCATGGGGTCTCAGGCAGAATGAATTTGGAGCAACCAGACATCCTTGCAGAGTAATGTGTGGAGACTTCTGGGCTGTCTGGCTGATGCTCCTCCTTTTGGGTGCCTGAGGGCCCCTCCCTAACACCTTGAGGAGAAGGAGAAACTTGGGGGGGAAGTCAAAGTGATCCATCCCCCTCTTGCCTAGCCACTGATGGACCTCACCAATGCCCATAGCCATGGTGTCCAGGTCCAAGCACAAATCCGGCAAAACCTGCTGGACCAAGGTCTGCAAGGTGGTTTCCACCCTTCCCATGATAACTTTGAGGCGCACGTCAGAGCCATATTCAGAACACAACACTGAATGTGGATGGACTCCTCCATCCTTCTCTCTAATCTTCTGAGTGACTTTAGCATCTCCGCCTGATGTTCCACCACCTGTTGCTGCATCTTCAGCATGTGTGTGACATGGCCTTTTCCAGCGGCATATCATCAGGCTTGGACTCAGTGGGTGCCTGATCTCCAGCAGTCCTCCGAGTGCCAGAGACCTGGGCTGTCACTGCCTCCGACTGCTGTGGAGACGTGTTAGTGAGGTGTTCCCCAGAATGTGACCCCAAGCCTAATCTAGAGCTAACACCCACCGAGGCACATGTCTCTGCTCTGGTGCGGGTGAATGCAGTTACAGATCTTCTTGGCTTTGCTCCACAACATCCTCCTCTGAGGTTAGCTGTGTGCCGGGGCTTATGTTGGCCCTCCTGGTGTGCCTGGTCCTGCTGGCACCTGTAAGAGAGAGAAGACAGATTTAATTCATGAGTAGGCAGAATACAAGACTGCATGTCACTCACTGTGAATGACAGGGTGTGATCAACTCACGGAGGTCGCATCTGTACCAGCCAGTTTGGCGGCACCCTCCTCAAACCTGGTGAGCTCCATGGTGCTGGCCATCTCTCCTTCCACCTGGGATTTCTCGCACCTGTTGTGGGCAAACTTGGACTACATGAAGACAAAGATATGGAATGTATAAGAAGAGCTGGAACAGAGGCTGGGATGCTTGCATGCCTCCTGTATGTGGTGAGCCCTCCCCACAGAAAGGGGTGAAGATGGGGTTTGTGCAGCATGATAGATGGCATGGTGGTGATGTCCGTGAGACTACCAGTGCTTACATGTGTCCTCTGCTAATTGTGTGAGATCCCTGAACAGTGTAATCCTTTGAATGCATAATGCCATGATGAGTGTTTGATATTGGAGGGAGCTGAAGCTTAACTTACCTGGCGGAATGCATGAGATCATTCATCTCCTTCCTGCACTGGAGTGCATTACAAGGGCGCTTGCCAGCTGCCCTGACCTGCTCTCCAATCACCTCCCAGGGCAGGGAGGTGAGGCTGGTGTGCTTCCTGGAGCCATCCCTTGGATACAGCTCATCCCGGTGTTGGCGCAATCGTCTGATTAAAGCCTCGAGGGAGTCATGGCTAAACCTGGGTACAGCCTTCTTCTTGTGAGTAGCCATCTCGATACATCTCCTGAAGACCCACCCGCCAAAGCAATTAGTTACAAAAATGAAAAATTCTGGCCCCAAAGAGATCAATGCGTTGGAAGACAGGGCTCCAATGCAGTTACTGTGAATTGAGGTGGAGGTTGAGTTGGATGTTAATGCCAAGCCAAAAGATTATAAAGAAGAGGCAATGGAGAATGCAGTGGTTGAATGTGTCTAAAAACAGAGATGATACAATCACTATGAATGTCAATGATGACCTTAACAACAAAATTTTCATTCTTATGGTTGAGTCTGCTCAGATTGAAGAAATTTGACCAGCGAGCAATGGGAGACATACATGCATGGCAAAAATATACTCAAGGATCTCAGAGAGGATGGAGGAGTTGGAGATAGGCCAGTAATTGGGGTGAATGGAGTGGCCAAGGAAGTGGGTGATTACACCATTGCTTGAGAGCGTTCAAAAGAAAGTCATATACGGATCCTGTAGGTTGATGCATTGGATGGTTCCAGGCCTTGTTTGGTAAGTTTTCCTCGATTCTGTGCAGAGACAATTTGAGGTCTTGATGGATGATCTTTGTCTTTTCCTTTGAAGATAGCAGCTATTTAGTTTTCATTGAAGATGGTGCCTGCAGTGTTTTGCTGGTCATATACAGGCAGGGCACACACTTGCAGAACACTGACGAGAGAGAAGGACCACGAGTTCTCTTTGTGCAGTTACCCACTCACCCACTGTCTGTGACTGACTCACTCTGGAAAAGCAGTTTCTTTTTAACACAAATGGTTAGCTTGCTACCACATGACCTCTATTCACAACCTAGCCTGTTATTAAATATGGTCACATCAAGCTGGTAAACCCTTATTCCAGGTCCATTGTTTATGTGTTAATTGTACTGTGGTGAGTTGTCTGAATGATCCAGGGTGAAGACCCTTTTCAGCTGGTGTTCATTATCTAAAGGGATCAGATTAAATGGTCTGTGGTACTCCCTCTCAGCCAGGGCCCATTGTCTAAAGGGATGAGTTTAACTGATGGGTCCACTCTCACCTGAATAAACAGATTATGTCTGGATATTGGTGTGTAGTTCAGGAGATGGGCCATTCACACTCATTTTAAGCTGATTATTCTATTGGTCCACTTCCAGACAGCATGTCTTCTTTCTGATAGTTTGTAAGGTGAAGTCATGTAAATATTTGGTTATTTTAAGAACTGGTTTAGGCCGCTTAAAAATTGTCAGTCTTTTTTTAAAACTTAACTTGTGTCCCTTCCACTGTTAGTAATGGGCAAGGTACAGGCTGTGCCTAACCAGCCCGTGCTAACAAAACTCAAAATACAGTGTCCAACATTAGATGTGATTCTGCGATTGGACAACATTTGCTAAATAATCCTCGATGTGCTAAGAATTAAGCTGACAACCAATTTAAGATTATCAGTCAGGTTCACAGTGTGGCGCATTTGTGTGTACTGGAAGCTACATATATTAATACACAGGGCCCTGTTCTTTGCAGACAGAAAGAACATGTACACACATTGTGCCTGTTTCAGCTAAATAAAATAGGTGACAGCCATTCGCTGACTCATTCATCAGGGCAATGCCTTGACCAATCAGGGTCAAGCTGCCTGGTTTAAATTTCAAACAGTTCTTGCCAGTTAACTGTCAGTCACCATCACTGGTACATTCTCCATGAGAACACCTCTACCAATAAGAGTCCACTTGCCAACCAATCAGCATTCTCTTCTCATATAATATAAATTATTGTTTTCTCCTTATACTGGTATTCTTGCCAAGTGTCCTGATGAGTGCAAGGTGAAAAGCTTTGACATGTCTCTTTTTTCAGCAATACTCAAGTTCTGTACTATTAAACAACTAATTGTATTATTCTTTAAATCACCCAAATGAAGACAAACTTTAAACTTTAATGCTTTTGTAAATCTCTTCAGATTGCATCACTTACAACTTGTTTCCATTTAGAATTTTAAAAAGTGTGGATACAACCTGAATTCATACCTACTTCCTTTCAACTGCAGACTAATCAAATGCAAATCTCTTTTTAACAATTGTTTTGTTGAAACAATTGCAGTCAATTTTAGCTTTGTTTTCATAATTCATTATGCCAAACTGTTTCTAATTTAATACTAATTGGAGACTCACCTTTATTGAAAACAAAGAATGGTTGTTGGAGAATCAATGTATAATACAAAGAAAGCAACAGGTGTTGTTATGAGGATATACTTAAGACACATTGTCAAAGCAGTGTGATATTGCCCATTGCTTTTGAGAAAAAAATCTATATTTTATCTTGGGGTAATGGTCCCTTTAAAAACTAGATGTCTGTAGGATATGATTTCTGGTAAAGCACCTGGCTTCCAGTAAACAATCATTTGACCAAGTTGTCTGGGAGATTAAACAATAGAAAAAAGGGGGCAACAACTTAATTATAGAGTGAGTAAATTGTGGGTATGGTTCTGTTTCAAACATAGCTTTTTAGCTGGGGTTTTTAAAGTTCAGACCAAGTTGGCTGCAGAAGAGAAAATATCTCTCTCAAAAGTCCAGAAATTTGAAATTAAAACTAAAAGATTTCTGCAGGTCAGGCAGCATCTGTGGAGAGAAAGTTAACATTTCAACTTGACCTTTCATCAGAACTGGTTGAAATTTTGTGTGTTGGCTAATATTGTTTAAACTCTTGTTAACTGAAAGACTCCCAATAGTGAGTTGAACTTCTTGTATAGCCAAGCTGAGAGAGAGAAAGAGAAAGAGAGAGTGAGTGAGTGAGTGAGTGAGTGAGTGAGTGAGTGAGTGAGTGAGTGAGTGAGTGAGTGAGTGAGTGAGTGAGTGAGTGAGTGAGTGAGTGAGTGAGTGAGTGAGTGAGTGAGTGAGTGAGTGAGTGAGTGAGTGAGTGAGTGAGTGAGTGAGAGAGACAGAGTGAGAGAGAGAAAGAGAGAGTGGGATTTGGGGGGTGTGGGGGGGTGGAGGGGGGTGGTGGTGTTGGGGAGAGAGAGAGAGAGAGAGAGAGAGAGAAAGAAAGAGAAAGTGAGATAGAAAGAGTTTTAAATGCAAAACTCCTGTGTTGAAGAATATTGGAACCAGGAGAGCTCTGGCCTGAGAGTGGCTACATTTAAGACACCTGTGTTAAATGGGGAAGCTGCAACTGTAGGACGGTTAGAGGAGATTTGAACGGATAACCTGGCCAGAAGTAAGCAGTAAGCCCAGAAAATCTCTACCTTATATGATTCTCCAAAGCAGTACTCGGATCAAGCAGTTAATCTTCCAATTTTTGATAAGTATCTCACTCGAGTATATTAGGGGTGTAAGTCTAATTGGGGTAGGAGTTTGGTTTAGATTACAAGTAATAAGTCAATTTCAATATCTTTAAGGTAACTGAATATTCAAGATAGAGTGTAGTTATTAGGATTCCTGCTCTTTTATTTTTGTGTAGTTTTTTTTAAAATTTAAACTGTGAACCTTATGGTTCAATTCCTTTAGTAAATATCTGGGTTTTCAGATTTAAAAAAACAAAAACATTATGGGTCTCTACTGAGATCATAACAGCAAAGCGCTGTATACTGTACACTCCAATCACCATCTGTTTTATACCTCACCTGGGAATTTCTGAATGCAAGTGAAAGGAAAAACGTAAAATGTTTCATTCTTCATATTTTTCAACAAGATGATCAAAAATTTGAACTATCCCCTAAACACATATGCTGAGTAAACATTGAACAGTGCCTACAATACATCACATGTGTGAGACAATCTCTTGAGACAGGCGATCAGCAGAGATCAAGTTGTTTACATTTGAGTCTAATACAGTTTCTTATCAAACATCAAGAGAAGCGTTAATTTATAGGGAGATTATACATGGAGCAGTGCCATGGACAACATCATCAGCTCTATGCAGCATCTCAGCCAATATGTGCATTAATTATGCATTTAGTGAAGTCTGCACTTAAACGGTTGCTATCAACAACTCAGATTTTTTTTAAAAAATCATTTCCTTTTAAATGTATCGCCCCAAAAAATCCTCGGCCAGCAACCTCAGCAATTACAAAAAGAACGTTTCCACCAGGATCCTCCGCTGTCTACTCAGGCAAACATTGCAGGGCCAGAGCAAAGTTCCCTAATTTACAATCCATGCCACTTTGAACCATAGACTGAGGGACCTGCTATACTGAGAAGACTGTAAAGTTCGCTTAAGGGTGCCTGACCTACAACAACATTATGAATACACAATTGGCCCTTCTGTTGAGGATTTAGGTTTAAAATAAGTTTTTAACAATTGTTTCATTTTTGGGTTTCAGTCCTAGATCTTGGTTTAGTCTCCAGATAAGTGCACCACCCTTCATTACTGTTAGTCACCCCTGGACTCACTAAACAAACAGCTGCTGACCATTCACGAGGTCCCACAAATGAAGGTAGGTATGGGGACACTGAATGTCAGAGCTCCGATAGGAGAAACTAGTGAAGGAAGTGAGCTTCAGGCTAAGGCTAGGGCACCTTGAGGGAAGTGTTATTCTTGATGAAGAAAAAGAGGGACATTTGCAGCAGAGGCATCTGAATAGATGGTCAAAACTTTAATGGCAAAGAAGTCAAGGTGATATAGTCCTGAAACAGAGGCACAGAGGAGACATTTTTATCTATCCAAAATCGATGCAAGGTCAGTGGAGCAGCTACATCACCTGCCTGCCTAGAACCAGCATAAAGTAACTCGAACCATTTTGCAGTGCAGGCTTCAATTACATGCCACCAGTGAGGATTGGGCCAGAAGTGTATACACTGCTGTAATGCACTGATTGCAGGAGGGCAAGGAATCAGCTGAATTTGACAGTAAGCTGGCCTGTCCGTCAAGTCTGAGGAGCCAGGTCAAGTCATCCTGAAGGGTTGGTGGATGGGATATGATATAAGAGGTAAGTGGGCTGGAGGTTTTTTCAAGTTTCAAGAGGAGAACTCCTGTTCCTCCTTGCCCAACATAAAAAGAAGTAAAAAGTTATTTGGCCATTTTCTGAACAGCCTCCAATGCTCCCAGAAGGAATATTGGTTGAGCCACACAATGCTCTTCCCATTGCAGTTGGGTTCTCCAGTTGGTATCAGACAAGATTTTCATATTTAAGCCACCTCCCTCTGGAACCAGACAGGCAGACTGTCTACTCACTTATGGTGCTGCCTGAAAATTGCATGAAACAATTGATAGTCAACAGGGAGCTTGAGATTCAGAACTAGGCTTCAACTGCCAGCTGCTCGTTTGTCAGGTGAGAAACAGGTTGCCGTCAGTTAAAAATTGCCCCCAGGGATCACACCGCTCAGTATCTGGATTTCTTCTGATAAAACAGTCAGGTCAAAGCAGGGAAAAAGAAGGATGGCAACTGGATTTGTGAGGACGAGCTAGAAAAGAGAAAGAGGTAGTGAAAAGTATGGGAGAGAAGCCAGAGAGATTGCAACTGGAATATTTTGATGGCATAAGACTATAGGAGAGGAATTAATATTTGTTCATGAGTTGAGAGACAGTGAAATAGGTGTGAATGTGCAAATTAGTTATAGGCTTGTAGGAGAATAGGAAAAACTGTAAAAAAGATAAGTACCAGTAATAAACCTTTGGAAGAATCTTTGCACAAACAAGTGATCAATGAATTTATTCAAAGTAAAGTAAATTGCACATATATTCTGCAATTTCATTGTTCGCATAATAGCTGGAGCCAGAAACCGGAATTCCTATCTTTATAAATTATTTTTTGCATCATAAAAACAATTGGCAGTTATTATACTTCCATTTCGCTGGCTAGCACATCTACTATTCTTTGCAGTATTTAGAAAATATAACCATACAGAATTTTCCAAACAATAGACTTTGTTTTATGATTCAGTATGCGTGCGTATATAATTAAATTGTCTTTGTTTCTGGTCTGTTATTTTAAAGAACCAATAATGTGGGTAATGTGATCTTCACACTGAGCACTACATATTCATCAATTCTATTTGCTGAAGTCACGCAGCATTTTCTTCTAATTAGTCCTTTATTTGTTGTCCGATAATGCCATGGTCTGAAATGAATTATAGCAAATATAAGCTTACCAAGTCCACCTGTCTAAAAAAAACCCTGGTTTAATTTAATGCCTGAGTCATACCTGGGCCACCCACAACATTCTAATTACATTGGATGGACTCGCCCTGTAACATTGCTTTTGAAAGGGTGTGAAAAATTAGTTTTGTGAACGGATTGTGGTTTATGTGGTTCTTTGTTAGCATATTACATAACAACTTTTGTTGCATTAGCAAAGTTTTAAGGCAATGGCATGTTATATAGACAATGGGAGTGATCTTCTTTGACTGACAAGGAGAGTGAGAAACCACCAGTTAACAGCCTAATGTAGTGCTTTATTGAATTTGTAGGCAGACATTGCAGCCATTTCCCCACAAACAGCTATGAAATAAATGACAGTTAATCTGTTTTCATCACCCGTTGATTGGGAAAGAAATGTTAGCCAGGACATTAATGAATACTGCCAGCAGATCTAAACTGATTGAACAGGCAGCCTGTTATCTTATTCAAAGGATACTGCTGCTGGCCATTTAGAAGTGTAGGTGTTGCACTGGAATGTCAGAAAAGACAAATCAAAGCTCAAAGTATATCAAGGATGTTCTTAGTATTTGCTTCTTTCCTTCAATTATTTTCCCTTTTTTCCTAAAGGTGTAAAGGTGTAATAAAGTAGGATCATGGTTCCTACCTTGACAGTCCGTGGTGCCTCACTTAACTAACCATTGTGCATCTGTTTGTTCAGATAGCAAGGGTTGGCAGGTTAACTTGCCATGTCCCACTCCAGGGTTTGAGCACAAAAACCAAAGTCGACAATCCAGTGTAGCACTGAAGGAATGCTGCACCGTCAGAGGTACAGTCTTTCAGATGAGACATTAAACCGAGGCTTCATCTGACTACTCAAGTGGACGTAAAAGATTCCACGGCACCAGTTTGAACAGGAATGGGATGGGGAGGGTTATTTCCAGTGTCCTTGCCAATATTTAACCCTCAATCAACAACGCACAGAAAAGTCCAGATTACCTGGTCATCATCATGTTGCTGTTTGTGAGATGTTTGCAAGTGTGACATGAAGGCCCTAAACATTGGTTTGGGCTCCTCTGACGACAACAGAGTGTAATGCGACATCACCTGTGGGACGGTGTGTGCTACCATAACAATCAGTGGTTATAGCAGCTTGGCACCAGGCGCCAACACCGAAAACAACACCTGATAACCATTTCCTGTGCAGCACTTGTGGCAGAAGCTGCCTCCCACAGGTTGGTCTCTTCAGCCATCAGCAAAAGTGCACCTTATGAAGCTATCCCATCCATAAGGGATTTGATTCGCTGCATATCCATTATCTAATGTAGATGAAAGGATGCCAACAAAACATTAGTGGGAGTTTGTTTTGCACAAATTAGCTGCCACATTTCCTACATCACCACAGTGATGACACTTGGGCTGGAATTTTCGGAAATCGGCAAAGTCTGATATAGGGCGGGGAAATCGCTGTTTGACCTGTTGATGGCAATGGTGCAATTTCACTCTGTATCATGTGGAACATTGTCAAAAAAATCAGAGGCATGGGCTTTATGTTGGATCGCTGGCCTCAGATTCGCCTGCCCCGCCATGACCTCAGGGCTTCAGTAGTCTGGGTGCCATATTTAAAGGCCACCCCTGCACAGAGCTCGCACTCTCCAAGGGATAGGAAGCTGCTTTGAACTGATATATGCCAAAGCCAGGAAACATGCTGCCCTCAAATTTAGCAACGCCTCCCTTAAGCGCCAACTAGATGCAGTGGAGACCCACTGCGATATCCTGTACCCCCACTCTGAGCAAGGTCACCAATCTAGTATGGGAGGCAGTGGCAGCAGTGGTCAGCACCAACGCACTTCAAACAAGGACAGCCACCAAGTGCTGAAAGAGGTTGAATGATCTCCTCTGTTCCGCAAGGGTAAGTCACTCTTCTCATCACACTCACAAACACAACACACATCCACAGGGATCTTACTCACTGCTGATTCAAGGGACATCACCAGTCACTCTCTCACACACACCTTCATTGCCCTCATCCCATCCATGGGACCATTCACCACTCACATGCCAGGCATCCTTCTCATCTGACCTGGCAAGCGTCCTGCTTACACTTTCTCCATCTTTATGCAGGACATGCTGACACACAACAAAAGGGAGAGGTCCCAGACTGATGTAGGAATGCCCAACCTCAACATCCTGACAGACTTGAAAATAGAGCAATTCATCTGGCCAGTGGGGATGTGGACCATCCGTCCGCTGATGGTGAGGTTGGCGATGCTCAGCTGTCATGACCATGGGTCCTATCCCCGAATTACTTATGGACATAGTGAACTTTTAAGTAAGACATGTGTTTTTTTTAAAAAAGGACATACAAGCAAAAGCTGACTGAGACTAAGGCACCCATTTGCTGAAAAATTCCTATGTGGATTACTTGACCAACTAGTTCAGAGAGAAAGGAATGTCGCACCTAAAAGGTAAGACACAGCCTACTTTAGACAGAGGTGCTTCAAAGGAAAAGATATAGTGCAAACTAAACTATAATCTCCTGTGGTTGCAGAGATAATGGAAAGTGATTACCATCTCAGCCGAAACCACCTCCTCTTCAGTTGTATCCCAGACTGACATGCACATTTTTTTCCCTTTCAGGAATACACAAGGAAAGGGGTTTAAAAAAGCCAACTGCAACCTTAGTTCAGTGTGCTAGTCTGGTGTTTTGTTCTGGTGTGTGTGTGTTATAAAGGTCACAGCTGAGGAACACCAGCTGGGCATCCCTGCACTTGCAGGTAAAAAAGTATTTTCTCTCTGATTGTTGGAAGCAAGTCACAAGTCAGCAAAGCCACAGGACAACTCCTTTCAGCTAACCTGCAGAACCAAGAATATCCAACCCAACTGCTCAACAGCCAAAATCAGCGCGACTGGAATCACCCCAACTTAACGGCTGCAATGTTTCACCATCTACTCCTCACGGACAAGCCAAAGGACTGATGTGTATATCTTTATTGTAATTTTTATTTCTGGACTCAATTTCTCATTTCTAATCTGTGTGGAATTTTTAATATTTTTTCTCACGTTTTAGTAACTAATAAACTCACTCTTTCTCTGACTCAAGACAGCCTGGTTAAATTGGCTCCCTTTAAAACATAAATACATTTGGACTGGGAAAAGGTATCCACGAGAGAAGGGATCCTTTTTAAATTAACCTTGTTGTGACCAAACGAGAGAGTTGAATAAAGAAATGGAGCCAGTTCATCCCTCCTCACCCATGACAATTTGGGGTACCTCGCCTGGGATCACAACAAATTGGTGGAACCTCGCCTGGGGACCGGTCCTAATACAACCAAGTGAGGATCCAGCATTGCAACATCCATCAGACAACCATGCTGTGAGTGATGGTGCTCCTATTTCACAGGCCTCTGCCTTGCACTAATTATCTATCCTTTCTTTCACAGGCATATGTGGGAATCAGCTGAGGGGGTCCACGACCCTGATCCTCGACTCCAGCCCTGAGGACACCACAGAAGAGGAATCTGCAGACACCGACATTGAATACCCCATCATAGCACTCACCCAACATTCTCTGCCAGCACAGAGACACACACCTCTGTGGGACTTGTAGTTCTAGAGTAGCCTCCAGGTCACAATCTGATGAGCACATTGCACTATGTCCAGGCAGAGGCAAGAACATCCCAGGGTGCTAGCACTCGGAGGATTGCTGGAGACCCAGGAGTCTGCTGAGTCTGAGTCAGATGGGGAGTCTCTGGAATTGGTCATACCTGAGTTGCTGGAGCTGCAAAGGCAAGCTCAGGAACATTGGGAAGGGATGTCTGCTGCACTCCTCAGATTGCAAGGCACGGTGAAGGATTCCATGTGCCTTCAGTCTAAAGTGATAGCACCGGCATGCCAACACACCTAGGACAATACAGTAGAGTGGCGGCCGCTGTGGAGACCTTGGTCCAGGGCATAGTCCTGCACTGCTGCTGGAGCTGCATTCCATCACTGAGGCACTTGTTGGTATCAATCACTGTCAGTGCGAGAGGGGGACGGGGCATTTCGAGCTCATTCCAGTTGCTCCTTCCTCTCAAGAAGTCAGACAGGGGCCCTTGAACACCCATGGGGAGGAGGATTAGCAGGTGTACAACCCGGGGCCATCCACCCAGACGGCTCCGGGAGTGTCCTGCTCAACCGAATCACCTCTTCCTGTGATCCCAGCAGTCCTAGCTCCACAGGCTGAGGAGGGTGCCACAGCAGGGCCCTGAAAGCAGGCCGGGTCCTTCCAGATCTCAGCCCTCCAGAGGACGCCTGCCAAGGTCATCACAGACAACAGAGCGTAGCAATCAGCAGGCTGCCTCCACCTTCGCTGTGGATGTCAGGGTTGCACTAAGGCATAGTGGCAGGGTTAGAAAGGTCAAGAAGATGTAGTTGAACAACGTGGGCATGGTATTAATAACTTGTGACCATTGTAACTATACTCCCAAAAGTGTCTCCTTGTCTATGACTCCTTGTTACGGTGAGCAGTGTCCGTGTCAATCAGCCGTGAAACCTTGGTTCCTGCACAAAACAAAGGCAAGTGTCGTGGTCCAGGGCCTCTCCCCTGTGCAGTGTGTAACCTTCTGAGCACAGTTATTATCTGGCTTCAAATCACTGTCCAGATTAGTGATGCCTGCACCTCGATGTGGCTTTGTGTTTACTGCAAGAATCTTGTACCCAAGCATCACTGGGTTCTGTGATGTTCTCTGTGTGCTCTCAGCACCTTAGAGGTGGGGCTGTCCCCCCCGCCTGACCATCTTGTCAGCATTCCTGATAGGTGGAGGTGTGGTGCTGAAGGGAACAGGTGATAAAGTCTGCCAAAGGATCAAGTGCTGTTAAAGTCCATGATTTGACCCTCTTCACAGAGCGTATATGCACTGGCCTCAGCCCGACAGGTCTCAGACGTTCCCAGATGCAATGTGAAGTCTTCACTGCATCTTGTCATCATCTTCTTGAAATCCCGTGTCAAGGAGGGCCTTATGAGCACACATGCCTCGCCTAGCCAGTACAATAGTCTCATCGCCTGCATCCTTCCTTTCCAGGACCTCATGACCCTCATTCCCTTCAACTTCATCCTCACTGGAGGAGACGTGTAGCTTTTCCATCACTTCATCATCCAGTTCCTCCCCACTTTGCATCACCAGGGTGTGTAGCGCGCAGCAAGCCATGATGTTCTGTGACACCCTCTGGGGAGTGTAGTGGGGTGCTCCACCAAACCTGTCGAGCCACCAGAACTTCATTTTCAAGATCCCTACGACGTGCTCAACCAAACTTTGGTTTGCGGCATGAGCCTCGTTGTATCTTCTCTCAGTAGCTGTCTGAGGTTGCTGCACGGGCGTCATCAGCCATATCCTTTGTGGGTAGCCCTTGTCCCAGAGGAGTCAACCCTGCAGCCTGTGTTGTCCCTAGAAAATGTCAGGGATCTAAGGCCTGCTGAGGATGTACAAGTTGTGGACGCTTCTGAAGTATCTTACACACATCTGCATTATCTGTTTGCTCTGGTTGCAGACCAGCTGAACATTGAGAGAGTGGAAGCCTTTAAAGTTCACATACTGGACTTCTTGTTGCCAGGGAGATTTAAGAGCCACGTGAGTGCAGTTGAAGGCACCCTGCACCTGTGGGAATCTGGAAATCTTAGCAAATCCCAGCACTTTTACTTCCTGGTTTACCTGATCTCTGTCAAAGCCGACAAAGTTGTGTGCCTTGGCAAAAATGGTGCCCAAGACCTCCTGGATACATTTGTTGGGGGAGGCTTGTGAGATCCCGCACAGGTCACCAGTGGAGCCCTGCGAGGAGCCACTGCCATAGAAATTGAGTGCGGCAGTCACCTTCACTGCCACTAGCAGTGGATGCCCTCTGAGCCCCTGTGGCGCCAAATCCTGCAGAAGGTGGCAGATGTGAGTGACCAGTTCCCTTCACATGCGAAGTGATTGGCGACACTGGTTCATGCTCATCTGGAGGTAGCACATGCGCCATCTGTAGACCCTGGGTCTAGGGCAGGGCCTACAAACGACGGCTCTTTGGGGTTCATCCTCTGCATGTGAAGGAGGCTGTGCCACCCCTTGGTCTTCAGAGTCCTGCTCCTCCCTTTGGTGAGCCAGGCGCATTCTTCTCCTTCTTCTCTCCTCTCTATAAGCAATTAAGCAGACAGCGAGATCACCAGGCTCTATCTTCCTGATGGTCTCCTCACTGCAGTATCAAAGGGAGAGATACAAGGGTAAGCAATTGTCTCTAAGGACCACTCTTAGTCAAGTCATCACCTGCAGCTGCCCCTCAAGACCCCTTTACGCATGCCAGAGAGTCCTGGCCATCACATGGATGCCCAGCGTTTAGTGCATATGATGGTTGACCAAAATCCCACCCAGCACCACCCCACACCACATGATCGAGGGCGGCAGCTTCAGCCACTTGACTGCACCCTGAACTCTCATCTCAGGCATTTTCCTAAACTGCACTCCAAGGCTTCACATTTTGCTTAGACAATGACGGTGACTTTTCAATGTTTCCTTAAACATAATGCAAGGGACTAGGAGTGCACCCCTCCGTCAGTGTTCCAAGGCCACTTTTCCCAAAGGGATCCTCAGGCTTGCCCAGTGTCGCAACGGTTCTGCAGGACCATAGCACTCATTCGATTTTGAAGTCTGTGTGCAAGGGGTTATAAATAAAGGAGCAATCATTGGCACTGTGAGGAATTAGTGCTGCCTGAGTGGGCACAGCTGCTTGACTAGCCTGACTCCAAGCATATCAATTGGGTTCAAGCTAGACAGTCTCAGCAGCAGAACAGTGCTCATCTTTGACATGTTTTTCCATTTACACGGCAGTTTTCTTTCCCGCCCCCCTCCCCCACCACCACCCCGCCCACCGCCGGTATGTCTTAGTGTGCAATCTTCAGTCTGTGCTGCCATGAACCCCCGCACCTTGCACAGTTCCTTTCTCTCCAGCATTGTTGCCCTTGCCCCAGCGCCACAAGGCAGCCATGAGGAAGCTGCTGTGGAGACTTGCCTGTGACCCCCTCCTGAATCCACAGAGACACTTACTCGCATTGGGATCCTCATGAGCGCTGTGCTAAGTTGTGTACGCTCTCCTCCGAGTTTCCCTCAATGTTCAGAGGTCACCAGTTGTAAAGGCACGCCATTCTAAAGTCACGCTGACGTGGAATTTAAATTTGACCTGCGAGTATGGGGTTATTCCGGCATGTGGCCACAATAATGATATGCAAATATATTCAAATTAGCTCCCGATGCCTGATGGTGGGAAACACGGTCCGCCATTGACAGGGGAGGAGGCAATGGCTTCCCGGATTTTCATCACTGGGAACCGTGCCTAGGCCCTTCTCGGAAGAATTTCCAATCTCCACACCGATCATGCCCGTCCCGATTGAGCGCAGAAAATCCCAGCCTTGGAAAGTATTTCGTTAGCTGCCAAGTGCTTTGAGATACCAGTGGCCATGAAATGCACTATATAAATGCAAGTCTTTTTTTCATGGGATGCATAATTTTTGAGGTCACTCCCCGACATCTTATGTGTGCGCATGTTAGCTGTGGTCTTCAGAAAGTGATGACCAGTTATGTGGTAATCTGATGTGTAATATGCCTTGAAGAAGAATGTTATAATAGAAGGTCACATGATCTTATTATCCTATGACAGAGCAGCGCGGGTTACCTTAGTAGTTTGTAGTTAGTAGTGAGTAGCCTAAGTAAGACTCTGTAATGTAGAGACAGGGTTTTAGTTGTAAGTACACAAAGTGACTTCCTTTGTAAATAAATAGAATGTGTTCTACATAAGAACTGTCTACTGATCTACTCTGTCTATGGTACCAACTCGGCCATCCCAAAACAAGCAACCCAGATCCATTAGTCCAACTAAACTAGTGACAAGGATCCAACAAGTTGAAATCCTGCTTGACTATTCCTTGCCCTAGTCTGGGAATTAGCCCCAGCCCACTTACCCTGCCCCACCCTTCCACAGCTGAAAGCAGAAAACTCAGCCCAGGCCAGGAATCAAACCTGGGAAATTTCAGTTCTGTACACAGTTACGCACAAGGTCATCATGATACTCAAACAAGTCTGAATGAAATGAAAGCAAAATGAAGTACCTGTACTAACATCCTTAACTCTTTCAAGTTCCTTCTTTCATCTTTGAGAACTTGAGCTTTTCAAAACTGGACAGAACAAAGTGAATGGGAACGGAGAATACTGATATGGTCACATAAGAGATTATAGGGGAATATTCCCATGAGGGCTCTCCTGATCATCCACTGGAACTTCAGCAAAATATCTATGGAGATGCCAGAGAGATGTGTACATCTCTTTGGAGCAGATTTTTTTGTCAAAGTTATGGGTAGTTGATTGAGAGGCGACAATGAAATTCTACCCCTGTGATAGCAGTGGCTTTTTAATGCTGGTTAGCCCATTTAAAGTTAAGTCTGATAGAGTGTAACAGCTGCTATTGTACCAAGTGAAATGCTCTTACTGCACCAAGATGAAGAACTATGAAAAGGAATACTAAGCAGATCCCTACTGTGATATTCAAGGCCACAGTACAACACTTTGAAGCACCACATGGCTGGTGATATTTTTGCAGTAACTCACTGCGAAAAGAAAATGTTTTTATTTTTAACTAAAGATCTGGATTGTGTCTCTTCAAATCAGTTCACTGGTAGAATGTTACATTAGTTTGCGAAATGACCTAATCCAAAAATTATGCACTTGAAAAACAGAGATCAAATAACTGCCTAATTTGTTTTGGAAGAAAATCTTTTAAAGTCCATGCAATTAATGTATCCAGAAGGGAAGGGCATCAGTCACACATCTGTATCTGCAGTAAAGTAACCATTAACTGCCTCTAGATCATCTTGAACTTTCAATTATTATCTGCTAATTAATTTTTCAACAATCAATTGATTTAGAATTTCTGTGGCAAATGCTCTGCTCGTTGGTAATGAGGAATTTCTTCCCTTGCTTATTTAGCACCAGAACTATGTAGGTATTTTTGAAACCATACAAAGAAATGAGATCCATACAATGGAAGAGGTTTACTGCAGGTTGCAGAATAACAATTTTACCATGTTTGACAGAACAGGAACAATTTATAAATTGTAAGATAATCAGGCCAAATAAAGTCTGGTTATCCTGCAAACAAACACAAAATGGTTAATATGTTTTTGGTCTGCTGATTTGTCCATTTAAAAGCTGATAAAATTGTCCTGTTTTCTGCCCAGACAATGTAAACCCGAACTGAGAGGTCCAAAGCATTAAACTGAGCCCTGGGCCTTTACTAAATATTCTTGGTGAGCTGCCAGCACCTGCTGGGCCCCCAGGCAGCTCTCCCTTCACAGTGATTGAATTTTGGGCCACATGCCTCACAAGCAATGGCTTAAGGTGAGTCTAGGAGTGGCAATGAGTAATAAATTAAAAAAAACAATTTGACCCCAGGGCAGGAGATTGCCTTATTGATACATTTATTTGTCATGTTCCAAAGGCAAAAATGTTAAATCTGCACATTTTTCTGCTTGTAAATTGATAATAAAATCAATAAACCTTCAATGAATTTTCATCCTGGGGTCTCAAATCCACCAAATGGATGGAATGCAGGTCAGGAACCCACAAATGCTGGCAGTGGGATAAAAGGATGATTTTGAGGGAGGCGGTCAATTAAGAGGTCACCTGTGGGAGCCTTGCCCAATTAAACACAGTGGTTGGGCTGCTGGATGGCCAAAGAAAGGCCTTCCAACTGTCAAAGAATTGGCAGCTCTGCTGTCAGAGGCAGGGATACTGAAGGATGTGGAGTGGAGCAAAGGTGCATCCATTCCTGGTCATCAACCACAAATCAGGTAAGAAAACCAAGAGAACTTGGGAAAACCCTGCACAGTAATGGGCACAGCTGTGGTTGCAGCTGATTTTTCAGAGCGGAGGCTTCCAGATGGATTGGAGCCTCCAGCTCTGATGTTTGACACCCAGTGCTGGGAGGTTGCCATGGTTTCATGGATGGTTTCCTGATGTGATGGGCACCCTACTTGTCAGATTGAAAATCCGGGCAACATCTGGAGAGTGCCTGTAATTGCCTATTGGAGCTGGGCAGTTAACCATTCCCTCCATCAATCTGGTCCCTCCATAATCCCATGGAGGCAGAAACGTCTTGTGGAGTTGGCCTGATGGGATTTCCCTCCCAATTTCAGGCAATGCTACCTCCAGACCTACCACCAGGGGCCATTGAGAATTCAGCTTTTTTTAAAAACGCATAGATATCCAAGATGTTAGTTTAGAGCTTTTCTAACAATTCAGACCCTTAAATTTCATTGGTTAAGCAGACAGACAATTGGTTCAGTCTTCAACAAGGTCCCAGGTGTACCACTGTCAGCTTGCACTTCCAAAAATCTGTGGCGCAAAATCAATTGGAGTGGAAAGGTGAGGAAAGTAATCCAATGCCAAGTGCCCTGTTCCGACAAATCTAACAATAAAATGTTTTACATTTAGGGACTAATATAATGTTTTCTCTTCAACCAAGATAGTCTTACACCCATGAGTAAAGATAATTCAATCAGGCCATGATCTTCTATGTTTATCAGTTTGGCATTAATAATCTATGACAACCAGAATAGTTCCTCTAGAACATGTTGTCAAGATGTGTATTGACAGGTGGTAGGCTAATTCCTTGCTGGATACTACTGCTGTAATCAGTGCTGTCAACACTAAGAAAATAATAAGAGTAA
This sequence comes from Cetorhinus maximus, assembly GCF_964194155.1. NCBI lineage: Eukaryota > Metazoa > Chordata > Chondrichthyes > Lamniformes > Cetorhinidae > Cetorhinus > Cetorhinus maximus. The sequence continues at coordinate 55,792,916 of NC_135897.1, read as the reverse complement.
GAATTCATAATCAGTAGGAGTGACATGGATGACAACATTTAGAGCTGAGTTTATTTTTATGAGTCAAATACATCAGAATAGGTCACTTTAGAAGCAGAGTGAACTCAATCCTATAAATCCTAACAGATTTGGCTATATTTCGATCACTCTCATCTGCCAAAGCCATCCACTGTTTCAGGAGCATTCTGCAGAGCAGGGGTATTCCACTATAGCAGTGACGGGCAACCTGGGCTAGTGAGTGAGCTGCATGAGAGGCCCTCCTTCATCTCAGTGGGCTGCAAGATTGAAATTGTGCATGTACACTAACCATGACCCCATGAATAAGAACTTGCGGGTTGTGCCGATTGTACCATAGTAGCATTTTGATTGGACGCAGAGGGAACACACAGCTCTCACAGTCAATGGTGTGTGCAATCAGCATGCACTTCACTTCATGTGCCCTTGATTTGTGTGTGTATCACTTCAATAATACTGGTAGGAAAAAAACCACGCGGACAGACAGCAGAAGAATCTGGCAACATTGCATGTGGGCATTGGTCAACATCATGACCACAGGCTGCACACAGAACCCTGATGGGCCGCAGGGTGCCGAAAATTGCACTATACTCCGCTACTAACCTTCTTACATTGCTCTCCCCACCTTCTAATTTCACCTCCACATGTGCAAGGCTTCTTTGTCCGGGCAGCATCTAGAGACTGCCTGTAATTAAGTTTTCTGTTAAGAAAGTACAATCAGCTGAGGCTTATTAATAGTTTGTGTATACTGATGTGTTACTAGTCTCCTGTTGACTTGAGTTGGTCCAAGTCGAGTGGAATTCCTGAGGTGGCGGCTGCGACAAAGGGCGATGTGTCCTGCAAGGCGTCGAAGCAGTTGCTGACTAAAGTCACCAAGAAGCCGCCCAAGAAGTGGAGGAAATCTCGCAAGCAGAGCTATTCCACTTACGTGTACAGGGTGTTGACCCAGGTCCACCCTTCCACCAGGAACTCGTTCAAGGCCATGAGTGTTATAAATTCCTTTGTTGTCAATATTTTCGAATGCATCGCCTCCGAGGCTTCACATCTCATTCACTACGACAAGCGCCACACCATCTCGGCCAGGGAGATCTGGAGCGTTGCCCGCCTCATGCTGTCAGGGGAATTGGTCAAACGCGCCGTCTCCGAAGGCACCAAAGTGGTCACAAAATACACCAACACCGTTTTGGTCGATCACCCTAAAGATTATAAAAAACACAATATGTCATTGTGATGAAACTGTTCAACATTATTGGTCACCACAGGGTGACACAATCAAAATAAGCTTCAGAGTGGAAGTTTTCCAGTTGCCTTCATTTCAGTGCAAATGGGAGAGATGTATCATAGGCAGCTATCATCTGTGTTACCTATCATTCTAATATCTAATATGAATTTCCCTAAGTACTTCCTATATTAAACAGCTTAGAGACCCTGACACACTTAGTCCTGAATCCACATCTCTCTCCAATTTCTCTTCCATCTCTGCTCATGCACTTTTGAGCTCATGTTGATCATAAGACACACTTCCTGCACCCTCGGTCCCGTTTCCCACTAGATCGGTGACCATTCCTTGTCCCTATGCAAGCTAAGATTAAGTGATTTTGTCTGCTCGGGCACTGTTCTTCTTACTTTCAAAACTGCTGTCATCATCCCCTCTTCAAAAATTCTACTCTCAACTCCTCTGACCTTTTAAACTATTGCTCCAGATACAACTTTTCTTTCTTCTCCAAAGTCCTTGAATGTATTGTCATCTTTAACATCCATGCCCATGTCTCCCATCATTCTCCTGTTCAAATCTCCCCTACCAATCTCCTTCCCCTGCCACAGCACGGATACAGCACAATGCAAAGTTATAAATTAATTTCCCCATAACTTCAACACCTTGCATTTATATAGTAGTGCCTTTAACATAATAAAATGTCCCAAGGCACTTCACAGGGGAATTATAAAATAAGATATGACACCAAGCTACATAACGGCGTGAAGGTGACCAAAATCTTGGTCAAAGGGATACGTTTTAAGCAGCATCATAGAGGGCAGCAAAGTAGAGAGGCAGAGATGTTTAGGGAGGAAATTCCAAAGTTTAGGGCTTAGTTGCTGTTCTCCGTAACTGTTACTGTCGTGGAGTATTCTCAATCAACCAGCCTCCTCCGATGTCTCTCTTCGTGTCTCACTCAGTGGGATCATCCTCATTTGGTTCCATGCTTCCCGATCCAATCATTGTAGAAGCATCACTAGCAATGGCTTCCCTTCCTGCCCCAAAACCATTGCATCTGAAGTCTCCTGAGGTTCTATCTTTGTGCCTGTCCTTTTCTTCATCTCCATGCTGCCCGTTGGCAATACTTTTATCAAAAATAATACACGAATGATACCAGGCTCTAGCCCTCTCTATCAGCCATTCCACTGCACCTGTGATCTCAGACTGCTTGTTCTTTGGATGAGCTACAATTCCAACACACACACACCCTTCCAGGACCCAGCAAGCTACCTGGGAAAGCCCAGAAGGCAATCTGTAGCTCGCTGTTTCATGTAAATAAATCCCAAGGCCCAAGATTGAGTGTGGATCTGGCCTATCTGTTTTGATGAAGGAATTATTCCCTTTGTCCAGATTGTGATGGGCAGGCTAGCACAGATCATTTTCTAAGCTATAGGATGTGGACATAAACCAGTTCAAAACAACCATCCTAATACATTGAAACAGTTAGTGCCCAGTTGCCAGGCAACCGGAAAACTTCCACTCTGCAGCTCATTTCGATTGTGTCACCCTGTGGTGACCAATAATGTTGAAGAGTTTCATCACAATGACATGTAGTGTTCAAACAGGAACCTAGTAACACACAAATATACACAAGCTATTAATAAGCCTCAGCTGGTTGTATTAACCTAACAGAAAACATCAAGAATAAGTTCGGGAATCACTTTAAATTCTATCAATGTCCAAATTGACCCAATTCTGATTTGTGAAGATCTATTCAAATTTATCCAAGTTGCAAATATTCAACATTCAGAAATTTAGAGCAGCAGCTATCTGCAGGGCTTATTATGAGATTTTCAAGGCAGATAATTCATGACAGTTACCTTAAATGAATCCTCTTAAATGCCCCTCAGTAGAGAAACTGGGGCCACTTTTGCACCAGATAGGAAAGAGGTCGTCCTGTTCCAAAAACCTTCAATTTTAAATATTTTTTGTTCACCCTGATGGGTCTTGCGCACAATTTGCTTTCTGGCTCTCAAAGCTCGATCTTCAAACTGGCTGGTTGCATTGGCTGCAGGGACAGATTTACAATGAAACTCCCATGACACCATGCCTTGGCTTGGGGCCCCCAGATGACAGGGGGCCCCAAAATGCAGGCTGCATTATTAACCCGAGAGCTTTGTAAGATAATGCAGCCTAATGGCTGCTGTTTTTTTTTTGGTTGAATGTAAATTTAAGATGAGTATGAGATAATATAAAACAGGCTTGTCCAACCTCGGGTCTACAGGCAAAGCCCCCCAATGTGCCCCCCCCCCCCCCACCCCCACCGAGGTAAGTGCAGTGGAAGATTCTTAAAGAAAGTGCTTCTCCAATCACAGACTTTTGCTCTCTAGGTTGGGGGGGTGGGGTGGGGTGGGGTGGAGCTGCTGGGCTGGACAGGGTGGGGATTTGCGTGGTGAAGATGAAAAGACTCGTTACTCAGGGGTGTGAAAGAGAGAGATTGATTTAGTGTGGGTGTGGGTGTGGAGGCATGACTGTGGAAGCAGGAACGTGTGTGTGGGAGTGTGAGAGTGGGAGTGCATGTGTGGGAGTGAGAGTGTGTGTGTGTGTGTAAGTAAGTGAGTGTGGGTGAGGGAGTGGGTGTGAATGTGGGAGTGAGTGTGTGAGTGAGTGTGGGAGTGGGAGTATGGGATTGAGTGTGGGCGTGGGTGCGGCAGTGAGTGTGTGGTAGTGAGTAAGTGTGAGAGCGGATCCCAATCAAGGCAATAGATGGATCCCAGGTGAGGCAACGAACAGACCCCAGGCGAGGCAGTAGAAGGACGCCAGGTCGGGCAGCAGGAAGCAGTGGACTCCAAGTGAGTGGGAGAGAGAGAGAGAGAGTGTGACGATGGTGGGAGGAGGGAGGTCCCGCTTGCGGGGGATAGTCCTGGGGAGGCCCGAAAATGAAGCTGACCACAAAGTCCCACAAACTGTAAATCCGCCACTGATCGGCTGTGGTGATCGCACCAGGACTCCACGCCAGATATTATAGTACAAGGATCCATTGTCAACCATAACATTATGGTCCCAATATGATTCATAAGATACAGCTTTCCTGATGGATGAGCTAGTAAAGGCACTGCTTACTGTGGAACTGAACCATACAATAGGTTCTATTTGATTTTCAGTCAGTGTTAAGTCACAAAGACTTTCATTTATATGGCATCTTTCATGACTTCAGAATATCCCTTACAACCAATGAAGTATTTTTGAAGTGTGGTCACTGTAGCAACGTAGGAAACACAGCAGCCAGTTTGTGTTCGCTAAGTTCCCACAATCAGCAATGTGATAATGACCAAATAATCTGTCGTAATAATGTTGAATGAGGGACAAATATTGGCCATGATACGAGGGTTAAGTCCTCTGCTCTTCTTTGAAGTGGTGCCATGGTATATTTTACACCCAAATGAGGGAGCAGATGGGACCTCAGTTTAATGTCTCATCAATAGTGCAGCTCTCCTTCAGTACTGAATTGGATTGTAGGCCTAGAGTTGTGCTCAGGACTCTAAGATTTGGACTATGAACCCACAACCTTCTGACTTGGGGGACAAGAGTGCTACCAGCTGAGTCACAGTTAACCTCAGTTATGGAAAAGGCTACAATTAGCCTCAGCAGGTCTGGGCTAGGGCTCCTAATTATTTCGTAATTCCTGGTGAAAAAAAACAAAACCTTGGACATTGGGTGAAGACAACGTTGTACTTGGCTGTGAGGCCCTGTCCCCATATCATAGAAAATTTGTGACTTTCATTACTATATCTAAGCTAACACAAAAAGAATGATCACTTGATCAAGGTACTGGAAGACCTAATCATACTTGCTCATATGTTTGTATGATTTACTTCATATATCTCTCCAAATATTCAGAAAGTCCAAGCAGACCAATAAAAAATACAACTTAGAGCAGAAATTGAACGCAAATAATTTGGACACTTTTAAGGCTGACACAAAAGAAATCTCCCCTAATTATGGCAGAATTGTTTGTATGTTAAAGGGCAAATTCTCCTATCCCAAGGTCAATGCACAAATGGAGCGTGGATTGGAGAATAAGAACTACAGTGTTCTGGCCTTATCTCTAAACTGTGCTCCTTTCAAGCATGACACCCTACAGGAAGTCTAGGGATTGGTGACTTTACCCTAAAGCACTTTGGGCTGCTTGTAAAATCAAAAGTACTCCAGTTAAATTGAAAATATTAATCCACATATGGGAAGCATGTAGTCTTTTATTTTAGGATGAAAGCTTGTGCTAATGGGCATTGAAGATGCAAGCTTACACACATCAGTATTTCAATGCTGAAAGAATCTTGTTATTTTCTTCCTTGTGATTTAGAGAGGAAGTTTCAAAGCTTAGGGCCTAGATGGCTGAAAGAAGGCACGGCTGTCAATCGAGGGGTGAAGGAAATGGGGATATATTGTTTCTTTCCGAAACAGGTTTCTGCATTTTACTCAAAGAGCAGCAACTTGCACTTAAATAGCACCTTTAACATAGCAAAATATCCCAAGGTGCTACCCAACAGTCTAGTCAGACAAAAATTGACACCAAACCAAAGCAGGGGAAATTAGAATGTGTAGGGCTTGGTCAAAGAGGTAAATCTTATGCAGTGTCTTAAAGGAGGAGAGAGAAGTGGAGAGGTTTAGAGAGGGAGTTTCAGAATTTAGGACCAAGATGGCTGAAGGCATGGCTGTCAATCGAGAGATGGAGGAAATGGGGATGCTCGAGAGGATAGAACCAAAGCGGTGCAGAATTCATATAAGGTTGTAAGGCTGGAGGAGATTACAGAGATAGGGAGGGGCAAGCATGGAGAGATGTGAACACAAGGGTGAGGATTTTAAAATCAAGGCGTTGGTGGACAGAAAGTCAATGTAGGTCAGTGAGGACAGGTCTAATGGTTAAGTTAACTGGGTGGGAGTTAAGATACATAGCAGCAGAGTTTGGGTGAGCTTAAGTTTATGGTGGGTGGAAGCTGGGGAACCAGGAAAGAATTGGAAATTCAGAAGAAACTAAAGCATGGATAAAGATTCAGCGGCAAATGGGCTGAGGCAGGAGTGGAAATGATAAATATTACAGAGGTGGAAGTAGGTAGTTTTGGTGATGCAGTGGATATGACATCAGAAACTTAGTTCAGGGTCAAATAGGATACCAAGTTTATGAACAGGGAAACTCATAATATTCCAAATTGTTCCTATTGTTTAAATAACACAAATCCTTGGGAATGGTTTCTGAGTAGCATGAATCCCAAAAATGGAGTTGGGGCTTTACAATTTAACATTTTAAGAGTAGTTTAATGGGCATGGCCAGAAAAGAAAATAACAAACAAAGCCTTGGAAAATTATTGAAAATATAAGCCCCCACACATGCCATTGGAGATCTCCAGTGTTCAGAGCTTAGAGCCTTGTTTAACTTATGTTCGATGTTAGTAACTGCAAATTTAAAACATACATTTCTCTGCTCCATAAATAATAAATCCTGGAATTCAAAGCATATGATCTGATATTGCCATCTAGCATATTAGATATCAAGTATCAGTTGATCCTTGCTAAGAAAATATGGTACTTCCTTTATTTTCTTTCACCTAATCCTCCAGTCAACACACTGCTGACAAAAGTCCACAGTGGTAATTATACAGTGCATAACATAGCATTGCTCCAGTGGGTAGCCATACACAAATCACTTCATGGATTAGATTTCATGAAATGTGGGCAGTTATTTCCTTCCTTTACTTAACTATCAACATTCGTAAAGGTACCAGAACCACTAGGATCCCAGAACAAAGACACTATTTTGTGCTTTGCAGATTATGGGGCAGCGTATGTTAAAAATGCTAATGAGCACTTTTGGCCTCACATATTCCCTTCCAACTGCAACTACCTTGCAGTACATAGAATAAGATAGAAGTTACACTCCAGTGCAGTATTGAGTGAGTACTGCACTGTCACGGTGCTGTCTTTTGGAAGAGATGCCAAACTGAGACCCCGTCTGCCCTCTCAGGTAGATGGAAAAGATCCGATGACACTACCTCAGAAGAAGAGGGAAGTATTCCCCTGTACTGGCCAATATTAACCCTCAACCAACATCACTAAAAACAGATTACCTGATCATTAGCATGTTACTATTTGTGGAAATTTGCTGTGCCTAAGTTGGCTGCTGTATTTCCCACATTAAAAGTACTTCATTGGCTGTAGAGTGTTTTAGGATGCCCTGAGGTCATGAAATGTGACCTATAAATGCAAGTTCTCACTTTCTTTCTTTCTGTACAAAATAGATGCATCACATTCCGGTCCACTCAAATAATTTACTTCCATCATGCTCTCATCTTCCACTATTCCCTGCTCCTTCAAATATGCATCAAGCATATTTACAATGTTAAATTGTAAAGCTTCCCCTTAAAACCATCAAATATATCTACTTTAATCACCTTACTAGGCAGAAAATTCCATAATTTTCAGCATCCTGGGTAAAGAAATTCCTCCTACATTCTTTATTTGACCTGTTAGTGACTATTTTATATTTATTTCCTCTTGTTCTGGACTCATAACTAAGTGGAAGTGCTGTAGGATCAATTGGTAAATGCATCTTTTCAAATAAAAGTGAACCTTTAATGGAAGTCTCCAAAAAGGGTAGTTTCTTATATTCTGATATTTTCACTTTTAGTTGTAAGAATTGTGTTGTTTTTGGGGGCCTTTAAAATGTACAATTTGACATCAATTTAGTTTGATGAACACTGCAAGTACACTTCCATCTTTGTGACAATATAGCAAACAAATTGAAATAAATTGTACTCAACAGATAAGCTGCTTGATGTTTTTATAGTAAGCAACTTACCTGGGTGCTGCTATTTGGATTATAGAACAAGCCAGAGCAGAAGTAAAGCTTAGGTTATCATTCCACCAATGTCCAATGTGATCATCACTAAGGGAGCATTCTAATCTCTACCACTTTTGCTTATAGTTATCATAAAGTTTTCATCCTGAGACACTCATCCAAACATACACTATTCTGCACATCCAGGAATTTCAGAAGGTGGCTACTAGGGGGCAGGGGATATTCCTCCTCCACATCTTTCTGCAACCCTTCCATGCCTCAGCAGTGTAGCTACAATAGTAGCCATGGGACCACCAGGCATATCACTGAACACATCATTGACATCTTGAATAAATAATAAATTGTAACAGAAGAGGCTGATAAAATTCAGCAGGTCTGGTGACATCCATGGAGAGATGAACAGAATTAATGTTTCAGATCTGTGACCTTTCATCAGAACTCTGCTTCTCTCTCTACTGACGCTGTCAGACCTGCTGAGTGTTTCCAACCTTTTCTGTTTTTATTTGAGATTTTCATCATCTGCAGTAATTTGCTTTTGCTTGAAGCTTCTAATGATTTGATCAGTCTCAGGGCAAGGGGTGGTTCCCTGAAAAATATCCCAGACAAAACATATCACATAATTTCTTGCTATCTTGACTCCATTCTCTCTCCCCTTGTACAGTCCCTTCCCACCTACTTCCGTGATTCCTCTGACACCCTCATATCAACAATTTCCAGTTCCCTGGCCCCAACCGCCTCCTCTTCACCATGGACATCCAATCCCTCTACACCTCCATCCCCCACTGGGATGGTCTGAGGGCTCTCCGCTTCTTCCTCGAACAGAGGCCCGAACAATTGTGGAATATCCACCACTACTCTCCTCCGTCTGGCTGAACTTGTTCTCAAGCTGAACAATTTCTCCTTAAACTCCTCTCACTTCCTCCAAATAAAAGGTGTGGCTATGGGAACCCGCATGGGCCCCAGCTATGCCTGTCTCTTTATGGGGTATGTGGAACCTTCCTCGTTCCAGTCCTACTCCGGCCCCCTCCCACAACTCTTTCTCCGGTACATCGATGATTACTTAGGTGCTGCTTCATGCTCTCGTCTGGACCTGGAAAAATTTATTAATTTTGCTTCCAATTTCCACCCCTCCATCATTTTCACATGGTCCATCTCTGACACTTCCCTTCCCTTCCTTGACCTCTCTGTCTCAATTTCTGGTGATAGACTGTCCACCAATGTCCATTACAAGCCTATCGACTCCCACAGCTACCTCAACTACAGCTCCTTACATCCCGCTTTCTGTAAGGACTCCATCCCATTCTCTCAGTTCCTTCACCTCCGTCGCATCTGTTCTGATGATGCCACTTTCAAAAACAGTTCCTCTGACATGTCCTCCTTCTTCCTTAACCGAGGTTTTCCACCCACAGTGGTTGACAGGGCCCTCAACCGTGTCCGGCCCACCTCCCGTGCATCCACCCTCACACCTTCTTCTCCCTCCCAGAAACATGATAGGGTCCCCCTTGTCCTCACTTATCACCCCACCAGCCTCCGCATTCAAAGGATCATCCTCCGCCATTTACGCCAACTCCAGCATGATGCCACCACCAAACACATCTTCCCTTCACCCCCCCGGTGGCATTACGCAGGGATCATTCCCTCCGGGACACCCTGGTCCACTCCTCCATCACCCCCTACACCTCAACCCCCTCCCATGGCACCGTCCCAACCGCAGAAGGTACAACACCTGCCCCTTTACTTCCCCTCTCCTCACCGTCCAAGGGCCCAAACACTCCTTTTAAGTGAAGCAGCATTTCACTTGCACTTCCCTCAATTTAGTCTACTGCATTTGTTGCTCCCAATGCGGTTTCCTCTACATTGGAGAGACCAAACGCTGACTGGGTGACTGCTTTGCAGAACACCTTTGGTCTGTCCACAAGCATTACCCAGACCTCCCTGTCGCTTGCCATTTCAACACTCCACCCTGCTCTCATGCCCACACGTCCGTCCTTGGCTTGCTGCATTGTTCCAGTGAAGCTCAACACAAACTGGAGGAACAGCACCTCATCTTCCGACTAGGCACTTTACAGCCTTTGGACTGAATATTGAGTTCAACAATTTTAGATCATGAACTTTCTCCTCCATCCCCACCCCCTTTCCGATCCAGCCCCCTTTTTTTTCAAATAATTTATATAGATTTTTCTTTTCCCACCTACTTCCATTATTTTTAAATGTATTTCCATCCATTGTTTTATCTCTACCTTTTAGCCTTTTTTGATTCCTTCACCCCACCCCACCCCCACTAGGGCTATCTGTACCTTGCTTGTCCTGCTTTCTACCCTTAATTAGCACATTCCTTAGATAATATCACCACCTTCAACACCTCTTTGTCCTTTTGTCTGTGACATCTTTTGGTTATCTCCACCTATCACTGGCCCTATCCAGCTCTACTTGTCCCACACCCCTTAAACCAGCTTATATTTCACCTCTCTTCTATTTTTACTTAGTTCTGTTGAAGGGTCATTCGGACTCGAAACGTTAACTGTGCTCCTCTCCGCAGATGCTGCCAGACCTGCTGAGTTTTTCCAGGTATTTTTGTTTTTGTTTTGGATTTCCAGCATACGCAGTTTTTTGCTTTTACCTTTATATCACATCATAGCTCTGTTCTGCATTATACATAACACGGCTATGGAGCAAGGATTGGTATTAGAAGTGACACATCAATATCGAGAAGTACAGTTGCACAAAAGTACCTGCATGTCAGTGTTGTAAATCTTTAAAGACGTATTTTAATGACTACATTTTAAAATAAACAAGTTTGAAACCTAAGATGGCTTCTCAGGGATGCCAGACAATTTGTGGATTAAGCCATCTCTCAACAGGACAAAGAGGACAAAGATACCTTTTCTGATATTGTTTCAGGAGTTAAATAAAACTCCACCGACGCCTTTATTGTATAGATACAAAGTTGTCTTATCAAATGTAAAGGCTTTGGCCATCTAAACAAACCACAGGTGGGATAAGACCTCAGACTGCTAATTAAAATTACACAATCCCTTGTTTGGAACAAGGTCACATGATACAGTGGCCATTTTGGCTCCCTGCTAAAGATATAGCAGAAAATTCGAACTACTTTTCAGATACATCTTCAGAGGTGCAGACAGAATTCCACCAGAGAGAGAGAACGAGAGGCTCTGAAAGGTAAAGCCATCGACTGCTGCAGCCAGCTGAACAGCTAAGTAACCACCTACAATATCTGAACGAGAAACTAAGCCTCTTTCTCCCCTTAACCTGTTCCATCTTCAAGCCTGTGAAAACAATCTCCGACCAGATCAGCTCTAGGAAACCTCACTACTACTGAGAAATCTCAGCATTTTCGAGACCTTCGCTTCAGCTAAAGTAACAACTTGACTGCGAAACATTAGGCCCACACTGAATTAGAGACTGAGTTAAATTCTATTTTCATAAGCACTGTTTTACATTCAACTGTATCTAGTTCTTGTGCGTCTGATAATGTGGGTGAGCTGTGTGAGTGGGACGCCATGTTTTTGTTAACTTCAGGATCAAGTATGTGAGAAATAAACTAACCTTCTTCAATTTTTAACGTACAAAAGCTTGCTGCTGAGTTAGTTAAATTGACCCAATCACTCCAAAGGTAAGAAAATACACACATCCACATATAAATAGATTTGATCATGGATAACAAAAGATAACACCTCAAAATTGTCCATGACAATAGGAAGGATTGAATGAAGGCAATGGAGAACTAAAAGGCGGAGGAGCAGCACAACGTCTAACGACCAGAGAGGTCAGGGAACAACTGATCTTGCAACACTTCTGTTGAGCTGCTCAATCCACTCATCTTAAAAATGACAAGGAGCCTCAATGTATTAGCAGTCCTTATTACCCTCCTCAGGAGTCCTTTTATTCTGCATTAAAGAATAATTAACCATTCAGACAATCTCTATATCAGTGTCATTCTGGCAATGTAAACTAACTGGCTGCAGTGAAAAAAGCCTATACACCAAATTCCCAAATGTGAAAAAGTGATCACTTCATTTACAAACAGACAATTGAACTGAAATGTTTTGATGCCATAAAGCTTTGCTTAACAGAAGGTAGGTGATGTGCCACTAGTTTTTTTTTGTCAGGTTAGCATTTAGTATTTTGGAAGTTGAATTTATTATTCTTTTTATATTTGTTAAGATCACAAAATTAATTTGTATCAGTACATTTTCTTATAGTGACAGCAACAGCTCCCCACCCCTCCCAAAGCCAATGGTTTATAGTATTCTAAGAGAAGTGAATAGAACCCTGGAGTTTGATTCCTAAGACATGTGAAAAATGTGGAAAAATCCTAATGTAACAAAGTCATGCCCAGTGCTTCATTTCCTTGGGTAAATCTGAACAACGTGTGGTGAAATGTGTTGTTTTTAAGTTGTGGTCTGCATTGGCTGGAGTTTCAAAAGCCTGTACTTTTTTTGAGACTGCCCCTGACTAAAACAGAAACCCAAAAGCCTAGTTTTTGGGAGGGGTTTGTTAACTGGATTTTCTTGCTGTGGCCATCAGACTTCTGAGAAATGAGTCTCTGGTAGGTTACTAGGGAAACGGAAACTCATTGGAAAGAATAAATAAGGCTGAAAGATCGGGTTTCAGCCTGTTGTCACAGAGGGATGAATTCTCTGCTGCTTGGCTATGGGTAGGAGTCCAACCCAGAAGTATGCAGCTCACTGACTGCTGTCTCCACCTTTTAAAGACACTGAATAAAATATCTTGTGGCCAATTAATGGCCGCCTGGCAGGAACTTGGCCAATTAGAAAAGGGAAGGGTGTCAGCTTGCCCAATAGGGGCTCCAGGGTCAGGGGGGAATGCGGTGAACCTGAAGTCGGTTACAGCCGCCCATGTAAAGGCACCCTGGCATGGGTTAGTGGCAGCTGCACCATAATTAGTGGTTTTCAGACAGTAGTTTTGACCCAGAAGAGTGTGAGAGTAAGAGATGTTTTTTAAATTTTTGGTGGCTTTTGCGCCAGTACTGTCTCACTCAGGACCCTTGAATGGGAGGAAAGGACATTTGAGCACACCTGCCCCATTCCCCTTATGAATAATGCGTTTGAAAAAAGACTCAAATTCTATCCTTTAATTCTTTTTGTCTCTCCAGAGAGGCTGTAAGGCCACCATATGGTGGAGGGAGGAGCTGTTGAGGGGCCCAGGCCAAGGGTGGCCCCACAGTTTGATGATGACTCCCTGTGAATCCTCCTCCAGGCTGTGAGTGATCAGCAGAACGTTCTCATGCCTGGTGATGGGAAGAGGAGACCTCCCAGCCAGAGCAAAGCAGCCTGGAGAGAGGTTGGAAAGGAAGCCAGTAGCCATGGGGTCACCCCAGGGACTTGTTTACAGTGCTGTAAGAAGCTGAATGACCTCTTATAATCTGCCAGGGTAAATGTGTAATCATTTTTTCAGAGATGGACCGATATGGAAAAGTGTAAAGTTGTGATGTGTGTCAAGTGTTGGACTGCCTAGTGTCTCAGCCAAGTGCACAAGGTGGTGGGGGCGGGTGGGGTTGGGGTGCTTGGGTCATGGCTTATGAACTGCACCATCTGCTTGTTAGCGAGGAGCATTGAGAATTGTTAACTGCCAGTGAACAACATGCTGGCCACACATTTGAATGCATGATTTTAGCACAGCATGTTAATTACAATGTCTTCTTTTATTTGCAGGAGAAGAGGGCACATAATACCCAGGGAGACTGTCAGGATCACAGGTGGTGAAGCCAACACAGCCATTTTCACCCCTCTAGAGGAGGAATTCTGTGAACAGTGCTGAAAGTAGGTGGGGCGGAGGCGGTGGGGAGCGTGGAAACTGGGGGAGGTGACACTGATGGGTTCTGACTTTGGATGCTTGCAAAATGTGTGGCTCAATGTTGAAGGGCCAAAGGTCCTAACCCTGGTTACATGATCTCGGATGTTTGTTTTTATGAAGCGTGTTTCTCTGAAGTCACCTCAAAAGATGATGGTGCCATTCAAACCCCTTATTTATTTCCCCCACAGGTCAAACATCGGCAGTTGCAGCCACTAGCTCCAAGGGACAAATGTTAACTTCTGAGGGGTTGGAGGAAGCTTCAGAGGGTGGAGCATCACATCCTTACTCCGCATCCAGTACCAGTGCAGATGCACATACGTCGGTGGGTATGTGCGAGTCAGCTCTAAAGGATCCGCACACGGGTGCGAGTGCGTCACAGTCACAGGACCAGTTATTGGAGACTGGGATAGAGCCGGCCTCTGGCAATCAGAGTAGTGCTGAAGGCAACCTAGATACTGAGCCCCAGGCTGATGATGAGCCTCTGGAGTCATTGTCAGGCAGCAGATCCTGGATGTGTAGCACAAGGTACGTGGAAATGTGGCAGAAATTCCAGAGTGGTTATGTGCACTGGCATGGACAGTGAAGGAATCTATTCAGGACTTGAAGACCACGATCACCCACTCTTCAGAATGAATGGCTTCCTCCATTGAGAGATTGGTGACTGTCATGAAGGGCCAAACCCATCAGATCACAGATGGGATGCAGGATATGCATCCTGACCAGCATTCCATTGCCTTGTCTCTGAGCTCCGATTCTCAGAGCTGGAGCGCAAGGGGGATGAGGAGCCTGGGGTCACATCCAGGTCCTGGTTCCTCTCAGGAAAGCAGGGAGGTAAATGGGCTTCGGAGTGGCAGATGAGCAGCTGCTATTGCCAATTTATTTTCAGGGCACTTCTGATGGGGACAGCCTCTCCTCTGGCCCTCTTCCATCGACACAAATGCCTGTGTTACTGTGGCAACTCTGATCCTCCTGCCACTATGCAGGAGACTCCTACCAGGCCAGACCCTAGACAACCAGAGGATGCCTGCCAAAGTCACACCAGGCAAAAGGGCATAAGTGTCAACAGCCTGTCTCCAACACGACTGATGGCGAGGGGGGTGGCCAGGGGTGCAGGGGGGGGAAGTAAGTGGGGGTTGCACAAGTTTCCATCAATGATTTAAGGAAATACCTCATTAGTCACATATGGGCTTTACTAGGTTGATTGTTCCGTACTGAGAGTTATGAAAATTGTTGACTCATTTTGTTATTGCAAAATTGTTCTTTGATGCTCTGGCTGCATTTACATTTCGTGTGTGATATGTTGCTTTTGATTTGGATTGACTGCATATTGTTAAGGGAGTTTGTGCTCATGTCTCTCTCTCTCTGTTTGGACTCGTTTGGTACCTCTGCACTGGCATATGCACAGGTGGCCCCGGTGCTCGGAGATAGCAGGAAAAGGTGAGTATGGCCAAGATGTCACAGTTGAGCAGGTGACACATTGTTATTGGAATCTTTGGCAGTATTAGAGAATCTCACATCACTAAGCCATCAAGAGCAGCCTGCACATTGGCTTGTGCAACTGGCTGGCATGGCTCACACTCCTCATCATCAGACTCATCCTCAGAGGATGCAGCTCTCTCCATCAGATACTCCTCTGCCATGCCTTCCCCTATATGGAGGGCCAGTTTGTGCAAGACAGAGAGGACCACAACCATGATTGAGACTCTAGCAGCAGCATAATGCAGAGCACCACCTGATCAGTCCACACATCTAAAATGCAGTTTGAGCAGACCAAAGGTTACTTTTATCACCCGGAAGCCAACCAACAAAGATTCTGGGCCACTGAACATCCCTGGCACCTGGAAGTGCCTTAGTATGTGTGCATTGTGACTGTTCCCCAGATAGCATGCACACACCTGCATTATCCTTTGTCTATGATCACGTGCAATCTGCACATTGATGGAGTGATATCCTTTTCTACTGGCTGTCCAGGTGGAGCTTTTATTGCCACATGGTTGCAATCGATGACCTCTTGTACTTCACAAATCCAGCCATAACTGCAAAACCTCTGGCTCTTTCTGCTTGGCTGGTATTGCCACTGGTAAATGAGATAAACTCATGAGCAAGCCTGAATATGGCATTCATAAAAACCTTCATATAGTGATGGGCTTCAGGCTGCAAAATTCCGATAAGGCCACCAATGTAATTGGAGATAATCTCCCCCGACAGCATGTCACACAGGGATGTGACTATCTCCATTGAGAGATGCAGTTTTCTAAGCCATTGTCGTTCACACATCTGGAGGCATGTCACCCTGACCCTGTCGATATCATTGGCAGGATAGTGCCTTCACCTACTTCTGACTGCCTGATGTTGCTGTCTGTCCTCTGCATCCCCTTGCACAGCAGCAGGCTACACACTTGCTAGACCACAGAGCGCACCTGTCCCTGGCCAGCTGCCCTCCTCCTTCTCCTCCTTACTGGAGGAGGGGCCTCCTACAGAATGAACAATTCTCATGGGGAACAAAGATCTAAAGGTCCAAAGCTAAAGTGCACAAACATGATTGTAGCACTACCTGTATGCCTCCTTACCTGAGAAAATATCATAATGCAAGCTGAAAGCTATGAAAAATCAAAGTTAAAACAGAACCTCTCCCACCTTTGGCATCACAGTCTTCAGTTGAATGAGGCCATCGTCTCACTTTGAGCCTTTATATCTGCCTTTGCTACACATTCTCATACTGGTGTGTCTCCCTCCGAATACTTTTCACATATGTCCATCGAAAAAACGATGTGCCAATGTAAAATTCAGGTCTATTGCTTTGCTTACAAGCTTAATAGCTTAATTAGTTTTTTTTAAATGCCAGGCAGGCTGCGATTTCAGCACTCACCCAGCTGTCATATCATCAAAGACCTGTGGGATGATGTCACATTAGTTACCTGATTTTACGCCAGATTTCTAAACGTAAAATTCATCCCAGGTGACTCTTGGTGTTCCAGTGGTCAGGACAGAGGAATACTGTGAAGCAGGGTGTGTGAGCCACCTGAAAGAGCGGAAATCTAAATGGTTGTGTGAGCCGTCCAGGCACGCTGAAGAGCTGGGTGGTTTTTACCGGACCTGACCACACCGTGTACTGGGATGTTATTGAGTGGTCGGATGAAGGTGACTCTGGGAAAGCTATGCCATCAGGACCATTGTGACCTGAGTGAAGGAGCTTTCACAGAAGTGTACCATGTTGGTGATACTCATATCCACGGAACGCGGATAGAGTAAAGCAGTTTTTGGAGACAACTTGAGGGCCAGATCCTGCATGATGAAGTCTTGGAGGAAGATAGAGCTGGGATGGACATTAGGGCTATACATTGTGCCATAAATGTGCTAAGAGGGCTAGCTGAGAAATCCATGAGAATTATCTTTGTTGTGTCAGCTATTTAAAGTGTATAGTTTCTACTGAATATAATTTTCCCATTAATTCACATTTAGTTTTTGTTGAATTTGGTTTGAATTTTACAGTAAAAGTTTTAAAAAGTGAAATCTTGCTCATCAGTTTCTTCCAAGGGGGTTTCAGGGGTGTTCAGTTCTTTCACATCATTAATCTCCACAGAGATCTTAACGAATGTCGTATATAACATCTAATTACGTGAATTATGTCCTCAACCAGATGAAGGATGCTAAAGGAATGGAAGAGATTCTATTTCTCGTAGCCAACACCAACAGGTTAGAGAGCAGCCTGAGTTTACATTCAACTCAGAATGATGGGGTGGAATTCTTAGTGGCTGTAAGGATACTATATGAAAAATAAATTAGGTTAGTCTCAATCTAGTCTCTAGCAGACATGGACCCACAGCACAAAACTACCATTAAATTGGCATTAAACTAGCAATCTCACTTAGAGAGGCCACAGAATGGAAATAGCAAAACAATCTGGTGCATAGGGCAGGTCTGCTGAGGTTAGCACTGAGGCACATTATTCAATATAGTAACTGGAATTTATTTTGCATCTATGCCAAGTAATAAAAAAAGATTTTAACTTAAGTTAGTCACCATAAACCAGCAGACCTAATTATAAGTAGATGGAATCATGAAATGTAATGCTTAAAATGCTGGTAAAAATTCCTGAACCTTAAGTGATAAAAACAGAATTTGATTTATTCAGCCCTGTAAAATAGGGGCCATGGGGATATTCCTTGGGTAAGGTGTATTTTTCTAGCCTGTCACATTTCCAGTTTAAAATCAGGAAATGTTCTAGTGTCGATATGATATTGTCAGTCTGACCTAGAAATATAGGTAGAGCCATCTTTACCTCATTTACTTGGCACAGAGGCTAAGCTTCACCAAGATTAAATTAGGCATGAACTTTGCTAAAGTAAAATATTCTTTTCTCAAGATGGATGTTGCCATGTGTGTATTATATATACTATATACTATATATAATATTATATATTAAAAGTACTTCAATGGTTGTGAAGTACTTTGGGGCATCAAAAGGACATGAATGGTGCTATGTAAATGCATGTTCTTTCTTGTTTCAATGAGATCTTCCAAAAACGTGTAGCCTTAGCAAGAGATGTACCAAAATATAACAAAATGTACAAAAGTTAAAATTTATGTGAGGTACAATAAATGCAATTGGCACTGATCTCCATTATCTTACCCATTATGTTATTATATTGTATTATTATGTGTTATTATTAATATCATTATATTATTGTTGTTTTTTCATATTTAATGAATGAAGTAGATACTAGCTTAATTTGAACATTTGGAAAAAATGCAAAATGTTTTACATCGATCTGTCAACATAATTAGCTTGATGAGAATGTGTAATAAATTCAATTAATCTGCTTCGTTTACATGTGGGAAAACACAAATTGTGCTTCCTTATCTCTATGATGTTTGTTTGACTAATAAACTCATTTTAATTACTTCTATATCCCATGTTTTTTTTGTCTGTACCAGTACCTTAAACTGATTTGCTGTATCATTGAACTCAGCATCACAATACATCTTGCTTCTTGAAGAATGTAGTCTGAAAACTTTTATAATATTGTACAACAAATGCTTTTCTAGCCTGTGGATCCTCTGGGTCCTGCTTTCATTAATACATTCATGCTGACTGTGGTTTCCATTATTCCACATCAAAAAATGTATTCTATTTGCATTCAAAAACTTTGCAAATGCTTGTATTCCTTTGGGTCCATTGAAAACGGTATAAAAATTGAACATAAATCAACAGGGTGAGTTTTAATAGTTATGAGTCTGCGGGTTGAAGTTCAGGAGGGTGGTTAATTTTGCCAAAAGCAAAATTTGCTGCCTAAAGCTGGCTCCAAAGCATTGACTTCCAGGTTGAACTCAGGCACTTTTGAATGGTTTACACAATCACCTAAGGAGAGGTAGGCTACTGTTTATAACATTAAAATTAGGAAATTTCAAGGGGATATTCACCAGCATTTAAATTTAGCATCGCATGCATGGGTTGCCCGGGCTTCCTATAAGTCACAATTGAAAGGAAGGTGAGAATATTGTATAGCAATTCATGGGGCTAATTAAAAGGCATGAATACAGACATCAATAATGGCATAATGCTCACGGCTGCTTTCTTACCTCCCACTGGGAGAGAGTTTGTTGTGACTACTTGTTCTGAGAGGCTAATTTGTGAACTTCAGTGATGTGGACACTCTAAACATGAGGATGGATGGTGCCATGGCTGTCATAGACTGGACTATGGGCAAGAAGTAAAATGACTAGCAGTAATAGCACAGTCTGTTGAGAAGAGATCTGCCAGTCAGCAGAGAGGGATTCATTTAAAGCTGTATGGATCAGTTAGTCACTCCCACTGATGAAATAATCACATCCAACTTTCACTTTCCTTGCCTCCCCCCACTCCCAGCCTCCCCCATCAATCCTGTTGACACACAATCAAACAACTATCCCCTGATTGGTCCCCATCAAAGCATGTCTTCCCACTCACCAACAAGAAACCTGTGTCATGAAGATATAATCATTCTCATAATACTATTAGGATTTATTGTAAAAGTAGGTTAATAGTGGGGTTTGGATAGTTTCTGTGTGTTTGTGCATGTGTGTTTTAATTGAATTGGAGACAGCCAGTCTGGAGGCTTTGACTCATCAAAAGAAGCTGGGTTTGAAATGCTAAATATGTAAACATGGCTGAAGTCTAGAATGTAAGGTGTGAGGATAAATTGCATTTTTAGATAAATCAAGGCAGTTTGAATTTCAGAGAGATGGTAGGATGTTATACCTAGTCAGAGAAACCAGGCCAAACAGTGTGTTTATTTTCCCCAAAGGTTACTGACAATATTAGCGTAATGAATAGTTTTATATTATGGGAAAGTACATTTTCAAAGACATATGGGACAATGGAATTTACAGTCTAAAAAGAGAGAAAATGTATATAAGGGAGAATGAAAGGCTATAATGAGAGAGGCCTGGTGACATCTAGCAGAAGCTTGCGAAACTGCCTCAAAAATGCCTCCAGCATGTCTGCATCCAGCCCTTAAAGGTGATAATTGTGCTGGCCTGGTTTTTTAATTTTAAAATCTATTTTTTGACTGTTTCCTTACAAGGGGAAAGGGGGCCATGCTGGGTAGAAATTTTATTATGCACTGTAGTACTAAGGAACTGGGATTGTATGTATATGTTTGACATCTCTTCTTTTGTTAGTTAGTATTTTAATTTAATTTTTAAAAAATCCCTGAAGGTCTTGGTAGACTTATTACTTCTGAATTCAATGCATGCATCTCGAAATAAATACAAATTGCAAAACTGTTGTGATAGTGGGATCATGTTTTCCTCACGGATTTGATCCACCTGGTACACATCATGTGCCACATCATAACACCTGACAACCAAGAACAGGCAACATAGTCAAGTATCTCTGTGTATTGGAGCAGGGGAGGTTCCCACCAAACATTGCTGTACCTGCATGTATGCTCAGGGAACCTTAGCTATCGGGAGAGAAGGCAACATGTCGGGTAGTTGCTTGTGGGTGGGAGACAACAGGTGAGAACAGGGATAAAAACAGAAAATTCTGGTATTACTCAGCAGATCAAGTAGTATCTGTGGAGTGAGAGATAACATTAATGGACCAAATTTTTCTGGTTCCAGTTCACTGAGGCATCCTTGAAGGTAATGCTGTGGGTTGTAAGGACCCACAAGGAAATATTCTTTCCAGCTGATGGAAAGAAGGGGTCAACCTCTGAAATCAAACAGGTGTGACTGGAAGAGGAGGTGAGCTTCGGGAATGTGGTCCCTGACTTACGAATATAGTTCCACAAGAGGTTCAATTACTTCATCAGTGCAGGAAAAATAAGTGGCATACCATATTCAAGTACCAACCATCTCTCTCTGACGTCCCCAGCCTTCACAGCAGCTCTCAGGCCTAGCAGACAGAATTGTAGTGTTGGTGATCAAACCCACTCCCATAGAAGCATTCCAAAACGATCTGTGAGACAAGCCCAAAATTTATAGCACCAAAGGGCTACTCATGAATGGACGTAAGAACGAAGTGATCCTCGCAGGTCGACAACACTTACAGGCCCTAAGTACAACCCCAATTGTTGGGACACTCTTTAGGACACCCAAACCTAGAAAGACATGTGGAAGATCTAGCCTTCTGCATGCACCAAGGAAATGCCCATCTTTCCAGAAATTCTGAAATACTTGAGGCAGAAAAGGGCCATTTGCAATGGCAGTGCACCAGACCAAAGGCTGATGTAGCTAAAAAGAGCTATGCACTGACCCAAACAGACCGTACATAACGGGTACCTTCAAACAATAAGAATGACCATCCAGCATCCCATCAGAAATATATACATGAGATGATTGACAAGACAGGTAACTTGATGATCACATCAGTTACACTTAGCAGATTGCCTAACCCAGCGAAAACAAAAGATATACCCTTAGGTGTACAAGTTGACCTCATTGACATCGAACTTGAAGATATTCTCCAAGTATTTCCTTCGTGCATGCAGACTTGATATTCTTCAACAATTTCATCACTCACACATGGGCATAGGCCAGACAATAAGACTTGCAAGAGAGACAGTTTATGATGAACAATGACATTGAAGGCGTTATCAAGAAGTGTGAGGCATGTCATGAGCATATGCCAAGTTGGCACAAAGAAACATTGATTCCACATGAAATTCTTACCCATCCTTGGTCCAAAATTGCATCAAACCTTTTTCATGTCCATGGCACTGACTTTGTTGTCATCGTTGACAACTTTACCAAATACCCCATTATTCAACAGCTGCACAATACGTCAAGCACAACTGTCGCACACACTCTTAAGTGCTATTTTCAATTTATTTGGGGTGTCTAGGGAGACCATTGCGGATAAGGCCCACAATTTATTAGTAAGTCATTTCAGGAGATGTGTGAGAAATGGGGTATTGATCACACTACTTCTTTTCCTCATTACCCTAGATGTAAGGGTATAGCTGAATGATTGATTCACATGGTGAAATCCCTAATTCTCAAATGTAGACAGATCAAGCAAGATCTACACATTGTAATGTTACATCTGAGAGTGACACCATTAAGTGATTCCATCACTGGCAGAACTCATGTTTGGTAGGCCAGTATGTACCAATTTACCTGTCAAACAGTGATAGCATTCTCTGAGAGAACTGCTTTATCAGCAATGTCTCAATGGCTATGGCTTGAGTTCTTGAGTGTAACTGATCAAAGCATTCCCAATTCGCCAGTTTCACTGAAGAAACTCTTCCTGCTGCGCACTCTCTTCAGTGACCCTGGCGAGTTACTGACAGTACAGGAAACAGATTCCATGGCTCTGAAATCCAGGATTCAGTGTTAAAACAGCTCATAATCTGACTACTTACCTGACAGATCCAAGGGGGTTCCTCGCTTTCCTTCAATTCCACTCTGGGGAAAGCCAGAAGACGGTGAGATCACATTGGGATCCTGACCCAACATCAATTTCCAGATCTTTCCCATCCTGCACACTCCAAAATTCCTCCTTCACTAGGCTGGGAAAATTCTGTCCCATGTCTTTCATCTGCTACAGGTTGTTCAAGTGTCTTGTAGGAGTTGGTGCAGAAAGAGACAAAGGAGTCATCAGAGGAAGTTGTGCACTCACAGAACTTCACTTTTTTTTTATTCATTCATGGGGTGACCAGCATTTATTGCCCATTGCTAGTTGCCCTTGAGAAGGTGGTGGTGAGCTGCCTTCTTGAACCGCTGCAGCCCATGCGGCATAGGCACCCACAGTGCTGTTAGGGAGTGAGTTCCAGGATTTTGATCCAGCGACAGGTCCAAGTCAGGATGGTGAGTGGCTTGGAGGTGAACCTCCAGGTGATGGCGTTCCTATGTGTCTGCTGCCTTTGTCTTTCTACTTATATGCACCCTCCACCAGCTCAGATGCCACATTTTGGCAGGGCCTCCAAGAAAGGTAGCTCAGTTGTCACATGGGCCGGAATTTTCCGGCCCCGTTGGCATCGGGTGACATGGCGGGTGGGGGGGGGGGTGGGGGTGGGGTTGGTGACTACAATATGGTGAGAAGGTCACACCATCATGAAACCAGTTTGCGCTCATCCACTCCACCCATCAATGGCAGGCCGCGTTTCCTGCTGCCGCACGTCAGGAACATAGGGCAGGATTTTTACCTTGTCGAGCGGGCGCAGCAGATGGGCCCGTGAGCGGCTGCAAAACCGACCGCTGCCCGCGATTGAGCCCCAACCACAATTTCACGCTAGCTGGCCAATTCATGGCCAGCCAGCATGAGATGCGTGCTCAGAGCCTCTCATCGCTGCCGAGGTGTGGGCAGGAGGAGCACTAGCGCTGAAGGGTGCGCTCGGTGGAAGCTCCCTGAGGGCACAGAGCTACCTCAGGGAGCTGATTTTTAACATTACAAATGAAGAGTTGAAAAATAAGGCAACATATGCCCTCATGTGACTCTGTCACAGGAGCAGGGACATGTTAAAAATTCATTAAAAAATTTTTTTTTCAATCAATGGCTGAAACCTCATCCTGCCCGTGGCAACCGAACGGTCGGACGGGCAGCAAAAAATTTGATTTAATTAATTGATTAAGGACCTTAATAGGCTTCTTAATTGCCAATGAGTGCGCTGTCGCCTCTCATATGCGCCCACAGAGCGAAATATTGCGAGAGTGTGCAATGACGCCGGGACGCTCACCTGACGTCATCGTGCACTATTTAACTCCCGTTCGGGTCAGGTGTGCGCCCGCCCAATGAAGGAAATATTCTGCCCCTAATTTCAATATTTTAGCATCTTATTATAAGCCCCACCCACTGGAATCATTCCCCCCATACTGGTGAGCTGCACTTTGCTCGGGACTTCGAGGTTTGTTTACCTACCTTGCTTCGGGCAGCACTCGCTGTCATTCGCGCCAGGCTTCACAGGCAGCACCACATCACTTTTAAGGGGGCTCATGGGCAGGTCTCTACCTACCAGACCAGTCGAAAGGCAGGGTGGCTTCTCAATGACTGCAGGGCTAGGGCTTGCTTGGGAAGGGTGCGAAGTGGCCTCAAGCAAAGGAAGAGGCTTCAGGGTGAGGGCTGTATTGGGGAAGGGGTGTATCCCCAGGGTGTGTGTGGGGGAACATGTTGATTTGTGCAAGTGACCTCAAGATGGTGTGGGCTGAGGAGGCGGTCTCCAGAGAGGATGAAGCCAGATGGAGATGTGAGGGTGTGTGTGAGAGAGTGAGTGGTGATGTCCCTTGAGCTGGCAGTGAGTGAGATGCCAGTGAATGTGTGATGTCCTTGTGAGTGTGTGAGTTTAGAGTGATGAGATGGTTGCCTTTCCCTGGTTGCACGAATGAGATCATTCATCCATTTTCTGCACTGGATGGCCAACCTCTTCTGTGCAGCATTGGCACTGACCACCTCTGCCACTGCTTCCCAAGCTGGAGTGGTGCGACTGATGGTCCTCCTGCGGCCAGAGAGGGCGTAGAGGACATCTTGCCAGGCCTCCACGGCGCCCAAAAGGTGTTCCAGGGATGCATCACCGAATTGGGGGCCTGCACTCTTCTTGGCTTTGGAGGCCATGTCTTCACTGGAGCAGTCCTGGGCCGCAAGCATTGAGAAGTAGGCACATGGCTGCAATTTAAACATGGTGCCCTGCATGAGGAAACAGTGTGGTAATGGCGTGGCAGGCAAATCAGAGGCTGCCAGCCAGCGAGACGGCATGTTTCCTGTGGCCGTATAATTAATGAGGTGGGGATGGGACGATACAGTGAGCATACCCGCCATTGCAGCCGGCAGGTAAAATTACTTTCTTCCCACCCGCTACCATACTTTGTGCAAATCTGGGACGATTCCGCTCATGGCGTCTCACACAACACCCGTGAGCAGCAGCAAATGTTGAAGACAGGACCGAAGTGAGCCCTCGCCAGGAATCTGTAAGCTCAGCTCAACTGAACACAGGTGGAGTATCTCAGAAGTCATCAATGAAGGGTACTCTTCTGGAGCAGCAACAGAAAATGTGTGAGGTTATGTCAGCATTTTAAGAAGCACTGCGTGTGACTGGAGAGTGATTGGAGGAGTCCATCTCAAACATGAATGTCATGATGCCTCAGGCCTTGTGCTAGTCCACTTCCATGGAAAGAATGGCCATCTGCATGAAGCATCAGCTGTTGTAGGCTACTGAGGGCATGCTGGCCCTTAGCATTGGTCTGCATGAATCAATCTGCCAGCTTAAATAGGATGGGGTAAAGCCTTACTTAAGGCATTCAGAGCCTCACTGAAGTGTTGCTAAGTGCTCTCCAACTCTTGGCCAACAGGGAGGTGTGCGTAGGCCATGAAAAGGTAATTAGAGAAAGAGAAGATGGCTATGGGCAATTTGCTCAATGTGCTCCCACTCTTCCCCCTTTTCCCCACCCTCAATCAGAGCTCCACATATTGTCTCAATGGCTGAATGGACCCCTGCATAGGTGCAGTGGAGCATTCTTTGGTAGGGCTCCAAAACCCAGAGGTCCTTAGTTGCAAATGTCTGAGCAGCCAGAACAGGACAACATGCAGAAAAATGTAGAAGTAGTAGGAAAAGGAAAAGAAAGAATTTGTAGAGTGATAAGGGAAATCTCTTGGATGCCTGGAAATCTGTTAATGTGTCAATGTTATTGTCAATGGTTACGTACTTATAAACTTTATTTCAAATCTCCATTGTCCACTTATCTCCATTTTTGCCTCTTGCATTCCCAGTGATCATAAGCCTGGAGGAAAATAAAATGACAAGAGTAGAAGTCAAGCAGTGGATGTCACTGAGAAGAATGGATTAGTGACCATAGGAATTCTTTATTTTGGAGGTGCACGGGGGGTTTCAGCATTGGTATGCTATATTGCTGTACATCCTCATGTTAGCTGAATCATGCCTGTATAAGCCCTTTGTGAACGTGGCTGGCAACGAGGTGAACAGCCATGGGCACACCCTGGCCACATCAGCCTCCAAAGATGCAGAGCGACCACCTTCCTCCTCCCACAGCTCCAGTCCTTCCAGCTAGGCTGTGTTGTACAGCACGCCACGACCAATACTATTCAGAACATCCTAGCTGGGGATGTCCCCAGATGTGTTCAAGCACCTGAATCACATCTTCAGCAATCAATAGCTTGCTCAATGACCACTCTTGTGGCTTCAGTTGTACCTTTACTGGGCATCAGTGGTAAGGCTCCGCACGAGGGTAGCCCATGTCTCCATGGAGCTACCCACTGACTCTGCTTGGAAATGCAAAGATTTGTAGGAGACTTGATTGGCACAGAATAAAGTCATCATGGCATCTTCCTGGATATCTTGCAAAGATATGCACAAATATCTCCCTGTTGGTACATACCAGCTAAACGTTGATGGAGTGGAATCCCTTTCAATTAACATACACTGCTGGGTGATCTGAGGATGCCTTGATTGCCTTAAGTGTGTAATCAATGACTCTACTTGTGGCAATCCGGTCAGTGCAGCAAATCTGAGGGCCCCCTTATCTGGCTGGCCTCATCAGTTACACAGAGGCAGACTTGGCAAACATGGCATCCATCACCTGGGAGATGCACTTGAATGCAATAGATTGTGAGATTCAACAAATGTCACTATCAGAACCCTGGGAGGAGCCGGAAGCAAAGAAATTCAAGGGTGTGGTGATCTTGACCGCCATTGACAATGCAAGTCCATGAGGTCCCCTGGACAGGAGGACTTCTTTCAGGAGGGTGCAAATGTCAAAAACATCCTACAAAAAAACTCTGAACCGCCTGAGGCCTGTAGATAACCCTTTTGCCTGCTTACCCTGTTTTGGGGGAAGGGAGGGGGTATCGCCTCCTACAAGCTTCAGCTTTGAGTTCATCCCCTCTGTCCTGTGGAGCAGCAGGTGACTGAGGAGAAGACAGCTGCTGCTCCCTATAGAAACATAGGAACTAGGACCAGGAGTAGGCCATTCAGCCCTTCGAGTCTGCTTCACCATTCAATATGATCATAGCTGATCATCTAACTCAACGCCATATTCCCACTTTCTCTCCATACCCCTTGATGCCCCTAATATACAAAAATTTATCAATTTCTTTCCTGAATATACTCAGTGACTCATCTCCACAGCCTTATGTGGTAGAGAATTCCTGAAGTTGACTACCCTCTGAGTGAAAAAATGTTTCCTCATCTCAGTCCTAAATGGCCAACTCCGTATCCTGAGACTGTGGCCCCCAAACAAGGGAAATATCCTCCCTGCATCTAGTCTGTCTAGCACTGTGAGAATTTTATAAGCTTCAATCAGATCCCCTCTCATTCTTCCAAACTCTAGTGAATACAGGCCCAGTTGAACCAATCTCTCCTCATACAATAGTCCTGCCATCCCCAGTATCAGCCCAGTGAACATTCACTGCACTCCCTCTATGGCAAGTATATCCTTTCTTAGGTAGGGAGACCAAAACTGCATGCAATACTCCAGGTGTGGTTTCACCAAGGCCTTGCATAACTGTAGTAAGACATCCCTACTTCTGAGCTCAAATCCTCTTGCAATGAAGGCCAACATACCATTTCTTTCCTAACTGCTTGCTGTACCTGCCTGTATACTTTCATTGACTGGTGTACAAGGACACCCAGATCCTTTTGTACATCCACATTTCCCGATATATCACCATTTAAATAATACACTGCCCTTCTGTTTTTCACACCGAAGCGTATAACTTCACATTTATCCACGTTATACTGTATTGGCCATGTGTTTGCCCACACACACAACTTGTCTAAATCGCCCTGAGGCCTCCTTGCATCCTTCTCACAACTCACAACCCCACCAGTATTGTGTCATCAGCAAACTTGGAAATATTGCATTTGGTTTCCTCATCCAAGTCATTTATATATATCGTGAATAGCTGGGACCCAAGCACTGACCTCTGCGGTATACCACTAGTCACTGCCTGCCACCCAGAAAAAACCCATTTATTCCCACTCTCTGTTTCCGGTCTGTCAACTAATTCTCAATCCATGCCATATATTACCCCCGATCCCATGTGCTTTAATTTTATGTGGGACCTTATCAAAAACCTTCTTGAAATCCAAATACACCACATCCACTGGTTCTCCCTTATCTATTCTATTAGTTACATCCTCAAAAATCCCCCGTAGAATAGTTAATCCTGATTTCCCTTTCATAAACCTATTCTGACTTTGTTTAATCCTGTTAATGCTTTCCAAGTGTTCTGTTACCATGTCTTTTATAATATACTCTAGCATTTTCCCCACTACTGATGTTAGGCTAACAGGTCTGTAATTCATTGTGTTTTCTCCCCTTCCTTTTTTAAATAGTGGGGTTACATTTGCCACCCTCCAATCTGTAGGAACTGCTCCAGAATCTATAGAATTTTGGAAGATGACCACCAATGCATCCAATATTTCCAGGGCCACTTCCTTTAGTACTCTGGGGTGTAGATTATCAGGTCCTGGGGATTTTTCAGCCTTTAACCCCATTAATTTCTCTACCACTATTTTATAAATAATACTGATTTTCTTCAATTCCTCACTCTCACTAGATCCTTGGTTCCCTAACATTTCTGGAAAATTATTTGTGTCCTCTTTTGTGAAGACAGAACCAAAATATGTGTTCAATTCTTCTGCCATTTCTTTGTTCCCCATTATAATTTCCCCCATTTATGACTATAAGGGACCTACATTTGCCTTTGCTAATCGTTTTCTCTTCACATATTTATAGAAGCTTTTACAGTCAGTTTTCATGATCCCTGCAAGTTTACTCTCATACTCAATTTTCCCCTTCTTGATCAATCTTTTTGTGCACTTTTGCTGAATTCTAAACTGCTCCCAATCCTCAGGCTTGCTGCTTTTTCTGGCAATTATATATGCCTCCTCTTTGGATCTAATACTATCCCTAATTTATTTTGTAATTCATGGTTGGTCCACCTTTCTTGTTTTACTTCTGTGCCAGACAGGAATGAATAATTGCTGCAATTCATGCATATGTTCCTTAAATATTAGCCATTGCCTATCCACCGTCAACCTTTTTAGTAAGGTTCCCTATTCCGTCATTGCCAATGTGCACCTCCTACCCTCGTAGTTCCCTTTATTTAGATTCAGGATCCTAGTTTCAGATTCAACTTCCTCACTCTCCATCTTTATGGGAATTTCTATCATTTTATGGCCGTTCTTCCCAAAGTGCCCCACACAACAAGATTGTTGATTAATCCTTTCTCATTGCACAATACCCAGCCTAGGATAGCCTGCTCTCTAGTTGGTTCCTCAACGTATTGATCTAAAAAACCATTACGTACACACTCCAGGAAACCCTCCTCCACAATATTATTGCTAGTTTGGTTTGCCCAATCTATATGCGATTAAAATGATTTCAGTTGTACCCTTATTGCATGTGTCTCCAATTTCCTGTTTAATGCCTTCCCTTACATCTCTGTTACTGTTTGGGGGCCAATAGAAACCCCCAGCAACATTTTCTGCCCCCTGGTGTTTCTTATCCCCACCCAAACAGATTACACATCATGATTTTCCGAGCCAATATCCCTCCTCATTATTGCATTGATTCCAACCTTTACTAACAGTGCTACCCCACCTCCTTTCCCTATTTGTCTGTCCTTCCTAAATATAGGGTACCCCTGGATGTTCAGTTCCCATCTTGGTCACCCTGTCTCCATAATTGCAACTATATTATAACAGTTTATATCTACTTGCACTGCTAATTCATTTACCTTATCGTGAATGCTCCACACATTAAGATACAATGCCTTTAGACTTGTCTTTTTAACCTTGTTAGTCATCTTAGCTTTATTTTGCACTATGACCCCATTTGGTTTCCATCCTCGTTTTTTTCTGCCTTCCACTTCTGCTTCTTACTTTTCTGTCTTTCGTTTCTATTCTTGTTTCCCCCTCCTGTGTATCTCTGCTCAGGTTCCCATCCCCCTACCATTCTAGTTTAAACCCTCCCCGACAGGACGAGCAAACACCCCCTGCCCCCGAGGACATTGGTCCCAGTCCTGCCAGATGCAACCCCTCCTGTTTGTACTGGTCACATCTTCCCCAGAAGCGGTCCCAATGTCCCAGGAATCTGAATCCCTCCCCTCTACACCATTTTTTCAGCCATGTATTCATCCAATATATCTAGTTGTTTCTATTCTCGCTAGCACATGGCACTGGCAGTAATCCTGAGATTATTACCTTTGAGATCCTACTTTTTAATTTACATCCTAACTCCCTATATTCAGCTTGTAGGACCTCATCCCTTTTTTTTACCTATGTTGTTGGTACCAATATTTACCATGGCTGTTCACTCTCCCCCTTCAGAATGCCCTGCAGCCTCTCTGAGACATCCTTGACCCTGGCACCAGGGAGGCAACATACCATCCTGGAGTCTCTTTTGTGGCCGCAGAAATGGCTGTCTGTTCCTCTTACTATTGAGTCCCCTATCACTATAGCCCTGCCACTCTTCTTCATCCCCTCTTGTGCAGCAGAGCCACCAGTAGTGCCATGGGCTTGGCTCCTGCTGCTTTCTCCTGAGAAGTCATCTCCCCCAACAGTATTCAAAATGGCATATTTGTTAGAGAGGGGGATGGCCACAGAGGACTCCTGCACTATCTGCCTTCCTCTACTCTGCCTGGTGGTCACCCATCCCTTTTCTGCCTGTTCAGTCTTTAACTGTGGTGTGACCACCTCACTGAATGTGCTGCCCATGATAATCTCAGCACCACAGATGCTCCAACTGAATCCACTTGCAGTTCCAGCTCCGAAATGTAGTTAGCCAGTAGCTGCAGCTGGACACATTTCCTGCACACACGATCGCCAGGGATACTGGAAGTGTCCATGACCTCCAACATAGCGCAAGAGGAGCATATCACAGGTGTGAGCTCTGCTGCCATGACTTACCTTTAGATTAAGCTTATTAGTTACTCACTTTAAAGAATACTAACTACACTCGGCCCTATTCCACTCCAAATACTCCTACCACAGTCCAAAGTCCTCACCTTATTTTGTTTAAGCTAATGGACTGCAGCAGTTTAATTGGTAGAAAAAGTAGAAGTAGAAGTACTC
The DNA here is from genome assembly GCF_964194155.1 of Cetorhinus maximus. Taxonomy (NCBI): domain Eukaryota; kingdom Metazoa; phylum Chordata; class Chondrichthyes; order Lamniformes; family Cetorhinidae; genus Cetorhinus; species Cetorhinus maximus. Next base: position 55,761,499 of record NC_135897.1, on the reverse strand, counting down.
ACCTGACCCTACTTACCAATCAGCTGCCTCCCCTGCGTTGCATCACTTTTTGAGTTGTGTCATCACTTCGAACTCCACCGCCTGAAGGTCCTGAGGGTATGCCTCTCCTCTCCAGTTTTAGCCTCTGTTTTTTGTGCCCTTTTATACCACTCTTGCTGGCCTCTCCTCTCCGGTCCAAAACTCACCTTCTTCCAACCCTAACAGCAACTTTTAGTTAATTATTAAATCAAAGAAAGACCAAACTTTAGATAGGATTTAACCCTTAATTTAACCGTTAAACTCCCTCAGTCATTATTCTCCAACTGAAGCTCCCTACTGCAGCGAAACTCCAGTGCAGAACTGTTTCCCATCAGAAGGCCAGGACAACCTTGCGTAAGGAGCTCCCAAGTCGTGTGCAGGCGGATGGCTGGAAAGTGGGAATCAAAGTCAAAAAAGTCAAAGGTAACATAAATGACTTCCAAAGTCCTGTAAATTACCTCAAGAGCAATGAAAATACACTCAGAACAAGTTCTGTGAGCAAACACATTTCACTTAGGCAAAGAGGCAGCTGTAAGGCTTTCTAATGTCACAGTTTTGTCAATCCCTGCAGTCTTCTTGCCTAGTTAACCCAGGTGAGGTTTAGACAGCCAGGGAAACCCGTGAGCTGATAGTTAAAGCTAGTATCCAGGGCTAAAGCTTCAGTCAATTGTTTCTTTGCATATTTAAATTGCAGACCAGCCTGTCCATTGGGGGTTTCTTACACTCTTAGAAACATGTACTAGTTAAAAGCAGAAGTCGGCAGATTCCTACACAGATGCTCGGACCTGTGAATATAGCCAACATTTTTTGGTTTTGTTTCAGATTTACAGCAGTATTTGTCTGCAGTATTTTACTTTTACTGGGTGAGAACTGGGAGTCCTTTAAGTGGAGTTACTACTTTCTTTTCCCTTTTCCCCCATCTCGTGGGTTATTGTACTTCACTACTGTCACTCTGCTGGAGAGCAGCTTGGTATAGATCAGTTATACACAGTAAGGCCATGGCTAACATAACTGTCATCCCAACTGAGGTGCCTGACATGCTGATATCCAGCATTTACACAGCCATGGTTAAGGCCTTCTGGACTTATATAATTGTCATGATACTGATGTTCCATGGGAGAGGCCAATCTAACCATGGTACATGATATTCGTACAATGCCCATTGACATTGACCCGCTAATGTGAGAATTTATCTTCCATTCTCTACACTGATGGATAGGGTGCATGGTAGACTTGCCAGTAGCTCACAGATTTTCTAGTGCTCCTCAAACAATATCATTTTCATTGATAGGCAACTGGGTACAGCAGGTGTTTAGCTGAGCAAAGCTTGGAGAGGGCTGCACTGAATAGCTGGGAGGTCCCACGCTCTCCATCTCTAATGACTAGGGGCAGAAAAATGCCGGTAATCTCCATCATCTCCTCTTCGGCAGCTTTCGCCTGCACAAGCTATGGAGAACCACCTTTATTGTAACAATACACTACAAGTCAAAAAGGAATGAAACTCGGTAGACCACTCGACACGACCAAGGCACCTGAAACAACAACGCCACGCCTAGCCCTGCCAACCTTGCGAAGTCTGCCATGCCAACATCTGCGGACTTGTGCCAAAATTGGGAAAGCTGTCCCACAGACTAATCAAGCTACAGCCTGACTTTGCCTGGAAGATACGATTTGGTAAGTATGACTATGTCCCAGACACCACCATCACCATACCTGGGTGTTCAAGGAGGAGAGACCACCAGAGCTGGTGGTACTGTGGTATATAGTCAGGAGAGAGTTGCCCTTGGACCCCATGAAGTTTTGTGGCATCAAGTCAAATACTGGCAAGGAAACCTGCTGATTACCACCTACTGCTCCCCCCAACGCCCCCCATCCACCTCAGCTGATGAATCAGTGCTCCTCCATGTTGAACACCACTTGGATGAAGCACTGAAGCTGGCAAGTGTGCAGAATGTACTCTGGGTGGGCGATTTCAATACTTATCACCAAAAGTGGCTTGGTAGCATCACTACTAACTGAGCTGACCAAGTCCTAAAGGACACAGCTGCTAGACTGGATCTGTGGCAGGTGGTGAGGGAACAAACAAGAGGGAAAAACCTATTTGACCTCATCCTCATCAATCTAATTGTTGTAGATGCATCTGTGCATGACAGGATTGGTAGGAATGACCACTGCACAATGCTTGTGGATATAAAGTTCTGTCTTCATACTGAGGATACCCTCTATCAAGTTGTGTGGCCCTACCACCGTGCTAAATGGGATAAATTTCAAACACGTATAGCAACTCAAAACTAGGCACCCATGAGATGCTGTATGCCATCAGCAGCAGCAGAATTGTACTCAGCCACAATCTGTAGCATCATGTCTGGCATGTCCCCCACTCTACCATCACTATTAAGCTGGGGGTCAACCCTGGTTTAATAAAGAGGGGCAGCACCGGGCATACCTAAAAATGAAATGTCAACCTGGTAAAGCTACAACACAGGAGCACTCGCGTGCCAAACAGCAGAAGCAGCAAGTGATTGACAGAGCCAAATGATCCCACAACCAATGAACCAGATTTTAGCTCTGCAACCCTGCCACATCCAGTCGTGACTGGTGGTGAGCAATTAAATAATTAACTGGAGGAGGCAGCTTTACAAATATCCATATCCTTAATGATGGGGGAGCCCAGCACATTAGTGCAAAAGACAAGGCAGAAGCATTTGGAACCATATTCAGCCAGAAGTGCCTAGTGGATGATCCATCTTGACCTCTTCCTGAGGTTCCCAGCATCATAGATGCCAGTCTTCAACCAATTTGATTCACTCCACATGATATCAAGGAACAGCTGAAGGTACTCGATACTCCAAAGGCTATGGATCCTGACAACATTATAGCATTAGTACTGAAGACTTGTGCTCCAGAACTAGCCATCCCCATGGCCAAGCTGTTTCAGTACAGCTACAACATTGGCAACAACCTGACAATGTGGACAATTACCCAGGTTTGTCCTGTCTTCAAAATAAACAGGATAAATTGAACCCAGCAATTTACTCCCTATTAGTCTACTCTCGATCATCAGAAAAGTGAAGGAAGGTGTTGTTAACATTGTTATCAAGTGGCACTTGCACAGCAATCATCTGCTCACTGACACTCTGTTCTGCCAGGGCCACTCAACTCCTGAACTCATTACAGCCTTGGTCCTAAAGTGGATAAAAGAACAAAAGAGGTGAGGTGAGAGTGACTGCCCTTGACATCAAGACAGCATTTGACTGAGTGTGGCATCAAGGAGCCTGAGCAAAACTGAAGTCAATGGGAGTCAGGGGGAAAGTTCTTCGCTGGTTGGAGTCATACCTAGCACAAAGGAACATGGTTGTGGCCATTGGAGGTCAATCATCTCAGTCCCAGGACATCGCATCATGAGTTCCTCAGGATAGTGTCCTAGGCCCAACCATATTAAGTTGCTTCATCGATGAACTTCCCTCCATCAAAAGGTGAGAAGTGAGGATGTTCGTTAATGATTGCACAGTGTTCAGTACCGTTCATAACTCCTCAGATACTGAAGCAAATGGTGTCCATATGCAGTAAGACTTGGACAACATTCAGGTAAGTAAAACTTGTACAGCACAAGTGTCAGGCAATGACCATCTCTGACAAAAGATAAACTAAGCATCTCCTCATGACATCAATGTATTACCATTGCTGAATCCCCCATTACTAACATCCTGGGGCTCAACATTGGCCAGAAACTGAACCAGACCAGCCATATGAATACTGTAGCTACAAGGGCACATCAGAGGCTGGGAGTCCTGTGGCAAGGAGCTCACTTACTGACTCCCCAAATCCTGACCACCAGGCACAAGGTGCAAGACAGGATTGTGATGGATACTCTTCACTTGCCTGAATGAATGCAGCTCCAACAACACCCAAGAAGCTGAACACCATCCAGGATAAAGCAGTTCGCTTGATTAGCACCCCAATCACCACTTTAATCATTCACTCCATGCACCACCTACTTACAGTATTCGCAGTGTGTAACACCTACAAGACGATTGCAGCAACTCACCAAGGCTCCTTCGACACTACCACCCAAAGCCATGCCATCTACCACCTAGGAGGTCAAGGACAGCAGGTAAATGGGAAAGCAACCACCTGCAACACTCCTCCAAGCCACTCACCATCCTGACTTGGAAATATATCGCCATTCCTTCACTGTCGCTGGGTCAAAATCCTGGAACTCCCTCCTTAATAGCACTGTGGGTGTACCTACCCCACATGACTGCAGTGGTTCAAGAAAGCAGCTCACCGCCACCTTCTCAAGGGCAATTAAGGATGGGCAATAAATGCCTCCTAGCCGGTGACACCCATATCCTGTGAAAGAATAAAAAAGTCTCCCCTTCCTAATATTCCGTATTCTCTTCTGCAATAAGGGAAAAGAAGGGACCAAGCATGACTGTAATGACATTTGTGGATGGAGTGTATTTGCTGAGGGTGACTATCAGGGAGAGGCATCGAATTGAATCAGAATTAGGATGAGTGGCTGTGGTGGATGGAAAAATGAGGATGTGATGAAGACAGCAATGCGTGTACTTGTAAAATAAAAGTGTGTGAGAGGTGTAAAGGAGTAGGCTTGACTCGACAGAATGAGGGGTGTGGGATTCTGTAGGTGAATCTTCCTTTCCTGTCCTAATTAAGTCATTAAAGTGCTTCCTGCACTGAATACAGGAACATGCTACAGGGTTCTGCTGCTAATCTCCTCAGCCAACTCCAACTAAGCCTATGTTGTACCAGAAGCATGATTATTCCTCGCATTGCTGCAGCACATTAAACAATGCATTGTTGAAACTTGACACAGCCCATGCCCGTCCTGAATCTATCGCGCTTCTTCGCTTCACTCCTAATTTGATCAAATTCCATCCAAACTGGCCCTTTAAATACTCCAACTGAAATCATGTCATGTGAGTCTGCATCACACCCATTGTCACACACTGGAGAAGCTGAATTTGAATGTAAAATTAGAATGATGCGGCATCCCATTGAAATTGCACATTCCAATGCACCAAGATTTCTATTGGTTTTCACACCCCCAGCCCCACCAACATCAAATGCACTTCAGTTATTAACAAGCTCAATGTTTGATAAACATACTGTCAAACAGGGGATGCTTTCAAAACTCATTAATTGTTTCATGATGCAACAGTACATTGCAAAGTATGATCACTGTGTCAAAAATCGACGTAATATAAAGGCAATTTTTAAATTAGAACAATGAAATTTGTGGTACTAAAGCCTGATCCAAGCATAATTTCCAGCACAGGCAATAAAGAACCTAAGTTAAAAGTTAACTAGATTCAACCCTTAATAATAGACTTGATTGATGTTTTTAATTCACTGCCCTTCAGCATTTACCACTGTATTAAACATATATGAGATTTTCCATCGAGACTGAGCAAACAAGCACTAATGCCACATCTGCTGTTTTCTGGTTGTTCTTAAATTCAAAAAATCAACTTTGGAACATTAGCCCAGTCTCAAAAATTTTAGGGCATTAGTTATCTTTACAAAATGCATTGCTACAGTATACTGATTGTATCTTTCAATATTTATTTTCTTCCTGCTCATTTATACACATGGATCTGAAGATCAATTCTTATATGTCGGAGATTAAAAACGACTTTAAGAGACATATGACCTCTAAATGTACATGAAAACATAATAACAGGTATCCTAAGACCTGCTGGTCTATCAATTCCAATAGAGCCATGTCACAATTAAGCATCATGACATCCACTGATTCCTCTCAACTGTCCCATTATAATGATGAAAATAAATAAGTCCTTAGAAAACACTTTTTTTTGTCTTTTGAAATTGTTGGCTCCCTATACTTTTGAATAAGCAGATATTGCATAAAGGCCAAATCTTATAGTGATTAAAGTAACTAAAATATTAATATAACATAAATATAAATAAAATATGGACCATAAAAGAGTTTTATGCATTATCAAGTAAAGTAAAAACACTTAAAGTAAACATAATGATAAAGTCCATGATGGGCAAATGCCCCTTTCAGAAAATGTCTTGAACATTAACAAAGCTGCAAATATTGATTATTTTGATCTCTCATCCCTTTTAGTCTCAACGTTGATGAGAATTGAATCATAACGTAAGCCACAAAAATGTCAGAAGCCAGCACTGTTAAACAGCCTGCAGCTTTTAGCTTGCAGTAACAGAGCTATTATGAAAAATTCCAGACGTTTTCTTTCTCAGCAAAAATTCATGTACAGGCATTTACACATCTATCACATATAGTACTATTCCCCTTTAATTTTTTGTATTAGATATTCTCAAGTTCAGCATTGTATATTACTCCCATAGATGTACCTTGTATTATCCCCATGAACTATAGTGTGCCTTTCCCTGCCCAATGTCTAGCTACACATGGCCAAAACCTGTACTCTAGTTTATATCACATGTGCAGTGTGATCCTAATTTTGGTAGGTAGATGGACAATAGAAAGAAAGACTTGCATTTATATAGCACCTTTCAAGGCACTTTCCAAGACCTCAGTGTAACAACGCACTTTACAGCCAATTAATTTTTTTGGAAATTTCATCACTCATGATGAACCACATGTTGGCACTGACCAGCATGTTCAGAGAAAATCCTTTCTGCTAATATATGCTCTGGGGATTTGTGTTAGAAAATGCAGTTTTTAGACTGTGTATTAGGGGCTCCTGCAAGATCCCCTCCTTTTGCCTTTTCTTCATTCAGATGTAGACCGGTGGACTCCTGTGTGTTACTTGTTTCCCATATACTCTTGCAGCCACAGTAGCAATCCAACCACCACACCCATACTGTTCCTGGAACCTTTGGCTAGAAGGCCCAGTCAAAAATCCATTAAAGGCTCAAAAAAGTAACTTCACACAAAGTTTTAATGGGTGGTTTGTAGGTTTGGTAAATGGAACACTGAGGAGGTTTAATCAGGGTCCTACAATTGCCAGAGGATGTGAATTTACAAATATTTATTAGACACTCACCAGTTTTGAGAGAGCATTGGTGCAGATCAAGGTGCAAGGCCCCAACCCAATGTTCGGGGTCCTAACACCCAGAATTTCACTCCCAGATAGCTTCTGGTGGTCAAAGGGTGTAGAGCAAGGGAACATAAATATAAGATTTAAAATAACTGATCTTAGGACAGAGAACTGGAGAAACTTTTTTTATACATAGATGGTTGCGAGGCTGTTGAATGCACAGCCAGACTTAGTGATTGAAGCAGAGACCATGTCAACATTTAAGAATAGGTTTGATAAGTGGTTGAAGGAAAGAGAAATTTTGAGGTATAAGAATCTTTAGGGCACATGAAATGAGGACAGCTGATCATATGGAGGATAAATATTGATATAAACTGGACCATATAGCTTATTCCTCTATTAAAGTTTCTCAGTAATGTTACGCAATTTTATGAATCAGACATTGTAAATAGGAAATTGTAGCAGGTGTTATTTGAATGTGACTGCTTGTGGTAAAATAACATTAAGGCTGAATTGTTTCCTTGGATGAGACAGTTGTTCTGAGGAGAGATTGAATAGAATAGGCCTATACCCTCTGGAGATTAGATGAATGAGTGATGATCTTATTTAAACATATAAGATACTGAGAAGCTTGATGGCATAAATGCTGAGAGGGGGATTGCCCCAGCTGGGGAGTGCAGAACTAGGGAGCAATGTCTCAGGATAAGGGGTCAGCCATTTAGGACAGAGATGAAGACACAGTTCTTCATTCAAGGGTTGTGAATCTGTGTAATTCTCTACTCCAGAGGGCTGTGGATACTTAGTTGCTAGACATATTCAAGCCAGAGATCAATAGATTTTTGGACTCTCAAGGAATCAAGGGATATGGCATTGGGCAGAAAGTGAAGTTGACATTGAAAATCAGCCATGATCTTATTGAATGGCAGAGCAGGATTGTGGGGCCGAATGGCCTACACCTACACACTTTTCTTATGCCAATGAAGATCTTGCACCAAGTGTGAGAATGCTACCTTATCAATGTAAGTTTGCCAGGAAGTTGCATGATGCACAAGGGCAAAAGGCAACCAATGAAATGCACCCTTTTCCCACTCCCACACATCCAAAAGTTGCCAATGAGAATGGCCCACCTAGTGGAAAATCTACTGCAAAGAGTTCCAAAGTTCTCAATTTGAATGCAAACATTATATTTTGTCCTTTTATAGAAACATGGCCATAATTCAGCTTATGCCAGTGGGAAAATAAGTTGAGTATCATGGGAGAAAAATTAATTTGGTAAAATTAAGACATACGTGAAACATCTTTGAGAAATATGGGTTCTATTCTTAGAATGGTGGATGTAGGGGTCAGCTCAGACAGTTTTCTGGCAGCAGCTGTGCACATTTATCACTGATCTGTTAACTCTGATCTTCGGTATTTCAATTTGTTGCCTGGAGTAAGATAACATATCCCATGATCTGATGGCAGCAGTAATCACAGTTGAATGCCTGAATGACAAAGAACCTAGATCCCAGCTCTCACATATAAATGCTGCTTGTAGGACTGATCAGAAAATGGAATTCTATCTTTAAAAGAGCAGGGAGCACAGATTTCACAAGGCAGCTCCAGGTGAGGAAGACCCCTTGAGTTTAATTGGTCTCACCCTTCCAGGGTACATATTGCTTTCCCATTATAGAATCTAACACCTTCCTAAATTAATTCAGTGGCCTTATATGAACCATTCCTCATGGCAATGAGCTCTAGCTGTTGATTTCTGTCTGCTAGGAAATATTTTCTGATTTATATGTTTGTGTGGTGAGCGGAGACATCGATGGGATGAAGGCATGAGCTCCAGAGGATGTGAGCCTGATGGACATGTGCATGAGAGTTAGTGGTTTTGTCCCTTAAGGTGAGAGATGGGTTTGTGAGCGTGTGAGTTGAGAGTGATGAGAAGAATGACTTACCCTGGTAGAATGGATGAGACCATTCATTCTGTTGTGGTACTGGGTGGCTGTCCTCTTTTGCAGGGAATTGGCACTGACCACCAACGACACCATCTCCCATGCTGGATTGGAGATGTTGCTGCTGTGGCCAGAGTGGGGGTAGAGGACATCACGGCGGGCCTCCACTGTCTCCAAAAGGTGCTTGAGGGATGCATCACTAAACTTCTAAATTAACCTTCTTGCCTTTCAGAGCCATGTCTTCTGTACAGCAGTCCTGAGCTGGAAGCACTGAGAGGTGTTTGTGTGGCTGCACTTTAAATATGGTGCCCGGCGTGATGGAGTGGTGAAATGATGGCGTGACAGGCGACTGAGAGCCCGCCCACCATTGAAATGGCATGTTTCCCGGGAATGCTTGATTAGTGAGGTGGGATTGGGCCGATATGGTGTGGAAATCTGCCATTGCAGCCAGCAGGTAATATGTTCTTCTTCCTGCTCGTTACCTCACTTAGTACAAATTTGGGATGATTTCGCCAATGTGTTTAGAGGAACAGGTTTAGGCCATTTAGCCCCTCAAGACTTTTTCACTATTCAATGAAATCATGGCTGAGCCATGATTTCACATAATCACCTTTGCCCCAAATCCCTTAATACTTCATATCTATATACCTCATATTTACGATTAACAATTGATCTAGCAGCTATTTGCAGAGGAGTTTCAGACTTTTACCAACCTTTCTGTTTCCCAATTTTATCCCTGAAACTTTTAGACTATGTTTAATTTTTAGGCTCTGCGCCTTCGTCCCATGTTCCCCAATCAGCAGAAAGAGTATCTAATCTATTTGTTCCCTTTGGTACCTTGAAGCCTTTCATCAAATCACCCCTTAACCCTCTAAATTCCAGGGAATACAACCCTGGTTTGTTTAATCTCTCCTCATTACTTAATGCCTGCTTTCTCTATCCTGATAAGCATCTTACATGATTTGTTATGAATATGATTTTTAAAGATACAATTTCTAATTTTTCTTTTTCTGGCTGGATTTAAAATAAAACTGGAACCTTCTAAGAGACAATGATGAAACTGCCCAGACTGCTACAATACACATAATTTGGAATTGCACCAAGTGAGATGAAAGCAACAGACACTTAATCACCTTGGGAGCATGAAAGACCCCAACCTCTGCTGGCTTCACACCACCCTGAGACTTTTCAAATGCTTCTGAGATGAGACTTGAAAATGCAATTACCGGTTCTGAAACAATAACTGCAGCAGACATGAACTAATAGAATTTATCTGGAATATACAGGCAGCAAGGTACCTTTAAGGGCCCCTTACCAAGCAGGAGAGAGAACAAGAGATATTACTGTACTGAACACAGACTGCAGAAATTTTGTGCCCTCTCTGTCTTTCTCACTCGGAAGTATTGTACTCGATTTTGCAAAGTGACTATTTGAGAAGAGAAATCTATTGCAAACCGAGACCTTTCGAGAATAAAATGTGGAAATCTGTTTCATATAAATACACCCAGGAAGACAATTGAACAAAATGAGTACAACATGGAGTCACCGCATCGAGACCAACCAAGGGACAGCTAACTATACTCCACTGTTTTATTTTTCATGAGCTGTAAAAATCTTATAAACCTCTCCTCTTACTCTGCCATCTGTACTGGTGTGCTTGTGGGCCCATGTATGAATGGTGGTTACAATTGTTTTTTTAGTTCAGGAGATAGGTTCAATAAATTTAGCTTTTTGCTTGTTGAACCTAAGAAAACCTGTCTGACTAATTCTTTACAAGTTAAAGGGGTAAATAGTGGGACTCTTACAGAATTGTCAAAGCACATCTTCTTTAAATTCACAAAAAAATCCCTGGTATGGTCAAACCTGGAGTGGGAGAATAGGGGAGTCATTTCACCCCTCCCCACACAAGCCACAACAAATTCCAGAGGTCTCAGTTATCATATGTACTTCTATGAGGTATTCCAATACACTATACCCTCTGGGATGCCTCATTTGGAGGCTGGTTTATGAGGTTATTCTTAATAATTCATTGATAATATATGAACAGATTTAACAACATCAAGGAGAAGATTACTATTGAACCCTGGAAAGTAACTGAAGAGGTTCTCTGAGACTGAGATGAATGCGGCGAGGTCCGGATCTTGGAACCAGCACAGGAGTGTCAGATGTTGATTTTGGAGCCTTCACTGTTGGCTCAGGTTCTAAATGTCTGTCTTGCATTTAGCTGATGTTGTACAATCAAGATGTTGGAGCCCAATGATTGAAAAATATATCTGCACCAAAACATACATTATTGCTGCTCAGAAATTATGAATGGACATTAGTTACCTTCATTGTTGGTGTCATTACGCAAGTAATTTTCACTCTTCTAATTTGCGTTTTCCATCTGTCCACAGAGAGACCTGAGCCAATTGAGTTGAATGAGAAACAGCACAGCGCAGTATAACAAGCAATGCAAGGCATGCACACTTCTTCAGCAAATACCAGCACAGGTACTGCGGGACTTGTACCAATTAGTTGATAGTGTGTCAGCATCATAAAGCAGAGGCCAGAGCATTACTAGTGCAGGAAGGAAAGTTAAAGAGGTCCATAGCAAGCAAGCATGTTGTAACAGAATACTCATAATGCTACATGTTAGCGGAATAGATCAGAGACTGGGTACTCTTAAAGGCCAATGCCAGACATAGTTTATTCCGAATTGTAGAATGGCTTCAAGACAGCTTTCCATATGGAGAATATTATCCCACGTAGGGCTATAGTTTGGCAGCTGATGAGCAGTGTGTTTTGATTGTGGCTGAACCTGACAGCAAATTCTGAATTACCACATAATATTGTAAAGCACACTGGTATTCTTCTTGTCTATGATATCTTGCAGTTTTACAAGTTTATGTCCAGTTAGACAATCAAGTCACTGCACTGTGTGTTGTCAAGTGGATTGCCTTTAAGCTTGTGGCAAATTTTCATAGGTCACATTCGTTCAATGTGGTAAACAGGCTGATCCAGGTGACAACAGTCTCATGCTGGTTGCCCTTCAAATTTCATTTGTGAAGGGGGTGTGATGTCCTTGCATGGAGAGTATAGATCATGTTGAGTGTAGACCGCTGTTCTCAAGGGAAGTCGAATCCTGGAGGCTCTATTGTCAGATCATTCACCAGATTTTTGTGACTGATATTGGTATCAGTCCAGATATATATTCTTTTTGTCCAAACCCCCAATGCTCAAAGCATTCTCAGAGCTCCAGAAAGGCTTGTGTGGGATGGGAGTAGACAACCTTCACGCAGTTGACCCTGTTTTCAACTAATGTCATTGCTTCAACATGCGGAGCTTGATAATAAGGTACGCTGGTATTGTAGCCAGTGAATCGAACGTGTACTACACCTATTCATGGATGATCAGTGCTATTCTTTGTTTGAATGACAGAATTAGAAGTTATTGATGGATGAGTCAAATATGAGTCTCTGCAGGAGACTGCCCTTTCTGAAGAAGGGTTTTCCTGGAAGTTTACAATTGTTGAAGGCTGATTGCCTTTAAATCATAAATTTTATTCACTTTTAAATATTGTATTTTGGCCAATAGAGTGAAACTTGAATTTGTTCTCAAGGGAACGTGTGCTTGCAACATGAGCTACAAGTTTATTGCAGCAGAAGGGCAGCTTGCTCTGTCAGTATGAAGAACTGATTGTGTGATAAGTTAAATTGTATAGCTCTTATTTTTTTTTCAAAAGTCTAAGCCAAAAACACCACTGACTTCTTTTTTACTTTTACATAGCTTCCTTTCATTGGCAAATACTTTGGAACAGCTATTATGATTTTAGGGTTAATTTGACCTCTCAGCTGCTGTCGAATAGGATTTTCTTTTCCTTTTACATCCAGTTCAAATAAAAAATTGTACAAGCTTCCATTTGTACAGAATAGGAATTGTTAATATGGATTGAATAAGTTTGTGTATTTCTCTCTGTATTTCTGTCAAATATCTTTGTCAGTCAGAAGCTATTGAGGTGGGCTTGATGGAACAATGATAATATTATGTAGTAGAAGTTGTTCTGGACCAATAATGTAATTTAATTCCTTTGTAGTGGAATGTTAAAAAGGTCAGTTTGATAAGATAATACCTGATATTTTAACCACTTTGAAATGATAATGACAGGTTATCTATTGATTGTTTCAAATTTGGTGATAACAATATACAGAAGCTTTTTCTTACATGTCACAAGACCAATAATCCAAAGGCCCAGGCTAATGGTCTGGGTCACAGGTTCAAATCCCACCAAGGCAGCAGGAGGAATTTATATTCAATTATTAATATATCTGGAATTGAAAGTTAGTCTCAGTAATGGTGACCACGACAACGATCAGTGGTTGTCATAAAAACCCATCTGGTTCACTATTGCCCTTTAGGGAAGGAAATCTGTCATCCTTACCTGGTCTGGCCCATATGTAACTGCAGTTCCGCAACAATGTGATTGATTCTTAACTGCGCTCTGAAACAGTCTAAAAAGTACTGTGTTCAAGGGCAATTAGGGATGGGCAACAAATGCAGGCCTTGCCAGCAAAACCCACATCCTATGAAACAATAAAGAAGAAAACAATTCCTGGCTTCTCCCATGGCTCATTGGTTTTATCTGGTGAGTAGTTGAGCCATACAGATGTGAAATCCCAAGTTTGATACAAATTCTGAACTGAGTTCAATGATCTCACTCATTGTGGGAACATGAGCACTTGAAAAGTACCTGGTCTATGGAGAGCAAAGTTGTTAATGGATCCCTTTCTTCAATATTGACCCACCGAGACCACTGACATACATCTATGAGGGCCTCCATGGAAAGGCTAGTGCAGGCTTGATTGCAATGCTTCAGAGGCCAAATAACTTTACCAACATTTACTATCAATGCTCAAACACAAATAATCATCACTTGGATTGCGCCCTTCATGGAATTCACAACTTCAGGGGAGCAGATGAGGAAAATTGACAAAAAAAATTTCAGACAGGAGAACTTATTTGAATCATCTGCAGGACTTTCACTGACAGTTCACGAAAAACAAAAACTAGCCTTGCTCATGTGAATTGTGCAACTGGCAATTTTTGAATTTCAGGGCTGTGTAACTAGCCAAAACAGAATTACCTGGAAAAACTCAGCAGGTCTGGCAGCATCGGCGGAGAAGAAAAGAGTTGACGTTTCGAGTTCTCATGACCCTTCGGCAGTTCTGCCGAAGGGTCATGAGGACTCGAAACGTCAACTCTTTTCTTCTCCGCCGATGCTGCCAGACCTGCTGAGTTTTTCCAGGTAATTCTGTTTTTGTTTTGGATTTCCAGCATCCGCAATAGTTTTTTGTTTTTATCTCTGTGTAACTAGCCACCTCTCTCTGTGCTACCTTGCTCATTATCTCCATGCACAAATTGTGATTGAGATATTTTTATTAGAGGTGAGCGCTGAATTTTTGGATGATTTTTCAACTGCTGATAATGGTTATCCAGGCAATGTAGGTTTTCTTTTTCATTAATGCTGATGACAAAAGCTTATATGTAAAACAATGAAATAGCGTAATTTGGAGCTGGCTGACAAACCTGCAATTGTGCCAAGGAGCTTTTCTTTTGTTTGTATGGAATTCATCACTGGCAGCTCTTCAGCACTTAGAAAACCATCCATATGATATTATTAGCATAATACTGTGGATGCTGGAAATATGAAATAAAAACAGAAAATACTGGAAAAACTCAGCAGGTCTGGCAGCATTTGTAGAGAGAGAAGCAGGGTTAATGATTTGAGCCCATTTGACTCTTCTTCTGAGCAGAGCTGAAGAGGCGTGTTACAGACTCAAAATATCAAGTCCGTTTCTCTCTCCACAGATGTTTCCGGACCTGCTGAGTTTTTCCAGCATTTTCTGTTTTTATTTCATATAGTTATTATCAGGAACATAAGGTGATAAATGTTGTAATATGTCTTGAAGGAATTGCAGCATGACATCACTAGAAAGGAAGCATGTCATACGATTCAGTTTTAGTGAAGAATTTTGCCGTCGGTGAGCAAGGGGCAGGGCCCACTCACCAACGCGTAAAATGACGCACGGTGACATCGGGTGGGCATCCCGACATCACTGCACATCACTTAGATTGTCAGTTTGGCGGGTGTGCAGCCACGTCGGCTGCGCACCCACCGAACTGTCAAAGACCTATTAAGGCCATTAACAAAGTAATTAAAGTTGTTAAGAATGTTGCCCGTCCAACCTTAATGTTGGTGGGCAGGCGAAGAGCACAGGCGGCCTTCGCATTTTTCATGAAACCTCATCCACGGGCGGGATGAGGTTTCATGAAGGGTTTATTATTTAAATGAAAATTATTGAAAAAAGTAATGGACATGTCCCAGCTCATACGATAGATTCACATGAGGGGACATGTCCTTAAAATTTTTTTCACCTTTATTAAATATTCCAAAACTTAAACTGATCTCCTGGAGGCACCTCCGTGCCTCAGGAAGATTTCTGCGCTCTTTCTCGCGCATGCCCCCGTCCGCATAGGGAGCTCACAGCGCTTCCGGTTGTGCGTCACACTGGGCGGGCCTTAATTGACCCGCCCACTTTAAATGATGGTGTGCACCCGATCAGGGGCACCGATTGGGTTCGCCCTCGCTCTCGCCTGCCCCCGCACAACCCCTCTCCACCCCCGACGGGGGAAAAATTCATCCCTTGGTTTCACTTTTGCTTTTCATCGGAGCACACACACATCTCCTCAGCTGTGATCTCTTCAAGCATTATATACAGGGATATCTGTTCACATATGGGTAGACTTAATAAATGAACCCACAACATGTTTATCCAATCCCTTATGAGTGATTGGTGCCTTTATATTATTACTAAGACACATGACATAGTGTGCAGCAGTGGTTCCTTCTAAACAACATAGCTCTCAGCCTGGCAGCAAGATCAAGTACAACACGGTGAACAGTCTTAGATCATGCTTAGACATAGCATGAGATGACCCTTGATATTCTAGTCACACTGCCATGAAGCTGCAGCATCAGAGAGTTCTGAAACTGCTGCATGGTGACTGCACAGAAAATCTTTGATGAGTGCAGAGATAGTGCTCAAATAAAGAGTTGGTAAGCAGGCAGATCCTTTGTGGTGAACAGGACAGTGCGTCGAGAGGACTGGCTTCAGGTTAGTTCAGTTGGGAAAGGTGAGTGACCAGGGTGTGGCCCAGATCGATAGCAAGCAAGGGACAGTCAAATAAAAAAAAAATCATAAAAATCGGGCCAGAAAAGTTTGCAATTATAATGGGCAGAGCTTTGGAAAAGCGCACGATAACAACTACAGCGACACTCATCCCAGGTACCATAGGAAAAGGAAGCTGCACAAAGGGATATTGTCAAAATGACCAAAAAATTCCCCAGTTTCAATTGGGATGCAGCAGACCCACTATCTGAATTCAGATTGTTTAAACAGCTTTCAGAGGCATGGTTTCTTCATTCAGGTGTTTCTGACCCAGACAAACAAGCCATAAAAATTCGTTTAGCAATTGGGAATGAACAGGCTAAACATGTCACGATTAACAGCAGAAGAGCTAAAGGATCCCCAAAAGATATGGAAGACCAGTTCAGAATCAAGTTAAGCTAACTCTATAATGTTATGATGTGGCAAGTGGTATTTACCAGGTTGACCAAATCCCAAAGGAAAACTTGGCCAGGCTACCACAACAATTTTGCAATTTGTATTTGTTATGAGAAGGTATGTACACTGAAGCCAGAAGTAAAGAGTCCACAACTGCCTTTGGAGATTTTAAAAATTAAATTAAAATATTTATTAACAAAAGAAAAGAAGTTAAACACAAAAGATTACAGTCATACAGTTAAACTTAGTCTTTAACAGTTCCCAAAAGATTTCTACTTAACTAGACTCCCAACTACACACCCCTTTCAGGCAACAGCCCGAGTAGAATCTTAATCTATAAAACCATCCAGCAATATTACCTCAAGCACCCACTGTTGCTATAAAGGAGGTATTTAACAGCTTCTCTCTCCCTTTAATTCGACAATGGAGCTCCAAGGCTTTTAACAAAACCTTGCACTCTGGACCAAGCCAGCACTTCTCTGGGGTGGCTAGAGGCTGCTTTTCCACAGGTTTATTTCACACAGTCCATCTCTCAAGATCTCACAGGGCCACTCATCATACAGCTCTCAATTTTTCCTTAAATGTATTTTCTCCCTTTTGATCTGTAAATCCCATTGTTTCAACTTTGCTTTGGAAGTTACTTTTCCCAGAATATGAAAATCTTTCATGTTGTCCATACGGCCAGCACTCTCGGGAAAAATAAACTTAATAGCTTTGCCTTATTTATCTTGCCAGTTGTAAAACATCTTATCATGTCCCTTTCAAAATCAAACAACCTCTCAATGTATCTACAAATGCAAATTCCATTCACATTGTATCTGTTGGGACTTCATCTTAGCTTAACCATCTCCAATTCAAAATGCCTGTTTTACACTTATCCCTTTGATGATTCAAACCTTGCAGTCTGACTGTCTTTAGTTTAATTAAATAAGTCACAAACACATACACAAACATACACACACAAGCTTGCTTCAGTATCCCATAGTAATATTAGGAAAAAAAGATATTTCCTTTACACAAGTCATCGACTAGAGTGCATGCCATTTCGATAACAGATTGCAGAATAGGCCACTTTGTCAGCAGATGCAGAGAAAAGAGTACACATTGTGATTTTTTAAATGCACATCTAACAGACAGAATTGTGATCACATCCACTCCTATAGAAGCATTCTAGCAAGGTCTGATAGAAAAGCCCAAGGTGTACGGCATTGAAGAACTACCCATAGATGTACATAAGTATGAAGCGATCCTTGTGGCTTGACAAAGCTTACAGGACAGTACATCGCCAGTTGTTGATGCACTAACTAAAACATCCAAACCTAGAAAGCCATGTGGGAGGTGTGATGTTCTGCATGTGCCAAGGAAACGCCCAGCTTTCCAGCAATTCTGCAAGGCATGTGGCAGAAAAGGCCATTAGCAGCAGCAGTGCACCAGAGCAAAGGCTGATGCAGATACAAAGAGCTGTGCACTGATCCAAACAGACCATAGACGACAAATATCTACAAGTAATAAGAATGACCATCTGGTATCCTATCAGATACATATATATATATGAGGTGATTGACAAACCGCAAAATGATTATGGTGATGATGTCTGTAATGAGACGAAGAGCAGCGAATGCATGTTTCACCCCATCAATCTCGTGGAAAACATAGATGCCATCTTACCATCTGAAGTGTTTACCAAGATTCGAATTATTCATCTTAAATAAGTTGGAATTACTCGTTCTTAGCCAAGGTTGACACGAGGGCAAGTGCCAACATGCTGCCCCTGCAAATTCTAAAAGACATGTATCCACAGTCATGGAGGGCCGCGGCAAAACCTACTACTGCGCAACTTTCAGCGTACAATAGTTCACTAATTTCATGTGCACATTCCATAGTGCTAGAGTGCAAGTACAATGACTTCTCCTGGGAGTCATAGATGTTCTACATTGTGAGAGACTAACGGCCCAGCAATTGCAGGTCTGTCAGCATGCTGTCACCTCACAAGAGTGACAATCCATGGAATTAGTTAGGCCTCACTTGGCAGAGCAACCTCAGAAACTACACCTATCACCTTCGTTTATGACCTAATATCGACAGAACTGCCAGTTTCAAGGGAGCTGCAACATTACGTTTGTAGGAGAATGCAAGTCCATCAACTGAACTGGTACTTTTTGTGTATCACAAATACCAGCAGCTACAAGAAGAAATGGTGAAGATTCCACATTACAGAAACTGTGGAGAACCATTGAAGGATGGCCTGATTCAATTCAGCATATCCACAAACATGTGAGACTATGTTGGCCTTACCGGGAAAAGCAAGGCGCCTCACGGGAGCTATTTGTAAAGGCAGTAGGTCACCATACTGGAATCTTTGTGACCTGATATTCTTCAACAATTTCATCACTCAAACGTGGGCATAGATTGGATGAAAAGTCTTGCAAGAGAGACAGTCTTTTGGCTGGGTATTTAATTGGCTGAATGCTGACAGTGAAATCACCGTCAAGAACTGTGAAGCATGTCAAGAGCATATGCCAAGGTGACACAAAGATCTATTGATTCAATTTGAAGCTCTTACCCATCCTTGGTCCAAAATTGCAACCAACCTCTTTCATGTCTGTAGCATGGCTTCATCATCATCATCGACGACTTTACCAAGCACCCCAACATTCGGCAATTGCACAATATGTCAAGCACAACTGTCAGGTACACTCTCAGTGCTATTTTCAATTTATTGAAGTGTCTAGAGAGAGCATTATGGGTGATGGTCCACAATTTATTGGTAAGCCATTTCAGGATATGTGTGAGAAATTGAATATTGATCACACTACTTATTCTCCTTATTGCCCTAGATCTAATAATTTAGCTGAATGATTCACATGGTGAAATCCCTCATTCTTATTTTTTTTAATTATTCATTCACAGGATGTGGGCTTCACTGACTGGGCCATCATTTATTGCCCATCTCTAATTGCCCTTGAGAAGATGGTGGTGAGCTGCCTTCTTGAACCACTGCAGTCCATGTGATGTTAGGTACACCCACAGTGCTGTTAGGAAGGAAGTTCCAGG
This sequence comes from Cetorhinus maximus, assembly GCF_964194155.1. Classification (NCBI taxonomy): domain Eukaryota; kingdom Metazoa; phylum Chordata; class Chondrichthyes; order Lamniformes; family Cetorhinidae; genus Cetorhinus; species Cetorhinus maximus. The sequence continues at coordinate 55,741,873 of NC_135897.1, read as the reverse complement.
ATTTTGATCCAGCGACAGCGAAGGAATGGCAATAATTTCCAAGTCAGGATGGTGAGTGACTTGGAGGGGAACTTCCAGGCGGTGGTGTTCCCATCTATCTGCTGCCCTTGTCCTTCTAGATGATAGTGATCGTGGGTTTGGAAGGTGCTGTCGAAGGAGCCATGGTGAATTCCTGCAATGCATCTTGGAGATGGTACACACTGCTGCTACTGTGTGTTGGTGGTGGAGGGAGTGAATGTTTGTGGATGTGGTGCCAATCAAGTGGGCTGCTTTGTCCTGGATGATGTCAAGCTTCTTGAGTGCTGTGGGAGCTGCACTCATCCAGGCAAGTAGGGAGTATTCCATCACGCTCCTGACTTGTGCCTTGTAGATGGTGGACAGGCTTTGGGGAGTCAGGAAGTGGGTTACTTGTCGCACAATTCCTAGCCTCTGACCTGGCCTTGTATTTATGTGGCTAGTCCAATTCAGTTTCTGGTCAATGGTAACCCCCTAGGATGTTGATAGTGAGGGATTCAGTGATGGTAATGCCATTGAACTTCAAGGGGCGATGGTTGGATTCTCTCTTGTTGGAGATGGTCATTGCCTGACACTTGTGAGGCACAAATGTTACTTACCACTTGTCAGCCCAAGCCTGGATACTGTCCAGATCTTGCTGCATTTGGACATGGACTGCTTCAGTATCTGAGGAGTCGTGAATGGTGCTGAACATCGTGCAATCATCAGCGAACATCCTCACTTCTGACCTTATGATGGGAGGAAGGTCATTGATGAAGCAGCTGAAGATGGTTGGACTGAGGACACTACTTTGAGGAACTCCTGCGGTGATGTCCTGGAGCTGAAATGACTGACCTCCAACAACCTTGGTCGACAGACCAAGCAAGATATGCACTTTGCAATGTTACATCTGAGAGCGACACCTTTATGTGCAAGCATTCCATCGCTGGCAGAACTCATTTGGCAGGCCATTGTGTATCAATCTAAATACTCTTATCCACTTTACTCTCTCAGAAACTAGGCAGCAAATTTTAAAACTGCAAGAGAAGATAACCAACATGCATGGTAAAAGTGCAGTTAAGAATTGCCAAGTTTACAGTTGGGGCAATAAGCTCACATGCAGGGTCCCAAAAGAGGCACATAGCAACTAGCCAAGGTGACAAGGATTTCTTTGGAACCAAGGTCCTATGAAGTCATTACACACAAAGGCGCAATGGCGAGGCATGACCAAGGACAGATCAGGTCCATTCCAGATTGTCAACTACTGTACAGACCTGTTGCATCATGGACAAGGTCCCAAATGCAACCAGGAACAACATCCAAGCATAACAATCCCACAGATCACGGTGAGCAATTAAAGACACCTCCAGACAAGGTTACCATTACAAGGTCTGGGCATACCATCAGATTACCTCTACGCTTTTAGATTAATCTCTTTACACTTGTGTAATGGTAGCTAAATATGAACTTTTATTGTAAATAGTCATACTTCTTTGGAAGGGGGAAAGTATCCATAAAAAGAAAGGGGGATGTTGTAATATGCCTTTAATGGATTGCAACGTGACTTCACTAGAAAGGAAGTGTGTCATATGATCCAGTTTAATTACACATTTGCTTTTCATCAGAGCACAAACAGACACAGCTTTGCAACTCTGATGTCTTCAAGCTTTATATCCATGGCCAGGACTTTACAGCCCTGCCGTGGCGTGTCTCCCCCCCCAGCGGATGCAGCGAGCCATTTAAGCCTCCATTCAGTTCGGTGGGACCTTAATATCCCATAGGGCGGGAGGGGCTGTAAAATCCTGGCCCATGTATATCTGTTCACATGTGCCTGGGCTTAATAAATTAACCCACAAAGTGTTTACTTACCTTTATGAGTGTTTGGTGCCTTTATACAATTATTATCACACACAACAGTAAGAACCCAGGCATCACATGCCAAGTGAATTGACTTCCCATCCTCATCTTTTTATTTTTAGCTGCAGAAAATGGCTATGGTTGATTCCTTGAATATATTAATTCTGCAGCAGTTGTTGAGAGATTTGTCATGAATGATAACTTGCTGATACACTTCAGGAGAAAAATCCTTCAATTTTATGATAATACATTCAAAAAGAATTAAGACTAAGATGCATTTAAATATAATCATATAAGCTGCCACAGAGGAAGTGTGGCTGACTATAATTCCACATCATAAGATAGTACAGGACCAAATGGTGGAAGAGAAGGTATCTTACTTGTGCTAGAATTGCTAATGACATAAAAAGTAGTTCTTAGAAGGTATTTCACTTTTTAATGACATCACATCTTCTGCACAACATCAATGCTATCCAAACAGGCCACCCTTTCTGAACACAGTGCAAGAGCTGGAAAAGTCAACATATCATTGCTTATGCAAAAATGTGCAGAAATAGGATAATAGCAACTTTGTGCACGTTTATAAAACATATAATTGCACATAGTGTCTGCACACTTTATAGACACTATCTTGCAGAAATCCTGGTGTTTCTTGACAAAGTACACAAAAGTTATAAAGTGTGAGATGAAAGCTGGTTTTTATTTTCCTTTATGTTGAAAATAATAAAGGGCCCCATATTATATAACCTATTCCATGGTTTTCATCATCTGATATTAATATATATTACCACAGCTTTGGAAACAAACAACCAATTGTTTTTTTGCAGCTCCATTCTCTGTGCTCTCATGTCTCTTTCGAAGTTCCAGATTTTTAATTTAGGCCTTTAGAGTATTTTTAAGCAAACACTAGTGAAAAAAAGATGAAAATTAGCTATAATTGTTAATGGCATATTGTCTCACATTTGCTCAGATCTAAATTTGGAATATGGGAATATGATTAATTAAAATTACAGTTGAAGTACAATCTGCTTTCAATATTCCCCTTCCTTGGCAATAAATCTTCTGGGATGCGTGTTTTGTTGGTAAGTGGCATTCGCTCTTTTTTTTACTATTTATTTTCAATCACACAGCCAGGACCCATTGGAGTAGAATGAAGGCCAGCCTCGTTTATGAATGCTATTTGCGATAATGTTCTGATGACCACTAAAAATTCTACTAAATAGATCACATATGGAATCTGATATTAGCTTGGAAAAATTGTGCAGTTATTTTTAATTTGTTCACGGGATGTGAGCATCATTGGCAAGGCCAGCATTTATGACCCATCCCAAATTGTCCTTGAGAATTGGCCTTGTGGAGAGTCACTTTCTTGAACTGCTGCAGCCTGTGTGATGTAGGTACAGTGGCTGTCCAGAAACCCTGGCTTTATCGTAATAGTGGAGTGAGCCATGTGGTTACAGATTGTAGTTGAATATAATTCAGCTGTTGCTAATGGTCCACAGTGCCTCATGGATGCCCAGATTTGAGTTGCTAGATCTGTTCTGAATCCAATTCATTTAGCACAGTGGCAGTGCCACACAACATGATGGAGCATATCCCTGATGTGAAGATGGAACTTCATCCCCACAAGGACTGTGCAGTGGTGATTCCAATAAATACTGTCATGAATAGATGCATCTGAAACATATAGATTGGTGAGGACGAGATGTTGGATTTCCCACTACCTACTAGTAGGCCCAGTCTGGCAGCTATGTCCTTCAGAACTCAGTAACATTGTCAGCAGTGTTGCTACGAAGCCATTCTTGGTGATGAACATTGAAGTCCCCCACCCTAAATATATTCTGCACACTTTCTACCCTCAGTGTTTCTTTCAAGTGGTATTCAACATGGAGGAGTTCTGATTTATCTGTTTGGGAAGGGCAGTAGGTGGTAGGAGATTTCCTTGCCCCTGTTTGATCTGATGCCATGCGACTTCATGGGATCGGGAGTCAATGTTGAGGACTCCAGGGGCAACTCGCTCCTGACTACACATCACAGTACCACCACCTCTGATGGTCTATCCTGGCAGTGGGACAGGACATACCCAGGGATGGTAATGAACATTGACTGAAAGATATGAATCTTTAATTATGTTGGGCTGTTGCTTGATTAGTGGGACAGCTTGGATGGGTTTTCAGAACAAACCGGTGGTTTCATGGCCACCATTAATGATACTTGCTTTTTATTCCAGATTTATTTAGTTAATTGAATTTAAATCCTCCAGCTGCCATGGTGGAATTTAAATTCATGCCTCTGGATCATTTTTCTCGGCATCTGGCTAATTAATTCAGAAACTTAACCACTTTGCTGCTATTTCTGTACATTTTATCAGAAAAGTCAAAATATTAAAAGTTAAAATTGAAGAAACTGGACTATGTTTTCCACAATAAGACAATGGGAGCTAGTCTTTGGGCATGGGAGTTGTGATCCATGACCTGGCCATGATGATCTTGATCAAGGTGGGTAGCATGTAAATTTGGTGCAGGCTGAGAAAGTGATAAAAAAAGGCAGGCAGGATCCTGGATTTGTAAATAGAGGCATAGAATATTTTTAAAAAGTAGTTATGGCGAAACTTTATCACACACTAGTTTGGCCTCAACTGGCATGTTGCATCTAAAGCTGAGCACTGCACATTATCAAGGGTGTGAAGACTTTAGGGATGGTGCAGTAAAGATTTGTAAGAATGGTGCAGAGATGTATCATCGAGAGGCTTCTTTAGTTGAACAGTGAACTTTATTTACAGAGCTGTTGGATTAGCTGCCTGCTTCTAGCAAGGCTGCAATACACTCCCCCAGGCTAGGAAAACTCCACCCACTTATGAGATTCCCCACACTTGGTGTTGATTTGCTGTTCTGACTATGTAACCCTTACTCAGTAAGGCTGGCCTTAAAGCAACAATCACCACATCCCTCCCCCTTTAATTCCTTGTTTTACATTCCTTACACAAATGACTTTATACAGGTGAATAGAAAACAATATCAAAAATCTTAGAAATAATCACACTTGCACTTTGTCATGAATTCAGATTATATGCTCATAAACATAGGCCCAGCAATAACAAATCAATTCGTTGAGGGGGTTTTCTGTTTTGAATAGGCTAGCGTAACTCTATAGCCTGAGGCTCTTACAGGACCGACACTACCAGGAACTGCGATAATGGGTACCTCTTTTGGCACAGGCAGTTCATTACTTAGCAGAGACATCAGTTATGTTTGTAATAGGTCGATCAGGTACTTCGGTGCTTACGAGTTCGAAAACATTCTTTGTTGGCAACACTGAGTGTGGAAGCCTCTCCCTGCTCCTCAGGTGATCCACGTGCTTACAAACGATCCAGCCTTTCATGCCCGCTTCGTATAAAAGGGGTCCGGTCTCACAGACAATAATCCCTGGGGTCCAACTTGGACCACTACAAAAGTTTCTTACATATACGGCTTCATCTACCATAAATTTCCAGGCTCTACTAGGCTAATTGTGGCTTGTTTTCTGATTACCTTGGTTCTTCTCTACCCTCCCTGGCAAATTTTGAAATACAAGGCTCAGTCTTATTCTGAGGAGACGCTTCATAAGCAGTTCTGCTGGTGGAACTCCCGTTGTTGCATGCGGAGCCATGAGGTAGCGAAGAAGGAAGCGTGAGATTTTGGTTTCCAAGGTTCCTCCCAGCAATTTTTTTAAATCCTTACTTGAAAGTTTGGACAGCCCTCTTGGCTAATCCGTTTGACACTGGGTGGCAAGGCACAGTTCGGATGTGTTTGATGCCTTTTAATTTGGTGAAGTTCTGAAATTCAGAGCTTGTAAACACAGCTCCATTTTCTGATACAATAACTTCGGGCAATCCGTGAGTTGAAAAGCATTGATGTAACCTTTCGACGGTAGCACACGACATCGGTGATTTCACCTCAAAAACCTCCCTCCATTCTGTGTGTGCAGCCATTATGAGCAAAAACATTGTGCCCAGGAATGGACCCACAAAGTCTATATGGAGCTGCACCCATGGCCGGCCAGGCCATTCCCAGGGTGTAGTGGGGCTGCAGCCGGCAACTTTTGCTGCAGTTGGCACTGTTGACAGTGCTTGACTAGCTTCTCGATATCTGCATCTATACCAGGCCACCACACAACTCCTGGTGAGCATTTTCATCTTAGAAATGCCAGGGTGAGCACTGATTCGGTTAGGAGCAGTTCTCTGCCTGGTACAGGAACGATTGCTCTTGCTCCCCAGAGTATGATGCTATCCTGACAACACAACTCACATTTGCAGATACAAAATTATTTCATTTCCTCGAATGTAACCATCCTATAAGTATCTGGTCTCTCACTTTGGTCAGAAGCAGATCTCGATTGATTCAGTTCCTGATCTGCTTTGCGCAGGTGGGCGATGTATCTAAGAAATTCAATACAAGGATGATTTCTTGGGGTACAGGAGTACATACAAAGCTTTCTTGCAAAAGTGGGTAGCTAAGACCATCCGCAATCGCTATGTGTATCCCAGGTCGGTGCTTGAAAGTTATTCATAGGTGGACAGAATTAATGCCCATTGCTGAATTCTTGCTAAGGGTATTGGCGGGATAGCCTTGTCTTCTTTGAAAAGACCCAAAAGCAGTTTATAGCCAGAGGTGATAGTAAAGTGCCTGCCCTGTAAGTACTGGTGGAATTTTCTAACTCTGAAGACTATTGACAGCCCTTCCTCCTCAATCTGCGAATAATGTTCTTCAGCCACTGAAAGGGTTCTTGGTACGTAACCTATCTGCCTCTCAGAGCCGTTGTCCATTTCATGGGACTACACTGCACCAGTGCCATATGGAGAGGTGTCGCAGGTCAATATCAATTCTTTAGATAGGTCAAAGTGCACTAACAAGGTTGAGTGCAGCAGTTGTTTTATTCTGTTGAAGGTTTCCTCCTGTGGCCTCCAGGACCAACAATGGTGTTTCTTCAGCAGTAGTTGCAAGGGGGCCAGTACATTCGAAAAGTTGGGTAAAAATCGCCCGTAGTAGTTTACCATCCCAAAAAATGATTTGAGTTAGGCGATATTTGTGGGGGAAGGCGCCTCCTTTATCGCCTTATCTTTTTCTTCCACAGGGTGTAATCCTTGTGCGCCTACACGGTGCCCCAGGTAGGTAACCTGGGAGGTTTGGAAAGTGCATTTCTCCTTTTTTAGGCCCCGAGGTGTGTTCTGCAACTCAAGTTGCTGGTACACGTGGCTCATACCCAACTTAGTATAGGATTGACCTCTTGCCAGCTTTGCGTGCAAGTCTTCAATTCTTGGAATTGGATACTTATCCAACTTGATGGCCCGATTAACTGTTAGCTTATAATTGCCGCAAACGCGGATGGTCTTAACCAGCTTCAGTTCGTGGATGATAGGTGCTGCCCATTCTGAAAATTGAACCGGCTGTATGATGCCTAGTTCCTCCAACCTGTTTAACTCAGCATCCACTTTTTCTCTTAAGGCATATGGTACCATTCTTGCCTTAAAAGATCAGGGTGCTGCCTCTGGATCAACATATACCTTGGCTTGCGAATCTTTGATTTTTCCTAATTCATTGCGAAAGACGCAGTTGTATTTTTTCAACAAATCTAGTAGTCCTCCTGCACGCAATTGAAAAGTCTCAGACCAATTTAACTTGGTTTCTTTAAGCCAATCATGGCCCAGAAGGCTTGGTCCTTCCCCAGTCACTATTATTACTGGGAGCTGGGCTGACTGCTGTCCATAGCTCACAGGTACCATGGCGGCGCCTTTTACTTTTACTGCTCCTCCCGTGTAAGTCTTCAACTGGGCAGAAGTTCACTCCAGGCTCAAGGGCTGGGTACCTTCTGTCAGGTACTGAAATGTGTGCTCACCCATCACTGTGGCTGATGCCCCTGTATTTACCTCCATAACTAGAGGCTTCCCGTTTACGTGGAGTGTGACAGTAATAGGGTTTGCTTTGACTGCTTTAAGATTAAAAAGAGAGTGAGTGTCAGAATCAGTTACTTCAGGCTCTTTCACATTATGTACTTCTAACATCTTTGCTGGCTGGTTACCTGGCAGTCTGGACTTAGCCCTGCACTGCTTTATCAAATGTCATTTTTTGCAACAGAAATAGCACTCAGCCTCCTAAAATCTATTAGTTTTAGGAGTGTGGTTACCCCCACATCGGTAACATTTCAAATTCTGGTTGGTTGCCTCTGGTATACTTTTTTGATTTCTGGGTGATTGGGAATGATTCCCACTTTGCGGTTGCTTCAGTGGTTTTGGTGCCATGCCTGGCTGCAGGTTCCAGCCCTGACTGGTAAACAGAGACATTTTGCAAGCTTTGTAGCTCCTGCGAATCTTTTTCAGCGTCTTCCATGGCCTGCACTATCTCCACTGCTCATTTAAGAGTTATATTGACTTCTGCAAGCAATCGATGCTGAATGGCATCATTGCGCATGTCACAAACCAACCAATCCCGTAGCATGTTATTCAAGGTCATTCCAAAATCATAATGCTCTGACAATTGCTTCAACTTAGCAATATAAGTCGCGATCGATTCACCGGGGGCTCTCACCCTTGTATTAAATTTAAATCTTTGCATAATTACTGAAGGTTTGGATTAAAATGGCCCTTCACTAAATCCACGAGCTCACTGAACAATTTAGTGTCGGGTGCGCTTGGGGCTGTGAGACTGCAAATAAGGTTGTAGGTTTGACTCCCACAGATGCTCAAGAGAATTGCTTTGCACTTTGTCTCCTTCCCCATTTCGTTGCCTGGAAATAAAACCCGAGGTGCTCGATGTATTGACTCTAGTCCTCCGTGGAGGATTCAAATGGGTTGTTCCTCCCGAAGAAAGGCAACCTGGTGAGTATATTTTTTTTCTTTCTTTCCTTCTTTAAGATGAGATACTCATAGTTGTAGGGCAAGGGCTAGTGCCAGGATCATTTATCCTCATCGCCAGATGTGCAGATGGACTACCAAGATGCTTCTTTAGGTGAACAACAAACTTTATTTACAGAGCTGTTGGATTAGCTGCCTGATTCTACAAGGCTACAATACACACCCCCAGGCTAGGAAAACTCCACCCTTTATGAGATTCCCCGTGCTCGTTGTTGATTGGCTGTTCTGACCACATGGTGAGGCTGGCCTTAAAGCAACAGTCACCACAAATGTTTCCAGGGATGAGAGACATCAGCTATGTGGATAGATTAGGGAAACTGGGACCGTTCTCCTTACAGAAGAGAAGTTGAGGAGGTTTGATAGAAGTGTTCAAAGTCATGAAGGTTCTAGACAGAGTAGATAAGAGAAACTGTTCCACTGGCAAAAGGGTCAACCAACATAGGACATGGATTTAAGGTGATTGGCAAAAGAAGCAACAGCAACATGAGGGAAAACCTTTTACGCAGCGATTAGTTACGATCTGGAATGCACTACCTGAGAGTTTGGTTGAGGCAGATACAATGGTAGCTTTCAAAAGGGAATTAGATAAGCACCTCAAGAGAAAAAAAATGGTAGGGTTCAGGAAAAGACAGACTGTGGAACTAGCTGAGTTGCTCTTTTGGAGAGCTGGCACAGACATCACAGACTAAATGGCCTCCTTTTAAATTGTTACCATTCTTGATTCTATGAACGATTGTAGCATGTGGCTGAGTGGATCCAGCAACACTTCCTTCTTCTTTGCGCTGCCTCTGTGCTAAGCAGGAGAATGAGCATTCTACAGATAATACGTGGTACAATCAGCCCGCTCCTCTTCAAGAAAAGCTGTCCCTCTTAAAGGGAAGGTGCCTGAATCTTCTGAGCCCTATAGAGGAAATGGTCCTCAGTATCAGAGGACAAGCTGCAACAGAAGCCAAGGTGTGTGACATCACAGAGGATGTGGAGGATGACTATATGTTCCTGCTTTATGCCCCTTCTCAATTCTCAGCTCCCTCTCATCATGCTATCTGGCATGATGCTCTTTTTTATGGCCTCCTGGGAGTGGAATGGCAGGTGGGGATGGGGGGTTGTATAACTGACAATGTGCCAGTAGCACCATTCCCGGTGCCTATCTGCCTGCCCCCATCTCGTTGCAATTTAACCAGTGGAGTGGGTGGTGCAGGAAGCTTGCCCACCACCAAATTAAAGCCACTTAAGGGCCTCCTCCCGCCATTGCTGGGGTTTTACCCGCAGTGGGAGGAGGCCAGCACCAAGTGTCCAACCCGCCCAATAAAACCTGGTGGGCTGGTGGCCAGTGCAAGGGGAGGGATGCCTCCATTTTGGGCCAGGTCTATCAATCGCCCATCGCCCCCGCCATGGTATCCCCCCCCCTCCCCCCCCGACACTGCATTTCCACTCCCCTCCTGCAGTGTCTACCCCAGCCCCCACACCCCTTGCCTGGGCCTGCCAGCCTGGTCCCGGCAAGACTCTGGACACAGGACTCCATCACAGCTCACTTCCCTCGGGGACTGCCTGTAGTCCCAGCAGCTGCCACTGCTCCCAGCGGCACTGCTGAGACCAGAGAGCAACTGGCCATTTAATTGGCTGACTGCTCTCGCTGGGGGTGGAAGGCCACCTTAAGCCAATTAACAGGCCATTAAACAGCTACAGGGTGAGCTGGTCAAGCTGGCGGTAGGCTTGTCCTCAACTTTTATACCAGAGAATGGGGACCCTGATCCAGTGTAAAATTCTGCCCATGCAAGCTGTAGATGGTGAACATAAGATCATAAGAAATAGGAACAAGTTTAGGTCATTCGGACTCTCGAGCCTGCTCAACCATTTAATAAGATCATGGCTGATCTTCTTGTAACCATAGATGATTTGCTTATGAACCCACACCCATGTGTCCCCCCCTGCCCCCAACCCCTTTCCTCATGCCAGCCTTCCCCTCCTGATTTCTTGCACTGAAGCATCAAGAACTGCCACCTGCCCAGCCACAGTAACCCAAGGAGGAGAGAGAGAGAGAGAGCAACAGCACTGCACTAATGAAAATGCTGCGTCGCTTTATCTAATACTTGCAGGCAGGCAGCAGCTCAGACACTGGCACTGCATTTACCTCAGACAGCAGTACAAAGTTGGGATCAGCTTGCGGTGAGTCATCCAGACAAAATGAGCTGCATCCAAGCCTGGGAAAAGGATGCTCATTTGCCAGCTCAGCGGAGGGCGAGGTGGCTGAGGAGTTCCCCTGCAAGAAACTCAGATGAGGACCTTGGTGATGCAGAGTGAAGAGCAGTAGTGGGAATGCACAGCAAGATGCCTGGTATATTGGCTGGCCTGTCAGGCAGCCTCCTATCACTGTCAAGGGGCATGGAAGAATCCAACTCCAAGTTGGCAGAGGGCATTGAGCAGAGCTTCCCCACTCCAGAGACTCACCTGTTGTAGTCCTGCTCTTTGTATGGACAGGTAATCAAATCTGTTGCCTTCCCTGTCAGGATACAGCAACACTCTCTGGTGAATCCAGGAACTCACCACAGTACCTCCAGAGTACTTCAAGATGCTTTACAATAGCAGAAGTTCTTAAAAATCACCTTACCTGCAATGTGGGTAACTGGAGCTATAAGAAAAGCTAGTGCAAGGCTCATCTTGCATCTCTGCATGTGCTGTTTGCAGACTGATGCCCAAATTCATTACCTGGGCCTGCATCATCCACATTTGGTACTCTGGTTTCTCGTGAGCCAGTTGGGCTGTGTGATGTCAGGATGGTGTTGATTCACAGCCTCCACTGCACACAAAGGATGGCCTGTGTGTGTTCTTTGCCTAATGGATTGATGCTTGGGCTATGCACAATTTGGCTGGTGTCTCATTGTACCCAGCAAAGGAGTACTAGGCCTCTGTGGCACCCTGGGTGTTTTGATATTAGGGGATGTGTTGTTACTGCAATTTTGTATTCTATTGGTTCTGGCTTACTAGCAACTTAAATTTAAAAAATACTTATGGTCAACTTGCAACCTGAGGCCCATGAAAGGGAAAACAAGTACATTCTAAGTGATATTAAAATGAACTCTGTGGAGGAGGAGAGAGGGATCACATTCCCCCGCTAATGATTTTCTTGAGTTTTCTTGATTTTTTTTTGAGTTAACATCAGTACAAAATGTCTTGGACTTAAGTTGACTTTTTCATGGCAATTATCAGCAGGATTTTTTTTCCCCCTCATGTCTCCAGCATACTGCACCACAGAGCTATTGGTCTAGTGCTACAGTTTTCCACCTGGTTACTTTCTGCTTTTGGCTGTGCTAGGAGGTGGTTGTGCCAATGAAGACAGCACAGAGGGAGGAGAGAAAAAATAAATATCTGTGGTCGAGTTAACTCTTGGACACTTGCAGAAAGGAAGTTGAAGCGTAGCACTGAGTGGGAACTGCTCAACATTTCTATTGTGGCACATAAGGACTTACAAAGGGAGAATGGATATAATGCAGAAATAGTCGGATGAGGAAATTTTCAATATTCATTTCTTTACTTGTGTTACTTTATTAAATATATGGGCCAGAATTTTCAGAATGAGAATTTTAGAAGAGTCGGCAGGGAACACATCCCCACCAATTTCAGCAGCTCCAATGCTATTTCACGCTCTAAGGAGCATTGATTGGCAGAAGGCCGGTCTCAGGAGATAGTTTGGGGGAGGTCCAGAGGTCACTTGGCCCTAAGGGGAGGGTGTCCCCAGTCAGAGGGGGGCTTCTGATGGAGGCGCCACCCCACCCCCTTCCTGCCCAAAATCAAACTTTGTTCAATTTCGGGTTTCCCCCCCTGCCCGATCTCTCGTCCGCCCGCCAGCCTAAAAATTGAGGCTGGGCAGGAAAAAGCCCTTAAGTGGCCATTAAGTGGCCACTTAAGGGCCTTAACTGAGGCAAGGGCAGGCTTCCCCATCTGAGGCCCTGTTGGTCCCAATGTAAATTTGTGACCAGGTCAGGGCGGGTGGGATCCTGGAAGGAATCCTGTCCATGCAATTTCATGCTCTCCCCACCGGCTCAGGACCTGCTGGGGCGGGCGGGGGGCAGGGGTAGTGTGGGGGGTTGGGAGGTTGGGGGGAATGTAAAACTTTGGCCATGGAAATGTTTCACATTAAATGATTCCATAAACCAGCCATCGGCTACTGAATGATAATTATGAAGTACACTAAATTGTGAATATGACAGCACTTATATGTTTAGTTTACCTCAATAAGTGAAATCAGATTCAGCTAGCTTAAGAATACACTGCATAACATCTGGACGGAGACAGTCAGTTAAGTAGTTCTTACTCATTTGATGTATCAGAAGCCAAATGTTAATTAATATTCATTCATAATAAAAGGCAAGTATTCCAGACTATGAGTACATTCAAAAACAGTTGGTTAATGCATTTGTAAAAATATTAGTTTGATTATTTGTTTTGTACTGTATGCACATAAAAACTAATTTAATATTTCTCCCTAAACTTGTAGCAACCTCTCAGTCCTCATTCAATCTCTTTGTTTGACAGAATTGTTATGTGTTCACTCTAGATCTATATTTGATCAGAAACCATCCATCATATCTTTCTAATCTAGTTCTGGGCCAGCGCAGGCCATTACTTCTCAGCTGATTAGATATGATGTCAGTTAGAATCATGGAATTTTATAGCATAAAAGGAGCACGAGGCAGCATTTGAGAGATATTACCATACAAGATATTGACCCCTCAAATAAAATATAGATCACAACGATCTCATGAGGATCTCTGTGCTAAGTAAGTGTGCTTCTTGAAAAGATACTGCTGAAGGTGTGCCAACTGTTACATGAAAGACCTCTGTCACAGATCATCTGCTCGGACATGTCTCCCATTTATACCTGCTCAAACAAGGCTTTGCTTTTGTGTATTAATTAATAAAATTCTGTTATTAAAAATCTTATGTTTGCTTGACATATTTGATATGCCACCTCATTAGGGAACATTCCAATCACCTGGCAGTTCGTTCCAACTGTCCATTCAAGTCATCAGATCCCAATCAGAGCACAGAGTCAAACGATCATTCGCAAAGGGGTCACAACTCATACATCCCAGTGTCCAGCCAATTTCAGCAATTTCCCTTCCTTCATTCAAATGCAACAGCCTTGACACCAGTTTGTTTCTCCTCTGCTGGCAGGCAACACCACACCTGTCTACACCTCTGTCCACATAACTGCACTGCATTTCTCATGCCAATTCAAGTTTATATCCTAAGGCTCAATGTGCAGTTATCATGCTCAGCAGACTCAAAAAACATGTGGATCCTGGTAACTCATTATTCTCACTACCTCCAGAACTGACCCCTTGTGTCCTGAAAGTAAAAAAAAATGAATTTCGTTTATATGGTGCATTTTATCGACCTCAGGACGTCCCAAACATTCATCAACCAATGAGGTGCTTTTTAGAAGTGCTTTATATGTGCCAAAACTGTTGTACCATAGGAAACACAGCAGCCAATTTGCATACAACTCCCGTAGACAGAAATGTGACAATGACCAGATAATCTGTTTTAATGACACTAGTTGAGAGATAAATATTGACCAGGATGCCAGGGATAGCTCCCCTTCTGTTATCAGAACAGTGAATGAGACCTTTTACATTCACCCTGAGAGAACAAACGGGGCCCTGGCTAGGCCAGCATTTATTGCCCATCCCTATTTTCCCTTGAGAGGTGTAGTGATCCAGCATCTTGAATACAAGTGGGTGGTTTGATAGGCCATTTCAGAAGTCAACGGTATTACTGTAGGCCTGGAGTCACATATAGGCCAGACCAGGTAAGGATGACAGATTTCCTCCCCTAAAGGACATGAGTGAACCAAGTGGGTGTTTATGACAATCCAGTAAAGCCATGGACACCATTACTGATATTAACTCTTCATTCTAAATTAATTTAATCATGTGAATTTAAATCCTCCATCACCAAGAGTGGCTTGGTAGCACCACCTCAGACTAAGCTAGCCAAGTTCCTAAAGGACATAGCTGCTAGACTGGGTCTACAGCAGGCGGTGAGGGAACCAATAAGAGGGAAAAGCATACTTGATCTCATCCTTACCAACCTGTCTGCCACAGATGCATCTGTCAATGATATTATCGGTAGGAGTGACCACCGCAGAATGCTTGTGGAGATGATGTCCCATCTTCACATTGAGGATGCCCTCCATCGTGTTGTGTGGCACTACCACTGTGCTAAATGGGATAGATTTTCAACAGATCTAGCAACTCAAAACTAGGCAACCATGATGCACTGTGGGCTATTAACAGCAGCAGAATTGTACTCAACCACAATTTGTCACCTCATGTCCTGGCATACCCCCCGCTCTGCCATAACCACCAAGCATGGTTGAATGACGAATGGAGGACCAAGCATACCTAAGAATGTGGTATCAACCTGGTGAAGATATAACACAGTACTACTTGCGTGCCAAACAACATAAGCTACAAGTGATAGGCAGAGCTAAGCGAATCCACAACCAACAGATCAGATCTAAGCTCTCCAGTCCTGCCACATCCAATCGTGAATGGTGGTGGACAATTAAACAACTCACTGGAGGAGAAGGCTCCACAAATATACCCATCCTCAATGATGGGGGAGCCCAGCATATCAGTGCAAAAGATAAGGCTGAAGTATTTGCAACAATCTTCAGCCAGAAGTGCCAAGTGGATGATTCATCTTGGCCTCCTCTGGAGGCAGCACAGATGCCAATCTTCAGCCAATTCGTTGCCCTCGACATGATATCAAGAAATGGTTGAAGGCACTGGATAGGCTATGGGCTCTGACAGTATTCCGTCAATAGTACTGAAAGCTTGTGCCCCAGAACTTGCCCTGTCCCTAGCCAAGCTTTTCCAGTACAGTTACAACATTGTCATCTACCCAGCAATGTGGAAAATTGCCCAGGTATGTCCTGTACGCAAAAAGCAGGACAATTCCAACTCAGTCAATTACTGTCCCATCAGTCTATTCTCGATCAATAGTAAAGTGATGGAAGGGGTCATCAACAGTGCTATCAAGCAGCACTTGCTTAGCAATAACCTGCTCACTGATGCTCAGTTTGGGTTTAACCAGGGCCACTCAGCTCCTGACCTTATTACAGCCTTAGTTCAAACATGGATAAAAGAGCTGAACTCCCGAGGTGAGGTGAGAGTGACTGCCCTTGACATCAAGGCAGCATTTGACCGAGTGTGGCATCAAGGAGCCTTAGCAAAAGTGGAGTCAATGGGGATCAGGGGGGAAATTCTCCGCTAGTTGGAGTCATATCTAGAGGAAAGGAAGATGGCTGTATAGTTGGAGGCCAATCATCTCAGTTTCAGGGCATTGCCGCAGGCGTTCCTCAGGGCAGCGTCCTCAGCCCAACCCTCTTCAGCTGCTTCATCAATGACCTTCCTTCCATCATAAGATCAAAAGCAGGAACGTTCACTGATGATTGCACAATGTTCAGCACCATTCACAACTCCTCAGATACTGAAGCAGCAAGACCTGGACAATATCCAGGTTTGGGTTGACAAGTGGCAAGTAACATTCTTACCACAGAAGTGCCAGGCAATGACTATCTCCAACAAGAGAGGATCTAACTATCACCCCTTGACATTCAATGGCATTACCATCGCTGAATCCCCCACCATCCAAATCCTGGGGGTTACCATCAACCAGGAACTGAACTGGCCTAGCCATATAAATACTGTGGCTACAAGAGCCGGTCAGAGGCTAGGAATCCTGCAGCGAGTAACTCACCTCCTGACTCCCCAAAGCCTGTCCACCATCTACAAGGCACAAGAGTGGAGTGTGATGGAATACTCTCCACTTGCCTGGATGAGTGCAGCTCCAACAACACTCAAGAACTCAACATCCCATCCACAAATATTCGCTCCCTCCACCACTGATGCACAGGAGTAGCAGTGTGTACCATCTACAGGATGCACTGCAGGAACTCACCAAGGCTCCTTAGGCAGCACCTTCGAAACCCACAACCATTACCATCTAGAAGGACAAGGGCAGCAGACACATGAGAATGCCACTATCTGCAATTCCCCTCCAAGGCACTCACCATCCTGACTTGGAAATATATTGCCATTCCTTCACTGTCGCTGTGTCAAAATCCTGGAACTCTCTCCCTAACAGCACTGTGGGTGTTCTGACACCACAGCGACTGCAGCGGCTCAAGAAAGCAGCTCACCATCACCTTCTCAAGGGCACTTAGGGACAGGCAATAAACACTGGCCTTGCCAGCAATGCCCACATCCATAAATGAATTTTTAAAAGTTCATGTCTTCAATCATTCATCTAGGACTTTGGATTACGAGTTCAGGAATATAACCACTCTCCTAATGCACCTTATAATGTAGGGGTCAATATTTCATCTGAAAACAGTACCTCCAAAAGTGCAACATTCCGCACTGCAGTGGAATGCCAGGTAGATTTTTGTGTTTAAGTAGGAATTGAACCCATAACCGCTAATTCAGAGGGAAGAGTGCAATTAACTGAGCCATAGCTGCTGTCCAGACATTAGCAAGAAATACTGTGATTTTGGATTCAAAATGTTAAGTCTGTTTCTCTGTATACAAATGCTGCCAGACCTGCCGAGTTTTTCCAGCATTTTCTGCTTTCATTTCAGAAACAGTTCTGTTCAAACCCACATACAGGGTGGAAGTTACTGCTCCATAGGAGGAGAATTTGGAGGTGGGTGGGGCACATGAACGGATGGGAGAGTCCAGGGTGGGTACCCCATCACTTCCCGCCTCCACTCAATTAAGTCTGGGGCAGGAAGTCTTGTGGATGCCCTGTTATGTTTGTTTGCGACCTCACGGAGAGGGGGACAGTCGTTATTCAAAGGCACTCAGTGCCTGATTGAGGGACTGGGCATCAAGAAGAGGGGACCTGCTGAAAGCCACACCTTAGCCCTTTCTTCTGACCCCTCTCATCTGCCCCACGCCAGCGACACCCTCCTTATGACCCTCATCCTGCCCTCACTCATAGCGAGTTCTAGGCATTTCCATGGGTGCTTTACCAGCAACAGCCACTGCTCCCAGTGGCACAGCCAGCAATGGAGAGCAACCAGTCTCTGATTGGTTAGCATCTCTCAGGGCAGGATTTTTTACCCCCAAGCTTCTGAATCCTGGGGAAGCCCAATGCTGGCCAGTTAAGTGCCTGATGGGCACATAATTCATTGGACCTTCCCCAACAGTGGGGACATGGGACTACCATCATGAGACCCCTTGCATCAAGATTAAATTCCACTCATAGGTTCTCATATTGAAGCAATTAAAAATTCTTGACCAAATTACAACTAAACCTCATAGGTTAGAATTTCCACGCAGTTGCATTGGTTTCCTCAGCATAATTCACCCAAAATTCGTGTAACCTGCACCAAAGGCCACTGAATTATAAACACAAATTGCATTCAGCACAATTCAAGTTCCCGTGATCTTTTGCGCTAGTTTAAAAATCATTGCATTAGCATCAAACCCACCCACAAAACTGGTCATACTTGCAGGGTGATTTAACCATGGATGTTCTACTAGTTGCGCTCATTTGAGGGCCTTCGATGAAGCTCTAAAAATTACATTGGTCCTTTTGGGCACAAGGTCCCTAATAGGCACATCTTAAACGCTGTTGGATACATATATTTTTTTTTAAAATGAGAAACTGACTACTGTACCACAATATATTTAGCAATTGTCTCTGTATATTTTTTACTCATTTTTGGTCATTTAAAAATGGGTTGCTCACAAGTTGTTAATTGATTCAAAGTGCTTATTTTTTGTCGTAAACCTATTTTCAGTTGTATTAGCCAAATTACACCAAGTTGTCACTCGTCAATATATCAGACATATCAAGAAATATTTTTAAAGCATGTTTTTAAAAATTACATTTTGAAATGCTGCTCAAAGGGGAAACTCTATCCCCTTAAGTCTCTCTGCTTTAAATAATATTGCACTTTTGTTCCAAATGGGATTGTTGGGAATTGTATATGAGCCAATGTCATCTCTGCCACCTAATAAGTTAACTAATCATTAAGATACTGGCCTACATCCTTAATTGCAATTGTTAGAAATCATTTCTGTGTTCACTGGCATAGCTTACCGTAATGGGGCAACACTACCATGGTTAGTATAATCCACTTTGTTCTCTTGATAAAATTTGAATAGAGCAGAGCACCCTATAGTAATTGAAATATTTCTTTGTGACTGACAGTGCTTAGTATGTGCCGATACACAGGAAGTCTTGATAGTTCAATCATACACATCCAATTCAAACTAATATTGACCCCACATCTCATTTTCAGCATTTACCTTGAGAGGTCTACAGCTGCTTGGACAAGACCAGGAGAAGATGGCTGTGTTCCCTACACAGCTGAACATGTCAATTCTCTGAGGCTCAGATTAAGGTCTCAAGTGCCATCCTTTGCAGTTTAGTTTTAAAGAAAAAATTAAATTGTATAACAATTACCACCCACTGCTCCTGGAAATGATATAAAATGATGACTGCATGAAATCAAAAAAGTCAGCTTGGTGAACTTTTGTACATGAAATATAGACAAGATTACAGTTCTTGGGTGGAACCAGATTGACTGCCAACATGGCCAGTGATATGTTCAGTGGAACAAAAAATGACCCTGGGGGTCCATTTTGGAAATTGATATCTTGGAAATTGTACATGCATTTTTCTCCTGTTGCTAATGTTAATGATAAAATCGGTATGTGTGTGAAACGGGTTTCCCCATTTTACATTTATACCACTTTTCCCCTATCAGTTTCCACAGGAACATATACCCCATGGCTGTCTTATTCACAAAGCTCTTGATAATCTGACATTACAACTGCATGCAATTTTACACAAAAGTAAATCACAGATCAGTAAATCGTTCTACCATTAGAGACCTTAGAATTTCAGAAATGCCACTTAAATGCCTGGCTGGCTGTAAACCTTGAAAACTAATGAAAGCATTTCCAGCCAATCCTCATGAGACAAGAAGATAGCTCTCCTCAAGGACATAAGGTACATATTAATGTGTCCCACAGTCCAGCCCATGTAATGGGATAGGAAAAGAAATAAATGTCAATTTTGATGTATCTCTATGCAGTGTCCTGGGTTGATGATCATTCTGAACAGCCAATAAAGAATCCTATTTGTAAAGTGAAATAAATCACAACTTTCAATAAATATTTTCACTGCTAGATTTCTTACTTAAAATTATATTTCAAGGTTTACGCATACTTCAAAAAAAACATATTTTGGCCTTACTCAAATTAATTCTATTGCCACGAGGTACTGGATAGGAGTCAAGAGTATCACTCCCATTACCAGTTTACTATTGGGGCCTTTCAAGAAGAAGGACAGCAACAACAACTAACACCTTTAATGGAGAAAAAAGTCACAAGAGATGGTACAGGGGTGTAATCAAACAAAAATGAATGCAGAGCCAAAGGACTAAGAAGGAGGAAAAGTGGTAAAAAATTTGATCAAGTGTTTGTACATTTTAAGGAAGGTGTTAAAAAGAAGCAAAGTCAGTGGAGAGGTGAATCGGTTTAGAGGGAGAATTTCTGAACATGGACCTGGGCAGGTGAAGGCACTGCTGTTAACAATAGGGACAAAGGAAGCAGATGATGCACAAGAGGCCAGATTCAGAGGAACAGGGGGTGAAATTTTAACTATAAGTGGGCCTTGGTTACATGGGCAGAAAACCAGCATGATGTCAGCAGTTTGAGGCCCTGCTAATTTTAACTGTCGGGCCTCATAATAACATAGCTGGCAGACTGCCACCAAGTCTTGTTGGGAGTGGGCTGCCTGCCCATTTGCAAGACAGAGTTTCCGGTGAGCCTCTTGAGGCCCAGTTAAAACATGAATGCACTTCTTAAAGGAAGGTTACATTTATGTCAGTTAGGCTGCTGTGTTGGACTGTGGAAAATACTTGATTCTTTCAAATGAGTTGCAAAGCTGCTCCCAATTTCTTCGAAACCTCCCCGGAGGTCCAAGTTCAAAAAAAGTCAGAGCAAGGATGATGTTCTCTCCCTCAGGCAAAGAAAGAAGATTTCAAAAAATTTACATACCTCTAGGCTGGAGGAAGGTGTCTGGGATGATCAGTTCCAGCAACATCACCCCCATTACCTAAATTCAATGCAGGAAATGGTTCAGCACTCAGGTTTTTGTTCATGCACAGAGTAAGTAGCATGGAGGCCAACTCGACGGAGTAGTGCTAGATAGAGTACTGAACTCAGGAATTTGGTGAGTGAAGGAATTTGGCACTGTGAAGGAAGAGGTGCTGTTCTGGTCTTTTGCAGAACAAGGAGTAGGCCAAAAGAGGGAGTAAGAGATAGTGAGACCTGAGAGTTAAGTCCAGAGGTATAGGTAAGCAGGTAAGTAAATGGTTGGTGAGTTTTAAGGTTCCTTTTTTCTCCAAGCTGGGGCAATAGTTTAAACTAGTACAGGGGGATATTAGCACTGTATTTAATGTATAGCTTAACCAGTTAAACTTATTAATATAACCACAAATTATAATTGAGCGATATTTCTAAACTGTAAATCCTAATAAGTGACACAAGATACAAAAGTGATAGCAGCGCAGGTGGTAGGCCAGAAGATTGAGAAAAGTTTAGAAAGCAGCAAAGGATGACCAAAGGAAATAATAAAGGTAGGGAAATTAGAATATGAGAGTGAACCAGCAAGAAATATAAAAACAAACAGAAACAGCTACTTCAAGTATATAAAAAAGAGAATAGCTGAAGTAAATGTTGGCCCCCTAGAGGATGAGACTGGGGAATTAATAATGGGGAAACAAAGGAATGGCAGAGACTTTGAACAAGTACTTTGTATCTGTCATCATGGTAGAAAACACATCCTAAGAGTAATGGAAAATCAAGTAACAAAAGGGAGGGGTGAATCTAAAACAAACATGATCACCAGGGAAAAAGTACTAGGAAAACTAATGGGACTAAAGGCTGAAAAGTCCCCTGGGCTTCATGACCTGCATCCTAGGGTCTTAAAAGAAGTAGCAGCAGAGATAGTGTATGCATTGATTGTAGTCTTCCAAGTTCCATAGGTTCTGGAAAGATCCCAGCAGATTGGAAAACTGCAAATCTAACACTGCTATTCAAGAAAGGAGGGAGACAGAAAGCAGGAAACTATAGGGCAGTTTATCCAACATGTGCCATTGGGAAACTGCTAGAATTCATTGTTAAGGTGAGAGTACCAAAGCATTTAGAAAATCATAATATAATCAAGAAGAGTCAACACAGTTTCCTGAAAGGGAAATCATGTTTTGACAAATTTATTAGAGTTCTCTGAGGACATAACAAGCAGGGTGGATAAAGGAGAACCAGTAGATGCAATGTATTTGGATTTCCAAAAGGCATTTACTATGCAAGATAAGTGCTCTTGGTGCTGGGCTGATATATTAGCATGGATAGAGGATTGGCTAACTAACAGGAAGCAAAGAGTCAGGGCAGATCATGCGTGCCCGCTGATGCCAGGCATGTTCAGTGGCATGAGTGCACAGTATGGTGAGAAGGCCAAAAATCAGTTTCATGACGTCGTGAAACCAGTTTGCGATCGTCCACTCAGCCTGTCGGTGGCAAGTCACGTTTCCCGCCATCGGACATCAGGAACCGTTGCATATCATTATAAGGCAAGCCCACTGGACTCACACCCCCAGCCCCACCCCAGCTGGATTGTCCGCCCACATCGGCGTGATTGCATGCCAATGTGTTTGACAACAGCTTTTAAAAGGTGTGCACTTGGGCGGCTGCACTTTGAGGGGAACTCGGAGGAGAGTGCATAGTAACATTGCGGAGCTCTCGCAAGGGATGCCTGTTTGGACTTTAAGGTTGAGGAGCATTGAGGGGGGAAAAGGCTGCCCTACAGTTGAGGCCCTGCAGTTGAAGGTAGTGCACATGCATGTCCGGGTTGGGGGTTTGGGGGGGAGAGGCAAAGGAAACAGCCACGCATTAGATAAACCTTATATAAAATGACCATTTCTCTGCAGCTGACACAGTTCAGTGCAGCCACATTGATATGATTGGGATCGGGCCTCTAGCTTATCTGCCCTCTCAAGCGACAGAGAGGCTTGAAAGTGCCACCAAGTGCTCCACTCGGGTACAGACTGAAAACTAATGAGTATTTTAGTGGACTGCAGAACAGTTCAATGACTGAGCACATTGTACAATCTCCTTGCTAAAGCTGGCCATGCAGCAGTCATTGGCGAAGGCCTCACAGCCCCTTGTAATGTCATCATCCCGGTTTGGACCAGTCTGCCCCATGGTTAATGCTAACATTGCAGCCTTGCAGTGTGGGTTAGGAGAATGTCTGTGCCTGAGCTGAGAGCACAGCTTGCAGTCCAATTAACAAACCTGCCGCTGATCGGTCAGGTGGAGTGGGGTGGAGAAAGGTGGAGTTTCAAGCAGCCATGCAGCGCACTAATCTCTGGCCATCCATGTGGCAGCCAACACTCTCTGGGATGTGTTAAAGGGCCTTAAGGTTTAACCAAGATAGGTTCTTAGTACACCCATACTAACCTATGCATCATTCTCTTTCATCCTGCAGGAGGAGTACATCAGGAGCATGGAGCCTGGGGCACTAGCTGCATGCCTTGTGGCATACAGAGAGTGAAGAAAATGGAGAAGAGAGTGACTGAGGCGCAGAGGGAGGAGCAGCACCCTCTGGAAGAAGGGGCGGCTGGGGCTCCCGCGCTTGCCGCTGAAGAGCCACAGTGAGCTGTCATTGGTCGGCACCTAGCTAGACAAAAGGTTTATAGGCATCACCTTTCATTCCTGCAGATGGCCAAGAACAAGTGTTGCCAAAGACTGTGCATGTCTAGAAAACTGGTTGCTCACATCTGCAGCTACTGCAGGATTTGATGGCACATGGACATGGAGGGCATCCACTGCCAGTGGCTGTGAAAGTGGCCGCGGTGATCAATTTCTACGCCAGTGGCACCTTTCAGAGCTCCACAAGTGACTTCTGTGGGATTTCACAATCCGCCACCGACAAATGCATCCATGAGGTCACGGATGCCATCTTCTCCATGGCACACAACTTTGTGCATTTCACCTGGGACCAGGAGAGCCAGGATGCAAAAGCGTTTGGATTTGCCCAGATCTTGGGTTTCCCACAGATACAGAGTACGATCAACTGCACTCACATGGTGCTCAGATCTCCATCGCAACATGTGGTCAACTATGTCAACCACAAGGAATTCCATTTGCTGAATGTGCAGCTGGTGTCCGACCACCACAAACGAATCCTGCAGGTCTGCACACAGTTTCCAGGGAGTGTCCACGACTCCTACATTCTCTGTCACAGTTGGTCACAAATCCCTGGAGATTTCCAGAGTCCTCAGAGACTGCAGGGAAGGTTCCTTGGGGACAAGGGCTACCCACAGAGGCCGTGGCTGATGACACCCATGCGGCAGCCTCAGACATAATGAGGCTCATGCAGCAGGTCGCAACTTGGTGGAGTAAACTACCGGGATGCTGAAGATGAGGTTCCGGTGCCTGGACCGGTCTGGCGGAGCCCTCCATTATAGTCCAAAGAGGGTGTCACGCACCATTGCCGCCTGCTACGCCCTTTACAACCTGGCCTTGCAATGGGGAGAGGAGCTGAGGAGGAGATGCAGGAGCTGGAGGTCTCCTCCTCTGAGGAGGACGTCAATGGTGGTGAAGGTGAGGAGGTCCTCACAGGCAACAATGACATCGATGAGGCCCTAGCACTGGCCAGACAAGGTAGATGCACTAGGGAGGCCCTCATAGATGCTAGATTTGTGGAGGATGATGATGACATGCAGTGAGGAGACACCATAGATCCTCGCATTGCACCTGTGAACGTTTGACCCCAGTCTGGCTAATGGCAGCGCACCTACGCTCTATGGTAATGCTCCTGTCATGGAGATGCAGTGGATTCACTAACAGTCGCTTGATTGCAGGAGAATGATGATGACATGCAGTGAGGACACTCCATAGATCTTCACATAGCCTCTGAGATTGTCTGACTCCTGTCTGGCCGAGGGCAGCTCACTGGCGCTCTGTGATCAGGGTCATATCATAGAGACGCAGCCACGAAACTTTAAAAGCATCTGATCCTTTGTCAGCCTTCAGCACCTGACCCCTTCAGCACCTGACCCCTTCAGGAGCACAGTGTCACTGGTCACAGATGGTGAAGATCTGGGGGCCAGCCCCACCTTAAAGGTGCTGAGAGCACGCAGAGAGAATGATGGAACTCTGTGACACCTGCCCACGACATCCTGGCAGCAATGGCAAGCACCATCAAGGTGCAAGCATCAGTAACGTGTCCAGAGAGCATGAGGAAGACCATCACTTTAGTCTGAAGGCTGCACAAAGCACAGGGAAGGGACCCTGGAATGAGACACCTGCCTTTATCTTGTGCAGAAAGGCTTCACATCTGAGTGACACGAACACTGCTCATCAGAACAAGGAACCATAGGCAGGGAGACATTCTTGGGAGTTTATTGCCAATAATGAACAATATGTACAAGTGATTAACACCGGTGCCCAGGCTGTGCAACTAGGTGTCAGCTGTGGCTCAGTTCATAGCACCCTCACCTTTGAGTCAGAAGGTTGTGGGTTCATGTCCAACTCCAGGACTTGAACAAAAAAAAAGTCAAGAACTGTGAATGTACTCAAAAGAGTTACATCTTCCAAACACTGCCGCTATGTTTTGGTGCTCCCCAGATGTCTACAGTGGAAGTGGAGGCAGCCTGCTGACTCCTATGCCCTGTCTGTGATGACTTTGACAGGCGTCCTCTGGAGGTCCAAAACCTGGAGTGCCCAGGCCTACTTTTGGGGACTTGCTGTGTGGCAGTGGCACCCTCCTCGAGCTGTGGAGCTGGAGTTTTTGGGGTCACAGGAAGAGGGGATTCAGTTGGGCTGGACATCCCTGGAGTCACCTGGGTGGATGCCCCAAGGTGTGCACCTGCTGATCCTCCTCCCTATGGGTGCCCAAGGGACCCTGGCTGACTCCTTAAGGAGAAGGGGTAGCTGGAGCGAGATTGAGACACCCGGACCCCTCTCGCGTACACCCTATTGGAGGCCAACTATGGTATCAGCGATAGAGTTCAGCCTGCTCAGCAGTGCAGGAGTGATGTCCTGGACCAAGGTCTCCACCGCACCTGCCATCCTGCCAGTGTTGACCTTGGAGTATTGGCATGACGGCGCTATAACCTCAGTCTGAAGATGGGCAGGCTCCTCCATCATGCTTTGCAATCTGAGGAGTGCAGCGGACACCTCTTCCTGTGACATGACTGAGACCAGAGGCTCGTCGTCTGACTCGGACACAGCAAATTTCTGGCCTCCAGCAGCCCTCCGAGTGCCAGACACCTGGGAAGTCCCTTCCACCGCCTGCAGTGCATCAGACAGTGCGATGTGCTCACCAGATTGTGATCCTGAGGCTACTCTAAAGCTAGCTCCCTCTGAGGTGTGTATATCTACGCTGGTGGAGGGTGTGAGTGAGCGCTGTGACAGGACTTCAAGGAAGGTGCCTTCAGATTCCTCTTCAGAGGTTTCTTCGGAGCTTGATTGAAGGCCCTGGTTCGTGAACTCTGCCAGCTGCTTGGCAGAAGTGCCTGCGAAAGCAAGGGGAGATCATTAGTGGCCTGTAAAACAGGACACATCACTCACAGCATGGTTGTCTGATCGATGTTGCACTGCTGGATCCACACTTGGTTGAGCAGCACCGACCTCAATGTCAACACAGGGATGGTCCAGATTCTCACAAGCCAGCTGGATGGCTCTGTTTTCAAAGTCTGTGATGACTTTGATTTCAGGCATTCCTCCACCGGTCACGGACCTCTCCCTCTTGTTGTGTGCCAGCTTGTCCTGCATAAATCCAGATGGAGTGAGTGTGAGCAGGATGCCTGCCAGGCCAGATGATAAGTATGCCTGGCATGTGCAGGTGGTGACTGGTCCCATGGACAGGATGAAGACAATGACGGTAATTGTGAGAGAGTGAATGGTGATGTCCCTTAAACTGGCATTGAGTGCCGGCCCTGTGGATGTGTGATGGGTTTATGAATGTGTGAGTTGAGAGCAATGAGAAGAGTGACTTAGTCTGGCGGAACGGAGGAGATCATTCATCCTCTTACGGCACTGGGTGGCTTTTCTCTTTTGCAGGGCAATGGCATTGACCACTGATGCCACCACCACCCAAGCCAGATTGGCGATGTTGCTGCCCATTCTGAGGCCAGAGCGGGGGTAGAGGACATCATGGTGAGCCTCTATTGCGTCTAAAAGATGTTTAAGGGACCCGCCATTGAACCTGGGGGCTGCAGTCTTCCTGCCTTTTCAGGGCCAGGTCTTCCTTGCAGCAGTTGTGGGCTGGAAGCATTGAGAGGTGTGTGCGCAGCTGCACTTTAAATATGGCGCCCAGCGTGAAGAAGATGGCGTGGTGAGCGAATGGGAGCCCGCCTGCCATGGAAACGGCATGTTTCCCAGGAGTACACAATTAATGTGGTGGGGTTGGGATAATATGGCATAAAAATCCACCATTGCGGCCAGTGGGTAAAACATCATTTTACCACTCACTACCGCACTTAGTGCAAATCTGAGTTGATTGTGCCCTCAGGATAAATCAGTTATTCTCCTGTTGGCAAACTGTAATTAGTGGAATGCCATGGGGATCAGTTCTCAGACCTCAACTATTTACAATTGTCATAACACAGTACCTACATAAAAGTATTATAAATCTTTAAAGACATATCTTTAAAGACTACATTTTGAAACAAATAAAACTGAAACTTAAGATGTCTCCCCTTGAGCCACCTTAATCTTTGTGGATTAAACCATTTTATCGATCAAGAGGACAAAGAGTAAAACAGATACCTTTCCTGATATTGACACATTGTGGTTTTGGTCAGGACATAAATAAAACTCCAGCGACACCTTCATTGTAAAAAATCAAATTTGTCTCATTAAATCTTTGGCCACCTAAACAAACCACAGGAGGGAGGAGATTTCAGGCTGTTTTTTAAAAGTTATTATTCAAGAAACATGGGCTTCACTGGCCAGGCCAGTGTTTATTGCCCATCCCTAATTGCCCTTGAGAAGGTGGTAGTGAGCCACCTTCTTGAACCGCAGCTGGTGTAATGTAGGTTCCTGGCATTTAAGAATCAACCACATTGTTGTGGCTCTGGAGTCACATGTAGGCCAGACCGGGTAAGGACAGCAGATTTCCTTCCCTAAAGGACATTAGTGAACCAGACGGGTTTTTACAACAACCAACAATGGTTTCATGGTCACCATTAGACTTTTCATTCCAGAATTTTTTATTGAATTCAAATTCCACCATCTACCATCACCTCCCCCATATTAAATTAAATAACCACAATCTGTCATTTAGGACCATGACTTGACACTGATGTGAGGTCACATGATACAGTGCCCATCTTGGCTCCCTGCTAAAGGTATAGCAGAAAATTCAATCTGCTTTTCAGAGACATCTTCAGAGGCACAGACAGAATTCCATCAGAGAGAGAGAGGATCCAACAGACAGGGCTATCAATAGCTGCAACCAGTTAAGTAGCAAAGTAACTATCTACACTATCTTAAATTAGAAAATAAGACTCTCTTTCTCTCTTCTAACGTGCGCCATCTTCAAGCCTACTTGTGAAAACAACCTCCAGGCAGATCAACTCTAGGAGCTATCAGCACTACTGAGAAATCTCTGCATTTTCTAGGGGCAGAAATTTCCCCCGTTTGGGGGGTTGAGTGGGGGTGGGCGCAAACCCGATAAGCACCCCCGATCGGGTCCGTGCTGCCATTTTACGTGGTGGGCCAATTAAGGCCCACCCAGCATGATGCACGCCCAGAAGTGCTGCGTGCTCCCTGTGCAGGTGAAGGGGGATTTCCTAAGTCAGGGCCTGTACTCTTTCACGCATGCACGCAAAAGAGCACAGAAATCTCCCTTAGGCATGGAGCTGCCTCAGGGAGATTAAGTTCAGAATGAAAGTTTTTATTAAAGACAGAGAAAAACTATTTAGACATGTCGCCTCATGTGACAGTGTCACATAAGCTGGGACATGTTTATCAAATGTTTGAAAATTTTTTATTTAATTAATAAACCCTTCATGAAACTTCATCCGGCCCATGGATGAGGTTTCATGAAAAATGTGAAGGCCGTCTGGGCTCTTCGCCTGCCCCCCAACCTTAAGGTTGGACGGGCAGCATTCTTAACAACTTTAATTACTTTCTTAATGGCCTTAATAGGCCTTTGAAAGTTCAGCGGGCGTGCAGCCGAGTCGGATCTAATTGAAACTTACAGAATACTGGATAGAGTGGACATGGGGAAGATGTTTCCATTAGTAGGAGAGACTAGGACCTGAGGGCACAGCCTCAGAGTAAAGGGAAGACCTTTTAGAACAGAGCTGAGGAGAAACTTCTTTAGCCAGAGAGTAGTGAATCTATGGAATTCATTGCCACAGAAGGCTGTGGAGGCCAGGTCATTGAGTGTATTTAAGACCGAGATAGATAGGTTCTTGATTGGTAAGGGGATCAAAGGTTACGTGGAGAAGGCAGGAGAATGGGGTTGAGAAACTTATCAGCCATGATTGAATGGCGGAGCAGACTCGATGGGCCGAATGGCCTAATTTCTGTTCCTATGTCTTATGATCTTATGGCTATGCGTCCGCTAAACTGAAAATCTAAATGACTCACAGTGACATTGGAGCGCCCACCTGAAGTCACCGCGCCTCATTTTATGCGTCGGTGAGTGGGCCCCGATCCCGCTTGCCAACCCGAAAATTCTCCCCTAGATCTTCACCAGCTAAAGTAACAACTCAACTATGAAACATCAGGCCTGCGCTGAAATAGAGATTGAGTTGAATCCCATTTCTATAATTAATGTTTTAACTTCAACTGTATCTAGTTTGTGCATGTATGATAGTGTTGGTGAGTCTTGTGCGTGAGCCCTTACATTTTCGTGAATGTCTGGGGCAAGTGCGTGTGAAATATACTATCATTATTTTAAAATGACAAAAGTTTTTCTGCTGGGTCATTTAAGTTGACTCAATCTCTCAGATGGTGAGAACTACACATATCCACATACAAATATATTTGACCATTAGCAATAATAGGTAAAACCTTAAAATTGTCCATTGCATAATGTGTATTAATTACTTCGATTTAAGGGACTGAGTGTATGGCAGCCAAATTTGCTGATGATACAAAGGTAGGTAGGAAAGCAAGTTGTGAGGCTGCAAAGAGTTTGCAAAGGGATATTGATAGGTTGCATTTTAAAATGACATTGGGCAGGAGTTTTGGGTCATTGAGCATGCGCGGTGGGCGGGCCCGGGAGCAGCCGGGAAACAGTCCACCACCAGCAAACAGCTCCCAGCCACGCTTTAACGCTGGCTCGCCAAGTATCGGCCAGCCAGCATGAAATGCGTGCTGAAAGGCTCAGCGCTGCTTAGATGGGGGCGGGAGGTGGGCGAGCGCTGAAGTCAGCGCAGGCACGGGAGAAAGCGCAACGAAAGCTCCCTGAAGGTAGAGAGCTGCCTCAGGAGTTAAAGAATTTTAAAATCAAAAATAAAGATTTTGAAAATCTGAAATGAAGGTCCCCACCTAGGACTCATTCACATAAACATGTACATAATCAAAACTATGTCAAAACATTTTTCTTTTTCTTTTAATTAATGTCGGAAGCCTTATCCCGCCCATAAATGAGGTTTCCTCAAAAATGCAAGGGCTGCCTGGCCAATTCGCCCGCCTGCCAACCGTAAGGTTGGATGGGCAGCGAAAAATTTGTCTTAATGCTTTAATGGCCTAAATAGGCCTCTTAATTGTCAGCGAGCGCGCAGCCACCTCTTGTGTGCGCCTGCTGACCGAAATAGCACGCAAATGCGTGATGACGTCGGGACGCTCGCCCGTGTCATCCCGCTCTATTTTACCCCCAATTGGGTCAGACGCACGCCCGCCCATGGGGCATAAAATTCTGCCCATTGTATTTTTAATATCCCAGCTGAGGAGGGATGAATTGGCTCCCCTTCTTTATTCAACCCCCTCAGTTGGTTGCAACAAGGTTAATTTAAAAAGGATCCCTTCCCTCGTGGATACTTTTTCAGACTCGGGAAAAGGGCGAGCACCCCGATGTCATCACACACCAGTGCAATGTTTTGGTCAACGGGTGTGCGCAAAAGTCGGCAGTAATGGCCTAATAAGGCCATTAAAGTACTAGTTAGCAGATTTTTCACTGCCCATCCAACCTTATGGTTGACCTTTGCATTTTTGAGAAAATGTCATCCACGGGCAGGATGAGGTTTCCGACGTTAATTAAAAGAAAAAGAAAAATGTTTTGACATAAATTTGGTTGTGTATATATTCATGTGAGTGAGTCCTATGTAGGGACAGGAGGGGTCATGTTTTATAACATTTTTCAAACCCTTATTTTTTTTTTGAAAACTCTTCATCTCTCTGAGGCAGCTCTGTGCCTCAGCGAGGTTCTCAAGTGCACACTGATGCACATGCGCGAAGTTTGTGCGCACCCCACTTGCCCTTCCCTCCCCACCACCCTCCCACAGGCAGCGATGAGTGCTGCTGCCGCTCATGTTTCATGCTGGGCAGGCCTTAATTGGCCACCAGCGTGAAATCACCTTCCGGCCTCGATCACCGGCGGCAGTCGGCTTCCTGACCACCACCGGCCGTCCCCGTTGAGTCTGCCCGCCGAGGAAAAATACTGCCCCAAATGTATTTATGTTTTAAAAGAAGCTAATTTAGCAAGCTTTCTCGAGTCAAAGAAAGAGTGACATTATTAGTTACTAAAACGCGTGAAAAAATAATAAAAATGCAACAAGTCAGTGTGCAAACATTTTACAGGTGGAGTATAATGAGAGGTTGTCCACCTTTGTAAGAAGAATAGAGAAGCAAAATGGTATTTAAATGGAGAGAGACTGCAGAATACTGGTTATAGAGGGATCTGGATGGCCTTGTACATGAATCACGAAGGGTCAGCATGCAGGTACAGCAAGTAATTAGAAGGGCAAATGGAATGTTGGTCTTTCTTACAAGTGGAATGGAGTACAAAAGGAGGGATGTCTTGCTTCAACTGTACAGGGCACTGGTGAGGCCACACACGGAGTGCGGTGAACAGTTTCAGTCTCCTTTTTTAAGAAGGGATATTCTTATATTGGAGGCAGTTCAGAGATAGATTACTAGGTTGGTTGATTCCTGGATTGAAGGGTTTGTCCTGTGAGGGAAATTAAAAAGGCTGGGTCTACACTTATTGGTGTATAGAAGAATGAGAGGTGATCTTATTCAAACATATAAGATTCTGAGGGGGCTTGACAGGGTAGGTGCTGACAGGTTCTCTCCCTCATGGGGGAACCTAGAACGAGGGACCTTAGTTTCAAAGTAAGGGGTCTACCATTTAATGAGGAGGATTTTTTTCCCACAGAGGGTCATTAATCTTTGGAATTATGTATCCCAGAGAGCAGTAGAGGCTGGGTCATTGAATGTATTTAAGACTGAGTCAGATTGATTTTTGATCTACAAAGGAGTCAGAGGTTATTGGGGGCAGATAAGAAAGTGGAGTTAAGGCCACATGTCTGTCGTTCGGAAATTGTTGGAATCCATTATTAAGGAAGTAGTAATGGGGCATTTAGAAAGTCAAAATGCAATCCATCAGAGTCAGCATGGTTTAATGAAGAATAAATCATGTTTGACTAATTTGCTAGAGTTCTTTGAAGATGTGGCAAGCAAAGTGGATCATGGGGATCCTGTAGATGTAGTATATCTGGACTTCCAGAAGGCCTTTGATAAAGTGCCGCACAAAAGATTAATACACAAGGTGAGATCACATGGAGTTAGGGGTAATATATTAGCTTGGATAGAGGATTGGCTAACCAACAGAAAGCAGAGAGTCGGGATAAATGGGTCTTTTTCTGAATGGCAAGCTGTAACTAGTGGGGTGCCACAGGGTCCGGTTCTTGGGCCCCAACTATTTACAATCTATATTAATGACTTGGATTCGGGGATAGAAGGTACTCTAGCTAAATTTGCAGATGACACCAAAATAGGTGGGAAAGTAAGTTGCAATGAAGAAATAAGAAATTTACAAATGGATATGGACAGGGTAGGTGAATGGGCCAAGATTTGGCAGATAGAGTTTAACGTGGATAAGTGTGAGGTTATCCATTTGGGTCAGAAGAATAAAAAGGTGATTTATTATTTAAATGGAGAGAAACTTCAGAATGCTTCCGTGCAGAGGGATCTGGGTGTCCTCGTGCATGAATCGCTGAAAGTTAGTATGCAGGTACAGCAGGTAATAAGGAAGGCAAATGGAATTTTGGCATTTATTGCTAAAGGAATAGAGTATAAAAATAGGCAAGTGTTGTTGCAACTGTACAAGGCATTGGTGAGACCGCACCTGGAGTACTATGCACAGTTTTGGTCCCCTTACTTGAGGAAGGATGTAGTTGCACTGAAGACGGTTCAGAGGAGGTTCACTAGATTGATTCCAGAGATGCGGCGCTTGTCTTATGAGGAGAGATTGAGCAGTTTAAGCCTATACTCGCTAGAGTTTAGAAGGATGAGAGGAGATCGAATTGAGGTATGTAAGATGCTAAAGGGGATAGACAAAGTAGATGTGGAATGGATGATTTTCCTTGTGGGGTATTCTAGAATGAGAGGCCAATATTTTAGGCTAAGGAGTGGTAGATATAAATCAGAGATGAGGAGGAATTACTTTTCTCAAAAGGTCGTGAATCTGTGGAATTCACTACCTCAGAGTGCAGTGGATGCCGGGACGCTAAATAAATTTAGGGAGGAGATAGACAGATTTTTAATTAGTAATGGGTTGAAAGGTTATGGGGAGAGGGCGGGAACTTGGAGTTGAGGCCGAAATGAGATTAGCCATGATCGTAATGAATGGCGGGGCAAGCTCGAGGGGCTGAATAGCCTACTCCTGCTCCTAGTTCTTATGTTCTTATGATCTTATTGAATGGCAGAGTATATTCAAGGGACCAAATGGCCTACTGCTGCTCCTATTTCTTATGTTCTTATTATGTTCTTATGTTCAGTGACCTGACAAGAACAGCAAAGATAATGCAGCTCTTTACTTCTCCATCTCTTTGCAGAACAGCTGGCAACAATCCTTTCTCCTCTTCCCTCAACACTAAATAATTCCCTCCCTGCATCATATCATTCACCACCAAAACACAAGGACAAACTATAATAACAACAACTTGCATTTATATGATGTAGTAAAACATCCTCAGGTACTTCACAGGAGTGATATCAATCATTTTCCTTCTCAGACACAGATACTCACATTTTGCTTGTTGCCTTCCTACTCCTTTGTCCTTACATCTGCCCAGTGCTTGCACTCCTTCATAAACCTAAAAGAAAAATCACACATTCAGCCAATTTAACAACTTCATGGTGCATTATGAACCTTGTTATCCATCATTGTTTAAATCTGTCCTTGCAATGCTAAATATTGTAGCGTTTCTCCTTCCTCGAAGTCACTTTTAGCAGTCAGGCCTGAACAGGACAAGAGATGGAAGATAATATTCCTGAGAATGCACCGTCATATCAATGCAGCAGCATAGAAATCAATGTCTCATTTAGGTCATATAGAGTTAAAGGAGGAATACTGAAAGGAACAGGTAATAGTGGCAGCTACAACCCAGGAGGTGGCTTGCTGGAGAGAAAGTTCATCTATGAGCATAAGCAGGCTTCAGGGAATCAGCCTTGATTTTATATTGCATGATCTGGAATTTGCTCACAAAACCTCTCTACCTCTCTCTCTTGTCTTAAGGCCTTCTTCCAGACTCACCTCTTTGATCAAGCTTTTGGTCACTCCTCCTAATATCCCCCCTTTGTCTTGTTACAAAAGGTCCTTGGGCGAGGTCCCCCAATTTGTTGGGATCCCGGACAAGATACCCCAAATTGTTATGCTCCCAGGTGAGGAGAAATGAACTGGCTCCCCTTCTTTATTCAACTTCTCAGCTGGTCACAACAAGGTTAATTTAAAAAGGATTCCCTTCCCTCGTCAATACCTTTTCCCACTCCAAATGTGTTTATGTTTTAAAAGGAGCCAATTTAACTAGGCTTTCTTGAGTCAAAGAAAGAGGGAATTTATTAGTTACTAAAATGTGGGAAAAATAATAAAATCACAACACACATACACACAAATTAGAAATAAGAAGTGAGTCCAAAATAAAAGTTAAAGAAGAAAAAATAAATCAGTCTTTGGCTGGACCATAAGGAACAGGTGATGAAATGTTGCGGCTGTTAATTTGGATGATTTGTGGTAGAGTTGACTTTGGGCAGTTGAGCAGTTTGTTTGGAGATTCTTGGTTCTGCAGGTTAGCTGAAAGGAGTTGTCCTGTTTCCTTTATGACTGTGGTTTTGCTGACTTGTGACAGAGAGAGAGATTTCTTTACCTGCAAGCGCAGGGGTGCCTAGTTGAAGTTTTTCAGCTGTGATCTTCACAGTACATACTAGCACAATAGAACCAGAACACCAGGCTAGCACACAGGGACCAGGGGTTCTGTTGGCTTGTTAACCCCTTTCTTGTATATTCCTGCAAAGGAAAAAAACAAACATGTCTTTTGCCCTGAAACTGCTTTCTTTCAACTCAGATCATGCCCACAGTCTGGGATATAAATCACAGGAGATGGTTTCTGCTGAGATGGTAATCAGCCTCCATTATCTCCACAACCACAGGAGATCACAGTTCAGTTTTTGCATTGCATCTCTTCCTTTGAAGTATCTCTGTCTGAAGTAGGCCTTGATACCTTTTCAGGTGTGACATTCCATTCTCTGGACTAGTTGGTCACATGTAATCCACATAGAAATTTTCCAGCAAGTGGTGCCTTTACAGTCTCAGCCAACTTTTCCTTCGATGTCCTTTTAAAAAAGAAACATGTGCCTTACTTAAAAGTGCAATATGTCCTTAAGTAATTCGGGGCTATGGCCTGCTGTCATGACAGTCTCAGTGGCGATATTGTCAAATTACACATTGACATTTTTCTAAGTTAAAATGTTATCTAAATGCAAGTTGTTCTTGCTGTAGTCCCAAGGTTACACTGAGCACTGCTACCATAATAGCTTCTGTACCTAGAATCTGTGCAAAAGTTAAGCTTGACTGGCACTACTTTAGATGTAGCATTTGTTCTTAGTGGGTCAATTTTGCAGCAGAAACCTCGGCGCATTGCCAAGGGCAAAGAATTTGCAACGTTTTGGTGCTTGGTACATGAAGGATGTACATGAAGCAGGTGTGAAGAGGACGTGTGAGAGGTAGAAACAAAAAACTGCGGATGCTGGAAATCCAAAACAAAAACAAAAATACCTGGAAAAACTCAGCAGGTCTGACAGCATCTGCGGAGAGGAATACAGTTAACGTTTTGAGTCCGTTTGACTCTTCAACAGACTCTTCTGTTGAAGAGTCATACGGACTCGAAACATTAACTGTGTTCCTCTCCACAGATGCTGTCAGACCTGCTGAGTTTTTCCAGGTATTTTTGTTTTTGTTGTGAGAGTTGGATCTGGATATTTAGTACTAGCTGAATTCAGGCTGAATTCATTCTAAGACTAAATTAAGACAGGCAGGCCACCACCTGAGCTGAGTTTCCCTTACAATAATCATATTGAAGTATAGTAGAAATGGGGAAGAGGAACAAGCTGCTCTGATTTGAAAAGCAGGCAAATTATTTCATTCCTCAGCCTGCTGAACCCATAAAAGAACCACAATTAGTGAATTGGTAAATCTCATGTAGGGATACCCTCAATGCTGTTAGGATGGGAGTTCCAGGATTTTGACCCAGCGACAGTGAAGAAACGATGATATAGTTCCAAGTCAGAATGGTGTGTGACTTGGAAGGGAACTTGCAGGTGGTGGTGTTCCCATGCATCTGCTACCCTTTCCTTCTAGGTGGTGGAGGTCACAGATTTTGAAAGTTCTGTCAAAGGAACCTTGGTGAGTTGCTGCAGTGCATCTTGTAGATAGTATACACTGTTGCCACTGCGCGTTGGTGCTGGAGGGAGTGACTGTTTATTGTGGGGGTGGGGTGCCAATCAAGCGGGCTGCTTTATCCTGCTTCTTGCATGTTGTTGGAGCTGCACTCATCCAGGCAAGTGGAGAGTATTCCATCACACTCCTGACTTGTGCCTTGTAGATGATGGACAACATTGGGAGAGTTAGGAGATGAGTTACTCTCCGCAGAATTCCTAGCTCTTGTAGTCACAATATTTATTTAGCTGGTCCAGTTCAGTTTCTAATCAATGGCAACCTCCAGGATATTAATAGGAGGGGGGAATGTGAACTGGATAAGCAGTTATATTAGATCACCTGTTCTTTATAGTACTCGCCTGATCTACTGATGGAAGCTGTTCCACTCGATTACCCTTTTCCCCAGTAGTTGGTGAATATGAAATTCTACTCCACAATGACTTGTTTAAGCTTTGAAGAGGTCGGTTCATTATCAGAAACTTGTAAAACCATACAATCACAAAGAATTTTAATGAACGTCATTTTTGATTACTTTCATTTACTATGTTTGTTTTAATACAATGAATATGATAACGTCATCAGGGTTACTGGCTTGGGAGATTTACTGAGTTTAACAATTTTAAAGGGCTAATCACTGCATAATTCCCACAGGAACTATGGGATTATGCCTGATGGTCACCCTTGGCACCTCCATCCTGGTAGTGAGGCTTTGATCTAGAAATTGGACTATGCAGTACCCATCTTCCAGGCCAACCCACTACTAAAGACCCTATTTTGGCATGCTGCACTCATTCCATGCTGTGTATGTGCCCACTTTATATTAGTTATGGCACCTTGTATTGTCCAGATTGCCTGTTTGAAACAGACATTAGTTCAATTACCTATGCAAATTGGTGGCACTGCACTTGCAGTGATCAGTTTAGATCAGGCACAGAGCAGCCAAACCAGATGTCCTTCAAGTGACCACTGGAGAATGCCACCTGAAAGGCAAGTAAAAAAATGTTTTATTTCCCTGAATAAGGAGCCATAAGGAACAGATTGCTCTGGTACCAATGTCCCAGAAAAGTGATATTTTTCTGCGTGACTGGCACAATGGGCTGAATTTTGCCAATCAGGCGGACGGCCTGATATCAGCAGGAAAGGCTGGTCACCGGTCCATGCAGGCAGCTGGCAGGACATCCGCCTCAATTTTACAAATCACAAGGCCGGCAGCTCAGGGGCCTAAGCAGCGCCACCAGGAGTGGTGGCCACTGCTGAGGAAAGCTGGAGACCTGCTTAATTCAGCAGGTAAGCAAAGAAAATTTTAAACCATTTGGAAGGCCCATTGCTGGCGGGGAAATGGAGCTTGCCACTGGGAACCCGCCTCCATTTGGCTGGTGGCTCCCCCACGTGGTGGGAAGGGGTCGATCCGCCATTAGCAAAACGCCAACAGCCTGTAAAATGGGTCTTAATAAGGCCTTTGCCTATTTAAATTGGCTGCCTGCCTCCTTGGAGTGGGCAATCTGCCCAATCCTGTCCCTGACACCAGTAAAGTTTCCTGGGACATGGTCTGGGTGCCGGTTCAACACAGCTCCTCCCAGCGCCACCTCCTGCCCCCTGCAATTTAACCAGCCTTCCTGGTTCTATTCCTGCCTCCTGGGAGTCTGTAAAGTTTTGTCCAATAACTCTTGGGGGTGTGGCTGGAATTCACAAAATGGCGGTTGCATTCTGATGATGCAAACAAACTAATGCGATCAGTTTTAGCCTGGCAGTATGTGTTCACAACCAAACTCATGCTCCAGTTCGAGGCCACTAGAAGTGCACAACCTGCAATATTTCACAGTCATAACAGCCAGCATAGATATTGCAGAAACCTTTGAAAGGCACTAACTTTTGAGGAGTTTCCTTAATTCAATTCATCTTTGTCTGTAAGTGAGAAGTGGCAGAGCTGTTAAATTCTTTGTAGTGAGCTTTCCTTGCTGAATCTGACAGCGAAAATGCAGAGAGCCAAAAATCGACAGCAAACATGTCTGGATTGATAAACAAGAATTTTGGAAGATTGAAGACAGAAAGAAATGGAGGGAGGAAGTGAAATATTGGAGACTGAAGGGATATGAAGGCTGCTATTTCAGCTTTTAAAGAATACTATATAGAAAAATCACAATATAATGCGAGAAATATTTGATCGGCAATGGACTTGTCTAATTTGCATGATGCATTCACAGTATTTCCTTCATAAAAGAGGTCACATTTCTGCACAAAAATCAAAAGATCAGCAACATCAAAATTCCATAATTTATTCAGAGTTATATTGATGTGGAGACTGGACAAATTCCATCATTCTACTTTAGAACTAGTAGCTTTAGAAATGTACAGGAAAAGGACTTCCCTAATTGCTCAAAAAAATTATCCTGAGCAGCGGAGCAGTACAAACCAGGAAAACGTTAAGCGATAAATCCTTATTTGGTGAAAGCACAGTTCTCGTTCTGTGTTAAATGGGGTAATTTTCCTAATTGGATTTTCTTGCATGAATCTAGATGGGGAGGGTAAATTGGTTTCAGTAAACTATAGCTGAAAAGAAACCCTTATTTGGTCTGTGGTTGAGTAGCAAAAACATGAATGGCCAAATGCTTTCATAGACTCCATTCAAATTACTTAACCTTCTTTATTGATAGCCATGACTGTTTCTCCTTGAAATGTTATGGGCATGGATAAATTTATGGGCCTAGAAATTTGTTTGTGTCACCTGCCCAA
Organism: Cetorhinus maximus; assembly: GCF_964194155.1. Classification (NCBI taxonomy): domain Eukaryota; kingdom Metazoa; phylum Chordata; class Chondrichthyes; order Lamniformes; family Cetorhinidae; genus Cetorhinus; species Cetorhinus maximus. The sequence continues at coordinate 55,702,416 of NC_135897.1, read as the reverse complement.
AGCCCACCCAATATTGGACCTCGGATCTTACTAACAGCAGACTGGCAGCTTGCCAGTGAAGCCCTCTGGAATTTCATGGTGCAGCAGCCTGCTTGAATGTTAAATCTTAAAAGGGAGGAAAGCAATTGGAAGGTGTTGACCAGCGAGGGGAAGAGATGCAAACTGGAAGAGGGTTAATCTAATGAAAGGGAAAGAGAAGGGTGATTGAAACATCAGAATGGGGGCAAGGTACCTCAACAGGGACCCACTGTCCTCTCTGTTCCACATGCAGTTAAGTATTGTTTTTAACACATTTACCTTTTTGATAGCAGGCTGCAAAAGTTTCTTTAAGGAGCACTGATATACAGATCTGGTTTTCCAGATTCCAGTGTTGCCTGACCTGCTGAGTATTTTCCAGAAGAATTTTGTCTTTTTATTTTTAGATTTCCGGCACCTCCACTATTCTCACCTATCAGTTTAAATTAACTCGGGGATACTGCTTTTTAATATTTCAGTTGGCTAGATAAAAAAAGGCTGAAGGCAGCTCACCACTGCTTTATCAAAGGCTACTGGGGATGGACGACAAATGCTGGATCAGCCAGCGAAGCCCACATCCCGTGAATGAATAATAAATAAATAAATAAATCATCAATTTTGACAGCACACAGGCTTTTGAGTAGCAGAGCACATCTTGTAGAAATTGTGGTCATGCCTTCAGCAGTCTCAGCACGAAGTTCTGGAATTTACTTCTTAAATCTCTCCACCTCTCTCTCTCCTCTTAAAAATCCTCCTTAAAACATATGTCTTTTCCCTAGCTTTAAGTCATCCCTCTTAATAATTCCTTTGGCTCAATGTCAATTTTTGTCTGATTATACCTCATAAATCACCTGGGGAAGTTTTTCTGGTTTAAAAGCACTATTTAGATGGAAGCAGTTATTGTAAATATTTAATGGGAGAGAACTGAGTGAGATTTTAGCTATTCAGGTAATTCACAGCTGTAAAGATCCAGCTTCTGTTGATGTCAAGCAAATTGTGGCATTTCAAAATAATCAGAACAAAATAATTCTTCTGGTTATATTACGTAAAAGCAGAAAGCGTTGGAAATATGCAGCATGTCAGGCAGCATGCGTGGAGAGGGAAACAGAGTTAATGGGTGGAATTTAATGTTTGTGATGGGGTCCTTGCCCTCCAGCTAGAGAACCAGCGGGAACTCCACGTTGCTTCAGTTGGTGAAGCCCCTCAGGAACATAACTGGTCAGCAGTGGGCCTTCCCCAGGATTTAGGAGCCCAGGAATGGAAGCTCCACCCCACCCCCCCCAAGAGCTGTCGGCCAATTGGAGGCTGGCAGATCTCCATTGCCAATCAGCGCCACTTGGATAGGTGGCAGCTGCTGGTAATACACCACCTGAGGCCTAAAATCACTGAAGAACCTAGGTTATAGGTGAGTAAGTCAAGTATGAGGATCATGGGAAATGAGTTGCTGGCTAAGGGGAGTCAGAAGAAAGAACAGGGGTGTGGCTCTTAGCAAGCCTGCCTTTCTGATGCTGGAGTCCACAAACAAACACGCGAGGGTTTGCTTTTCAGTCTTCCCGCGTGCTAACTGTCACTCTCACCACTGGTTGAATACAACCCCGCAACTTCCCATTCGATTAAACATCCCACAGCTCCAAACTTGCCACTGAATGTTTCAGGCCGATAACATAACCAGTTACAATTAAAGATCATCAACCTTAAACATTAACTCTTTCTCCACAGATGCTACCCAAAATGCTGAGCATTGCCAACATTTTCTGCTTTTACTATAAATTCTTACCTTCTGCATTGTTCTGCTTTTGTGCCTGTGTTTCTATTGATCTATTTCAGGTCTTGCAGAAAAAATGTCCTCATTTGAATTTATAAATCTCTTTTTATCCATCCCCATTATTGTAATCAATTTCCTTTAGCAGTGGTTGGCCGTATTAGTGATGCTAAGCCTAATAATTTGTTGATCATATTGATTTGAAATTATCTGCTGTAACCTCATTTAGCTTGTCACAGTTTTGAGGAAATAATGATCTGGTGATGTCTGTGGCCTATAATCTGCCAAGTTACATCACAAACAGTGATAATTTTTGATACTTTTTGTGGCAAGTCTTTAGGGGATGAAATTGGGCATGGGTGGGGTTAACATCAGATACCACCACTTATTATTCAGTCCCCTTGACGTCAGCAGCCTTGAATATTAGGGGAGAATTTTCTCCCCATCGGGTTGGCCGGTCGGGAGCGGGCGTGGGTGGGTGCGGAACTGATCACCGCCCGCGATCAGCTACACGCCGTCATTTTACACGGGTGCCACCTGTGCGGGCGGGGGGAGGAGGGAGAGTCGGGGCCTGCGCTCTTTCGCGCATGCGCCACGCGAAGGGACGCAGAAATCTCCCTGAGGCACGGAGCTGCCTCGAGGAGATTAATTTCAGAATGAAAGGTTTCAATAAAGACTGATGAAAATGAGCTGGGACATGTTTATGAAGTGTGGAAAAAATATTTGTTTAATTATTAAACCCTTCATGAAACTTCATCCTGCCTATGGATGAGGTTTCATGAAAAATGCGAAGGCTGCTGGGGCTCTTTGCCTGCCCGCCAACCTTAAGGTTGGACAGGCAGTCCTGTCAATTTGGTTAATTGGTGGATTAATGGCCTTAACAGGCCTTTGACAGTTCGGCGGGCGCGCAACGGAGTTGGCTGCGTTCCCGCCAAACGAAAGATCAGAATGATGTGCGGTGACGTCGGGATGCACGCCCGATGTCACCGCGCATCATTTTACATGTCAACGTGCGGGGCCCCATCCCCTCACGCCGACCAGAAAATTCTGCCCTTAGAGTATTCTATAAAGTGTGGCAAAGGCAATTCTTCCATGATTTGAAACCTTGTTCATGTCCAATTTCATCTCTAGTGTGAGGGAAGAGTACTTTTTAAAAAAAAAACAGTGCTATGTTAGAGCTTAAAAACAAAATACTGTGGATGGTGGAAATCTGAAATAAAAACTGGAAATGCTGGGAAAACACGGCAGGTCTGGCAGCATCTGTGGAGAGAGGAACAGAGTTGATGTTTTGAGTCTTTATGACTCTTCTATGTTAGAGCTTATCGGGACTTATCTCTTTGAGATTTATGACTTGGACTCAAAAAATGTTGAAAACAAAGCTTCATGAATAAATATTATTGAAACAATAATGATAATTCTAGTCATTGTCCTACCACATAAATACCAATGGACGATTACTGCTGAATATATAATCATGGAAGAGGGAAGATAATCATTACCCACCTAAATAAACAGTAACTCCAGATGAATTGCGTAGGAGATAGCAGAAAATATGTAATAGTTTGTTATATGTTGTACTTGTTACAGGCTACAATTTCGGCAGGGTATCCTATTGATATGACTAGATCTTTGGTACCTAATTTGCAGCACTGACAGGAGTTATTTAAAATAAGCCATACAAAGCATACCTCCCTTTGGTGATGTTACAAAATTCCTACTCTGTGCCATTGTGGATTGATGTGTGAACTACATTAATCGATAGGAAAAGAAGGACTTACATTTATGTAGTATTTTTCACAAGTAAGAATATGCTTAAAGATTTGGTTGGATTTGCTGCAAGGGTGTGCTGGGAGTAAGCTGACATTTTTTGGGACATGCTACAGTTCTCAAAAAGGCGTTGTGCTTTGCAAAACTGCCTTTCCTAAAGAACTGCTAGTGTCGTGTTTTCTCAAGTGGCCTTTGATATATATGGATAAATTATGACTCAAGGGTGATTGCATCACCACCTGTGAAACTATTGAATCCTAAAGGAGACAGAAGGCAAGTGCACCAGACGTCCTGTAGTTAAGCAAATACGTACAGAAGGAATATGTGGGGAAAACCAACTATGCATGATACTTTGGACTAAATTCAGTTTGATGTGGACAGATCAGAGACTGATTAAGCACCTCAGAAACCAATCGAGGGTGCAGAAGGATCAGACACGAGGACAGCAGCTGTAGAACTAAAGGCTAAAAGGAGGCCAAGAACCCTCATCAGCGCAGTATCGCTGGAACAAGACCATCAAGGAGGTCCCACTGGTAGCAAATCAGTCCTAGTCAGATCAGATCCAATCGACCTGAAGTCAACTTAGGAGGGGACTGGAGGTTTTCTAAACTTGCTTGTAACTCTTTAAATTTTAACCCTTTTGTTAATAAAGCTGTTGGATTTGCAGAAAAATTGTGCCAATTGTAATTCTCAATCTCTTGGACATTACACACGTCATCGGGATGTTCAAAAGTACTTCACAACTATTACATTCCTTTCAAAGCACAGTCACTGTTGTTAAGCAGGCAACAAATGTTAAACATGTCATATCAAAATGCTGGTGAATGCATTGTTCACAATCTCTGGTAGCACACTGAACTCCAGCTCATAAATGATGCTATCACATTGCAGTTAGCATAACTGTGCTATTATTCTGGCATACACAGTAAATAAAAGCTAGCATAAAAGCAAAAAACTGCAGATGCTGGAAATCCAAAACAAAAATAAAAATACTTGGAAAAACTCAGCAGGTCTGACAGCATCTGTGGAGAGGAACATAGTTAATGTTTCGAGTCCGTATGACTCTTCAACAGAACTAAGGAAAAATAGAAAAGAGGTGAAATATAAGCTGCTTGGGGGTGGGTGGGGGGCACAGGTAGAGCTGGATAGAGGGCCAGTGATAGTGGAGATAGCCAAAAGATGTCATAGACAAAAGGACAAATAAGTGTTGACGGTGGTGATATTATCCAAGGAATGTGCTAATAGGTGACATTAAGGGTAGAAAGCAGGATGAGCAAGGTACAGATAGCCCTAGTGGGGGTGGGTTGGGGGGGAAGGGATCAAAATAGGCTAAAAGGTGGAGATAAAACAATGGATGGAAATACATTTTAAAATAATGGAAATAGGTGGGAAAAGAAAAATCTATATAAATTATTGGAAAAAAGGGGGATCAGAAAGGGGGTGGGGATGGAGGAGAGAGTTCATGATCTAAAATTGTTGAACTCAATATTCAGTCCGGAAGGCTGTAAAGTGCCTAGTCGGAAGATGAGGTGCTGTTCCTCCAGTTTGTGTTGAGCTTCACTGGAACAATGCAGCAGGCCATGTGGGCATGAGGGCAGGGTGGAGTGTTGAAATGGCAAGCGACAGGGAGGTCTGGGTAATGCTTGCGGACAGACCGAAGGTGTTCCGCAAAGCGGTCACCCAATCTGCGTTTGGTCTCTCCAATGTAGAGGAAACCGCATTGGGAGCAGTGAATGCAGTAGAAAGCTAGATGCAGAGTTTTCAATAGCATTTTACCTCAGCATATTTTAATTGGATGCCAGGGAGAAAATAATTCTAAGCATTCCATGCTGTGCAAAATCATATCCTCCCCACACATTTAGTCAGAGCCATTTCTTTGGTGGCCTAAAGTTATGCCTTTTAGCACTTAATATAATAGGTATCAGTATTAATATTAGTTTAGTGTCAGTATAGTGTGTAAAAAACAGAAAGCCAAAAATTTATGAATATTTACATGTTCATCCAACAATGTCAGTTTTCCTTGCAGCATCTCCTACTGCACTGCCAGACCTGAGGTGAAGTTTGGCAGAAATCCACTTTTCACACAAAGCTGGGAATTCTGCCAAATTTCTGCCAACAGGTTGGCAGTGGAGCAGGAGAAGCCTTAAGAAAGTTCCCAGGATATTTGATAGGTACTTTTCTCAAGCAGTACCAAAATATTAGAAACAGTTGATCCAAATTGTAACTTATTTTCAGCTCCAAACAACCCAAGCCACTAAATTGAAGTGGAATAAACAACTGAAGTTCAGCATCACTGAACTTTTGAATGATCTCCAATTCCAAGAGCAGCAGCCAGATGGTCCTAAGATCCCTTGATTCCCTGAGAGAGGTGAGGAAAATATTTGACAACTTTATCCCAGTGGCTTCTTTTACATCTTAAACCTATCTCCAGGATAAACCCTTGCACCAATTTTGCCCAGTGGCCCTACAATGGATGATTAGGCAACTGAGTGAGTCTAAAGGTCTGCCTCATTAAAATAGTAATACTAAGCCTGAACTAATTGCAGGCAGAAGTCCAGAGACATGTTTTGAGCAAGAGCCAGGAATGATTGGGCAGAATAGGTGCAGAGAAATGCTGCAACTATAACTCCTTTATTCAAAAAGGGAGGGAGACTGAAAGTAATAAACTGCAGGCCAGACAGCTTAACATCTGTCATAGGAAAATGTTAGAGGCTGTTATTAAAGATGTTATAGCAGGGCACTTGGAAAAATTCAGGGCAATCAGACACAGTCAACATGGTTTTATAAAAGGGAAATCATGTTTAACCAATTTATTGGAGTTCTTTGAAGAAGTAATATATGCTGTAGATAAAGGGGAACTGGTGGATGTATTATATTTAGATTTTCAGAAAGCATTTAATAATGTGCACCATCAAAGGCAATTGTGAAAAATAAAAGCTCAAGGTTTTGGGGGTAACATATTGGCATGGATAGAAGATTGGCTAGCTAACAAGAAACAGAGAGTAGGCCTAAATGGGTATTTTTCTGGTTGGCAAGATGTACTGAGTGCTGTGCCACAGGGATCAGTGCTGGGGCCTCATTGTTTTACAGTTTATATAAATGTCTTGAATAAAGGGATCGAAGGCATTGTTGCCAAATTTGCTGATGGATCAAAGATAGGTCGGAAAGTAAACTATGAAGAAGACACAAGGATGCTACAAAGGGATATAGATAGGTTAAGTGAGTGGGCAAAGACCTGGCAAATGGAGTATAATGTGGGAAAATGTGATGTTGTCCATTTTGGCAGGAAAAATAAAAAGAAAGCATATTATCTAAATGGTTAGAGATTGCAGAGCTCTGCGATGCAAAGAGATCTAGGTGTCCTAGTGTATGAAATGCAAAAGGTTAGTATGCAGGTACAGCAATTAGGAAAGCTAATAGAATGGTACCATTTTTTTCGAGGAGAATTGAATACAAAAGTAGGGAAGTTGTGTTTCAGATGTACAGGTCATTGGTGAGACCACATGTAGAGCACTGTGTGCAGTACTGGTCTCATTTAAGGAAGGAAGTAAATGAGGTGGAAACAGTTCAGAGAAGGTGTATTAAACTAATACCTGGATTGAGAGAGTTGTCTTATGAGGAAAGGTTGGACAGGTTAGGCTTGTATCCATTGCTGTTTAGAAGAGTAAGAGGTGATTTGATTGAAACATTTAAGACCCTGAGGGATCTTGACAGGGTCAACATGGAGAGGATGTATTCTCTTGTGGGAGAATCTAGTACTAGGAGCCACTGTTTAGAAATAAGGGGTTGCCCATTTCGGAGAGAGATGAGGAGAATTTTTTTCTGTCAGGGGGTTGTGAGTCTTTGGAACTCTCTTCCTCAAAAGGCGGTAGAAGCAGAGCCTTTGAATATTTTTGAGGCAGAGGTAGCTAGACTCCTGATAATCAAGGAGGTGAAAGGTTATCAGAGGTTAGGCAGGAGTTGAGGTTACAATCAGATCAGCTATGATCTCACTGAATGGCAAGCAGGCCCGAAGAGCTTAGCGGCCTACTCCTGCTCCTAATTCATATGTTCGTATGTTAGAGACCTGCAAGAAATTTCTTTGCACCTTTTTTCTCTTCACCAAATCTGACATACATCAGAAAAATCCACCCTTGAACTTATTAGCCTCTCTGTGCAGGTGTCATACCTCAATCTCTCCACATTTCTTATTTAATTGCGATCAATGAAGGAAAGCTTTTATTAATAATAATGTTTTATTGCAGGCAGTCCCTAAGGGAAGAAAATCTCATTTTTCCAACAATTCACTTAATCTTTGCTGGTACTGGTAAGGTTTTCAAGTCTGAAAGAAAAGGCCAATGGGCTATTAAAATAGGTCTCATTTTGTCTAGGGTAGAGGTAGGGAAATAAGTCATCTTTCATGCTCCTGTGTATGTGGCAGTAAGTTGTAATAGGATTGGCTCTACTGTGATGCCACCATTGTTAAGTAATTTGCACTAACTATGCGGGCTCACACATGGGGCAGGATTTTTAGGTCAGTGTACGGGCAGAATCGGTGGGTCCGGGAGCGGCCGGGGAATGAACTGCAATCGGCCGCCGACCGCGATTTCACGCTGGCTGGCCCCACTGGTCAGGAAAGGCTGAGCGGGGTCAGGGGCCTGTCGGCCACTGGGTCCAATGGTGACCAGCGGCCGGTTTAAACACAGCACAGGCAGCCTCTCGAAGGCCACCATGGAAGAAAGTCTCCTCTGCATTGTCAAAATTCAAGTTATGAAGTCGAGTGCGGCTGGACACAGCAGGCAGGAGGGCAGGTTGGGTGGGCACTCAGCCCCCCGCTTTTCAGGTGAGCGCCTCACTGCCCTGCTTGAAGAGGTTGGCTGCCAGGAGGGACACCCTTGTCCCCAGAGATGGGAGGAGGAGTCTACCGCACCTCACAAAGAGGTCAATGGTGGAGGTTGCAGCGCTGGTTAGCAGCCATGAGGTGGCGCTGCGCACATGGGTGCAGTGCCAGAAGAGGTTCAATGACCTTCTGCGCTCAGGAAGGGTGAGCACCGTGTTGGCATGGGTCAGTGTGCAGAAGTGTTAAGGTTTGGCCATTCCCCCCCCCACCATGGATCTCAGGGGTGCTAGAGTCTGAGTGCCAACTTACAATGATGCTGGAGTTGGCCAAGGGGGTGGGCCCTGGATGCTTGGACTGAGTGCCTTGCTGCTCAAGGGCCATGACTTGGATGTGACCTTGAGGCGTTCCTCAGGCCAAGCTGCAATGGTGCTGGAGGTAGAGAGTGGACTAATCAATGCTCCTCTGTCCTTTCAGGAGAAGATGAGCCATAACCAATCAGAGAGGTCATGGATGGAGGCCCACCCAAACTGTTGTTGCTTACCAGGTTTGAGCAGGATGCCCTTGAGCTGGAGAGCCGGCATGGTCCACGTGCAACCGGGCGTGGAGAGGCAGAGGTGCCAGGTGTAGGTAAAAGCGCAGTGCACAGAGGTGAGAGTTTCAGATTGTGCAACCATTCTAGAGTAGTCTCTTCAATAACAGGAGCCTCAAACTTAGAGTCCCCATTGATCATTCAAAGATGATGGCACCATGATGCAGATCTCCATTGCCTCACCAGGGTGCCTGGCATGACAGCGTGATGACATTAACTAATGAAATATCCTGGTTTTAGGTTCGCCAGCACGCACTCAATCTCTGGATCCTAAAGGGCCACCCCTGATGCCGGAGGGCCACTGGGCTTCATTTGAACCTGCGTGACACCCGCTCTCTGAACCAGGCAGCAGCGCAGATACCAACACCTCGGTGGGCATTAGATCAGCGGATAGAATATCGGTGCACATTGGTGAGGGCAATTCACACTCACTTGAGGTGCAGGCGAAGGCAGAGAGTGCCTAGGGTGCTGGCAGCCGGAGGATTTCTGGTCCAGGATGATGCTCAGTTGAAGGCAAATGATGAGCCTCTGGAGTCGCCCATTGGGCGGCAGATGCTGGATGTCCAGCGAGATGTGCAGGAGGATCTGGCGGAGATCCATGAGGGCCTGCGTGCCATGGTCTTCATTGTGGAGGAGTCCATGCGGGGCATGAGCACTGCGTTGACCCTCATGGCTGAGCGCAATGCATCATCCATTGAGGGAATGATGATTCTCATGCAGAGGCAGCTCCAGGGACAGAATCAGGGGCTCCTGGGGTTGCACTCAAACCTGCAGGACCTCACACAGGCAATGATCTCAAGTGGTCAGTGCCAGTGTGGGAGTTGAATGAGGCACCCAGCATCCCAGCTAGGTGCCCGTCCATCAATGGCGAGCAGGGAGGTCCAGAACGACCACATGTTGGTGCACAAGCTGCTTGTCGTCTCTGCGGGTTCCTCTCAGGGCACTCTGGACAACAGCAGTAGCTCCCTCACCCTTCCGCCAGTGACCGTGGCATCTGATGAGGTTGCAATGACTGGGGAGATGTCAGCCATGGAACTGGCAGCTCCCTCCCAGGTGGGGCCAGCACAGGCTCCACTGGCCAGATGACGACCGCCAAGATCATCAAGGCCAACAAGACAGCAGAGTCAGCAGGCTCCCTCCAATGCTGCTGCCAGCAAGGTGGAGGCACCAAGACACAGCACTCGCAAACGTAAGTTAAAGGCACCATGAGCACAAGAGGGACAGTTCACAGATGATTTTCTGTTCATTTATGTTTGGTTTATATGTCTGCTGGTATGGGCATCAATGCCAGTAAAGGTAATGTCATTATGCATTCAGTGTGACAATAACATTAAATTTGCTTTGGTTCTGATGGCTTGAATATTCGTCATCATTTTCCTTCTGGTGCAGGGTACACCAGTATGTAATGCTGGACGTGAGTGGCTGGATATTTTATTACACAGGCATTGAGTGAACTTTGGGTGCAAATTAAAGGGTCATTTCAGACATCCAGGATGGAGGCAGCATCCCTGGCATGAGGTGAAAGCAGATCTTTGTCGGCCTAGCTGAAGGAGTGTTGGATCAAGGCATCCCTGGTGTCTCTGCATCCCTGAAGGATACAGAGGTCTGCCTCCATGCCTTCAGTGTTCTCCGTGCTGTGCTCCTCTTCTGACTCATTACTGGATTCATCATCTGTGGCCTGTACAGATGTGTCAAGATCCTCTTCCTCCAGTGGGTTCCCCCTTGTCAGTGCCAGATTGTGGAGAGCAGAGCATGCAACTACGACACCCACTCTGGTGGGTATTGCCGTGCTCCCCCCTGAACAGTACAGCCTCGGAAGTGCATCTTCAGAAGACCTGTGGTCCTCTCTACCACCGCACTTGTGGTGGCATGACTCGTATTGCAACACTGCTCTGCTTCTGTTCTTGCATGGCGTGGAGGCGTTATGAGCCATCTCTACAGTGGATAGACCTTGTCACCCAGCAGCCATCCATCTAGTCAGGCTGGGGCACTGAAAAGCCTCAGCACCTGGGGATGTCTCAGGATGTAAGCGTCATGGGAGCTGCCAAAGTTCCTTGCACAAACTTTCAGAGTGTGCGTCCTGTGGTCACACACTATCTGCACATTCATGGCGTGGGATCCCTTCCTGTTGATGAAGGCACCCAGCTGACCCGCTGGTGCCTTGATGACCACATGTGTACAGTCAGTGGCACCGTGGATGCAGGGAACCCAGCAATTGCTGCAAAGCCTCTGGCTCGCTCAGCCTGGTTGGCCTCATCTGAATGGTAAAGAATAAAGGTCAGCACCCACATGAACAGAGCGTCTGCCACCATCTTGGTTCATCTGTGGACAGCTGATTGGGAGACTGCACACAGATACCCAACTGAGCCCTGGAAAGAGCTGAAGGCATAGAAGTTGAGGGCAGCTGTGACCTTCGGAGCCATTGACATGGGTTGTCCTCCCACACAGTTGGAGCTGATCTCAGGCCCAATCATCTGGCAAATGGAGGTCACCTTGAGAGGCAGAGCCTCCTTCGGCATTGCACCTCGGATGTATTGAGGTAGCTGCATTGCCACCTGTAAACCCTGGCAGCAAGATAGTGGCATCTTCTGTGGCCCCTTACGCCTTGGACTTCCTGCTGGTTCTACCCCACTTGTGTCTGCACCTCTCCTCCCACAGGACCCTCCCCTGGAAGCTGCATAGGGACACCTGGCCTCCTCTCCCTTCTGCCCTCTTTTCCTCCTCAAAGGAGGTGCCACCACCGGAGACCACAATCCCCATTACCAGGGTAACGGAAGGCTGTCTGATACCTGGAAGAGTCCACACAGTCAAAATCCTCTGGGGGCCTTGGGAGACCCAAAGTCCTGAAATGAAGCCTGGAAATGCTAATAAATGAAGCCCCAAGCAGAGATGAAGCTGCCAAGTACCAATAAGCAACCAGCAGCAAACTATCTCCAAAACTCCTCACTACTCACACTGGCAATGCTGCTGACCCTTTTTATCCTGCCTTTGGATGAGGTTTAACAAATTGTCGGCTGCCCGCCTGCCCGTTTTGCCCGTGCAACAAGTGTGAAATCGCACAGGCAACATAAAATCCAGCTTAATTACCTTCTTAATGGCTTTAACTGGCTTTGTAATTGATGGCGGGTGTGGCTCCGACTACCACGCACGCCCACAGACTGAATTATCGCACGAGTGCACGCTGACGTCAGGATGCTCACCCAATGCCATCACGCGCTCTTCTAAGCTCGAGTGGGTCGGGTACGTAACTGCCCGCCCAGCAATAAATTCTGCTGATGGTGAATGGTCACTTGGGTAAGGTTCTGGTGCATTTGCTTATTTTAGAAGAAGAGAGATAGGAAGGAAGAGTGAAAAAGGAAGTCAAATTAAACCTTGTGTTTTCAGCAGCTTAACCCCTGAAGGGGTGCAGTAGCGTTTTTGTATTATATCTGAAGATCGTACAAGATTAGAATTTTCCGTATTGCTCGGAATATAAGCAAAAACATATGTTCTCATTGTGCCTCCCAGAGCTGGGCAATATCTTTGTAGAATATTACTGCAGAAGAAACATGATAGAAAACATTTGTTTTTACAAAAAAAAAGGCTTTCTAAGTTCTCAGAAGGTTCAATAACTCTTTGTTTAACTGCATGCAGATGTTAGGATGAACTCCACAGTTCAGTGCAAACATTAGTTGGAACCAGCTGTTTTCCATCTACTATACACAAATACATCTATAGCATTCATACTCCTCCTTTCACATCCTCAGATGTTGTAAAATGTTTCACAATTCATGAAGTACTTTTGAAGGGTCACTGAAATCTTTACCCTGTTTTTCTCCCCACAGATGCTGCCTGACCTGCTGAATATTTCCAATATTTCTCTTTTTGAAGAGCAGTCACTGGTCTTATGTAGGTAAACATGGCTGAATATTATTGAGGAGGTGGTGGTGTAGTGGTATTGTCACTGGCCTAGTAATCCATAGTAACTCTCCAGAGGCATGGGTTCAAATCCCACCACAGTAGATGGTGGAATTTGAATTCAATAAAAAATCTGGAATTAAAAGTCTAATGATGACCCCCATAAAACTATTGTTGATTGCCCATCTGGTTCACTAAATGCCCTTTAGAGAAGGAAATCTGGCCTACATGTGACTTTAGACCCACAGCAAGGAATGAGCAATAAATGCTGGCCAGTGATGCCCATATGAATACATTTCTTAAAAATGTGTGCACCAAAGTTACCATAGGTAGTAATGTGGCCAGCTATGTTGAGTCATTACTCCTATTAAGTACAAGATCAAACTGATGTTTCCATTAGGATTCATTCAATTCCAACATATATTAATATACAAATTGGTACAAACCACAATAAAAACTTTAACCTGCTGCTCGAATACTGCTACATTCCTTAGATTTATCTGAGGAATCTTTTGTTCCCTTTTGATTTGTGGACAAATACTTCATAGAAAACAATGGAGGGAATTGTAGCCCTCAGGAATGGGTGAGTGGGGAGCAGGTGTAGTGTAAAAGTTATTGATTATTTGGGCAACCTAGCTCAATGTAACTCAATGCAGGCGGGTGTTTGTTGGTGCAGGGGGAGGCAATGGTGCGGTATTTTCACTGGCCTAGTATTCCAGATACCCAAGGTAATGTTCTCAGGGCTGGGTTCAAATCCCACTGTGGCAGATGGTGAAATTTGAATTCAATATAAAATCTGGAATTAAAAATCTAATGTTGACCATGAATTGATTGTCGCAAAAACCCATCTGGTTCACTAATGCCCCTTCAGGGAAGGAAATCTGCTGACTTACCTGGTCTGGTACATGTGACTCTTAATTGCCCTCCAAAATGACCTAGCAAGCCATTCAGTTGTATCAAACCGCTAAAAAGCCTAAAAAGAATGGAACTGGACAGGCCATTAGGCCTCGGCCTAAGCAGCAGAAACAATAATAGCAAACTTAGCCCTGTCGACCCTGCAAAGTCTTCTACTTTACTAACATCTGGGGCTTGTGCCAAAATATGACAGACTAGTCATACTCATGGAATCATACCTTACAGATAATGCCCCAGACACCACCATCATCACCATCCTTGGGTATGTCCTGTCCCACCAGCACAGTGGTATACAATTGAGAGGGAGTTGCCCTGGGAATCCTCAACATTGACTCCAGACCACATCAAGTCTCATGGCATCAGGTTAAATATGGGCAGGGAAACCTCCAGCTGATTACCATGTACCACACCCCCTCAGCTAAGGAATCAGTGCTCCTCCATGCTGAACAACAGTCAGAGGAAGCATTAAGGGTGGCAAGGGCACAGAATGTACTCTGGGTGGGGGGCTCCAATGTCCATCACCAAGAGGGGCTCAGTAACACCACAAATGGCCAAGTCCTAAAGGACATAGCTGCTAGACTGGGTCTGTGGAGGTGATGAGGGAACCAACAAGAGGGCAAAATATACTTGACCTCACCCTCACCAATTTGCTTGCCACAGATACACCTGTCAATGACAATATCAATAGGGGTGACCACCGCGCAGCCGTTGTGGAGACAACGTCCCGCCTTCACATTGAGGATACCCTCCATTGTTTTGTGTGGCATTACCACCATGCTAAATGGGATAGATTTCAAACAGATCTAGCAACTGAAGACTGAGAAACCATGAGGAAGTCAACAGTAGAATTGTACTCAACCACAATCTGTAACCTCATAGCCCAGCATACCCCCCCAATCTACCATTACCACCAAGCCAGGGGATCAGCCCTGGTTCAATGAAGAGTGCAGGGGGGCATGCCAGGAGCAGCACCAGGCATACCTAAAAATGAGATGTCAACCTGATGAAGCTACAACGCAGGGCTACATGCATGCCAAACAGAATAAGCAGCAAGCGATAGGCAGAGCTAAGCGATTTCAGAACCAACAGATCAGATATAAGCTCTGCAGTCCTGCCACATTCAGTCATGAATGGCGGTGGACAATTAGGCAACTCACTGGAAGAGGAGGCTCCACAAATATCCACATTGTCAATGATGGAGGAGCCCAGCACATCAGTGCAAAAGATAAGGCTGAAGCATTTGCTACAATCTTCAACCAGAAGTGCCGAGTGGATGACCCATCTCAGCCTCCTTTGGAGGTCCCCAGCAACACAGATGCCAGTCTTCAGCCAATTTGATTCACTCTGTGTGACATCAAAAAATGGCAGAAGGCACTGGATACTGCAAAGGCTATGACCCCTGACAATATTCCAGCAATAGTACTGAAGACTTGTGCTCCAGAACTTGCCATGACCCAAACCAAGCTGTTCCAGTACAGCTACAGCACTGGCATATAATCGGCTATGTGGAAAATTGCCCAGGTATGTCCTGTACACAAAAAACAGGACAAATCCAACCGACCAATTACCACCCCATCAGTCTACTTTTGATCTGTAAAGTGATGGACGGGGTCATCAACAGTGCTATCAAGTGGCACTTGATTTGCAAAAACCTGCTTACTAATGTCCAGCTTGGGTTCCTTCAAGGTTACACAGCTCCTGACCTCAGTACAGCCTTGGTTCAAGCATGGACAAAAGAGCTGAACTCCAGAGGTGAGGTGAGAGTGACTGCCCTTGACATCAAGGCAGCATTTGACCAAGTGTGGCATCAAGGAGCCCTAGCAAAACTGGAAGTCAATGGGAATCAGGGGGAAGCCCTCCACGAGTTGGAGTCATACATAGCACAAAAGGAGATGGTTGTGGTAGTTGGAGGTCAATCATCTCAGTTCTAGGACATCACTGCACAGGTTCCTCAGGGTAATGTCTTCGGCCCAACCATCTTCAGCTGCTTCATTAATGACTTTCCTTCCATCATAAGGTTAGAAGTGGGGATGTTCGCTGATGATTGCACAATGCTCAGCACCATTCACGACTCAGATACTGAAGCAGTCCATGTCAAAAAGCAGCAAGACCTAGACAATAGCCAGGCTTGGGCTCACAAGTGGCAAGTAACACGTGTGCCACACAAGTGCCAAGCAATGATCATCTCCAACAAAAGAGAATCTAACCATCACCTCTTGACATTCAATGGCATTACCATCATTGAATCCCCCACTATTAACATCCTGGGGGTTACCATTGACCAGAAACTGAACTGGACTAGCTATATAAATACTGTGGCTACAAGACTAGATCAGAGGATAGGAATCGTGCGATGAGTAACTCACCTCCTGACTCCCCAAAGCCTGTCCACCATCTACAAGGCACAAGTCAGGACTGTGTTGGAATACTCTCCACTTGTCTGGATGAGTACAGCTCCAACAACACTCAAGAGGCTCGACACCATCCAGGACAAAGCAGCTCGCTTGATTGGCACCCCATCCATAAACATTCATTCCCTCCAGCACCGACACACAATGACAGCAATGTGTACCACATAAGATGCACTGTAGGAACTCACCAAGCCTCCTTAGACAGCACCTTCCAAACCCATGACCACTACAATCTATGAATAATGGCAGCAGACACATGGCAACACCACCACCTGGAAGTTCCCCTCCAAGCTACACACCATCTTGACATGGAAATATATCACCCTTCCTTCACTGTTGCTGGGTCAAAATCCTGGAACTCCCTTCCAAACAGCACTGTGGTGTACCAACACCACAGGGACTGCAGTGGTTCAACAAGACAGCTCACCACCACATTCTCAAGGGCAATTGGAATTGGCAATAAATGCTGGCATAGCCAGCGTTGCCCACATACCATGAACGAATGAGGGCAAAAAAAAATGTCCTTGGGAGATGCTGATGACGTGTTTTTAACTAACTTGGCTCCAAATTTTACTTGAGCAGGATAGTTTCACAGGGCTCAAGTAACTGATGGGTGGGAAACAGAAGAGAGTTTGAGCAGCCCAGGTGGGTATTTAAACCTTTCATTTTCCCATTAGAATAAAACCTCACTTATTGCAGCTACTGTTTCATCTCTCTCTGGCAAATGTCTGGGGCAGAATGCTTGTGTGGATACAACTTTTGTCAACTTGGAGGACCTCAAATTGACAAAACCAGAATGGGAGGTGCCTTGGATATGTTTGATAGCACATCGAGAGAGGAAGACCATCAATATCTAAGGCAGCAACAATGTGCTGTGGACTGGAGGGGTGTTTGCAGATAAGGGAGGACAATGGGGGCTCCTCATTAATCTTTGGATGAGGGTAACAAAAGAGGAGGAGCAGGAGGATGAACATGGGGCACCCACAACAGGCCAGCCACCTATATCATTGCCACGAATGCCCTACTCACACGAGAGTTCACCAGGTGTAGAACATAACAAATGAAGTCCCTCAAACTATGCCCACCAGCAGCACCTAGACTCTCAACCCATCTCCTTCTGCACTAAATGGTCCTTCAATGACTTACCCAGCATTGCACATCCACCCACCAATGGGTCCTGTCATGTATCCACATTCATCATGAAACAAATGAAAGGATGAGGGTTTCCATAATGGGTAAAATGTGGAAATGGTGCAAATCATTAATTTTTATTAACATTATAATAAAAGGAAACTTACCAGCATAGCATTTTGTCAAATACCCATGTGCGAATACTTGATGGATTACAATTTCTTTAACTTAAGCATCCTACAGTTTCTATATGGTGCATACCATGTGGTTTCAGCATAGGTTGAGGCAAGCTATTCGGGTCACTGACCTGGCCACAGCAATGCTTTTGATCTACAATCTCTGGGTTTTGGAGCCTATGGGCCCACCAAAAACTACTCCATCCGTGCTTATTCTAGGGAAGACTTGGCTATTATGGGGTGAGACAGCATGTCGGAAACTGACTGAGGGAAGAAGGCAATAGGTGAGAATTGGGAGTACTCTGAATGAAGTTCTCACCTCCACCTCTCCTTTTTCCATTGTTTCTATCTTGGGCCAGTGGCACAATCATTCCTCCCACTCTGCTACAGATCAGACAAATGAATATCAGTGACAATAAATCCACAGTACAGTATCTGTCATATTGTTTAAGACAGCAGACAAGTTGGTATCCAAAGTCAGCACAGCTGTGATCGTGGCCCACATAGACTTATCAGAGAGTCTTCCTTGAAGCTCCATGAAACCAAATTCCTTCCACAAGAGATAATCTCTCAATTCCCTGCATCATCAATCTAGTAGTGATTGAGTGGGACACATCACCCTCTTCACTAATGTGAAGCATATGTATGATGCACTTCTGTATGCTTGCTAAGTTGCCAAGGCACCTCCCTCATTCGTCTTTTCAATCTTAGCCCCTGGGCTTCAACATCCGTATCCAGATGAGCAGAGGTTGGAGAAGATTGTCCTCCCTATCATGGATTGACCATAGCTGCCCCTGTCACCAGTATCTACTCTTGCTCTCTTGTGATGCATGAATCATTAGTTGAACGCCCAACTAAGGCCCAGATTTTAGCCAAGACTTGGAGCCTCTCTGTCATGGCGAAAATGGCAGAAGTGACCGAAAATCTTATGTCCCATCCCAGAACATAGCTCTTCCCATTTTTGTAGGGACAGGGATGGGGACATGGCATGTTTCACACATGTGCAGTGTATGGAGGCAGCTGGCCATTTAAATCATGAGATTCCTCAACTGAAGTGGGATTTTGATAGGCCAGGAATGTGAAATTCAAAGTGTGCAAATTAGACCAGGTAAGAGCAAGTCTGAACTTTGTTGATTTGTTTGGATAGCTAGGCTACCCCCTCGGAGAGGTAAAGTACTCCTTTGCAAATGGTCCCAGGACAACTTTGAGGGAGGTAAGGTCCCCTTTAGGTTAGGTCAGGTGTTCACTGGAATTTTTAAAAATAGGCTTAAATATGCATAAAAAATTGCATAAACTCATTATTGTCAAGCTCACTGGAACTGTCAACAGATCTGTCTGAAGAAACTGTCAAAATTATCAGAAGCATCTGACAAGGGGAGTTGTCAATCTGTCAAGGCATTTAAAAGTCCTGCCCTTTAAATCTTTTGAAAAAATATGTCTGATGTGTTAAAAAAATGATTGCTTGCTACTTCACTCTGTTTATTAACATAAGCCCAAGGACTTCCATTACTGGATTAGTGCTGCATGACTAATTTCACAACCATTCACTATTAAAGTAGGGTACCTGCCATTTGAAAGTTTGACAGCCACAAGTAGTTATAGACTCTTTGATGTGGGACACTGAATTCCAATGCTTGTTGTTATAAAGGATTGTGCACTTTAATGAAATGTTTGTTGTTATAAGGCTTTATTTAGTTGAAAGAATGTAAATGTAGTGAATAGGTTTTTATGAATGAGAGTGTTTTTTTTTTCAGTATAGTGAACTCTGCAGTACACATTTAAGCCAGAGTTTTCCACTCACATTTGTGATGGGCATGTTTGACAATGTGAGTGGAAAATATCATGAGCTGGTCCTAGTCATGATTCCCAGCGACATAAATCCAGGACGCGATTGTCCGCTCCCTGCTGTTAGTGGTGGGCCGTGTTTCCTGCTGTCTAACATTGGGGACTTAATTTTAATATATTTGTATTTCATTATTGTGCCTGCACGTTGGAAGCATCCCCGCAGGTCAAATTTAATTTCCATGTCGGTGTGACTTCAGAACGACATGGTTTATGACTGCCTTTAAAAGGTGTGCACTTGGCGAGCTGAACTTGGAGGGGAACTTGGAGGGGTATGCAGACCAACATTGTGCAGCACACATGAGGATCGCCCATAGGACATCAAGAAGACAAGCCATGCATTCGGGCAGAGAGTGGCAGGAACGGATAAGTCAATTTTTCACGGCTGGCTTGCAGTGCAGTGCGAAGGCAAGGGCTCCTGTGTGGCTGGGGCCAGAGGGAGGTGTGGTGGGGCAGTGGTGGGCTGAGGGCAAGGCAGCACAAACTGATGGAAGTACACAAGCACATGCCGGGGATGGGAGGGGGGAATGTGGGGGAGGTTGAGGGAGGCGGCTGTTCACTTAGAAAAGCTTGTTAGGAGTGAGTGTTCTTCCGCAGTTGAGATCGTTCACCAGCAGCTCCATTGACATACTTGGAGTTGGGCCTCTGAAGCCTTTCTGCCCACTCAAGCAATACAAAAGCATGAAAGTGTCACCAAATGCTCCAGAACATTTTACCCCTTGGGCGCAGACTGCAAATTAATGTGAATTTTAGGGGGCTGTAAAATAATTGGACGACTAGGCAAATTGTAGAAATCCCCTTGTGAAAGGTGGATATGGAACAGTCACTGATGGAGGCGCTCAGAGTTTGCAATGTATCCATTCAGGTTTGGATCAGTAACCCTCATGGTTCAAGCTAACAGTGCGCCTTTCATTGTTGGTGAGGATAATGCCTGCACCTGAGCTGAGAGCACAGCATGCAGTCGAGTGGCCGATGCTGCCATCAATCAGTCAAGCGGGGCGGAGGCGAGTAGGATTTTGGACAGCCAAGTAGCAAGCAAACCACTGGCCATCTCAGTGGTGACCAGCACTCTCCGACATGTGTGAAGGGGCTTTGAGATGCAGCCGGAGCCGAAAAGTTAACCAAGAGAGGTCCTTATGAGACATATGCTAACCCCTGTGTCTCTTTCTTTGATACTGTAGGAGGAGAACATCAGGATCATGTAGCCTGGTCATCCAGCTATATGCCTCATGGCTTACAGACAGCAGAGAAGAAGAAGATTGCAACAGAGGCACCTGGCTCGGCAAAGAAGGAGCACCACCCTCAAGATGAAGTGGTGGCAGGGCCTCCAGTGCATGCAGCTGAACATCCACGGCAAGCCGTTGCTCGTAGGCACCTTGCTAGACTCTGGGTCTGTAAACTAGTGCTTGTCATTCCTGCAGATGACCAAGAACCAGTGTCGTCAAAGACTGAGCATGTCTAGGGAACTAGTCGGTCACATATGCTGCTTCTGCAGGATTTGGCGCCATGGGGACTTGGAGGGCATCCACTGTCAGTGGCCGTGAAAGTGACCACAGTGCTAAATTTTTACACCAGTGGCTCCATCCAGGGCTCCACAGGTGACCTGTGCAGGATCTCACAAGCCCCCACCCAGTGTATCCAGGAGGTCACGGACACCATCTTTGTGAAGGCACAGAACTTTGTGCATTTCGACCGGGATCAGGCAAGCCAGGAAGCAAGAGCGCTGGGATTTCCGGCAATCTCTGGTTTTGCACAGGTGCAGGGTGTCATCGACTGTACTCACGTGGTGCTTAGATCTCCATGGCAACAAGCAGTCAGTTATGTCAACTGCAAGGGCTTCTACTCACTGAATGTTCAGCTGGTGTGTGACCACTACAAATGCATCATGCAGGTCAGTGCTTACTACCCCAAGAGCATCTCTGACTCTTACATCCTCAGCATGCCTTGGATCCATGACATCTTCCAGGGTCCAGAGGGGCTGCATGGATGGCTCCTTGGGAACAAAGGCTACCCACAGAGAACGTGACTGATGATGCCCATGTAGCAGCCTCAGACTGCAGCAGAGAGATGGGAGAACGAGGCTTATGCCGCAACCCGGACTTTGGGGGAGAAAACAAAAGTTCTGGTGCCTCGACAGGTCTGTTGGAGCACTGCAGTACAGAGGGTGTCATGCATCATCATGCTGCTCACTACACAGCCTGGTACTGCTACAGTGAAAGGACCTGGCTGAGGAGGAGATGGAAGAGCTGCGCGTCTCCTCTGATGAGGAGGATGTCAATAGGGATGAGGGTGATGAGTTCCTGGAAAGCAAAGAGGCCAATCACAGTGGCTAGATGAGGCAGGCATGCTTATGAGGCCCTAATAGCCACTAGATTTGTGGAGGATGATGATGATGGCATGCAGTGAGGACACTCCTGACACCCTCGCCTTGCATCTGTGAACGCACATACCCTCAGTGCTCAGGCTCATGTCATGGAGACGCAGCAGAGGCCCTAACAGTCACAAGATTCCAGGAGGCTGATGACGACATGCAGTGACGATGCTCCATTGATCTTCACGTTGCTTCTGTGACGTCTGACTCCTGTCTGGCTGAGGGCAGCTCGTTTGCGCTCTGTGATTGGAGTCATAACATGGAGGCGCACCCATGGAACTTTAATTGCACCTGATCCTTTGGCAGCCTTCAGCATCTGTCCCCTTCAGGACCACATCGTCACTGGACACAGATGCTGAAAAGATGGAGGGCCAGCCCCACCTCAAAGGCGCTGAGAGCACACAGAGAGAATGACAGTACTCTGTGATGCCTGCCCACGACATTTTGGCAGCAATGACAAGCACCATCGAAGTGCAGGCATCAATAATGTGTCGAATGGCTGTGAAGCCGGACAATCACTTTGCTCTGAAGGTTACACACTGCACAGGGAAGTGGCCCGGAGACACTTGCCTACGTCTTGCACAGGAACCAAGGTTTCAAATCTGAGTGACACGAACACTGATCATCATAACAAGGATCCATAGGCAAGGAGGCATTCTTGGGAGTTTAGTTACAATCGTGAACA
The DNA here is from genome assembly GCF_964194155.1 of Cetorhinus maximus. Lineage (NCBI taxonomy): Eukaryota > Metazoa > Chordata > Chondrichthyes > Lamniformes > Cetorhinidae > Cetorhinus > Cetorhinus maximus. The sequence continues at coordinate 55,680,036 of NC_135897.1, read as the reverse complement.
ATATGTAGAAGTGATTAACATCCGTGCCCATGCTGTGCAACTAACTTTGTTAATTTAGTTTACTTGGTTGACTCAAAAGAGCTACATCTTCTTAACCTTCCTAACCTTACCACTACACCTTAGTGCTCTCCCCAAATCCACAGCAGAGGTGGAGGAAGCCTGCTGACTACTACGCCCTATCAGTGATGACCTTGACAGGCATCCTCTGGAGAGCAGAGAACTTGAGGGCCTTGGCCTGCTTTCAGGGTACTGCAGTGTGGCAGTAGCATCCTCCTAGGCCTGCAGAGCTGGAGCTGCGGGGCTCACAGGAAGAGGGGAATCGGATGAGCTGGCCACTCCTGGAGTCGCCTGGGTGGATGGTCTCAGGCTGTGCACCTGTGATCCTCCTCCCTATGGGTGCCTAAGGGCCTCTGGCTGATTCCTTTAGAGAAGGGGCAGCTGGAATGAGTTTGAGATGCCCCGCCATCCTTTCGCATTGACACTAATGGAGGCCAGCAAGTGCCTCAGCGATGGAGTGCAGCTCCTGCAGCAGGACGATGTCCTGCACCCAGGTCTCCATGGCAGCCACCATCCTACCAGTGTTAACTTCAGTGTGTTAGCATGCCAGTGCTATCACCTCAGACAGAAGGTGGACGGACTCCTCATGCCTTGAAATCTGAGGAATGCAGCAGACAGCCTTCCTGATGTCCCCAATCTTGTCTTTGCAACTCCAGCAACTGAGGCAGAACCAAGTCCAGAGGCTCCTCACCTGACTTGGACTCAGCAGTTTCCTTACCTCCAGCAATCCTCCAAGAGCCAGCACCCTGGGATGTCTCTGCCTCTGCCTGTTGTGGATTAGACAGTGCAGCGTGCACACCAGATTGTAACCCCAAGGCTAATCTTGAACTAGGTCCCACCGAGGTGTGTGTCTCTGCGCTGGTGGAGGGTGTGGGTGAACGCTGTGATGGGTCTTCAATGTCAGTGTCTGCAGATTCCCCTTCTGTGGAGTCCTCAGGCCTGGAGTCGATGAGTCGATGACCTGGCTCGTGGCTGCTTCCCGGATGAGCCTGCAAGAGAAAAGAGGGATAGTTACTGCATGGCAGGGGTCTATGAAACAGAAGACATTACTCACAGCATGGTTGTCTGATGGTTGTGGCAGTGCAGGATCCTCACGTGGCTGAGCACCGCTGACCTCACTGTCTGCGCAGGAACGATCCACATCCTCGCCAGCCAGCTGGATGGCTCTATTTTCAAAGGCCATGAAAGCCTGATGTCAGGCATTCCTCCACCAGTCTAGAACATCTCCCTGTTGTTGTGGGCTAGCTTATTCAGCATTGGGCGAAATGGAGAGAGTGTAAGCAAGATGTCTGCCATGCCAGATGAAAAGGATGCCTAGCATGCATGGAGTGTGAGTGTGCCATGGACGGCATGAGGGCACAATGGGCAGGAGAGATGAGGGTGTTTGTGAGAGTGTGGGTGGTGATGTCCCCTGAGCTTGCAGAGGGTGCAAACCCTGTGAATGTGTGATGGGTTCGTGAGTGTGTGAGTTGAGAGTGATGATAAGAATGACTTACCCTGGTGGAACGGAGAAGATCATTCATCCTCATGTGGCATTGGGTGGCTGTCCTCTTTTGGACGGCGTTGGCGCTCACCACTACCTCCTATGCTGGGTTGGTGAGTTTGATGGCTGGTCTTCACCCAGACCGGGGGGGGTAGAGGAGCTCACGGCGGGCTTCCACCATTTCCAGCAGATGTCCCATAGAGGCATCACTAAATTTGGGGGCTGCCATCTTATTTGCTTTCAGGGCCAACTGGAGCAATCCTCTGGCCTGTACACACGAAATAGGCTGCGCTCTGGTGCTCTTTAAATATGGCACCTGGAGAGAGCAAGCACCAAGAGCACAGCGTGTCGGACAAACCCAGGCCCACCTGCCAGTGATCTGGCATGTTTCCTGTGCATGCATTATTAATGAGGCAGGACGTACCGGGAAGCAGACAATGAGGTGCAAAAAACCACCATTGCGGCCGACAGGAAAAACATCTTTTTTCATGCCCGTCACCACACTTAGTGCAATTCAGGGAAAATTCTGGCCTTAGAGTTTTATTTTATAGAATTTTATTTTATCTAATCTCTGCATGAATCCTGAGGTCTGCCAATGATGGATACTACGTGAGTTGGGATGGTAGGTGTAAGGGCAAAGGGTGGTGGGCATGGGTTGGTATGCGTTGGCATTAAGTTGACATAGTGGATATAAAGGGCCATCGTTTGGCACAGAGGGAATGAGGGGTTATGGAGGTGGGTGGGGGCATAGGTTGGCATGGAGTGTATGAGCAGTATGGGGTGGGGGCATGAGGCGGCATGGCATGGATGGGGCAAAGGGAGTGTGTGAGACGTGAGGGACTTGAGGGCAGGAGAGATGTTTTATGATTTAATCTTTATTTTTAAACATTGGACACAGTGCCGGAGCCCCAAGGCAGGCTTTTTGCCCAGCTCGCCTCCACACCCGGCATCCTCCTCAGCTTTTCCATGGTCACACACCCCGACTTCTAATCCAACCCGCTCCCCGGGCTGAAAACTTGATGTCCGGGCAACCATTTCTAAAGATCAGATCTGCGGATTCTCCCTTCACTGTGCATCCAACCCAGAAGCAAAAATCTGTGTCCGACTCTCTAACTCAACCCCTCGAAGTACTTGTGCTGTTGTATAGCTGTGTGTCTCGTGATGGTGCATGCACAGAAGAAATGAGGTTCTTCTGAGGAATTGTCCTCAAAGATGTCCCGCGAAACTTGGTGTAGGTTCAAAGGCATGAGCAGAAGGATGGATGCAGTGAATTTGGTGAGGGTGACAATGGAACACATGCATTACATTGCATCAGAACTGGGGTGAGTGTCAATGGTGGATAAATCAATGGGATACTGATGACTTATATTGAGAATGATGGCTAGATGCTACTGAAAGTTGAATGGATATGATGAGTGATGTGATGGAACGCAGGACTGAGTGAAAGCAGGGCGGGCTTCAAGCACAGGATGCAGTTCAATCAGCAAATGTACTCTCTTTTTCTGACCCGATTAGGGTATTAAACCACTTTCTACATTATATCCATAAACTGGATTCAATATGCCTGTTGTTCACCTCATCACTTACCTCCCACCACACCTTCTTGGTGAGAGTAGCAGGTTTCTTCCTCCTGTTGCTGGGCAAACATATGCCCTTCCTACTCCTGACACTACCCAGCAATGTATCATTGAATCTGGGTGCTGCCTTTCTCTATGTCCACCATTCATTCTGAACACTTCCACTTTACATTTGCAGACTTTCCCTTTAAATACAGAAGAGGTCGTGTCATGCAGGTTTGTATCACACCTGCTGCACATCTTGCAGACATGAAACTCAGGAGTCAAATTAATTCAACCAAGTTGAGCTTTCAGATTTTGAACCATTTAGTTGACTCCGGACTTTTCTACATGCAATTTCACCTCCCTGTTCGAAGACACCTTCAAGTCAATATCAGGGCCAAAGCTTCCATTAGGAATATACAAAATTAATCAAACGCTCTTTGGTATTTCAAATGTTTAGAATGAAACTGAGTATTATTGATACAAAATGCTCATTTAAAACATTAATCAATATAACTGTTTATAAAGCTAGTGGTTATATTTAGTTTTCCTTGATGGGGGAGCTATATTATTTCTATAATAATGACAATTCAACTTATAAGAAACAGTAGCAGGAATCTTAATCTTCAAGTTAATGTGTCCATTACAGATTATAACGGTTTGTGAATTATATATTTATTTTTCTTTCTTATTCTACTGTACTGGTTTTGTTCCCCAGTCTATATTACCTTTGACACAAAGAATGCCTGAAAAGTGAATTATTGATAAAACAATAAAACTGAAAGACAAACTGTTTGAAAGCTATTCATGTGTTACCTGTAAGGTGGGTATTAAACACTCCCAGTGGAGCAGCAAGTTGACTTCAAAGTACTTATTTTATTATGTCCTTTCATTGTCTAAGCCATGGTGAAGATTAGAGGAGATTTGTCTCAAGGTATTTTTTTCCACAGTGAATACTGCCTGAATAGTACATTTGTAGAATCAGAAATGGAAGCACTAAGCTTCATATCCACAGCCAAGGGGATTTATTCTGCATGATATGTTTTAATGAAAGTTCAGATGGCAGTGCAACTTAATTTATATTTATTCTGCTTTTTTTTTGCTGAATATGGAACATTTTAGTCTCATTTTATTAGAAAAACATTAGGTTTAAAATGTGAATCGAAAACCTGACGACTAGCCCAGCAGAATAATGATTAACATGCACAGTTCACACCCATTGTGGATAAGCACTTCAGTTCCATAAACGTGGAAGCCAACTATGACCAATTTTGTTTGTTATTAATCTGGTATGTGGGTGGGGCACCCGTGGTTAAAGAGCAAAGACACAGACAGAATTATTTTTATATTTTTAGCCAGCGCCAGTTGGAATAGTGAAATAAGGTCTTCCTGTTGATTTTCTGCAGCAGACCTCATTTTGCTGACTAGCATACCACAACAACATAACAACATGTATTTTGAATTTATATAGTCCCTTTAACATAATAAAATATCTCAAGGCGTTTCACAGGAATGTCGTGAAGTAAATTTGCACACCAAGCCACATAATACAATATTAAGGCGGATGGCCAAAAGCTTGGTCAAAGAGAGGTAGGTTTTAAGGCCACATGATGTGGTAAGGTCAAAGGAGTGGCGGTGAATTTGATTATAGAACACTTTGAGGCATTTCAATGAAAAACAATAAATAAATCCAAGTAAAATTTTCATATATAGTGTTGCCAGGGGGAGGAAGCATGGAAATGAAGACCTATCAGATTGATTGCATTTTTTAAAAATACAGCATTTGGAGGAAAGGATGCTATAAAAATTATGAAGTCACAGCACTTGTAGAAAAATCATCAACAGCCTGGGATTGTTGATATAGTTAAGCACTTTCTGGGAACCACACTCTTTTAGGAGTTAAGGTAAGCTGAATCAAGTGGATTTCTAGGTTCTACCTTTGTAGGAGAATGGTCTCACAGGTCATTTCCTTGTGAAAGTTCTAATGATCCAATCAAAAGGTAGAAAATTTTAATTGTTTGTGACTATATTCTAAGCTGGCCCAATTACCTTCTTAGCGAGTAGTATGGGTGTGTGGGGATGGCTATTTTGACTCTGAAGCATTTCAGGAAAAAACTGCAGATTGCTTTTGCTTTCAGAGCTTAGATGAAGGCCATAATTATATATTCCAACTGACATATGGCCAATTAATGTCATCCATGTTTGTTATTGCACAGGTTGCAGTCAGATACAAAATATTCGTTCAATATCTCTGCCATTTCCTCATTCCCCATGATCATATCTTTGTCTCTGTCTCTAAGGAACCAACATTTACTTTAGCTACTCCTCATCTGTTTGTATGCCTGTAAAAGTTCTTATAATCCATTTTTATATTCCTAGCTAGTTTGCTCTCATTCTAATTTTTCCCTTATCAATTTTTGTTTCCTCTGCTGGTTTGTAAAATTCTCCCAATCCTCAGGCTTGCTATGATTCTTTGCAACATTATAAGCCTCTTCCTTAATCTAATACTACCCTTAACTTCTGGACAAAGCAATGGATGGATCTTTTTTGTTGAGTTTTTGTTTTTTGATGGAATGTAGTTTAGTTCAACATTTTGAATATAATGTTTTCCACTGTTCATTTACCACCATGCCGTTTAGTCTATTTACCCGGTCACCAGCTCTCCTCTCATATCTATGTAATTGTATTTGGCTTCATTTAAGATGAAGATTCTTGTTTTCAAGTCGAATATGTCAATCTCAAATTTAATATGTGTGAAGAGGTCTTTTGGCTCAGTGGGTAACCTCTGAGCCAGAAGCTCCAGGTTCGAATCTCACTCCAGGACTTGATGGCCAAGGAAGGTGCATTCATTATGTGGCCAAACAAATTGGATATCAACTTGTAAATCCTTAAAATATGCCTATGGTGGTAATAGTGGGGAAAATCTCCTGGTCAGCTATGCTTGATGCGGAGTGACACCCCTCAAACTGTTCCAGGAAATGTTATCTATGGAAATAGGTATAAGCAAGTGCTTTGTCTCCCTCATCCATTATTAGATGCAGAAAGATTAGAAGAAGGAACTTAAAATGGAATTCAATTGAATGATCACTTTTTCCCAGAGGATCTTCTACTATTTAGATTGCAATCAAGCCCTGCCTCATTACACAATACTAAATCTAAAATGGCATTGTTGCTAGCTGGTTTCTCGATGCATTTTTATAGAAAGCTGCCATGAAAGCATTCTACAAACTCCCTTTCTAGATTAGCTTTGCCAGTATATACAAAGATCAAAGCCCCTATGATTATTACATTGCCTCTGTTATAAGCTACAATTTGTTCTTGCTTAGTGCTCTGTCATATGGTATAACTACTCTTAGGTGGCCCATAAACTACTCATATCAATGTTTTCCGACCCTTGTTATTCCTAATCTCCACCCATACTGATTCCACTTCCTGATCCTCTGAACCAAGATTCTTATTTACCACTGCCCTTACATCACCCTGTCTTTTCAGGGCTACTGCTCCTCCTCCTTTTCCATTCTGCCTGTCTTTTTGAAATGTTGTGTAACCTGGAATATTTATATGCCAACCTTCATCATACTTCAACCATGTCTCTGTAATGATGAATATATCAAACTCATTTATCTCTATGTTTTGCTGCTAGTTTCCCAACCTTGTTACAAATGCTTCATGCATTCATAGAAAGAGCCTTTAATGTTATTCTTTTAACCACTATTCTTTGCATGGACCTTATTTGCTGATGTATTATTACTGTTAAAATCTGTCTCTTCCTGTCGCACTCTGCTTGTCTTTATATGAATTACAAACCTGCTCTATTGCTTCAATTTTCTCTTTAGATTTCTAAATATCCTCCCACCTGTCCCGTCCACACCCATGCCTCATGCACCCCCCCACCCCAGCCTTTTAGTTTTAAGCTCCGGTGTTGGATGGGCGGGACATGTGTTGGCATCAGTTGGCACTAAGTTGACATGTTGTCTAAGAGAGGCCAAAGGGAGTGGTTGGGGGGAATGAGTAGACATGAGTTGGTTTGGATAGGCATGAGGGGACTGTGTTGGGGGGGTGGTGTGGTGAGGGATAAGGCCTAGAGGGCCCTACTGTTTTTATTATAACTGAGATGAAGTCCCAGAGCACCAAGGCAGACCTTTAAGCAGCCCACATTGGCACCTGGCAACCCCAGGTGGCAGGCCCTATTCCAGTTAGCACCCGCCTCTCTGGAGCGAAAATCTGACCTTTCGGTAAGTTTCTCTAAAGTCAAGTTTGGGGACAAGGCAATTCTCCTGACTCTGTGCACCTGACTTGGGAGTCTCAAAAACCATTGGAAGAATTTTCGGGTTGGCGAGCAGAGGCGGGTCCCACTCGCCGACGCGTAAAATGACGCGCGGTAATGTTGGGCGGGCATTCCGATGTCCCCGCGCGGCATTTAGATTTTCAGTTCGGCGGGCTGTCAAAGGCCTGTTAAGGCCATTAAGAAAATAATTAAAGTAGTTAAGAAAGCTGCCCGTCCAACCTTAAGGTTGGCGGGTAGGCGAGGAGTCCAGGCGGCCTTCACATTTTTCATCAAACCTCATCCACGGCCGGGATGAGGTTTCATGAAGGGTTTATTAATTAAATTTAAAATTTTCAAACATTTGATAAACATGTCCCAACTCATGTGACACTGTCACATGAGGGGACACGTCTAAATAAATTTTCTTTGTCTTTAATAAAAACTTTAATTCCGAATTAAATCTCCCTGAGGCAGCTCTGTGCCTCAAGGAGATTTCTGTGCTCTTTCGCATACATGCACACGAAAGAGCGCAGGTCCCGAATCAGGGAATCCCCCCCCTTCTGCACAGGGAGTGCTCAGCGCTTCCGGGCGCGCATCACGCTGGGCGGGCCTTAATTGGCCTGCCCACGTGAAATGGTGGCGCAGCCCCGATCGGAGGCATCGATAGGGTTTGTGCCCGCCCCTGCCCTCTCCCACACAACCCCCAACAGGGGGAAATTTCTGCCCCATATCTTATTAAAGTTTTGTTAGTCCTTTCTGGGGCTTTTGAAGGACAAATTATAAAAGGATATGGTTTTTGAGACACTGCTTGCAATGTCCATAGTTTATATGGGTATAACTGTGCTTCATAATTTGTAGCATAAATTCCCTGGTGCAGGGTCGCCTCATAAAGACTGAAGTGAATGAGGCGGAATGTTCCATGTTTGGTGAGCTGAAAATTTATTTCTTGTCTTTGTCTGCCGATCGAAACCTGAATAATTTTGTGCTGAGCTCCCAGAATTGCTGATCTGGCCTTCTCACATTTGATAGCAATACTTAAATCAGATTGATTTTGATAGTATCCGAAGTGTATTTATTTATGTTGAGGGTGCTCTGTGATTTTGACTCCTCTGGTTGCATTGTAAATTAAAGGGCCATCATGGACCTGAAACATGGGCCAGGATTTTCCTTGCCCGCTGGCTTCGGGCATGTTTGGTGGCGTGTGTGGACAATATGGCAAGAAGGTCAAAAATCAGTTTCATGACGTTGTGAAACCAGTTTGCGATCATCTGCTCCACGCACTGATGGCGGGCCGCATTCCCCGCCATTGGGCATTGGGAACCTCATTGTGGTATATCAATATATTATTATAAGGCCAGCCCGCTGGACTGATCCCACCTCCCACTGGATCGTCTGCCCATATTGGCAGGAAAACACGCCGACGTGGTTCACAACAGCATAGATAAGGCGTGCAGTTGATGGCCTGCACTTCACTCAGGACATCAAGGTCTGTTTACCTACCTTGCTTTGGTCAGCATTCGCTGTCATCAGTGCCGGGCTTCACAGACAGCACCACATCACTTTTAGAGGGGCTCACGGGTAGGTCTCTACCTACCAGATCATCTATATGTGGGTGGCTTTTCAATAGCTGCAGGGCAAGGTCTTGCTTGGGGAAGGGGGAAAAGTGGCCTCAGGCAAGGGAAGAGGCTGCAGGACGAGAAGTGTACTGGGGAAGGAGGGTATCCCACGGTGTGTGTGGGGGCACATGTTGATCTGTGCAAGTGACCTCAAGATAGTGAGGGCTGAGGTGGCAGTCTCCATAGGAGATGAGGCCAGATGGAGATGTGAGGGTGTGTGTGATAGAGTGAGTGGTGATGTCCCTTGAGCTGGCAGTGAGTGAGATACCAGTGAACGTGTGATGGGCTTAAACGTGAGTTTGGAGTGATGAGATGGTTGCCATACCCTGGCTGTACAGATGAGATCATTCATCCTCTATCTGCATTGGATGGCTAACCTCTTCTGTGCAACATTGGCTCTGATCACCACTGCCATTGCCTACCAAGCTGGAGTAGTAATGTAGCTGCCCCACTTGTGGTCAGAGCGGGGGTAGAGGATATTACAGCGGAGCCTCCACAGTGTCCAAAAGGCGTTCGAGGGCTGCAGTCTTCTTGCCTTTCAGGGCCATGTCTTCTTTGCCACAGCCCTGGGTTGGAATCACTGAGCGCGGCTGTACTTTAAATGTGGTTCTTGCTATGATGAAGCGGCGAGCCCATCCACCATTGAAGGGAGCCCGTCCTCCATTGAAACGGTGTGTTTCCTGGGAATGCGTAGGTAATGTGGTGGGTTTGGGACGATACGGCATGAAAACCTACCATTACGGCCGGGGGGTAAAATGTTGTTTAGTGCAAATTAGTGCAAATTTAGTGCAAATCTGGGATGATTCCACCCATGATCTCTCCACAGTTGCTGCCTGACTTGCTGAGTATTTCCAGCATTTTCTGTTTTTATTTTATTGCAAAGTGATTTCTTCCTCAAAGACCCACAGAAAATTGGAAAATAGAGATCGTTTTATGAATGTCCACTTCCAGTTCAATGCAAAGCTCAATTTTATCTATTTACAGGTGAACACTTATATCTACCTGGTTTTTGAATATTTACTGAATCCAAGCAATCCAACGTATCCTGGCACGGACCCAAGGAAATCTCCCTATTTGTACATAGATTCAAAAATATTAACCGTGAATAATTTGAAAACAATCCAACGTGACATTTTGAAATAGGGGAATTAGAGCTAATTAAATACAAAAAGCGTCTTCTCAATGCTCTTAACTCACGATCAATTCAAAATTCATCTTCCACAGGCAAAACCCGATTTCCTATACACTAAAATTCACTCTTTTATGGAAACAGATAGCATGCCACAGGGTGAACTACAAACCCTTATAGCTGGGTACCCAGACAGGGAATACTATAGTCCCTATTATATGCTCCTGAACCCTCCAAAAGAGTTTGCACAGCCCAACTTCAAAGACAGCCACACAAAGGCTATCTGCATTTAATACCCAAGGCTGGCCAGAAGGAGACTGATGGCCTGCTAATGAAAAAAAGGCCCTGCAACCTTTCTTTCAATTCGTGATGGCTGAGACATTTAACAATCTTCAAAACCCAGCCACATTCCAAACAGTGGATACACACCCTTTGTTGGAGACTGGGTGGAGGGGTGGGGGTCATGCGACATAGGCCTCTGGCTTGTTGAACAAGTTAATATTGCCTTATTGAGTTGAAAAGCTCAGTCTGTTCTTTATCATCTGACTAGCAGCCGCACAGACAAGGAGCACTGCCGAGGTTGAACACCTGGCCCCATCTACACTGTTTCTGCTGGAAATTCTGTACCATCGTCTACAAGGCTGATTCATCTCTGCATGCCTATCTCATCCTGTGAAGTTAGCACCACTGGAAAAATGAATTATACAGCAGTGGTTTTCAGCCTATCGACCTTCATTGGACTTTGATTCTGGACTCTGGAACCCACATGAAATAATATTTATTTTCTCTGTGGTCTCTGTTTTGTAAAACCTTCTTCTCTTGATCCCTCTTCTTACTATATGAATATGAGGGGGTGATGTTGCGACCCTCTCTTCTGTGTTTTGAGTGTGTGCAAATAAAATAACCCTTTGAGTTCATCCTATCTCAAGATTGCTGTGGGGAAATTGGATCACACCAAATCTGAGGGGTTGGGAAATTCTACACTGCCTATAAAGGGGGAAACAAGTCAAAAACAGGTTTCTGTTTATGGATGGGTGGTGAGAGGAGAAACTAGTACTGTTTAAATTAACCTTCCCACTCCTGTCCATAACACCAGACTTTATACTTTGGCTGCACAGCAACTGCCCTCATGCACGATCCTTTTGAGCAACTTGATTGGTCTTTGGGCGTCGAAATCAGTCTTTGATTGGTCCATGCTGCTCTCTGGGTTGTATAATCAGTCTTTGATTTATCCATGTCCCACTGGACTTCGTTCCACATAATTTGCTTTCTGATGTGATCCTCCTTTATGTAATTGTTTAACTACGAGATATCTGGCCTTCCATCTGTTGTTGTTTCTAGTTCATATTTGCTTTCACAAGTGGTTGTGTGAGCCCTCACAAGTCACAAGGCATCTGCATGTACCAAAGGTAAACACAACCACAACAAGCTTCTCCATTAATAAATTTTTTTAATTGTGAATCTCAGGCATTCTTTTAAGCAAATATAAATAGAGGAATTCTTAACCATATTCTTACAGTTTACCTGAGGTGCCTCTGTCATCCTCCAATAAGAGGCACTTTCAGTGTCAATGATACATTGGTACACATCACCCTGCCGATCCCTCAAATAGATATTCTGATACATTTGGGCCTCTAATCTTTTCATCTTCTTGGCCCTTCACTTCTTCATCCACCTAGCCAGATCAATCAATGGGTATACTACTATTACCAATTGTACCAGCACCAGGACATGAGAAATGATCTGTACCCAGGGATGAAAGTCGACATTCATACCCCGATTTCAAATTTTAGACCAAAATGATTCAGAATTCAGATTGTTAATACAAGTCCTGGCTAACTTCATGTGCTGTTGACAATAGTGTTTCCTGGACAGATCAATATCCCTGTGAAGTGCAGTCAAGTTTATCGGGAGGGAGGATATTTCGTAACCAAATTTGGCAACATATTTGTACCTGTAGTATTCAAAATATAAGCGCAAACATGTTGGTAGATATTGGTTAATTCATGAACACCAATCAGATAGTAAAACAAAAAGTACTATGCTTGACCAGACATGTATCCCCATAATGGTATTGTTTCTCATTCATGGTTACACAATATTCCCTTGCACTTTGATACAAGGATTGAGCACATAAGTGCACCAGGATGGGGTTCTCCCCAAGCAAAGCCACAGGAAGGTACAATATCAAACCCAACATTGTCAAGTTAGAAGCTGATTCACATTCCCATTTTTTCAGGTAGATCTGAGTCAATTTCCTGAACTTGCATGTCAAAAGGTTGCTGTGCTATCTTACCGTGGCATTAAGGTGGCAATTCTCTATCCACAAGGGTAATTTCCCCTCCTCAATCAATGCTGTAGATGATGATCATGAATTAATCATAAGTTTAAGTGATGCTGAATACATGGTAGTAAGGGAGGTGACCTACATGCCACCCCAAGACAACTTCCCCAAATCATGCCTGAGAGTAGGCAAAGTAGCAAAATTTGACTGTGCAGCTGACCCTTACCATACTAGTTTTATTAGGCATGTCATCTATCACCATCCTTTAAACAGATGGCATAGCTCTCTGACGAAGAGCCTGGAGAGCCACTTCACTACCAGATAGGGGTGAAAGAGTGCCAACCAGTGTGCACTGTCTGACTCTAGTGCAACATAACAAAAGCAGTATCCCTTCCTTGGATCCTCTCTTCCTCCAAGAAAAAAACAAAATTAAAGTAAAAAACCCACTGTTGCAATATTGTGACATAGCAAAAAGGCAGATTAAATAAGCAGAAAATAGAAAAAATTCAGAAATAGATTCAGAAACAGCTTCAAAAGTGCTGTTATAAATTGGAAAATCCACTTCCATAAATGGAACAATTCCTAGGAACCCTTAACATTAAATATATATGGATAGATCAATAATAGAGTGCTGGCACTGACATAAATGCCAAGAGATTATATAGATGTCTAAATTTTTTTTTTTTTGCACTTAGTAAACTCAAAATCATCAAACACTTCCAATGTCAGTAACAAAACCTGGCTGTGAAATTAAAGGGGGTAATAAATGGGCAGAAATACCTGTGTCGCAATTGGACACTCACATTTCCAATTGATTAAGTTCAAATTTTAACCTTTTATCAGGCAGATTCAACTGAAAATCCTATTCTGATATATTACCTGTTCCTTGATGAAAACAGCCTCTTATTAATTATAAGATCAAACAATTTGGCCTGTTTTCACTCAAACAACTCAAACTTGTCCTCAGCTGCTAGTCTCATGAGCTCAAGCACAGCTGAGGAATGCTGCTGCTGTTTCCCCTCTGAGTGACCCTCCATTTATATACTTTATTTCTCGGTCCTGGTGGCCTACCTCATGTCAATCACTTGTTCAATCCCATCTGGCCAATTACTGATGGGCAGGTATCCAAGGTAACACTTCCCCCCCGTCCATCACTTTGCCCCATGTCCACCTTTCATGCTGGGTGTCATTAGTTACCTCTTGCCAGATATTTGTCTCACCAAGAGGGGACAAAACTCCATCCTATTGACTTAGGAATGTCAGCATGTAGGCCTTACCAGGAGGCCTCAACATGAGACCGCTGAGGGCACCATTCTCCTTGACAATTATCTTTGTTTACCTCTGCCCCTAGCTACTAAGAACTGTTTTACCAAAGAGAGAGAGAAGGAAAGGGTAACATAGAGGCTCACAATTCTATGTCTGCTAATTCTATAATATTCTAAAACTATCATTTCTTACAAGTCAGAAAGGATATATCATATAATCAGAAAATTTATAGGATATTATGGGATATGTAGAATTTCTATCATTCGCCACAAACTAATAAAATAGAAGGGAGCAACCTTATGCTTAAATGATCTTTAGGCATTCTTTTTTGTCATTGGATCCACTTGCTTTCTAGACTAGATTACTGGGTCATGTACATGTGCCCTCTTTCACTAAATGACATAGGCATAAATTTTCACACAGATGCACCTTGCTACCCTCAGTGCTTGCTAATGGTGAGCCTCTCTATTGTAATGAATGTGGTGCCTGAAGCCCAAAAGCAGAAGTCCCACCCCAGAACATGACCCCCCACCATTTTCACAGGTGGGGAATGCGTGTTTTAAGGAGGCAGCTGCCCATATAAAACTGCAATGTCCTTGATTCAGCTCTGATTTTCATCAGTTAGGAGAGGAAAGAATGATGTTTGCAGATTAGACCAGTAGGAGCAGGTCTGAACTTTTCAGTGTTGCTTGGATAGTTAGGGTACCCTTTTGCAGAAATGCAGGGACCCCTTAGAAAAACACAGAAAAGTTGCTGCAAAAGCCACAGAAGTGGCAAAAAGTCATTCCCAAATATCTGCCTTTAAATCAAGGGAACAGGAGGGTGGGGCAATTGTACTTGGCAGGGAAAGTTTTTTGCCCCGACTGACCCAAGTGTCAGGAGTGAGAGAATGCTGGTGAAGGGAGCATAGTGCAGTGTGCCTAAGAGGAAACAACTTGGGCATGGTACTTTCACACATTGGTGCCATAAAAGACAGTGAACGTGATCAACTTGAGGCCACGAGGTAGAGGCAACGCTGTACGCATCAGGAAGGAGGTGGAGGAGAAGGATGACAACCAGGTTTTACCCTGTGGCAAGGGTGTCCCAACCTCAGATATCATACCTTAGTATGACAAAAAAAAACAATGCCAAAGATGGTTGGTCACCAACATATATGGCATGTTGCAGCAACAACTCAAACCACAGTCTGCTGACCCCCATGCTCTGCCAATGGTTACCAGGGCTCTCAATTTTTATGCAACAGGCTCTTTCTAGGGCTCAGTAGGAGATTTACCTGGAATCTCACAGTCAGCTACATCAAGGCAGTAACTGATGTCCTGTTTGCTTGTGTGCGGGAGCGCATTAATTTCCCCATTGATTTGGCGTATGTGACGCAGAGAAACACGACCTTCGTATAACTTGAAAACTTCCCTCAGGTGCACAGTGGGTGATAGATTGCATCCAGATCACCATAAAGGCTCCAAAGCAGCAAATGGACACCTTCGTCAACCGAATGTCCTTCAATATCCAGGTAGTTTGTGACCATAACAAGGTTTTCCTTCAAGCGTGTGCAAGGTTTCCAGGTTGCTGCCATGACTCTTTCTTACTGAAGAGTCCCCAACTCCCTCAGCTTTTTCATCCACTAAGACAAATCTATGGTTGGCTGTTGGAGGGCAAGGTGTAATCCTTAAGGAGTGGGCTCATAACCCTCTTTGAGGGAGCCACAAACTGAAACCAAATGTTAACACAACAGCAGCCATGTGGTCACACGGGGTACAATAGAGCAGGCTATTGGCATTCTCAAAATACATTTCAGGTGCTTTGACTGCTATTTATAAAAATTTATTCTTTCATGGGATGTGGGCATCGCTGGCATGGCCAGCATTTGTTGCCCATCCCTAATTGCCCTTGAACCGAGTGGCTTGCCACACCATTTTGGAGGGCCATTAAAGAGTCAACCCCATCTGTGGGTCTGGAGTCATATGTAGGCCAAACCAGGTAAGGACAGCAGATTTCCTTCCTTAAAGGATATTAGTGAATCTGGTTTTTACAACAATCAATAGTCTCATGGTCACCATTACTGAGACTAGCTTTTCAATTCTAGATTATTGAATGAATTTAGATACCACAAGCTGCTGAGGTGGAATTTGATCCTCCATCCCCACCCCCTTTCCAATCCCCCTTTTTTCCAATAATTTATATAGATTTTCTTTTCCCACCTATTTCCATTATTTTTAAATGTATTTCCATCCATTGTTTTATCTCTACCTTTTAGCCTATTTCGATCCCTTCCCCCCACCCCATCCCCACTAGGGCTATCTGTACCTTGCTCATCCTGCTTTCTACCCATAATGTCACCTATTAGCACATTCCTTAGATAATATCACCACCTTCAACACCACTTTGTCCTTTTGTCTATGACATCTTTTGGCTATCTCCACCCATCACTGGCCCTCTATCCTGCCCTACCTGTCCCATGCCCCCTTAAACCAGCTTATATTTCACCCCTTTTCTATTTATCCTTAGTTCTGTTGAAGAGTCATACGGACTCGAAATGTTAACTGCGTTCCTCTCCGCAGATGCTGCCAGACCTGCTGAGTTTTTCCAGGTATTTTTGTTTTTGTTTGGAATTTGAACCCTTGTCCCTAGAGCATTAGCCTGGGCCTCTGGATTACTCTGGATGGGGGAAGGCGGTGGCGTAGTAGTATCATCACCGGACTAATAATCTAAAGACCCAGGGTAATGCTCTGGGGACCCGGGTTCAAATTCCACCACAGCAGATGCTGGAATTTGAATCCAACAAGAATCGGGAATTGAAAGACTAATGATAGCTAATGACTAATGATAATGAAAACATTGCCAATTGTCAGAAAAAACCATCTGCCCTTGTGGGAATGAAACTTGCTGGCCTTACCTAATCTGACCTACATGGGACTCCAGAGCCACAGCAATGTAGTTGACTCTTAAATGCCCTCTGAAAATGGCCTAATAAGCCACTCAGTTGTGTAAAACCACTAAAAGGAATGAAAGGGGGTGGACTACCTGGCATCGAGTTAGGCACTGGAAACAACACCGGCAAACTCGGCCCCGTCAACCCTGCAAACTCCTCCTTACTCACATCTGGGGGCTAGTACCAATAGGATTGTCTTACAAGACTGGTCAAGCAACAGCCTGACATAGTCATACTCATGGAATCATACCATACAGATAATGTCCCAGACACCACCATCACCATCCCTGGGTATATCCATTCCCACCTGCAGGATAGAACCAGCAGAGGTGGTGGTGCAGTGGTATACGGTTGAGAGGGAGTTGCCCTGGCAGTCCTCAGCATTGACTCTGGACCACATGAAGTCTCATGTAATCAGGTCAAACATGGGCAAGGAAACCTCCTGCTGATTACCATGTACTGCCCTCCCTCGGCTGATGAATCAGTGCTCCTCCATGTTGAAAACAACTTGGAGGAAGCACTGAGGGTGACAAGGGTGCAGAATGTACGCTGGGTGGGGGACTTCAATGTCCATCACCAAGAGTGCCTTGGTAGCACTACAACTGACAGAGCTGGCCCAGTCCTAAATGACATAGCTGCTCGACTGGGTCTGTAGCAGGTGGTGAGGGGACCAACAATGGGGAAAAACATACTTGACCTCGTCCTCACCAACCTGCCGGCCGCAGATGCATCTGTCCATGAGTATCAGTAGGAGTGACCACTGCAAACTCCTTGTGGTGACAAAGCCGTGCCTTCACATTGAGGATACTGTTTATCAGGTTGTGTTGCACTATTACTGTACTAAATGGGATAGATTTCAAACAGATCTAGCAACTCAAGACTGGACAACCATGAGGTGCTGTGGGCCATCAGCAGCAGCAGAATTGTACTCAGTCACAACCTGTAACCTCATGGCCCGGCATATTCCCCATTCTACCATTACCATCAAGCTACAGGGTCCACCCTGGTTCATTGAAGAGTGCAGGAGGGCATGCCAGGAGCAACATCAGGCATACATAGAAATGAGGTGTCAACTGGTGAAGCTACAGCACAAGGCTACTTGCATGCCAAACAGCATAGGCAGCAAGCATGCATAGAACTAAGCGATTCCACAACCAACGGATCAGATCTAAGCTCTGCAGTCCTACCACATCCAATTGTGAATGGTGGTGGACAATTAAACAACTCACAGGAGGAGGAGGCTCCACAAATATCCCCATCCTCAATGGTGGGGGACCTCAGCTCATCAGTGCAAAAGGTAAGGTTGAAGCATTTGCAACAATCTTCAGCCAGAGGTTATGAATATATGGTCCATCTTGGCCTCCTCCAGAGGTCAACAGCATCACAGATGTCAGTCTTCAGCCAATTCGATTCACTCCACATGTTACCAAGATACAGCTGAAGGCACTGAATACTGCAAAGGCTATGGGCCCTGGCAATATTCCGGCAATAGGACTGAAGGCTTGTGCTCCAGAACTTGCCGTGTGCCCTAGCCAAGCTGTTCCAGTACAGCTACAACACTGGCATTTACCTGACAGTGTGGAAAATTGCCCAGGTATGTCCTGTACACAAAAAGCAGGACAAATGCAACCTGGTCAGTTACCGCCCCATCAGTCTACTCTCGATCATCAGTAAAGCGATGGAAGGGGTCATCAATAGTGCGATCAAGTGGCACTTGCTCAGCAATAACCTGCTCACTGATGCTTAGTTTGGGTTCTGTCAGGGGTCACTCAGTTCCTGACCTCATTACAGCTTTGGTTCAAGCATGAACAAAGGAGCTGAACTCCAGGGGTGAGGCGAGAGTGACTGCCCTTGGCATCAAGGAGCCCTAGCAAAACTGGAGTCAATGGGAAACTCACCCCTGGTTGGAGTCATGCCTAACACAAAGGAAGATAGTTGTGGTTGTTGGAGGTCAGTCATCTCAGCTCCAGGACATCACAGCAGGAGTTCCTCAGGGTAGTGTCCTCGGCCCAACCATCTTCAGTTGCTTCATCAATGACCTTCCTTCCATCATAAGGTCAGAAGTGAGGATGTTTGCTGATGATTGCACAATGTTCAGCACCATTCATTGTCTCCTCAGATACTGAAACAGTCCATGTCCAAATGCAGCAAGACCTGGACATTATCCAGGCTTGGGCTGACAAGTGACATGTAACATTCGCACCAGACAAGTGCCAGGCAATGACCATCTCCAACAAGAGAGAATCTAACCATACCCCTTGACATTCAATGACATTACCATCACTGAATCTCCCACTATCAACAACATAGGGGTTACCATTGACCAGAAACTGAATGGGACTAGCCATATAAATACCATGCAGTGAGTAACTGACCTCCTGACTCTCAGGTCACCACCTGACTCTCCAAAGCCTGTCCACCATCTACAAGGCACAAGTCAGGAGTGTGATGGAATACTCTCCACTTGCCTGGATGAGCGTAGCTCCAACAAGACTCAAGGACATCCAAGACAAAGCAGTCCACTTGATTGGCACCCCATCCACAAAAACTCCCTCCCTCCACCACCAACACACAGTGGCAGCAGTGTGTACCATCTACAAGATGTGCTGCAACAACTCACCAAGGCTCCTTAGGCAGCACCTTCTAAGCCCACGATCGCTACTATTGAGAAGGACAAGGGCTGCAGACCACCTGGAAATTCCACCTCCAAGACACTTACTATCCTGACTTGGAAATACATCGCCTATCCTTCACGGCTGCTGGGTCAAAATCCTGGAACTCTCTCCTTAACAGCACTGTGGTGTACCAATAGCAGAGGGATTGCAACAGTTTCAAGAAGGCAGTTCACTACCACATTCTCAAGGGCAATTAGGGATGAGCAATAAATGCTGGCCTAGCCAGCGTTGCCCACGTCCCGCAAATGAATTTTTAAAAAACTAGTCCAGTGACATTACCACCCCACCACCATCTCCCCCAAAAGGTGTAGCTCTACATTATCCCCCTGGAAGGGTATCCAGAATTGTAGTGGTGTGCTGCATGCCATAGAGGAAGATGCCATACAGCCAGCGCTCCAACATCTGAAGATGAGGATGATGGTCATCAAGATAATAAAGAGGAGGATGAGGAGGAGGGCAGCAATGACAGGGCAGCCGAGAGGCATGGCCATCTAACCAGGACTGATTCTGTGCAGGAGGGGCTCATCATCAGGCACGTCCTAATACAAAACAAACTCACATCGGCTCCTTACACCCGACATTTGTCATCAGCCACTCCCTGGTGAGCAACTTCCACATAATGAATCTTTTACACCCACAGTTACTCAGGGAAATGTTCATCCCCGACAAGAACGAAAAGCAACATCAATGAGTTTGACTCAGCGGCATAAATAAGGCAGAAACTATAACCATCATACCAACTGGCCTCAACAGACTGCAACCACAGAAATCTTTCACAACCATACCCTTCACTTTATTACCAATGGCCGTCAATGACGTGTCAGAGTTGCCACTTTGCACTTACTCAAACCATGCTCACAGTGCTGAGAGTGCCAGTAGGAAACATGACTTCACACACAATCATATCAGCTGATATGATTGCATTTGCCAACATACATGCAGTATTACAAATTGCAAAAGAGAAGGCCACAATTGTGCAAGACTGGCTCTTAGAATGACCTTGTGCATCATCCATTCACCCCCATGATCCAGCCTCAGGAGTGGGCAACATAAGCAACATGTCTTGCTCCCATAAACCTCAGCTCTCTTATGAACGACAGCCTCCGACACCTGGAATGCAAAGGCATCCAAGGCATTGGGGACAGTAAGTGACTAATCTTCTCTGGATCTTATGTGGCATCTCAATCTGCATTGCTTGTCCCTAGGCCAAAGTGTAACACTAACATGTGGATGGCTGCCACCCAACACTCCTGCTTCTGGTAGACCTGATAAACTCCATCTGATCATTAAGAGATGCTCAATGATCAGGCTCAAAGTCAAGCATGGATGGACAATGAATGATGCAAGGAGCATCCATGAACCTTTGTTCACTGCTACCTTGTGTGATAGACCAGAGAAGAAATAAGCCTTCCACTGCCTCACAAATATGGTCACCCTTGCTCCTGTTGGAGTCAATGCGCAATGGACCTCAGCATGTCGCCTCCTGTGTAACTGGTAAGAATGCCCCTCATAATGTTAACATTCCCACTGAGATTTGTATTCTACAAACACACACTGAGACATCAAAGACTGCATGTACATTTAATCAAAAAGTATTTAATATGTACAATGTGAAAAGTGTAACCACAATTAACCCATTAGTGCTCTAGGCGAAACCGCACCCTGCACTTGCGCACAATCCTACAAAGTGCCCCCACCCTGTCCATATTGCCTTAGAGGTGGATACAGGCTGCTCAATTCTCATTCCTGATGGCATGAAGGGTGTGGTGGCCAGCCTCATCGTGCAGGCACCCAAAGGGGAACTCCTTCAGCCAGGAAGATATAGACGGGATGGTCAAATGGGCAGATAAGTGGCAGATGGAATTTAACCCTGAAAAGTGTGAGGTGATACACTTTGGAAGGAGAAATTTGACAAGGAAATATTCAATGAATGGCATGACACTAGGAAGTTCTGAGGAACAAAGGGACCTTGGCGTGTGTGTCCATAGATCTCTGATGGCGGAGGGGCATGTTAGTGGGGTGGTGAAAAAGGCAAATGGGAAACTTGCCTTTATCAATCGAGGCATAGATTACAAAAGTAGGGAGGTCATGTTGGAGTTGTATAGAACCTTGGTGAGGCCACAGCTGGAGTACTGTGTGCAGTTCTGGTCACCACATTATAGGAAGGATGTGATTGCACTGGAGGGGGTGCAGAGGAGATTCACCATTGTTGCCTGGGATGAAACACTTAAGTTATGAAGAGAGGTTGGATAGACTTGGGTTGTTTTCTTTGGAGCAGAGAAGACTGAGGGGCAACCTGATCGAGGTGTACAAGATTATGAGGGGCATGGACAGGGTGAATAGGGAGCAGCTGTTCCCCTAATTTGAAGGGTCAGTCACAAGGAGACATAAGATCAAGGTGAGGGGCTGGAGGTTTAGGGGGGATGTGAAGAAAAACTTTTTTATCCAGAGGGTGGTGACGGTCTGGAATGCACTGCCTGAGAGGGTGGTGGAGGCGGGTTTCCTCACATCCTTTAAAAAGTACCTGGATGAGCACTTGGCATGTCATAACATTCAAGGCTATGGGCCAAGTGCCGGTAAATGGGATTAGGTAGGTAGGTCAGGTGTTTCTCACGTGTCGGTGCAGACTCGATGGGCCAAAGGGCCTCTTCTGCACTGTGTGATTCTGTGATCTGCGCATAAGTAGCTGTGGTCTCTGGCATCTGTGGAGCAGATGAGGGCTCTGGCAGAGGGGCTGGGGTGATGGAAGAAGATGAGGGCACTCAGGAGCTCTTGGCAACTTCACCCTCATCATTGACCTGCATCGCCTTAGGTTGGCCTTCAGGTGGTGTTGCTGGGGCTGGCTGCTGGCATGCAGCAGTAATCCAGCATAAATGCTCCGAGCCACTGATCCAGGTTATTGAGCGATCATCACCACCATGAACTCCTCCATTCGTAGTGGGTGAGCTCACATTGTCCACATGTCTCATCCGATTTTCCAAATACTGTGCCCCAAAAGGTGAGTCCTGACACCATGTTCCTGCCCATTGGAGCATCATTGTGACTTCCCACCTCCGAGGGGGTTGTGCATAGATATCTCTGAGTCTGACATCTCCTTCTCCATTCTGGTGTGGTGCCCTTCCTCTGTGTCACCGACCCTACACACATGCTGAATTCCTTTGATGTGCTGGTATCTGAGTTGGTGGCGTGTGGGTTAGTCAGATGTGACGCTGCCTCCTCAGACATCTCTACCTCCGCCTGGTACCCGAAGTCTGAGGTTGCCTGGGATGGGTGGATGAGCGAGCTGAGCTGGTACCTGTGTGAGACACAAAAGGAGATATTTAAGTATTGCCCTCTACATTGTGAAAGCACACTGTGATGCAAACTATTGCCTTAAATATGCTCACACTACCCTTATGATTCAACCCCATCCTTAAAACTCCCTCTCAAGCCAACATCCCCTTGTGCTCAATGAATTGAAGGCATGACCTCCACCATTACCATTATGTTACAAAGTGCACTTAGCAATGCCTTTATCACCTGCTATGGGTGATTCACCATCACAGACAGCCAACTGCACAGACACCTTGGCTACTTCCATGGCTGTCTGAGTGACTGGACAAATTGTCTGCAGCCTCACTGAGTCACACGCAGTCTGGGCCATCTCTCTCGTGTTTTGGGCCCTCTTAGACTGCAAAGACAACATGATTTGATGCTAGCCTGATATGTTGTGCATTTAGGGAGAATTCTCTTTAATGTGTCTGTGCATCACGGTGCTCCTTCACATCTGTACTCTGTGCACCTACATGAGCATCTTGGACATACAAGCCTATATGTTATAGCAGAGGTGTGTGACAGCTCTCGCACCTTAACTGCAGCATGCAGATGTGGCCCTTCACTAGAATCTTTGTCTCGATGAGCCAAACAACTCACCTTGCCAGAACACAGCACCATAGAACCATTTCTGGCACTGAATCCAAGATCTTCTGTGTTCACTCACTGCGCTTACTGCAGCAGGCATTTTGACTCATGCCATCTTTGTTGCAGCAAGAGGGTTGCACAGTTCACCATACATCCATTGGGGCATAATATTTAACTACATTACAGCAGAATATCTTTAGCAGGTGGTGGTGCCAAGATGCTGCCATCTCCATAGCTGTGTCTTGTGAAGCCACTTGATGCCTTAAGTGGTTCAATGCAATCTTTCAGTAAGTACAATGTGAATAGGCTGCAACATTGAGAATTTTTTCCGATGGAAAGCCCATGATGGGCCATCTGTTCCAGGATCAGCAAACAGTTGGACAGCATTTAGAGAGTTTAGACTCTCGTGATAGGTTAGTAATGTCTCCTCAGATGCACAGACACCGAATCATTGACTTCTGGACTCACAAAAGGGCCTCCTAATGGCCTTCTTTTTATACCCGCCCAAGTCCCTCAACTCACACTGTCCTGCCTCTGCCTCCACTATTTCTGGGGTTGCCTGCCATGATTCGCATTGCACCCCATGCCACGCCCAACCCCGGACTGAAAACCAGAAGTGCTGGGACACTTTTACAGAAGTCGGGGTTCGCGGGGCTGGGAAATTTTCCAACTCTACAAACTGGCGTGAGAGTGGAAATTCAGGCCATACTGAAGTTGACATGAGCAAGGTGATGCTTGGTTCAATTTATAAACTGCCTCAGTCCAAAATTAAACAAAACCTATAGAGCATTGAGCATGACAGAAGACATTGTGGCAGAGTTCGTGCTTATGTACTATTACAAAAGTAAAAATATATGCACACTAGCTTCCTTTGATGGTTTGTCTTAGTCTATATAAAAGAACAATCACTTGCTACATCCTGTCCTTGAGCTCAGGACTCCTATTCACAATTATTTCCTGCTTGACTTTTAGGTGCATCTCCCTAAACCACAGATGAAAAGGAATTGTCAACGCCAAGGTGCTAGATATCTTGCTAAATGACTAGCTATTGTTCACGAGTAGCCTATTGCTCTTGGTCTGAAAGAAAGTGTGTCCAATCTCACAGTTTAATTATTCATCAGCCAGTGGAGTCACAACTGAGCACGAGGTGGTCCCAAAATGCTAACACAACCTAGGCAGCTTTTGCTCAGAACACATTTTAAATTGCTTATAGCCAAGCATTTACCATGGAGAAATGGCCAAAAAAATCCTTAACTGTGACAAGTATGTCTGAGCAAATTACAGTGCATCACTGAAAACTGACAGTTACTAGAGTTTCACCTTGAACATCTGCAGAAACAGCTCTGGGAGCAGGCAACCTAGTAAGTGCAAGCACAGACAGGCCATATTGTTTTCTAATCATTCCTCTCTTGGCAAAAAGACTAGCACTCTTTACACAGAGCAGGGCAGGACACAGTTGAAGGGAATCTTTCTGAAGGCACAAAACTAAAAATAGCAAAGAAGGGAGAAAGCTATGTAGAAATCTTAAAATATTCTAGTACAGACAAGAGTAAAAAGGCAATGAGGACAGAGAGAAATGATGGATCTGAGTGGGGTAGCTATGTAAAACAGAATAGAAGTTATTGTTGTGCCCATCCTGAGTACAGAAGAGTGAAAGAGCCTAAGATGTAGATGGGGGTCAATTGAACAAGGCAAGATACGGACTAATAGGGCAGTCTAATAGTTAAAATCTAAGATTAAACTAAAGTTATATGTTTTCTAAGGAGTTTGTGCCAAAAACTACATTAAACACATGGCCTGACACAGAGTAAGTTTTGTTTTTATATGTTCCAGAATGTGATGAAGATGTGGAGCAGATACAGCCAGCTAAATAGAGGGAACAAACTCTTATAACCTTGGTCGTTTCATTTTTTTCAGAACAAACATTACAGCAGGAAGACTTGATTCCCTAATGTATTCTAAAACTAACTGGTGAAAATATTTATTATTTGGTTACAAATCAGTAATTCACACTGTCACTTTCTATATGATGCATTGCTTAGGGTTTTATACCAGAACCAGTTTACTTACAAATGATAACATTTGTACCTTCAGCACAGTGACTTCTGATTCAGTTTAAAATTCAACATTCATGATAAATCAAAATTCCATTTTCCATAAGACGCATATTCAGTGAAATGCAAAAGGCAATTATATTCAGCAAAATTGGTGTCATGAGTCTATAATTGAATGAACAAAATAATTTAATAAAAGATCCACAAAAAACTCAGAGGAGGTCACCCCAACATTCACACAGTTTTCCTTTTATATTGTTCATTCAGCCTGCACTTCAAGTCTCTCAAGAATTCTATCCTCTTAGTGTACTTTTAAAATAGTCCAACTGTGAAAGGTAATTTTGAAAAGTCATTATAAATTACATCTGACTGATTTTGTATCAATTTTACAAGCCCATGAATAGAGTTGTATTTAGCTCACTAAATGACTGTCATCATCTGACAAAATGCTTAGCAACGTAAAAGAGTGCACAAAACTTAATGCATTTTTAGTGCAATTTCATTTTCTAAAAAGCAATGAAAAAGATGACTGAGTATTTTTGTCGAGTTTTTAGCTGCTGGTACTCATTTTTGAGGTATAAGTGCTTCAAAAAATCTTGTTAATAACTAACATTTATGATGCAATAAAACAGAAAAAGCTAATTAATTGTATTAAAACGTGAGGCACCAGGCTTGTTAGAGGTTGCAATTGTGATATTAGTAACAAGTTCATTAATATTTTGTATGAAACTCCTTTGCTATTTTAAGATAAGGTATTAACTCATTCAAACAAGGCATGAGAAAAAGCAAAGGAATTTTGGTTTTTGGATCAGTGTCACGCTGTGGGGGGACAAATGAAAATTTATAATGGAGAAGCTTGGATGTCAGTGCTGGCCCAGACAAAATTGCTCAATAAGCATCAAAATATGTTCCATTATATGACTAGGGTGCACAGCAGGCAGTTCAAAAACATGTCAACAACTGTAAGAACATTGTGCTGTAACAATATAGTTTAAAGGAGCTTTGTCATGACTGGGAAGTGTTTGTGCAGAATTGTTTCCTGGAGCAGTCACTTCAGAGCTGCCATGTCGACTGTCAGAGTAAGTCTGTGTTATGGCAGTGGTTATACGTCCTGCAATACACAGTAACCTACTCCAAGGCATTTTAGTGTCATATTAGTTTTGAAACGTCATGTGGAGTAAAAAAAAAATGTAGTTGCTCTCTTAGTCCCTATAGAACATCACTGCCTTATTAATCATGCTGTTGTCCATGTCCCAGTTTACAAACCCAGCTGTTCATTTTACCAGGATGGTTATACCCAACACATAATGGTTAGCAAAACAATTCACTTTGCTGCAGTTAGATTTTAGAGTGAAAATGCTTTGCTTATTTTTCATTATTTTCTTTGCAATGCCGATGGCATTTTGCACCATCTGGCAGGACTGACTGGCAAAGATGCTGGGATGAGGCGAGGTACTTCTCCATAATAATGTGAGGGAATTCAAAGTTGGTCAATCCAGGATTCTCATCTTTTG
Organism: Cetorhinus maximus; assembly: GCF_964194155.1. Taxonomy (NCBI): domain Eukaryota; kingdom Metazoa; phylum Chordata; class Chondrichthyes; order Lamniformes; family Cetorhinidae; genus Cetorhinus; species Cetorhinus maximus. The sequence continues at coordinate 55,653,303 of NC_135897.1, read as the reverse complement.
CGCATCTAGCAGTCAGAGAACATGTCTCTATCCACCCTTTGGTGAGGAAATAGTGCAGAGGAATGTTGAAATGATCAATTGTAATAAGGTTGAATAATAATAATGCTGAACTTCGTTTTGTAAATTTAGACATTTCACCTCACTAACTTTCCCCTGTAATATCCTCAAAATAATAACGAGCGAAACTTTCAAATTCAGTGGCCCATTGGGCATACTGCACAATTGTCCATGGAAACAAAATTCAATAGATTATATAACAGACAGACAATCACTTCGCTACCACCAACTTTAGTCCTGATCAAAGTTTAATGTTCCACCTTATGGATAGGATTTTTCAGATGGCAGGGTTTTTCCACCCGTCACCCGAAGAGTTGGCGGGGAATATATCCCTGTCGATCACAGCTGCCCCACAGTCATCTCACACTCCCAGGAGCGTTAATTGGCTGGAGACCAGACTTTTGTCCCTCAATCAGGCCAAAGTCCCGCCTCAGAGAACTGCCAGCCAATCTGATTGGTTGACAGCTCTTTAGTCCCAGCAGCACCAGTGACAAAAGTAGCCAGGACTGGGGCTACAAGTGGTCCCCAGACATCCTAGAGTCCACGACCAGACACAGGGGTCACATTGCAGGAAGAGGAGGCCAAATGGGGAGCGGTGGGGGAGGGGGGGTGGGCAGGGTGGGGGGTGGTTTGATGGGGAGGCTGGGGGAGGGGAGGAAGCACTCGCAGGCGATATACCTTGGGGGAGGCGCCCCCTTTCTGCCCAAGGCCTGAGCAGGGTGACCTGCAGGGCTTAACCCCGCCCCTGAACTCCTCTTGCCAACCTCAAAATCGAGACTGAGTGGAAGATACCCTAATTGGCCACTTAAGGGCCTCATTTGGATTGAGTGCACGAGGGCAACCCTTGACTTGCTCACCTCACATAAAATTGCAGACAGATTGGGGACGGGCAGTGGTGGGGTGGTCACCTGGGGAATTTTACAGACCCCCACCTGTGAACCTACCGGTGGGAGACTGTAAAATTCTGTGGCTGTGCTATTAGCTAAATATTTGATATAAAGAATATTGATAATTGCATGTTACATGAAGGACCCAAAATTCTGCCCTTGTGCATTTCATGTGTTGTTATCTGAGGGGTGGAAAATGGATTAGAATCTAGTTCTGCCCAAATTTCATCCCAAGCACAGGAATCCAGGAAATTCTGGTATTAAGGGCAGACATAAAGGTGGGTTTTCAAATTTTGAGCTGGAGCAGGAAGAATAATATTGACAAATGTTTCTCTTGTCAGGCTTTATGTTTAGAAGTTATTTTTAAAATAAGCTATCATATCTGTCAATTAATGTTCTAAGTTCTAATTCTAATGGGTGTGGAAAAAGAAAGTCCACCTTCACTGAGCTTGATTAGAATTTTTCAAGTTATAATTAGTATTTCTCCCTCTTTGACATTTTCTATATTTTCGAACCAAATCAACATATTCTTTTGGGGTTTCTAGTATTCCCTTAAATTTTGACAACCTCTTCATACAGTGTCAAAACAAACATTTCCAATGGTCAATTACTTCTTAGCCCAATTACTGGATCATTGTTGAGGCTCCCTAGAGGTCATCCTGGAATCTTGAAATAAAGCAACTTTCTTTGAAAGAATGCAACGGTAATGAAGAAGGCCTCTGTCTGCTTAGGCTGCTTCAGGCTGATACTCATCAGTTCCCAGCACTCTTTGTAGTGGGTCTTTGTGGAAATAATAGGGACAGGCTTGAAGTGGAAGTAGATTTCCAGGATCAAATAAGGGTCAAGGGATAAGAGTTTAATGGTGAAAGCAAACACCAAAAAAAAGGTAAGTAATCAATGTGTCTAAAAAGTGGCAATCTCAGGTGAATTGCAATTAGTCTTATTATGCTTCAGTCCCTGAGGACACGACTCCAGTGCTCTTGCTGCGCATAATGGCACCTTCAGGATGTTTGGCTAGACTAACGTGTGGTCCTGTCATAAATGGAGCTGTCACTTTTGAGCCCAGAATTAAACCTGGTACATGGAAAGAGCAAGAAGGCGCTGTAATTGGAAGTCTAGGAGTGTTATGCATCAAAGTTGCGATATTTGGTAATGTACCGTTATGATATTGACAATTGCTTTTTTTGCACATCAGGTTTGAACCTAGCTACAGATCCAAAGTCTTAGTATTGAAAACACCTGGTGAGATGTCCAATAATTAAAAAGAGAGTATACATAAAAGTGGTGGCAATCCTTACCCATTCACTTTTGATAAAATTAAATCATTCAGAAAGCATGGGACATGCCCCGAAAAGCTTGGGTACAAAATATTGTTATGTTTGGCAGTTTGTGTGGACGCATACTGCTGTGTGCAACTCTACATCCATTGAAGTAGGCTTTAGGAGATTTGATGGATGCACCATTTTCATAAGAGTACATACCACTTTTCCCAACTGCTTCACCAGGAAATGAATATATAATTCCATGAGGGTTGGTTACTCTGACCTAACAGCTGCTAATTTTGTTAATTGAAATGGGATTTTAAAGTTTTTATAAAGTGGATACAGGGAGAATGTTTCCTCTTGTGGTGAAGGGCATAACTAGAGGCCATCGATATAAGATAGTCACCAAGAAATCCAACAGAGAATTCAGGAGAAACTTCTTTACCCAAAGAGTGGCAAGAATGTGGAACTCACCACTACAGGAAGCGCTTGAATCAAATAGTATAAATGCATTTTAGGGGAGGCAAACAAGCATTTAAGGGAGAATGGAATAGATGGTTACCATGGTAGGTTTAGATGAGAAAAGAAGGGAAGAGGCTCGAGTGGAGAATAAACAAAGCATTGACTGGGTGGGCAAAATGACCTGTTTCTGAACCATAATATCCTAAGTAACTCTATGAACTAAATTAGTGCTTTATTGTTATGACAGAAATTATGATTAAATACATAAAATGGTGGTGCATACTCACAAAAACAACATTTTCCACCTCTGCCCTTGAAAATGTTTTATTATATATTAAATATTTCCTTTTTTATCTCCAATGTTACACGCTATTCACAAGCCAAAACCATAGGCAAGCATAAATAAAAATAAAAATACCTGGAAAGACTCAGCAGGTCTGGCAGCATCCGTGGAGAGGAACATAGTTAATGTTTCGAGTCCGTATGACTCTTCAACAGAACTAAGTAACAATAGAAGAGAGGTGAAATATAAGATGGTTTAAGGGGGCGGGGTGGGACAAGTAGAGCTGGATAGAGGGCCAGTGATAGGTGGAGATTGCCAAAAGATGTCACAGACAAAAGAACAAAGAGGTGTTGAAGGTGGTGATATTATCTAAGGAATGTGCTAATTAAAGGGAGAAAGCAGGACAAGCAAAGTGCAGATAGCCCTAGTGGGGTGGGGTGAAGGAATCGAAATAGGCTAAAAGGTAGAGATAAAACAATGGATGGAAATACATTTTAAAATAATGGAAATAGGTGGGAAAAGAAAAATCTATATAAATTATTGGAAAAAAAAGGGGGGAATCGGAAAGGGTGTGGGGATGGAGGAGAGAGTTCATGAGCTAAAATTGTTAAACTCAATATTCAGTCCGGAAGGCTGTAAAGTGAGTAGTCGGAAGATGAGGTGCTGTTCCTCCAGTTTGCGTTGAGCTTCACTGGATCAACGCAGCAGGCCAAGGACAGACATGTGGGCATGAGAGCAGGATGGAATGTCGAAATGGCAAGCGACAGGGAGGTCTGGGTCATGCTTGCGGACAGACCGAAGGTGTTCTGCAAAGCGGTCACCCAGTCTGAGTTTGGTCTCTCCACTGTAGAGGAAACCGCATTGGGAGCAACAAATGCAGTAGACTAAATTGAGGGAAGTGCAAGTGAAATTCTGCTTCACTTGAAAGGAGTGTTTGGGCCCTTGAACGGTGAGGAGAGGGGAATTAAAGGGGCAGGTGTTGCACCTTCTGCGGTTGCATGGGAAGGTGCCATGGGAGGGGTTTGAGGTGTAGGGGGTGATGGAAGAGTGGATCAGGGTGTCCCGGAAGGAATGATCTCTGCAGAATGCTGCCAGGGGGAGGTGAAGGGAAGATGTGTTTGGTGGTGGCATCATGCTGGAGTTGGCGGAAATGGCGGAGGAAATACACCCTGACCGTTCCCTCGCCGATGCTGAATATTCAGTGCTCAGCAAAGGACTTAGTTTCATATCCTTATGCCCTCATCTCAATGAATTTTAGGTTCGGCATGATGCTGAATTCTTCTTCCGCCGCCTTCGTCTCCGTGCTCACTTCTTTGGGCAGGAGTCCTCTCCCCGTTCAACGGATCCTTTTACCCGCCTCCAATATTCTCCCTCCACCTGGACCCCTCCCTCTGGATTCTTACCTTCTCTTGATTTTTTCATTAAGAACTGTCAGTGTGACATTAGTCGTCTCAATTTCTCTGCTCCTCTCACCCACTCTAACCTGTCTCTCTCTGAACTTGCTGCATTCCATTCTCTCAGGTCCAATCCTGACATTGTCGTCAAACCTGCTGACAAGGGTGGTGCTGTTGTTGTCTGGCACACTGACATCTACCTCACAGAGGCTGAGCGTCAACTCGCAGACACTTCCTCCTACCTCCCCCTGGACCATGACACCACCACTGAACATCAAGCCATTGTTTCCAGGACTGTTACTGACCTCATCTCCTCTGGAGATCTTCCTTCCACAGCTTCCAACCTCATAGTCTCCCAACCTTGGACGGCCCGCTTCTACCTCCTACCCAAAATCCACAAACATGACTGTCCCGGCAGACCGATCGTGTCAGCCTGTTCCTGCCCCACAGAACTCATTTCTTGCTATCTTGACTCCATTCTCTCTCCCCTTGTCCAGTCCCGTCCCACCTACATCCGTGATTCCTCTGACACCCTACATCATATCAACAATTTCCAGTTCCCTGGCCCCAACCGCCTCCTCTTCACCATGGATGTCCAATCCCTTTACACCTCCATCCCCCATCGAGATGGTCTGATGGCTTTCCGCTTCTTCCTCGAACAGAGGCCCGAACAATCCCCATCCACTACTACTCTCCATCTGGCTGAACTTGTTCTCTCACTGAACAATTTCTCCTTAAACTCCTCTCACTTTCTCCAAATAAAAGGTGTGGCTATGGGTACCTGCATGGGCCCCAGTTATGCCTTACTCTTTATGGGGTATGTGGAACATTCCTTGTTCCAGTCCTACTCTGACCCCCTCCCACAACTCTTTCTCCAGTACATTGATGATTGCTTCGGTGCTGCTTCATGCTCTCGTCTGGACCTGGAAAAATTTATTAATGTTGCTTCCAATTTCCACCCCTCCATCATTTTCACATGGTCCATCTCTGACACTTCCCTTCCCTTCCATGACCTCTCTGTCTCAATTTCTGGTGATAGACTGTCCACCAATATCCATTACAAGCCTACCAACTCCCACAGCTACCTCGGCTACAGCTCTTCACACTCCACTTCCTATAAGGACTCCATCCCATTCTCTCAGTTCCTTTGCCTCCGTTCATCTGTTCTGATGATGCCACTTTCAAAAACAGTTCCTCTGAAATGTCTTCCTTCTTCCTTAACCGAGGTTTTCCACCCACGGTGGTTGACAGGGCCCTCAACCGTGTCCGGCCCATCTCCCGCGCATCTGCCCTGACACCTTCCTCTCCCTCCCAGAAACATGATAGGGTCCCCCTTGTCCTCACTTATCACCACACCGGCCTCCGCATTCAAAGGATCATCCTCTGCCATTTCCGCCAACTCCAGCATGATGCCACCACCAAACACATCTTCCCTTCACCCCCCCGGCGGCATTCTGTAGGGATCGTTCCCTCCGGGACACCCTGGTCCACTCCTCCATCACCCCATACATCTCAAACCCCTCCCACGGCACCTTCCCATGCAACCGCAGAAGGTGCAACACCTGCCCCTTTACTTCCCCTCTTCTCACAGTCCAAACACTCCTTTCAAGTGAAGCAGCATTTCACTTGCACTTCCCTCAATTTAGTCTACTGCATTCGTTGCTCCCATTGCGGTTTCCTCTACATTGGAGAGACCAAACGCAGACTGGGTGACCACTTTGCGGAACACCTTCAGTCTGTTCGCAAGCATGACCCAGACCTCCCTGTCGCTTGCCATTTCAACACACCACCCTGCTCTCATGCCCACATGTCTGTCCTTGGCCTGCTGCATTGTTCCAGTGAAGCTCAACGCAAACTGGAGGAACAGCACCTCATCTTCCGACTAGGCACTTCACAGCCTTCCGGACTGAATATTGAGTTCAACAATTTTAGACCATGAACTCTCTCCTCCATCCCCACCCCCTTTCCGATCCACCCCCCCTTTTTTTTCCAATAATTTATATAGGTCTTTCTTTTCCCACCTATTTCCATTATTTTAAAATGTATTTCCATCCATTGTTTTATCTCTACCTTTTAGCCTATTTCGATTCCTTCACCCCACCCCACCCCCACTAGGGCTATCTGTACTTTGCTTGTCCTGCTTTCTACCCTTAATTAGCACATTCCTTAGATAATATCATCACCTTCAACACCTCTTTGTCCTTTTGTCTGTGACATCTTTTGGTTATCTCCAACTATCACTGGCCCTCTATCCAGCTCTACCCCCCCCACCCCACCCACCTTTAAACCAGCTTATATTTCACCTCTTTTCTATTTTTACTTAGTTCTGTTGAAGAGTCATACGGACTCGAAACGTTAACTGTGCTCCTCTCCGCAGATGCTGCCAGACCTAGAACCATAGAACACTACAGCACAGAAAACAGGCCATTCGACCCTTCTAGTCTGTGCCAAAATATTATTCCGCTAGTCCCATTGACCTGCACCTAGTCCATAACCCTCTAGACCTCTCCCATCCATGTATCTATCTAATTTATTCTTAAAACTTAAGAGTGAGCCCGCATTTACCACGTCAGATAGTAGCTCGTTCCACACTCTCACCACTCTCTGAGTGAAGAGGTTCCCCCTAATGTTCCCCCTAAACCTTTCCCCTTTCACCCTAAAGCCATGTCCTCTCGTGTTTATTTCTCCTAATCTAAGTGGAAAGAGCCTACTCTCATTTACTCTGTCTACACCCCTCACAATTTTGTAAACTTTATCAAATCTCCCCTCATTCTTCTACTCTCCAAGGAATAAAGTCCTAACCTGTTTAATCTTTCCCTGTAACTCAACTCCTTAAGACCCGGCAACATCCTAGTAAATCTTCTCTGCACTCTCTCAATCTTACTGATATCCTTCCTGTAGTTACCTGCTGAGTTTTTCCAGGTATTTTTATTTTTGTTTTGGATTTCCAGCCTCCGCGGTTTTTTGCTTTTAAAAGTGAACTATTGTAGTTGATCTGAATCCTGCAGAAACCGGAGAGGCAGATAGTTAAGAACAAGCAGGTTACTTACCCAACAGGAAGTTGACCCATTTGTGCTATATCAGATTCTAGCTTTGCAAGTGGATGAAGCTGTCACCAAAAGCAGGCAGGGACCATGCAAATGTGTGCAAATTTTGATCTTGTTACCATATATAAATGGGACCCTAGTGCATTTCAACCCTGAGTGGGGAAGTCACCTGAGCTTTCCTATCAGGTTGAAGCAGGTCAGCAGCTGGTCTGCAGACAGGAGGAACCCTTCATAGTAAGTGTAAAACCTTCCTTTGAGGGCCAGGAGGTGCACAAGTGCTCCTTCAAGCCCCAAAAGGAAAGCTACAGTCTCCCCTGGCCTAGACTTCACTGCACACCCAACGCCCCTCCCACCACATTTACTCCCCCATTACCTCCAACCATCACAACACCACACAGAGCACTCCCCACAACTTACTTGCCTCCTTTTGTGCTGGCTGGTGGCCTCTGATCATTCAAACACCCCTCCTGTCCCTCAGCCAGCTACCTGTTTTTGGCGGACAGCTTGTAGGTGAGGCTTGTGAGCGGAAATACTGAATCTGTAACTTAGGCCAACTGATGTGTTTCACGCTGGTCATATCCCCTGCATGTTCCAAAACCATGGGTTAAAAACCAACTGTATTGTATCGTTTCTTTAATGTTCTAATCAGCATCAAAATTCGGGTTGATTTGCTTATTTTCAGTTGTTCTCCTGTCCTTTGGAATGATGTGCTAGAAGTTAGTTATTAATTACTTACCTTTAAAATAATAGTTAAAAGTTAATATTGTATTTGTAATATTGGAATTTTCCCACTTTCTCCTACTTTTAGGCCTGCACCAAACTGAGAAGCAGAAGCTGTCACACTGATCCCAGATTCCAGGTATTACTATAAGAAAAGCAAAATACTGCAGATGCTTGAAATCTGAAACAAAGACAGAAAATGCTGAAAAAAACTCAGCAGGTCTGACAGCATCTGTGGAGAGAGAAACAAAGTTAACGTTTCGAGTCTGTATGACCCTCGAAACATTAACTCTGTTTCTCTCTCCACAGATGCTGTCAGACCTGCTGAGTTTTCCCAGCATTTTCTGTCTTTGTTTCAACAATTACTGCTCCTCAGCCAGCCACCAGGAGATGAAGCTCCGGCTGACTTAACCTGTACTATCTCTTTTCTTCCAATTAACAACACCTCCCCAAATCCTTCTGCACAATGTCAGTGTGGTAGAATTTTTAAAAATTGCTTATATTTCAATTTGCTTCCTTTCTTGTTGTTTATTCAAGCAAAGCAGAACTCTGCAATCTATGCCTGCAAGCAGCAATTTGGTTCAGTTAGTAATACTGCTGCTTCTGAATCAAAAAGCCATATGTTCAAGATCCCTATAGATTTGAGCATAGGTTGGCACTTCAGTACAGTACTCACAGGAGTGCTTGTTGGAAGTGCCATTGTTTGGATGAGATATTAAATTGAAGCCCATTCTGCCTGTTCAGGTGGACATAACATAATCTATTGCAGTAATTGGAGAAGAGCAGAGGGTTATCCAAGTTTCCTGACCAACATTGCTGCCTTATTCAAACCTGAAACTAATTATCTGGTTATTCAAATATTTGTGAAACCTTACTGTATGCAAATTCACTACTGCAATTGTCTACAGACCAATAATGACTGCACTTCAAAAGGTTTTCATTAGTTTTAAAGCACTTCACGATGTTCTAAGCTCTTACAGCATGTCACCACTATTTAAGATCTTTCTTTCAAGCTTATTAGCATTTTTTTGGTATTAATAAGGGAGAACTAACTCTTTGCTTCACTAAAGGTTTAAAAATGAATTTTGAAACTTGACCACCTGTAGGATTGTCCAAGTCCCTGATGATAAGTCCCTGATGTCTTAACAAAAGTTGACACAGCTTAATCTCTAGTTATATCGTAAGTTTTGTATTGATGTCATTTTCTAAGACTGAGGGCAAAATCATGCCAGATTTGCTCTAAGTGGGCGAAAGAAAGACGTTTTACCCACAAGCTGCAATGGCGGGTTTTCGTGCTATATTGTCCCTTTCCCGGCACATCCCACCTCACTAATGATGCATTCACGGGGAAAACTCCGGATCGCTGGCGGGCAGGCTCGGATTTGCCCGGCATGCCGTGGCCTCAGCACTACCTCACTCTGGGTGCCATATTTAAAGTGCACCAGAGCGCAACCTACTTCATGTCTACAGACCAGAACTGCTCCAACAATTGGCCCCGAAAGCAAAAAAGACGGCAGCCCCCAAATTTAGTGATGCCTCTCTGGGGTGCCTGCTAGATGCAGTGGAAGGTAACCACAATGTCCTCTACTTTGGCTCTGGTCGCAGGAGGTCCAGAGTCACTAATCCAGCCTGGGAGGTGATGGCAGCGGCAGTTGGCGCCACCAGAGCACAGAGGAGGTCAGTCATCCAGCGCAGGAAGAGGATGAATGCTCTCATCCGTTCCACCAGGGTAAGTCATCCACCTAATCGCTCTCAACTCACACTCCCAAACCCTTCACACATCCACAGGGATCTCACACCTCAAGGGACAACACCACTAACTCTCACACACACTCTCACATCTCCATCAGGCTCATACACTCTGGAGCTCATGTCCTTATCCTGTCCATGGCTCTGCTTATCACGCAAACATGTGCCATGCATCGTTCTCATACTCTTCAGCTGTTTTCATTCAGGAGAAGCTGGCTTATAACGGGAGGGAGAGGTCCCAGACCGGGGGGTGGAGTGGCCCACACTAGGCCCTTCACTCACTTTGAGGAGTGTGCCATCATGCTGGCTGGTGAGGATGTGGACCATGCCTGCAGTGATGGTGAGGTCGGCGGCAAACACCCACATGAGGATCCTGCACCACATCATCCCTCTCTCAACGCAATAGTGAGTGCTCTCTCTCCTGTTTTTGACTCTGCTGCCATGCACTAATTAACCATACTTCAAAGGGAACTCTGCCAAGTGACCGATGCCCTCAGCCAGCTAATCCCTCAGCTCCATCCACCTCCTCCATTGAAGAGCTGGAAATAAGCAGCCTGGAAGACCCATCACAGCTCTTACCCACACCCTGCGCCAGTGCAGAGACACACACCTTGGTGGGACCTAAATCTAGAGCAGGCTTGGGTTCACAATCTGGTGGTCAACGCATGGACACATGTCTGCAGAAGGAGGAGACAGCTTCAGCCGAGCTCCCTGGCACTTGGAGGGCTACTGGGAAAGAGGCATCCGTGAAGTCTGAGTCAGCGGTAGACAGACAAATTGCCATGTGGTAAGCTCAAAAATCAAATCCTGTTGGGGATGGATGGAGGCCTCGTTCAAAGGCACAGTGTCTGATCAAGGCACCTGGTATTGGGCAAGAGTGGGTCCACTGACAGCCACACCCTGCCCTTGTAACCGACCGCCCAACAACCCTCTTCCTGCCATCATTCTTCTGCCTAGGTCGATTAGCAATTCGGGGCCTCAGGCGGGTGTAGTAAATAACTGACAGCCTCTGATGGGCTGGCAGTTCTCAGTGGGTGGGACCTCCACTCCTTGGTCCTTGATCCTGGGGAAGGCCTATCAGTGCCTGATTAGCACTTAATTCAGTGGCCTTTGCAAAAAGAGGTGACATGGTGCTCTCACTGTCTGGTGGGTGCAGACTCCTGTTGCCTCTATTAAATATCGCCCATTATTGATCATTAAAAGACTCATAATTTATAGCATAATTGTCCTGTTAACAAGGACAGAGCATTATTTCTGGAACAATGTTTAATGATGCAAATTGAAATCCCTTTGACTCCCACACTGATCAGATCAACAGTCTTCAAGATTCCTATTGCTTATTAGTTAAAGATGAAATATGAATATAAGTAAAAATGCCATGTTGGGCACTTTTCTGTGTATAAATCTACCAAATAACAAGGTAAATGCAAGCATGTAAAAAGTTAGCACCTACAATCAATGGTGGAAAAAAATGGTTAAGAGTAAGGCAAACGTTACTAGTCAACAAAAAAAACAGACATTAGTAATTGCCCTCCCTCCTCCATCCCCGATAAAAGGTGACCTCCAAATTTATACACTTTCATTAACTTGCAATAAAATTTCATTGCCCTTCTTGAAAACCAGGTGCCTGTTTATTTCACAAACTATGTATAAAAAGGATGGCTTCAGAAGAAGTTCTAATGAAAATAAGGAAATTTATTTTAAAGCATGAGAAGCTGTCTAATGGCTGAGTGAAGTGATTGCAATGCCATTTATAACCTTTTAACTCGAGTCATCCCGCTAAGTACACTTACATGGAATGTTGCCTTTGTCTCAACCCATGTCTGTGCCGGAAAGTTAACAAAGTCAGGAGAATCCTTTTACATAAAAGAGCTGTAGGAGAATAAATCTACACTCAAGGAATAAAGCAGATGTCTTATAGAATTTTGTTGAAAGAAAATGCTTATTTCAGTAACTTGTTCATAACATGCTGGTGCATTTATCAATATGACTGTTAGCACAAGATGTAAAATGAATTAGGATGACGTTTAAATGCTAAAGTTGAAGCCTGTGATACAGTCTTTGCCCATATCTATTAGGAGGTAAAAATCTAAAACTTTGAAGCTTTTGTTCCGGGCATTACAACAGAAATGCCAACCCCTTCCTACTTCCCAAGTTCCATTCATGCTTTTTTTTAACTGCTTTGATCTTGTTCAGAGTTAATTTCCACAGTCTTCTTCAGATAGGACCCTGGTTTTGTGTTCCACGCACTCCATTTGCACTTCACCTCTTTCCTGAAATGCACAGGTACTCTAAGTATTGATGTTTTCATATTGGACGTGTCCAAAACTTTAGAATCCCTCTTGCCCCCACAAAACTGTAAGCTGTCTGTTTACAGTTTATGGTGTGTTTATATTGAGTCTTTATGTTGGAATTCAAAGTCAGTATACACCTCTGAGTGCACAGATGGAGTGGAGCTAGTCTGTTTGTATTACTGGCTGTGAACAATGCACAGTGTGTGTCACATTTCCTCCATTACTAAAACAGCCCCCAAGAAGCCAGGATCCTTCTTTCATCAGAACTCCCCTTTTTCCTTCAACAAACCCATGTGTAAGAACATTGTCCCCATATCTGACCATGCTTTTCTCCTGCTTTTCTCACATTTCTGGGCATGATACAGAAAAACAGATTTGGTTGCTAAAGTGCTCCTGCTCTCTTCCTGAGCTCTAAACCTGTCTTTTTCCAACACAATGTTCTTCTCTTTCCATTTTCTCAAAGCTATATTTTTTCTCTTAGTTCAGATATGTTGCCCTTCACATTCTGGGCTAGATTTTCCACAAGGCATTAAACTACTTGAAAATAATAAGCTAACAGCACTGTTACAATTACATCAACGGAGAATTCAGGCTTTTTTCTCTTTGTTAATAGCTGACTGAGTGAAAATTCAAAACTTATTATATTGTCTCCTACAGGATGTCAATCTATTCTAGGATCTCAGAGCTATGGAACTCCTTAACCTCCCTCATTCTTTCCTCCCCACCTACAATCTTTAAATCAATAAAACCCAAATTTGATGCCACTTAAATCACTTCTCTTCTCATTTATTTGGTGACCTATATGACCCAATCCAGTCTGCAGGAGCGTCAAACAGATCACTTATGCCCTATTTTCTCCGGCCAACCAATACAAAGCTTTGGGCTTTACAGAACTGGACAACTTCTCTCATGTGCAGGAGGTCAAAGATGGCATTTACTGGCAAAGCACCAGAACTCCTGCCAGGCAGTTGTGTCAATAGGAATGGATTTCATTCCAGTAATAGACATATGGGGCAGGATTTTTAGGTCAGCATGCAGGCGCAATTGGCAGGGCCGTGAGCAGCTGGGGAAAGGACCGCCGCCCGCGATCGGCTGCCAACTGTGATTTCACACAGGCCAGCCAGCGTGAAGCACGCATTGAAATGCTCAGGATTGCCGGGGTGGGGGCAGGAAGAAGGCGGGTGCTGATGTAAGCGCAGGCATGGGCGAGCGCTGAATGAAAGCTCCCTGAAGGCAGAGAGCTGCCTCGGGGAGCTGAAGACTTCAAAACAATTAAATGTTTTAAAATCCAGAAAAAAAACGTCCACGCATCACAATCAGTCACCTGAACGCATACATGATGAAAATCCGGTTCATGCATTTTTATTTCTGTTATTTAATAACCGAAACCTCATCCCGCCCTTGGATGAGGTTTCATCAAAAATGCAAAGTCTGCCCTGGCAGGTTCGCCCTTCTGCCAACCGTAAGGTTGGACGGACCACGAAAAAATCGGGGACAATTGGAACTTTAACAACTTAAATTGTCTACTTAATTGTCAGCGGGCACGCATCCGATGCCCCCACCAACCGAAATATCACGCGAGCACAGGATGATGTTGGGTCACTTCCCTGATGTCATCGGGTGCGCACCCGCATGCCAAGCTAAAAATCCTGCTCTGGGGGTCCGTGGGAACTCCAGCAGGAACATGCCAGTCTGTGCCAGGTTTAAAGGTAGCTGTCAGGACATTTGTCTGCTGCAAGGTGTTTTCTTTTCAAGTCTGGGCTGCTGAATTTGCAAGTCTGGACTGTCTAGAGGAGTTGGGAGCTGTCTTCTCACCCAGCTCTGCCACCACTACCTGCTCCTGATCATTTGTGCTTGCAGCTGCCCCTAACTCACAAGTTCCTGATCTCTGTGTTGCTGCATGGAATGGATGAACACATGACTCTGCAGCCTGAGCTTCCCTCCACTGAGCTATCATCTTTCAGGCCCTGCTGCTGAGAAGAATTGCAATTGGAGAAAAGGCGCAAGAGTTATCATACCACGGATAGGCAGATGGCCAGGCTTCAAAATACAGCTTAAAGCTGTCACGCTCAACTGAATGTGCATTTTTTTTAGGGACATGAAAGGATACAACTACCAGACACACACCCTTCTGAATCAAACCACCAGCAGCTCAAATGCTCATTGGTCTTGAAGGATTACTGATATCCTATGTTTCTTGTTCTATCTTGGTGAGAGCCATGAAACTGATGATCCTGTCCTTAGTCTTCCTCTTCTCCCTGGTGTTATGTGCTGTTTTCTAGAGAGAGGTCAAGAGTTAACGTGTGGCAAATGAAAACTAAGGAGAGTGCACATGTGGGGCTTTTGCATATGCTTAGAGGGAGAAGGAGCAAGATGCAAGCAGGATAGTGAGGTGATAAATGGAAAGCAAGTGGCTTGAGTGTGAAATGAAGAAGGAGTCATGATGGGAATTCCTGGTTGTGCAATTGCTACCATATGAGAAGAGATTGATGTTAGTTGCTGCTGTGAAGGCAGCAAAGAGGTGAGTATGTGTTTGGAAATGGGAGGTGATATAATATGTCTTTGTGATTAGTGGAGAAGGATGAGATACAGAAGAGGGAATTAGTTAGAGCATTGAGGGAGGACAGGAAGGGATTGTTTCCAGATGTTTTGCAGAAAGGGATGAAGAAAGGAAGAGTTGCACTACCCTTCTGTTCTCCTCAGGTCTTTGAAGTACCTTCTGCATTCAGTTCAGGTCCTTAGGGTGATGCTTCTGGAATTCACAAGCACAGCCATCTCTCTCCAGGTCTGCTGTATGTAGCTCTTGGGAATCTCCTTTCCAATTCTGGGAAAGAGAACCTCCATCACTGCTCTGACCTTTTCAACTAGAACTTCCAGGAAAAGGTCCGATAACCTGAGGTTGTCTTGGAAAAATTAGCTCTAAGCAGCAATATTAACAATCTAAAAGAAGTTAATACAACCGCTGCTATGTGGCGGACTCACATTTTCAGTGAGCTTCAGCTGGCCTCCACTCTGTAAGTGACCCAGATCTCATTTGATGTACTTCCCATTATAATAATAGCAATTAAAGTTGATGGGTCTCACACTGCTGAAATAATTTGTGTCTGCTGCCTCAGATCCCAATTTCAATTGAATCTCCCTTGCTAGTTTCTGGTAAATAAAAATATGATTTTGACTAGTGCAAAAAAAAGTGGCAAACAAGGGGTTTATTTTCCCAGTTTGGGTGAAGAGAGGCTGGTGTTAAAAAAAAATCAACTTAACCACTACACCATTTTGTTGATTTTCAAAAATAATCCTATGTTTTCCATAAATTTAGGTCAAGCCCGCTGACAAAATATTCACCAGCGCTTGTCGAATGTTGAAAATATAACGGTTTTCTCAAAATTAGTGAAAGCATCAGCATTTCAACCTTAAAAAGAAGTTATTTTCCAATTACCAGAATAATCGCTAATTATGCCCATTATGGAAGCTATTTTGTGTGGACCATGTCATTAATGCCTATAAAGTTCCAGTACAAAGCCCACATGTACACCTAGGCCAGAATTTTACATCTCGTAGGTGGGAGCACGCCTGACCCAAAAGGACGTGAAATAGCGAGTGTCCCAACATCATCCTGCATGTGAGCAATCTTGAGGTCGGTGGGCGCATGCAGGTGTCGGAGCCGTGCCCACCAACAATTAAAGGGCCACTTAAGGACATTAAAAAGGCAATTGATCCCGATTTTAAGTTGCCCGTGCGATTTCACACTCTTTGCAAGGACAAAACGGGCAGGCAGGCAGCCCACTTTTAATGAAACCTCATCCAAGGGCGGGATAAAAAGGGTCAGCAGCATTACCAGTGTGAGTAGTGAGGAGTTAAGGAGATTATTTGCTGCTGGTTGCTTATTTGAACTTGACAACTTCATCTCTGTTCTGAGCTTCGGACATAGCATTTCTAGACTTCATTTCAATGGTGCCTCCACGGCTCCTGGAGGACTTTGACCGTGTGGACCCTTCCAGGTACCAGACAGCCTTCTGTTACCCTGGTAATGGGGATTGTGCTCTCTGCTGGTGGCACCTCCTCTATGGAGGAAGAGAGGGGTAGAAGGGAGAGGAGGCCAGGTGTCCCTATGCAGCTTCCAGGGGAATAACCTGTGGGAGGAGAGGCGCAGACACAAGGGGCACAGGGCCAGAGGTAGGCCAAGGCAGAAGGGGCCGTAGAAGATGCCACTATCTTGCTGCCAGGGTTTACAGGCAGCGATGCAGCTAACTCAATATGTCAGAGGTGCAATGCCGAAGGAGGCTCTGCTTCTCCAGGGAGGTTGTAACCTCTATTTGTCAGAGGATTGGGCCTGAGATCACCTCCGACTGTGTGGATGGATACCCCATGCGAGTGGCTCTGAAGGTCACAGTGACCCTCAACTTCTAAGCCTCCGGCTCTTTCCAGGGGTCAGTGGGGGATCTTTATGGATTCCCAATCATCTGTCCACAGTTGCGTTAAGCTGATGACTGATGCTCTGATCAGGCAGGTAATGACATTTATTCATTTCCATACGGACGAGGCCAGCCAGGCTGAGCGAGCCAGAGGCTTTGCAGCGATTGTTGGGTTCCCCTGCATCCAGGGTGCAATTGTCTGCACACATGCAGGTCAGCTGGATGCCTTCGTCAACAGGAAGGGATTCCACTTCATGAACATCCAGATACTTTATGAACACAAGACGCATATTCTGCAAGTCTGTGCAAGGAGTCATGCCTCCAAAAGGCGGTGATAGAGAGGACCATAGGTTTTCTGAAGATGTGCTTCCGATGCCTGGACCATTTGGGGAAGCACTACAATACCCCCAGAGCAGGTGTCACTGATAGTGGTAGCATGCTGCGCTCTCCACAATCTGGCACAGGCAAGGGGGAACCCATTGGAGGAAGAGGATCTTGAGACAGTTGCACAGGCCCCAGAGGATGAATCCAGTGGTGAGTCAGAAGAGGAGCACAGTGAGGAGAACGCTGAGGGCGTGGAGCCAGACCTCGGTAACCTCCAGGGAGGCAGGGACACCCGGGATGCCTTGATCCAACGCTCCTTCAGCTAGGCTGTCAAAGATCTGTTTACACCTAATGCCAGGGCTGCTGCCTCCATCCCGGATGTTTGAAATGACCCTTTCCTTTGAACACAAAGTCCACTCAGTGCCTGTGCAATAACGTTTAGAGCCATTCATGTCCAGCATGAGATACTGGCGTGCCCTGCACCCACAAAACAAGTGAAGCATACTCAGGCCATTAAGATAAAAGCAAAATTTATGCCATGTTGGCACTCACATCAAATGATCATGACAATAAATGATGTTAATGGTCACACCAGCAAACATATTAACAAATCATGGCAGAACAGAAGATCACCCGTAAACAGTCCCTCTTGTGCTCACGGTGCCTCAAACTTACGTTTGTGAATGCTGCATCTTGTTGCCCCCCTCCACCCCCCACCCCCACCCCCCACCCCACCTCGCTGGCAGTGGCATTGGAGGCAGCCTGCTAACCCTGCTGTCCTGTTGGCATTGATGACCTTGGCGGTCGTCCTCTGGCCATAGGAGCCTGTGCTGGCTCTGCTTCAGAGGGAGTGGCCAGTGCCATGGCTAGCCTCTCCCCAGTCATCGCAGCCTCATCAGATGTCACGGTCACTGGCAGAGGGGCGGAGGAGCTGTTGCTGTCAACAAGAGCGCCCTGAGGGAAGCCCGCAAAGATGACAAGCAGCTCGTGCGCCAAAGCGAGATCGCTCTGGACCTCCCTGCTCGCCACTGATGGACGGGCACCTAGCTGGGATACTGGGTGCCTTATCCATCTCCCGCACTGGCACTGACCTCCTAAGGTCATTGCCTGTGTGAGGGCTCGAAGGTCTGAGTGCAACCCCAGGAACGCCTGATTCTGTTCCTGGAGTTGCCTCTCTATGAAAGTCACCACTCTCTCAATGGAGGACGCAGTGCACTCAGCGATGAGCGTCCTCATGGATTCCTCCATAATGGAGACCATGGCATGCATAACCTCATGGATCTCCGCCAGATCCTCCCACTGGACATCCAGCATCTGCCGCCTAATGTACGACTCCACAGGCTCATCATCTGACTTCGAATCAGCATCGTCCTCATCTCCAGCAGTCCTCCAACTGCCGATGCAGTCCCTCCGCCTGCTCGTCAAGTGAGTGTGAAGTGCCCTCACCGCTATGCACCAATGTTCTAGCCGATGAGTGATCCAATGCACACCAAGTTGCTGGTATCTGCATCGGTGCTTGGTTCAGAGCAGGGATGTGACACAGGTGCATCTAAAGCCCAGTGGTCCTCCGACACCAAGGGTGGCTCTTCGGGGTCCAGCTCCCCAACTCCCCTAGAATCACCAGCTTGAGGATAAGCTGGCGATTCTAGAGAACAATGACATATCATTATTTTAAGTCATCACACTGTCACTGTGCATGCCAGGCACCCTGGCGAGACAATGCATCATGGTGTCATCATCTTTCAATGACCAATGGGGACTCCAGGTTTGAGGCTCCAGTTAAAGGTGTGACTTCACAAGAATTTTTGCACAATCCAAAACTCTCACCTCTGTCCACTGCACTCTTACCTTCATCAGAGGCCCCTGCCTCTCCACGACTGGTTGACTGAGGTGGGTGGCGGCTCTCCAGCTCCATGGTAACCATCTTGTACCTCGTCAGACCGAGCTGGTTTGGAAGGCCTCTGCCGGTCTTAGTTCTTTTGTTGGCGTTTCTTTTTATTCATCCATGGGGCGTGGCCTTCGCTGGCCGGGCCATCATTTATTGCCCATCCCTAGTTGCCCTTGAGAGGGTGGTGGTGAGCTGTCTTCTTGAACTGCTGCAGTCCATGTGGTGTAGGCACACCCACAGTGCTGTTAGGAAGGGAGTTCCAGGATTTTGACCCAGTGGCAGTGAAGGAACAAGAATATATTTTGAAGTCAGGAATGACTAGGAGGGGATCTTCCAGGTTGTGCTGTTCCCATCTATCTGTTGTCCTTGTCCTTCTAAGTGGTAGTAGTCGTGGGTTTGGAAAGTGTTGTCAAAGAAGTCTTGGTGAATTCCTGCAGTGCATCTTGTAGATGGTACACACTGCTGCTACTGTGCATTGGTGGTGGAGGGAGTGAATGTTTGTGGATGTGATGCCAATCAAGTGGGATGCTTTGTCCTGGACAATTTCAAGCTTCTTGAGTGTTGTGGGAGCTGCACTCATCCAGGCAAGTAGAGAGTATTCCATCATACTGCTGACTTGTGCCTTGTATTTGGTGGACAGGCTTTGGGGAGTCAGGAGGTGAGTCATTCGTCACGCGATTCCTAGCCTCTAACCTGCTCTTGTAGCCATAGTATTTATATGGCTAGTCCAGTTCAGTGTCTGGTCAATAGTAACTGCCAGGATGTTCATAGTGGGGGACACAGGGATGGTAATGCCTTTGAATGTCAAGGGGCGATGGTTAGATTTTCTCTTGTTGGAGATGGTCATTGCCAGACACTTGTGTGGCATAAATATTACTTGTAACTTGTCACTCCAAGCCTGGATATTGTCCAGGTCTTGCTGCATTTGGACACAGATTGCTTCAGTATCTGTGGAGTCTTAAATGGTGCTGAACATTGTGCAATCATCAGCGAACATCCCCACTTCTGACCTTATGTTGGAAGGAAGGTCATTGATGAAGTAGCTGAAGATGGTTGGGCTGACGATGCTACCCTGAGGAACTGTCCTGGAGCTGAGATGACTGACCTCCCACAACCACAACCATCTTCCTTTGTGCTAGGTGTGACTCCAACCAGGGGAGAGTTTTCCTCCTGATTCCCATTGACTCCAATTTTGCTAGGGCTCCTTGATGCCACACTTGGTTAAATGCGGCCTTGATGTCAAGAGCAGTCACTCTTACCTCACCTCGGATGTTGAGCCCTTTTGTCCATGTTTGGACCAAGGCTGTAATGAGGCCAGGAGCTGAGTGGCCATAGCAGAACCCAAACTGAGCGTCAGTTAGGAGGTTATTGCTAAGCAAGTGCCTCTTGATAGCACTGTTAATGACCCATTCCATTACTTTACTGATGACCGAGAGTAGACTGATGGGGCGGTAACTGGCCAGGTTGGATTTGTCCTGCTTTTTGTGCACAGGACATACCTGGGCCATTTTCCACATAGCCGGGTAGATGCCAGTGTTGTAGCTGCACTGGAACAGCTTGGCTCGGGGCGCAGCAAGTTCTGGAGCACAAGTCTTCAGTACTATTGCTGGAATATTGTCGGGCCCCATAGCTTTTGCACTATCCAGTGCCTTCAGCTGTTCTTTGATATCACATGGGGTGAATCAAATTGGCTGAAGACTGGCATCTGTGATGCAGAGGTCCTCAGGAGGAGGCTGAGTTGGATCATCTATTCGGCACTCCTGGCTGAAGATTGTAGCAAATGCTTCAGCCTTATCTTTTGCACTGATTTGCTGGGGTCCATCATCATTGAGGATGGGGATATTTGTGGAGCCTCCTCCTCCAGTGAGTTGTTTAATTGTCCACCACCATTCGCAACTGGATGTGGCAGAACTGCAGAGCTTAGATCGTTGGTTGTGGGACCACTTAGCTCTGCCTATCACTTGCTGCCTATGGTGTTTGGCATGCAAGCAGTCCTGTGTTGTAGCTTCACCAATTGACACCTCATTTTTAGGCATGCCTGGTGCTGCTCCTGGCATGCCCTCCTGCACTCTTCATTGGACCAGAGTTGATCCCCCGGCTGGATTGTAATGGTAGAGTGGGGGAATACATCAGGCCATGAAGTTACAGATTGTATTCGAGTATAATTCTGCTGCTGCTGATGGCTCATAGTACCTTTGCTAGATCTGTTCGAAATCTATCCCATTTAGCACGGTAGTGGTGCCACACATGATGGAGGGTATCCTCAATGTGAAGGCAGGACTTTGTCTCTGCAGCGACTGTGCAGTGGTCACTCCTACTGATATGGACAAATGCATCTGTGGCAGACAGGTTGATGAGGATGAGGTCAAGTATGTTTTTCCCTCTTGTTGGTTCCCTCACCACCTGTTGCAGACTCACGGACTTGGCCAGTTCAGTCAGTAGTGGTGCTACCGAGCCACTCTTGGCGATGGACATTGAAGTCCCCCACCCAGAATACATTCTGCACCCTTGCCAGCCTCAGTGCTTCCTCCAAGTGATGTTCAACATGGAGGAGCACTGATTCATCAGCTGAGGAAGGGCAGTCCGTGGTAATCAGCAGCAGGTTATCTTGTCCATGTTTGACCTGATGCCATGAGATGTTGAGGACTCCCAGGACAACTCCTTCCCGACTGTATACCACTACCTCTTCTGGGATGGTGGTGTCTGGGACATTATCTGTAAGGTATGATTCCATGAGGAAGGCTATATATGACTAGTCTGTGAGACAGCTCTCCCAATTTTGGCACTAGCCCCCAGATGTTAGTAAGGAGGACTTTGCAGTGTCGACAGGGCTGAGATTGCCATTGTAATTTCTGGTGCCTAGGTCAGTGCTGGGTGGTCCATCTGGTTTCATTTCTTTTTTGAGGCTTTGTAGGTTTGACACAACTGAGAGGCTTGCTAGGCCATTTCAAAGGGCATTTAAGAGTCAACCACATTGCTGTGGTTCTGGAGTCACATGCAGCCCAGACCAAGGACAGCAGATTTCCTTCCCTAAAGGGTATTCATGAACCAGATGGGTTTTTAAACATTAGACTTTTTTAATTCCAGATTTTTATTGAATTTAATTGAATTCCACCATCTGCCGTGATGGCGATTTGAACCCGGGTCCCCAGAGCATTACTCTGGGTCTTTACACAATACCACTACATCGTCTCTCCATCTTCTCATCTCCTGATACAACAGAGGAGCATTGATTTGTCCAATCTCCACCTGCAGCACTATTGCAGCCTGGCAAACCCCCCCATCCCTGCGACACCTTGCAGGGCACGTCCGAGTGGTGGCCCTCGACCCGCAAGTCACTCAGGCTGAGCAGCCAGGGGCCCACCTGCTTCGCCAGCACCAGTGTCAGTGACAGTTGGCACTCAGATTCTAACATCCCTGACCTCCACAGGGGGACAACCAGCCCTTAACACTTCTCCACACTGATTCATGCCAACTCGGTACTCACCCTTGCAGAGCTCAGCAGATTGTTGAACTATTTGCGGCACTGCACCCACATCACTACACAACGTCATGGCCGCTGACCTCGGCTGCCACCTCCGAGGCTTTTTTGGTCAGGTGTGGTGGCCTCCTCCTGCCATCCTGGGTACAAGAGTGTCCCGCCTAACACTGACCTCCTCCACAAAGACTGCGAGGCACTCGTCCGAGAAACAGGGGGGGTGCCCATCCGACTTTCCCTCCTGTCTGACGTCTCCAGCCGCTGGTGAGGCCATTGTTCAAATGAAATGGTTTCTTGGACAGACTCCAAAGGTTCTACCCTGGAGCCTTCAGGGAGCTGCCTCTGCCGGCTTTAAAGTGCCCACTGGGTCGCCATTGGGCCTGGCAACTGACAGGCTCCCTCCACTGCCTGGCCCTTCCCGAACATTGACAAGTCACGTTTCACACTGGGCAGGTCTTAATTGGCCATCCAGCATGAAATCGCGTTTGCCAGATTCCACATTCGTTTCTGCTCCCACTGACTTGGCGCACATGCCAAGCATGAAATTCAGGGCCTAGTTTTTAAACGCATAAGAAAAACATTGCTTATTTTGCAGGGAAGTCAACTTCCAGCAGTGGTTAAATTAAAACATGGTTCTTATGTAAGAGGTAGGGTAAGAATAAATCTAATTTTTTATTGTAAAATTTTACCCTCGAATAAAGTTGATCAGTCCACCTGAAATATGTTTCAATATCTCCTACCTTCCTCATCTGGGAAATCACAGGCACACACTTCCCATGATTTACCATCAATTTAGTGGGCAAAAAATTTCTGGTCTTGGTTAGTGAGGCCCTTTGGAGTCTTTTTTCCTAAATTCACACTTGGGATGTGGACATTATTAGTGAGGCTGGCACCTATCGACTGGAGTCACAGACTGGCCAGACTGGGCAAGGACAACAGATTTCCTTTCCTAAAAAGGGCATTAGTTGAACCGGTTCAGTTTTTACGCAATACATCCATGGTCACTTTTACTCATATCAGTGCTTTATTTCCAGATATTTTAAATTAAATTGCCACAGTGGGATTGGATTTACATTGTCTGGGTTATGAGACTAGGCTTCCAGATTACTCATCTAGTAACATAACCATGACACTACCACACCTCCCACCCATTGACACCATTTTCAAAACAGTCATGACATTTGTAGCTTCTTAGCCTAGAAATTACTGTTGGCTACATTAATGGATGAGTCCTTAATTTGTTGGCGTGACATTCCTCTGCAAGTATAAATGGTTTTAAGATAGAATGGCATTATATATGCATTAAACATTTAGCTGCTATTATCACCAAGCATAATTTCTAGGTTATATAATAATTATCAGAGCTTCCTTTCCTTTTAAAACTGTAGCGTGCATGGTATGATTACTGAGGCCAGTTGCCTCTTCTTTCACCCCAGGACTCCTGCCAATCAGACCAGATCTGAAACTTGGGGTAAAGAGAGGTTAGATGGTGCATCTTGGCTACATCAACTTGAGGCTGCAGGGTTGGCTCCTCGGGGACAATGGTTACCCGCAGAGGACGTGGCTGATGACAGCCGTGCAGCAGCCTCAGACTGCAGCAAAGCGAAGCTACAACGTGGCTCTTGCTGCAACTTGCAACTTGGTGGAGCAAACCATCGGGATCCTGAAAATGAAGGTCCGATGCTTGGACCAGTCTGGTGGAACCCTGCATCCACAGAAGATGTCACGCATCGTCATTGCCTCCTGCACCCTTTACAACCTGGCACAACAATGGGAAGAGGTGTTGGCTGAAGAGGAGATGGAGGAGCTGGAGGTCTCCTCCGATGAGGAGAACATAGACAGGGATGAGGATGAGGAGGTCTTTGAAGGCGACGATGATGACGATGAGGCTTTTGCACTGGTCAGGTGAGGCGGGTGTCCTTGGGAGGCCCTCATAGCTGCTAGAGTTGTGGAGGATGATGACGACATGCAGTGAGGAGATAGCATAGATCCTCACATTGCATCTGTGAATGATTGACTCAAATCTAGCGTATGGCAATGCACATACACTCTGTGATAAGGCTCCACCTTAAAGGTGCTGAGAGCACACAGAGAGAATGACAGAACTCTGTGATGCCTGCCCATGACATTCTGGCAGCAATGACGAGCATCATTGAGGTGCAGGCATCAGCAATGTGCCCAGGGAGTGTGAAGCCGGACAATCACTTTGGTCTGAAGGTTGCACAAAGCACATGGAAGAGGCTCTGGACTAAGAAACCTCCCTATATCTTGTGCAAAAACCAAGATTTCACATCTGAGTGACATGAACACTGCTCATCAGAACAAGGAACCATAGGCAAGGAGACATTCTTCGGAGTTTATTTACAATAGTGAACATTATGTACAAGTGATTAACACCTATGCCCAGGCTTTGCAACTACATCTTTTTAACCTTCCTAACTCTGCCACTACATCTTGGTGCTCCCCAGACATCCACAGCGGAGTTGGAGGCAGCCTGCTGACTGCTACATCCTGTCAGTGATAACACTGACGATCATCCTCTAGAGGGCTGAGAGCTGGAGGGCCCCAGCCTGCTTTGGGGCCCTGCAGTCACCCTCCTCAGCCTGTGGAGCTGGAGTTGCTGGGGTCACAGGAAGAGGGGATTGGGATGGGCCGGAGTCATCTAGGCAGATGGCCCCTGCTGATCCTCCTCCCTCTGGGTGCCCAAGAGCCCCTGGCTGACTCCTTGAGGAGAAGGGGAAGCTGGAATGAGATCAAATTGCCCCACACTCCTCTCGCATACACACTGTTGGACTCCAGCTATGGCGTCAATGATGGAGTTATGCTGTGCAGCAGTGCAGGAACAACGTCCTGGGCCAAGGTCTCCATGGCAGCCGCCATCCTACCAGAGTTGGCCTCTGTGCATTTGCATGCCGGTGCTATCACCTCAGCCTGAAGTCAGACAGATTCCTCTATCGTGCCTTGCAATCTGAGGAGTGCAGTGGATATCCCTTCCTGACGTTCTGGAGTTTGCTGTTGCTACTCCAACAACTGAAGTATGACCGAGTCCAGAGGTTCGTCATCTTACTTGGACTCAGCAAATTTCTGGCCTCCAGCAGTCCTCCGAGTGCCGGGGACCTGGGAAGTCCCTGTTGCCACCTGCTGTGGATCAGAGGGTGCGATGTGCTCACCAGATTATGATCCGAGGCTATTCTAAAGCTCGATCCCACCGAGGTTTGTGTCTCGGTACCGATGGAGGGTGTGGGTGAGCGCTGTGATGGGACTTCAGGGAGGGTACCTTTGGATTTCTCTTCAGAGGTTTCTTCGGAGCTTGATTGGAGGCCCTGGGTAATGGACTCCATTGGCAGTTTCCCAGTTGTGCCTGCAAAAGCAAGGAGAGATAATTAGTGCATGGCAGGAGACTGTGAAACAGGGAACTCACTCACAGCATGGTTGTCTGATGGATGTTGCACTGCTGGATCCTCAGTTAGATGAGGACCGCCAACCTTGCTGTCAGCAGAGGAATGATCCAGATCCTCGCTGGCCAGCTGGATGGCTCTCTTTTCAAAGTCTGTAAGGGCCTTAATTTCAGGCATTCCTCCACCAGTAAGCGACTTTTCCCTCTTGTTGTGTGCCAGCTTATCCTGCATAAATAGAGATGGAAAAAGTGTAAGCAGGATGCCTGCCAGGCCAGATGATAAGTACGCCTGGCATGTATGGGTGGGGTGTGGTCCTATGGACAGGCTGAGGACAATGAAGGCGTGTATGAGAGAGTGAATGGTGATGTCCCTTGAACTGGCAGTGAGTGAGGTCCCTGTGGATGTGTGATGGATTTGTGAGCGTTAGTGTGGGAGTCAAGAGTGATGAGAAGAGTGACTTACCCTAGCGGAATGGCAGAGAATATTCATCCTTTTTCGGCACCGGGTGGCTGTCCTCTTTTGCAGGGCATCGGCGCTGACCACCGCTGCCACTGCCTCCCAAGCCGGAGTGGTGATGTTGCTGCCGATCCTGCAGCCAGAGTGGGGGTAGAGGACATCACGGGGAGCCTCCACAGTGTCCAAAAGGCGCTTGAGGGACACATCATTAAACTTCGGGGCTACAGTCTTCTTGCCTTTCGCGGCCATTTCTTCCGTGCAGCAGTCCTGGGCTGGAAGCACTGAGAGGTGTGCATGCGGCTGCAATTTAAATATGGCACCCGTCTTGTGGCAGCAGTGAGGTGATGGTGCGGCGGGTGAATGAGAGCCCGTCTGCCGTGGAAATGGCATTTTACCCAGCAATGCATAATTAATGCGGCGGGATTGGGACGATACGGCGTGAGAAGTCGCCATTGTGGCAGGCGGGTAAAACGTTATTTTTCCTGCCTGCGACTGCACTTAGTGCAAACCTGGGACAATTCTGCCAAAGGTCTTGTTGGACTTTTCAACTTTAAAATTGAAGGACTACATTACTACTATTAAACTTAACAAAAATTGGTACTTTAGTTGTGATCACACCGGATGAAGGTGGAAAGGTGCAATGTGGAATCACTCAATGGTGCACAGGAAGATCCCCAGCTACATAATCCAATTAAACCAAACAGGTATCAGCAACAGTACAAGTTTATCCATAACTCCTTCTGTTGGCACGTACTACAAGTAGAAGGTATTTGTTATGTATCATTTGATTGTCTTATTGCAAGTATCACACTTATAAATGACCTTTCTTACTCCTCTGATTGGCAGGACAGCAATCACATGTTGCAGTCCTTCTCTCTTCCTCTTTGCCTTTAAGATGCTCCTTAAAACTTCTTCCATGAACACAAGCATTTGGCCACCTGACCAGCTGAGATCTTGTGAGGCTTGGTCAATTTTTGTTTGATAATGCACCTGTTAAGCACTTTGGGACATTTCACTACATTAAGACACGTTGGCCGGGATTTTCCGGCTCTGTCACTGGCAAGACCTGCTGCGGTCGAGGCAGAGCCCGAGCCAGAAACCCATTGACCTGCTGCGGGCGAGGCAGAGCCCCAGCCAGAAACCCATTGACCTGCTGCGGGCGAGGCAGAGCCCCAGCCAGAAGCCCCCTGACCTGCTGCGGGACTGGAAGATCGCGGTGGCGGGCGGGTGCAGGAAATCCCGCCAAATGTAAGTGCAAGTTGTCATGGTTGCTGCAGGGAAGCAATAGTTATTTTATTAATATCATTTTCGAATGAGATGGCTGGTATGGTTTCACTTACCTGTGCTCTCCATATGCTGCATTTTATGAAGTCCTCAGTAAAGCAAAAGCCACAAACAGGAGATTTTTTTTGATTCATTCATGGGATGTGCATGTCACTGGCTAAGCCAGCATTTATTGCCCATCCCTAATTGCCCTTGAGAAGGTGGTGGCGAGCTGCCTTCTTGAACCACTGCAGTCCATGTGGTGTGGGTACACCCACAGCACCGTTAGGAAGGGAGTTCCAGGATTTTGACCCAGCAACAGTGAATGAACGGCAATATATTTCCAAGTCCGGATGGTGAGTGGCTTGGAGGGGAACTTCCGGGTGGTGATGTTCCCATGTGTCTGCTGCCTTTGTCCTTCGAGGTTGCAGTGCTTGTAGGTTTGGAAGGTGCTGTCTAAGGAACCTTGGTGAGTTCTTGCAGTGCATCTTTGACATGGACCCTTCCAGTTCAGTTAAAATCCAGCGCCTTGCCTGCACTATTAGTTCATGGCAAAGCTGCTTAATTACTCACTAGGTTCAGTGTGAGACATCCATTTTCATATTTATTTAGGCACTACTTTTGCTCTGTTTTTCTCTTCCATTGACAGTTAAGAATTTGAAGTTTGTTTTGAAAAGCTGTTTTTTTTGTCCTGATTCCTTGTGTTGACACTTAGGAATGTGGAATTTATACCTCAGAATGTTCTTTTATTGTTTCCACCTTTTAGGTTGACTCTTCAGGAATTTAGAATGTGTTCGTCAACTGCAACTTGTTTACCAGGATTCAATTTCAGGAGCCTTGGCCTGTAGTTATCTATTAATTATTAATCATCAGTAGCACATACAAAACTCTTAGAACAGAGTTTTGGGAAAAGTGGCACTAGGTAAAACTTTTCAGAAATTTAAAAAATATTATAAATAGATTCATTGACTTTCTTGAGTGTTTGCTTCTGTTAGAAGAACAGTGCCTTCATTCTTCAGAGTGGAAATGATTTTGTCCTCAACTTGCTTCTTTTGCCTAGCGCCTATCATCATAGTTTTCCTTCTGTCCCTAAATGATGGTTCCACAGGCAACACCACTCATTTTCTAGGACCTTTACTCCATATGCGGGCCCAAACTGTGAATATCTGTCTGTTCCTTCACTGTGGGGCCATTGCAGCTAAGCTCAATTTGCATTTCATTCAATGTCCACCTACATGCACTTTATCACAGAGGTTACTGGAACAAGATCACTCACCAGATTCTTTTCTTCAGACCAAATGGTGCCAAGGACAATTTTAATGACTTCAGTGTTATCCCATCATAATTAATCTTGCTTCCGAAGAATACAACTACTGTTCTCCTCACATAGAGGTATTGATCTCAGCCATACAAATAAAAGGGACAAGTGATGGAGAGACAGGTGCTTCTGTTAGTGTTGCAATCCTGTCACAATGAAGCACATGCTCATGTTGTGAGAGCAGCTGTTACTAACTGGGGAAAGATTATGGCATTATTCTTAAGTATCCATAAGAACTGGTTTCCACCTGTGTGGGGTGGGAAAAGGGAGTCTGTGCCTGTGTTTGCTAGGTTATTTGAATAAACCTATATTAAGGAAAGACTGGCTCCAGATTCCTCCTTTGCTCAGTGAAATATAACAGCTTCCTCACAGGGAAGGAAGAAATATTACCAAAGGTGACTATTTTCACCATTCCTGCTGGTGAAATTTAAACAGGTAGGTAGTTAATGTTGGTTAGGTGACTAACCTGCTGATGTCCTGCTCTTTCAAGTAAGTGCCAAGGACACCTGCCTGAAGGTGGCAGTTCCTTCTGCAAATATGCAGATTTGATGATTTTATTGGACCCCAACTGCAGCTTTAACTGTTGGCTTTACCACCAGCTGTATACAGCAAGAAGATGATCAAAGGCCAGGAGAGCTAGACCCAAACAGGTAAGGCCTTTTACATTTTTGTTATTTTCCTTATGGGGCCATGTTTTGTCTTGTGGTTGGGTCTAGGTGTGCTCTTTAGGGTTTGCCTGTTACCCTAAGAATGCTACCATAAACTATTATTTGTAAAAAAAAACATTGTTTGTTTACAGATCTATGTACATCTCAGTACTCAGTACTCTACACAAGGCTGTACTTTTGCTTCCCATCAGATATCAGTCTCTTAGTCAGGTGTCATTACACCATATTTACATCAATAGTTATATCAGTATCAGGTATCTTGATGTTAACCCTTTACTCTACAGCAGAGCAGACATGCTCCTCCAAAGATCTCAGGGAAATCTTTAGCCTCTCCTGTCTTGAGGGTCCCCCTATTTCCAAATGTGAGATCTTCCCAAAAAGTGGTGGCAGTTCCCTCACTCCCAGCTGCTGCAAAAAATTCTGCTCCCACGAACCAGTTACTGTCATTTTGGAAAACAGCTGAATAGGCTGTGCAGATGTGATGCAAAATTGCCTGTGTCTCACACACTGCTGAGTTTAGGGGACATTGCCACCCATTCTTCCGCCCATTTCTAGCCCCTGGTTAAAATTGGGATTAAAATCTAATATCATCTCTGGTCTCCAGTTTCTTCTTGTTTTCTGATTTCACAGCACCATCTGGATAATTCTGTGCCCATACGCTGGGAATGGTGCATAGCAACAGCATGAAAAAAAGCATTAATAAAGATAAAATGATACAGAAAAACAAATGCAGTTTAATTTCCATTGAATAGATATTATTATAGAGCTGGTATCTTTATGAATTAGTGCAAATGGTCTCATCAGCCCTTATTCACCAATGCGAGTGAGATCATTCATAAAATGGAGGCTAGATGGCTGTGTGGACAGATTATACCAATAAATCTCAACTTGCCTACAGTGACATAAAACGAGTAGGTTTTACTCCAGTAAGAGTCTAATTATATGGCAAGTTTTCAGTAAAATATTTCACACTATAGCAAGCGAACTTCACACTCATAATGAAAGCACATTTTTTGAAAAAGGCATGTTTCTCTAAGCATGGTAGCTGTTAGTGTTGACATTTGGAGGAATTAAATTGAATTAAATGATTAGTTCCTTGAAGGGATAATTCTAACACATAGGCCAGCTATTTAAATAATAGGTGGCATGGCGACAGATGACCCTTATTTGAACTAAAACAATTCCTCCCACTTTTTAATGAGCCATGCATCAAAATCAACCAACCCTTAGGCGTCTGTTCATTTTGCCAAGGTCATTAAGGGCTTCTAAAGAGGTCACACATTTCTGTCCTTCCAGTCCATTATATGTCATGTTCATTTGACAATTCTGTACAAGACAGGTGCTTCAACAGACTAAACAAAGGTATGTCATTGACAGTTTATTTGGTATACTTCTCTTCTATGCACATATAACTCTCTCAACTATTGTTGGACTGTTGGCATGACAATTCCTGACACTTCTGAGATACTGAAGAGTTTTTATTCTTTGGCACAAAAGCTTGGGGACTGTGACTACTGTAACACAGTTTGCAAGAGCTATATTTTCTATTGTTTTCCAATCTATATCCCGATAATTGAATGACAAGTGAAGCTGCAGAGAAGGGAGTTTGGGATTACTCAGATCCAGCAAATCAAGTGCACAATTTTCATGCAGAATCAGTTCAAAATCATTCCTGTGTTTTTTTAATAGTACCATCTGAAAAATTGCAGTGTTCACATTCAAAAATAAAACTTACAAACTGCTATTTCAATATTCTATGCTCCATCATTGCTTCAGTTAAACTAGAACAGAAGATTTCTGGAAGTTACTGAAGCAAAATCAGGCCTGGATAATTATATTAATAATATAATTTTCATAATAACCTCACCAGTGAGTTGGCCAGTGAATCAGGCAGTAATCTGTTGGTGAGATTCAAATGAGGGTTTTTTTATGCTGCAGTGGGTGAGTTTTGAATTGACACCTAAAAGACAAGTAGCCCAGAATTAAAATCAATATACTTCCAAGTCTTCATTCTCCTATGGTATTTACTTGTTATAAATAAAACATTTTGATGGGGAGAATTTTCAGTTGGAGAAAAACTAGTGCTAGCAGATCATCCACCCATTATACACTCCATCCAATTTTCTTCCCATTGAACTCAATGGATAGGAAAATCATGTGGGGAGTACAACAGCTCACTGATCTGCTATCATAAGTTGTCCGCCTGTGTCCAAACTGTAAATAACCTAATGTAGCTTTATAGCAGAAAATTTCTTTGGACTTTTTGCTGTGATGCAGCCGTAACTAAGCCAGAAATGTCTTGGAAACCCTGTTCATATCTTTTTGCTATTGTTGTGAAATGAATTCTGTAATCTATTCATTCAGGTTGACTTCTTTTTATCCTTTATCAGTTTCCATTTTTTGGTTGCCTTTGTTCCTTGTATGTTGTAGCTATTTCTAAAATTAGGGTTAGAGTTAGGATTAGGTTTACATGGTTACAGAGTCACGTGACGGAGCTCATTATAAACAGTTTTATATTCTTTATTTTCATTGTTCAAAATCTTCATCTCCCTGAGGCAGCTCTGTGCCTCAGGGAGCTTTTCCTGCAGGCACCCATGTGCGCGCTTGCCCTCTTCCGCTCCCCCTGTGTGTTGTAGCTTAACCAGGTTGATAGCTCATTTTTAAACAGTCGCTTGGTAGTGCAGAACTTGAGTATTGCTGAAAAAAGAAACATGTCTAAGGTTTTCATCTTGCACTCATCAGGACACTCACAAGAATACCAATACAAGGGTAAAAACAACAACTTATGCTGTCTGTGAAAAGTGCTGATTTGGTTGGCAAGTGGTGTTACCATGGAGAATGCACTACTGATGGTGACTGACAGTTAACTGCCATACATTGTTTGAAATTTAAACCGGACAGTTTGACCCTGATTGGTCAAGGCATTGACCTGAGGGATGAGTCAGCGAAAGGCTGTCACTTATTTTGTTTAGCTGAAACAGGTACAATGCATGTACATGTTCTTTCTGTCTGCAAAGAACAGGGCCCCTGTATTAATATATGTACCTTTCAGTGCACACAAATGCGCCACATTGCAAGCCCAACTGACAATCTTTAATTGGTTGTCAGCGTAATTCTTAGCACATTGAGGTTATTTAGCAAATGTTGTCACATGAGCAGGGACATGTTAGAAATTAGTTTGAAAAATTTTAATCTCTGAACAAAAGCTCATCCTCTCCATAGATGAGATCGCAAAAAATCCAAAGGCCGCTTGGCCTTTTCACCCGCCTGCCAAAAATTAGTTCCTTAAGGGCCTTAATAGGCCTGTTAATTGTTGGCGCATGCGCCCGCCGACCGAAATATTGCGTGAGTGCACAATGACGTTGGGACGCTCACCAATGTCATTGCGTGTCATTTTATGCTCATTCAGGTCGGGCATGCGCCCGCCCAACAAGTGGAAAATTCTGCCCTGGAACCCCCTCTCAAACAGCACTGGATGTACCTTTTCTATTCGTTCATGGGATGTGGGCGTCACTGGCTAGGCCAGCATTTATTGCCCATCCCTAATTGCCCTCATTCAGAAGGCATTTAAGAGTCAACCACATTGCTGTGGGTCTGGAGTCGCATATAGGCCAGACCAAGTAAGCATGGCAGATTTTGTTCCCTAAAGGACATTAGTGAACCAGGGGGGTTTTTATGCCAATTGGCAATGGTTTCCTGGTCATCATCAGACTTTAATTCCAGAATGCCACATAGACTGCAGCGGTTCGAGGCGTTGGATCACCTTCTCTAGGGCAATTAGGGGTGGGCCACAAAAAAGCTGGCCTAGCCAGTGATGCTGAAAGTATAAAGTAAATTTCAGATATCATGTGATCTGATGACACACGGTCAGACAAAAATTGGATAGATGTCACATGATCAAACCCCCAGGAATACTTCAAACCAGAGTTAGCAATCTGACAGCAACCGATAATTATATAATGTCTTTAACATAATAAAACATTCCAGGAGCAGTATAAAGCAAAATTAGTCACCTGGTCATAGTATGAATGAGGGCAGGTGACTAACACTTGGCCAAAGAGGTAGCCTTTAAGAAGCATCTTTAAGGAGAAATAGGTTTAAGGAGAGAATGTCAAAGTTTAGAACCCAGGCAGCTGAAGGCACAGTCACCAATACTGGAGCAATTAAAATCAGGGATACTGGGGCTGGAATTAGTTCAATGCAGATATTTTGGAAGTTTGAGAGAGAAGATTAGAGATGGAGAGGGGGAAGGCATGGAAAGATTTGAAATAATGGGTGAGAATTTTAAATTTGAGGTGTTGCTTGACTAGGAGCCAATGCAGATCAGCGAATGTGGTACTAGGTGAATAGGACAAATTGTGAGTAAGGACCACGGCAGCACAGTTTTGCATAGCCTTAAGTTTTCAGAGTTTGCAAAGTTTACGACTGAATGCAAGCGTCAAGGGCAGACAATTGTTTAGTGGGCTGATGGACATTTTAAAAGCATCCAATGCACATCAATAAAATTTATACTGTGCATTGTATAATTGAAAGCACACAGCACAGAAATCATATGGATACAACCCTCACATCTACAGCTACTGGAATGCCTTGTCATAGTGTAACCATTCCTCCTACAGGAGAAACACTTATGACAGTAGGTTAATGTAGTGATTATCAAACATCTCTTTAGAATATTCTCAGCAAATATTTAGGACCCCTTGCAAATATTGGCATACACCTCTTTACTTCCTGTGCTAACTTCTGAAAGGCAGGGCCAGCTGGAAACCAAAGGAAAACAATGTTAACATTGCAAAGAACATTTTTGTTTGCATTCAGCACCAGTAATAACATAAGTTAATATGGAAAAATAC
The DNA here is from genome assembly GCF_964194155.1 of Cetorhinus maximus. Taxonomy (NCBI): domain Eukaryota; kingdom Metazoa; phylum Chordata; class Chondrichthyes; order Lamniformes; family Cetorhinidae; genus Cetorhinus; species Cetorhinus maximus. Next base: position 55,619,090 of record NC_135897.1, on the reverse strand, counting down.
AGACAGAGAAAGAAACCTGATAACATATGGGAAGGAAGCTTTTCTCTCACTGAATCCACTACAATATGATTGCCAGTTTGAAAACCTGTAGGTTAAAGTATTTGACAGTTTGTCTTGTGGATGAAACACTGAGCCACACCACAATAAGAACAAATATACAAAATGGACACCAAGTCATTGTATTTATTATAATTAAATAGCAGGTATTATTTTGAGGTCTTTGATGTAGTAAATGAACTCCCAAGTATCTCCACAGAGATGTGTGCTAAATCTAGTCTTTTTACAAAAAGACTTCCTGCAGCTCTGAACTCACTGCAACTATTTCCAAATTTACTTTGGTAACTACCTATTAGGCATTGGCCATATTCTTGGAAAACTAACACCAGGCAGGGTTATTTTTGGATTTCATGCAGAAATTCTTGACTCTGGAGGGCCTAGTCTTAATTAATATGTTGATAGCTGGAAGATGCCACAATTGTACTTCAAAAGTCTCTAAAATGTTCAGTATCTGGTTCAAGCTACTTTAAAGTCAAATGACAGAACAGGACCACCCTAAGCATCAAAGTACTTAAGATCCTGTAGCCACAAAGCATTAGGCTGTTTACTTTGGCTATAGACACTCCTGTAAAGTTTTGACTCCATGTTGACTGTTGTAAGTAAGCTCTGTCACTGCAAAGAGCTGACATAATAAAGATAGAAAGGCAGACTTACATTTATAGCTTTCAAGGCCTCAGGATGCCCCAAAGCACTTTGCAGCCAATGAAATACTTTGGTAGAGGAGTTACTGTGGCAGCCAATTTGTGCATATCAAGGGTCCACAAACAGCAATGTGATTATGATCAGTTAATCTTACAGGGTTTGAACTTATGCCCCAGAGGCCTGGGCTCTAGATTATTAGTCCAGTGACATTGCCACTGCACCACCATCTCCCCTTACAATAATTGGAAAAGGTGAAAACTAGATAATGATGCTTCAGTGAAAAATTTGTGCGAGGTGTATAGTGTGTGTGTCTCAACAATTTAAGATATCAAGAAGCAGTGTGAAAACATGGAAGAAACAGTATTTGGATAAGTTGGCCTCGATTAGAGGATCACGCCTACTCAGTGTCACGAGTTTCTGTCACGGGCCTTCACGTGATTGAACAGCCAATTCTTGACCCACAGATCTTTGAGCACATGGAGCAGGATGTCCAATGAGGTAGTGTGATCTTGAGTGCAGGATTTGCTTCCTTTTGTGTCCCCTTCTCTGCTGTTGCTCTGCCTTATCATTAAGATGTTGTGATGTTGTGACTCAAAGCCTGAACGTTTTACCAACTGGCCACAATGGTGGCTTCTCATGCTGTATCGCTTCATCACGCCAGGTGATATATTTAAAGTGCAGCCGCGTGAACACCTCTCAGTGCTCCCAGCCCCCGACTGCTGCAGGGAAGACATGGCCCTGAAAGGCAAGAAGACTCTGGCCCTCAGGTTCAATGAAGCGTCCCTCATGCACCTTTTGGACGCAGTGCAGGCCCACCGTGATGCCCTCTACCCCCGGTCTAGCTGCAGGATGGGCAGCAACATCACTAATCCAGCTAGGAAGGAAGTGGCAATGGTGGTCAATGCCAATACCCTGCAAAAGAGGACAGCCACCCAGTGCCACAAGAAGATGAATGGTCTCCTCCATTCTGCCAGGGTAAGTCACTCTTCTCACCACTCTCAACTTGCATGGCCTCAAAACCAACACACATCCACAGGGCCATCACTCACTGCCAGTTCAAGGGACATCACCATTCACTCTCTCATACACACCTTCATTGACCTCACCCCATCATGGGACCATTCACGACCCCCACAGGCCAGGCATACTTACCATCTGGCCTGGCAGGCATCCTGCTTAAATTCTATCCATCTCTATTCCTGCAGGACAAGCTGGCACACAACAACAGGGAGAGGTCGCAGACTGGTGGAGGAATGGCTGAAATCAAGGTCCTCACAGACTTTGAAAATAGAGCCATCCAACTGGCCGGCAAGGATGTGAACTGTTCCTGTACTGACAGTGAGGTCAGCGGTGCTCAACCAAGTGAGGATCCAGCAGTGCAACACCATCAGACCATCAGACAACCATGCCGTGAGTGATGTGTCCTGTTTCACAGGCCACTGCCATGCATTAATTATCTCCCCTCGCTTCTGCAGGCACATCTGGGAAACTGCCAATGGAGTCCACGACCAGGGCCTCCAATCAAGCCCCGAGGGAAGCTAAGAAGAGGAATCCACTGAAACCCTCCCTGAAGACCAGTCATAGCCTCACCCACACTCTCCACCAGCACAGAGAGACATACCTTGGTGGGACCCAAATTTAAAGTCACCTCGGATCACAATCTGGTGAGCACATTGCACTTTCTAATTCACAGCAGGTGGCGGCAAGGACTTCCCAGTCTCCGGCACTCGGAGGACTGCTGGAGGCCAGAACTTTGCTGAGTCAGAGTCAGATGACGAGCCTCTGGACTCAGTCATGTCACAGCTGCTGGAGCTGCAAAGGCAAGCTAGGGAACATCGGAAAGGGATGTCCATTGTACTCCTCAGATTGCAAGGCATGATGGAGGAGTGCATCCATCTTCAGGCTGAAGTGATAGCACCAGCATGCCAACACACCGAGGTCAACACTGGTAGAATGGCTAGCTCCTCTCCCCTTTGCAGCACCAGGTTGTAAAGTGCACAGTGGGTGATGACGATGCGTGACATTCCCTGTGGACTATATTGCAGGGCTTCACCAGACCAGTCCAAGAACTGCAACCTCATTTTCAGCATCCCGATGGTCTGCTCCACCAAGTTGCAAGTAGTAGCATGAGCCTCCTTATACCGTTGCTCTGCTGGAGTCTGAGGCCACCGTACGGGTGTCATCAGCCATGTTCACTTTGGGTACCCTTGTCCCCGAGGACCCAACCCTGCAGCCTCTGTGGACCCTGGAAGGTGTCAGGCATCAGTGACTGACTGAGGATGTAGGAGTCATGGACACTCATTAGAAACCATGCGTAGACCTGCAGGGTCCATTTGTGGTAGTCGCACAGTAGCTGCACATTCAGTGAATGAAAGCCCTTGTGGCTGATGTAGTTGACCTCTTATTGCGACAAAGACCTGAGCGCCACATGAGTGCAGTCGATCACACCCTGTACCTGTGGGAAACCTGAGATCTGGGCAAATCCAATCGTTCTTGCATCTTGGCTTTCTTGGTCCCAGGTGACATGCACAAAGTTGTGTGCCCTCGCAAAGATGGCATCCGTCACCTCATGGATGCATTTGTGGGTGGATGCTTGTGATATCCCACAGGGGTCACCTGTGATGCCCTGAAAGTAGCCACTGGCATAAAAATTGAGAGCTGCAGTCACTTACACAGCCACTGGAAATGGGTGCCCTCCATGCCCCCATGGCGCCAAATCCTGCAGTAGCTGGCAGATGTGACTGACCAGTTCCGCAGACATGCACAATCTTCGGTGATACTGGTTCTCGGTCATCTGCAGGAATGAAAGGTGGTGTCAAAGGCCCTGGATCTAGCTCGGTGCCGACCAACGACAGCTTGCTGTGGCTCTTCAGCAGCATGTGAGGGAGCCCCAGCTGCCCCTTGTTCCTGAGGGTCCTCTCTCTGTGCAGCCAGGTGCCTCCGTCGCTCTCTTCTCTGTCATCTCCACTCTCTGCAGGCCATGATGCATACAGCTAGTTCACCAGTCTCCATGCTCCTGATGTACTCCTCCTGTAGGATGAAAGAGAGACGCGTGGGTTAGCATTAGTGTACTAAGAACCTCTCTTGCTTAAGTCTGAAGGCCCCTTAACGCATCCAGGAGAGTGCTGGCCACCACTTGGATGCCCATAGTTTAGTGCACTGCCTGGCTTCCCGAAACCCCAACCACCTCGCCCCACTCCATCTGATCGATTGCCGTCAGCCTTGCTCATTGGACTGCATGTTGTGCTCTCAGCTCAGGCGCAGGCATTCTCCTAACCTGCACTGCAAGGCTGCACTGTTGGCTTGAACCATGGGGAAGACTGGTCTAAACTGGGATGATGATATTGCAAGGGGCTGTGAGCGCCTCCACCAGTGACTACTCCACAGCCAGCTTTAGTAAGGAGATTATACAATGTGCCCAGTCATCCAACTGTTCCGCAGTCCATTAAAATGGTTATTAGTTTGCAGTCTGTGCTCAAGGGGTGAAAAGCTCTGGAGCACTTGGTGGCACGTGTTTGCCTCTGCGGTGCTTGAGTGGACAGATAAGCTAGAGGCCCAACTCCAAGCATGTCAATGTATCTGTTTCTGAACTGTCTCAGCTGCAGAGGAATGGTCACTTTATACAAGGTTTCCCGAATGCGTAGCCGCTTCCCTCCCCCTGCGCCGCCCCCCTGCCCAAAACCACCTTGCATGTGCTTGTGCACTACCTTCAGTCACAGGGCAGCCATTGTCCTCACGCCTCCAATGCACTGAAGTCCAACAGGTGATCCGGGCTAGCGCTGCACAATGTTACTGTGTACTCATGTCCGGCTTCCCCTCAAAGTTAAGCCCACCAAGTGCATGCCTTATATATGCTGTTGTGAAACCATAGATGGACAATCCAGCAGGGGGGTTTGGGGGGTGGGGGCATGATTCTGGTAGGCTAGCTTTATAATGATATGCAGGTGAATTACAATAAAGTTCCTGATGTCTGATGGCAGGCTGTGTTTCCCGCCATCGGGCCGAGTGGACGATTGCAAACTGGTTTCATGACGTCGTGAAAGTGACCTTTGGCCTTTTTGCCATAATGTCCACTCACCCCGCCAAGCACGCTTGATGCCAATAGGCACGGACGATTCCGCCCCAAGACTCCATGCATTCATCTTATGGATTTGGGAGGAAAAAGAACTCCTCTCTCTTTCCTTCCCCACACCACGCCCCCCCTGCCCCCCGCCACACCCCCCTGTCCGACTTCAGGAATGTGACAATTGTAACTATCTTCAAGAAGGGAGATAAATCATGCTGTGGAAACCATCAAGGTATTCCTGTCTTGTCCATAAGGTAAATCCTGATTTGGGGAAGTAAAATGATTTTCATTACTGCTTTATAATGTTTCATCACTGTTTTATGTTTCAGGTAAATATAAATCTATGGTGGTTTTCAATTTATACACTGAGACATTCTGAAGTCATTCTATAATCCAGGAAATTGTGAAATCCAGAAATAGCTTGGTTGTATCAAGCATGCTGGACTACAGAGGTTATAGTTTCTTGTGCTACATGTTTCAAAATTCACACCTGATCAACGCCCAATGACTGTCTTTGTCTTTTTCATTGCTTTTTTAAAAGTTGATTTTGTTTGATTCAGATCCAGAGTCAAGTCTTCTAGCTATATCTGTTTATATCTGTAGGCTTTGCGAAATCAATCATCCTTTCTGAATTCTGCAGCACAGATGTGATCCTATTGATAGCTTTGGTTTATTGTTAATCACAGAAACTCGTAAGGAAGGATTATTCCATTGAGAGAAACAGATTAGTTGTTAAATTATCATAAAGGCAAAAGTTGTTCACATTAAAAGAGCATGTGTAGTTCTGCATTGATCACAATGAAAAAAATGACTGATTTCATTTTCTTTAGGCTTTCAGTAGGCATGGAGGAACCATCTTTCCACTGGAGACAACTTGTTTGATACTTGTGTTTTACACAGGAAGGAAGCTTCCTGTCGATAATTTGACAGGCTCATTGACAACTGCTCTCTACTCAAATGACTCTTTAGCCATGCCTTCTCTTTAATTGTTGCTGTATTTCTATTTAAAGGATGAACTTGCCTGTGGATATCAATGGTCAAGTACTGTGCTCCAGTTACGAGAAACTGCTGTTTGGAGTGCAGGCAGCTTTATTGCCTGCCTGTGCTGCCGCATATTGTGTAAAACAATGCTGTCAAAGGTGGCTGCAGGCAAGGAAGAGTGTGAAAGTAACAACCTGTAAATGGATTACAGAAATGATGGGGCACTGACTGGAAAAGTGACGCTGCAGCAGAGCCAGAACCATTTTCAAAGTCTCCAACATAAACAGTCTCTTGTAGAAACATTAAATGGTGAGGTCAAGGGGTCAAGTAATGGTTTTACACTAGTATAGCAGCAAAATAAATCAACACCAAATCTGTGCTGGACCAGCCCTTCCCTTTAAAATACATGGTATCATGTCACCCATAGGTAATGTCCAACCTATTTTCTTAGAGTTTTTTTCACATGGTCCCAAGCTTAATTAACAAACGCAATCCTCTAATAATTTGATTAACTGGTTAACATTCACCATCTGAAGCAAAACATCAATGAGACTCCCTCCTTGTTTTATGATGTATCATATCATTAACTGTTTGCATTTCTAGATGAGAGAGATCTCCACTGATAAAACAGTAGGAGTCCATCTCAAGTATTGTTAGTTTTATACTGCTGAATAGATTCTCTTTAATTTCTGTTCATGCAATTTAACAATGTTGGGATATGCGGCAGCAGTGTGGTGTATCATACATAGTGTCTCAGTTTCTGCTTCTTCTTTTGCTTGTTAGCAACATTCTATCTTTTTCCCAATCACCTGTCTGATCTTTCTCCCCCCCCACCACCATTTCCTCAGTCTTTCTAGCACACTTGTATCACACGGCAGAATTTTTCGCTTGGCGTGCAAGTGCACGCCCAACCCGCTCGAGCGTGAAATAGCACATGATGACGGCAGGTGATGTCATCGCGCACTTGCATGATATTTCGGTTGGCGGGCACGCACGAGAGTCGGAAGTGCGCCCGACAATTAAGAGGCCTGTTAAGGCCATTAAAGTTGTAATTAACAGACTTTTCGTTGCCCATCCAGCGTTACGGTTGGCAGGCAGGTGAATCGGCCAGACGGCCTTTGCATTTTTCAGGAAACCTCATCCAAGGGCGGGATGAGGTTTCCATTATTAAACTAAAAAGATAAAAATGTATGGATAGGATTTTTATCTTATATATGTTCAGACGACCGATTCTGATGTGTGGGTGTTTTTTTTCCGGATTTTAAAATCTGTTTTTATGGCATTTAAATTCTTCAGCTCCCTGAGGCAGCTCTCTGCCCTCAGGGGGCTTTCATTCCGCGCTCCCCTACGCCCACCCTGACTTCAGCCCTTGCCCTCTTCCCCAACAGCGCTGAGTCTTTCAGTGCACGTTTCACGCTGGCTGGCCATTAATTGGCCAACCAGCATGAAGTCGCGGTCGGGGTCCGATCGCGGTTAGTGACGTTTTCCTCGGCCGCTCCAGGGACCGCCGATCATGCATGCCCATCGAACTAAAAATTCTGCCCATAATTGTTTGTCATATACATTCCATTTGGACTTACTTTCAATCTTTCTCACTCTCACTCTCCTTCCCCTTTGCACCTTAATATCTCCCAAATTGCTTCAGTCTTTCACGCCTGCAATTTCTCACAGGGGCTCATTGGTTCGATAGTATATAATGGGTGAATGGATTTGGAAGTGCCTTGGCCTTGCGTTTCCTCATAATTTTCTTTTATTCTAGAAAGCAGAAGACAAATTACTTTGAAAGAAGCTACTTAAATCTCTCAAAAACATGCTATATATCAGAATCTGCTCCCCATGTTAATTAGTAATAAATAAAGTGGATTAATTGGCATTCCCTGAGTTGGAGAGTAAACTGCTTTGTAATAACTATGGGGGATGGGCTATGACATAGTGCAGCTATCCATGTGATCTGTACAGGAACAGAGCTACAGAGGGAGGCCTTTCAGCCCGACCAGTCTGTTCCTTTAATAACCATGGGCTTGATTATAGCCAAGTCAGGGTGCCTTGGGAGCCCTTTAAAAATGGCAGGTGGGGACCGATTCTGGAATTCCTGACCCCATTCCTGGAGTTACCAATTTTCAGGAATGCCTTTCAACAGTGCGAGCTGGTTCAGGGTGCAATCCTGCACTCCCAACCTGGCTGGCTCCATTTGTGGGGAAATGCATGTCCTAGTCCCCTGCAGTTTTCATGAAGCTGAGCCAGCTTTTCAAAGCATCGTGGCTCACGGCATTTCAGAGGTGTCGTGAACCATAGTCTGCATGGGGGAACCTTTTTGAAAAGTAAATTCAAAGCTCCTCCTCATGCTCCCCATGACAAGATATGCCCCACCCCCTATGGCATCTCATGGCCCACATACAAAGTATGCCCACCCCCAATGGTCACTCATGGCCCCCAGGCCAAGGCATGCCCATTATGCCCACCTATGGCACTTCCAAGCCCATTCACCCATTATATACTATCAAACCAATGAACCCTATAGTGATAATAGAAAGTATTTAAAAAATGAAAAAAACAGTCATTCACACCTTTTCAATTTCTAAAAAAAAAACTCATTTTTACTTCAGCCCCATAAGTGTCAGTCATCCAGATCGTTTATGGCATCAATAGCTGAGACTGCTAGCAATTTATCTTGGGTAAATAAGCATTGTGAACTTGACAGCATAGGTCAGAGAGCCAGAGCTGTCAATCAAGCAATGTTTTCCCTGGGCATAGATGTTTCAACAGGCTAATGGATTTCTGAGTTCTCAGCCAAGCCTCATTATGTATTCTTAGCTATTGGAGTCTATAGGGGCTGCTTGGCAGGCATATCTCAGCATGAGGTGGCATGGGTTATGTATGAGCGGTGAGGGCTGGAGGGCCTTCCAGTTTTTGTTATAACTGGAACAAAGTCTTGCCTCCTCACTGGCAGCCCCTGCGGCTGCCTCCAAGCTTTTTCCTAGGTCAACTTGCACAACTGCAGCCTGCACCCACCCACGCCCTATCCCTCACAATGAAACCCCTGTCCTTGCGGGCACTTTCTCACAAGGCGGGTGAGCCAAGCTGGGAATTTTCACAACTCCTGCTATCCGCTTGAAAATCCAACCCCATGTCTTTCCTCTCCACATCTCCCTTCCCCCTTTAAGACCTTCCTTAGGACAGACCTCTTTGAAAAAGATTTTGGTCAACTGTCCTCATCTCCTTCTATGCCTTGGCAACCTTTATTTTAATTACCAGTCTGTGAAATATCTTAGGACATAGTTCTACATTAAAGGCAGTCTACTACCACATTAACATTCCTTGTCTGTCTACTACTTCACAAATAATAATGAAGTAATAACAGCTATATACCAACTCCTCTTCTGGATTAAATAGGTCTATAAAAATTTAACGAAATAAGAATATATTGCTTCTTACTTGAATGTGTTATTGTTCCTCTAAGTTATTTACATTTGCTGGTGTTCCCTTCTTCTTATTGTGTTTGGCTATAATGCCAGAATTACTGGATATTTGGTTGGTTGATATGTGATTTTCTGAAAATGACACGAATGACATGAGCTGCAGGACACTGCCCTTTTGAGGTCAAAACCAACAACAGTCTAAAAGATAATTTAACATTGAAAGTTTTATTAGAGCAATGTTGGACTAACTAGACTGTACATGTATATTCAGCAGGCTAAAGGTTAAAAGATTGGTATATATCAGTTCCTGTGTCCCTGTTTCTCAAAGGACCTACTAGCTCAGATCTCCCTCCCTTGGGAATCCAAGGTAGACTTGGATAGATTTTATCAGGTAGCATTCCGGTGAACTAATATCAAGTGACACTCCTGAATTATCTCATAACTACTGCAGAAAATGGTTTGCTCTAAACCAGTTGATCCATAATCTTAAAAGATTAGGGTATTGATCTGATTCGAGTGTATTCAAACACTACTTTGCAAGCAATGTTATTAATGATAATGTGTTTGCAAAAAGCATGCCAGCACTTTCCCATGTGATAAAAAGCTTTATCTTAGATATATATTGCAACCAAAGTAAACTGAGGAGTTGAGAGTCGCATAGATTTCATCAGTGCAGTTTTGAATGATTGTAGTTCTTAAAGTTAATGCCTTTAAATTTATATCTAAAGCTGTTTACCATTTCTTCAGAATGAATACAGATTTTGTTCAGTTGTCACGCAAGAAAGTGTATGTGCTGGTAACGGTCTGACTAATGATTCAGAATGCATTGATAGGTTCCACTGACAGAGGCAGTTTCTCTTGGAAGTCATTTTGCATTTGATACGAGATATGGAAGAATCTGAGGGTCAATCACATGGAAGTCCACCTTTGAATTAGGTGACACATTGCCATTCAAGCCACTGGAAGGCATTGATTTTTTGATGCTCCCTCGCTATGTGACTGCCAATGATCAACATTGAGCCTGCAAGCAGGACAGTATGTACGTCTAGAATGCAGATCAACCTCTTATGTAATAGGTTCATTTCACAATTCAGGCTCTGCTGTTAGGTGCAAGCAGCAGACAATTATTGTTTCCATCTTAAAAGATTGATCGGATCAAACAGCATTGCAAATTGGGAATAATTCTTGACACCGATCTGTAGGCATAGTTGTGCGTGTGCATTTGCCAGCATATGCGCAGTTTCTCCCACCCATGATGTCATCAGTTTGTGCCTGGGAGAATGTTCACCAGCGTTAGGACTGGCTTATGCAGGTGCAGAAAGCCTATGCACGGTTATGTAATTATCATCAAATTTGATACAAGTAGATTCCACAAATTAATTGAGTTGCTCAGTGAACTGAAATCAGGGCTGAGGATCTTAGGTTCAAATCCTGACAGAGTGCTGGATTTTACACTGAGGGCGGGCTCCCCACATCCTAGTGTTCTGGGGGTGACTCCGCCTCTTAATGGCTTGTCCACCTTTCATTTTTCGGGCGACAGCCCTTTAATTAGTACGAGGCAGGACATAACGCCCATCTCCAAGAGTACATCCTGCCTCGTAGATCTGCCAGCAGCCCTGCACACTAGCAGCGATGGACCTGGACATTCGGGATAAGTCCGAGATCTTGCCCAGGACCAGGCTAACAAGCCCAGCGAGGGGGTGTGGGTGTCATGTTGGACTGGGTCGATGTGGGGAGGAAAAAACTGTGCAAGGGGGGCCTCTAATGACACAGGGGGCCCAGGAAGGAGGCACCTTCCCCTTTCACTGGTCAGCAGCCCTCAGGGTTAACTTGCTGGGCTGAGTGAAGGTCACTCCCACTATGCATTATATTGGAGCGGCAGTGGGATGAGGCCTTGAATTGGGCATTAATTACCACAATTGGGCCACGGTCAGGCAACCCACCCAGTGCCTGTAAAATCATGGAGGTGGCGGGGGCAAGTGGTCTGACAGCAGGTATGCCATAGATAGCACGCCACCCTAATTTATGGGTCCAGCTGCCTGTTTTCCTGCCCATGGGTGGCTCGTAAAATTCAGCCCACGAGTCAAACATAAAAACGCAAGACATAGAAATAGGAGTTGCCCCTCCACAATGGTGGCCATTTTTTACTTCAAAAGTTTCGGAAGCACTCAGAGGACACTTCAAGATGGAGACCCTTCAAGTTCAAGAGACTGACCACCATGTTTAAGTAGATGGTAAGCATGCCCTCTGATCAGTAATTGACCAATTGAGGCAAAAATTGATTTCGGGTGACTGCTACTGACACAGTGCAGGTTTTTGACCCCCTTTTGATCCTGAGGTAGGGGTCCTGGCTCAAAACACAAACCCTGTTCTTTGTGTCTTCCTCACAGCTTACTTTCCCAACTAGCTGTGAGCAAACTTGAATACATTACACTCAGTGTAGCACACAAGGAGGCCATTTGTGCTGGCTCTTAAGTGATCTAATTAGTTCCACTTCCCTGTTTCCCCATAACTCTGAAAATTCATCAAATATTTTATCCTCTTAGTTGAATGAGTACTACATTTTAAAATGTGATGTTAAGGCAGAAATGTTGTAGAGTGCTTGCCAACTTGTCATGATATAAATTACAGTAATTATCCTTGGTCACCTTTGATGTTCAGCAGTGGAAATAAGGATCAGCACTGCGTCTAGTAAAAATTTGTCTGTAATGGAGGCTGACTTCTCTCTCTTATTATAGCAGAATCCTGTTATGTGTAGCAGGTTTGACAAAGCAATTGCTAACAACTACGGTTACTTGTAAGAAAATAACAAACATATTCATAAATTTGGTAAGATAATTGAATGCAGTGAGGACTTGCTTATAACATCAGGAAAGGAAAGGTGATGATAGAGAGGCAACAAAAAATGACAAAGAATAATTCAACTAACTGTCATCAAAAATGTGTCATTTATACACCATAAAACAAGCATGTGGTGTTCTAATGCCATCCAGTACTTATAATAAGAAAGAGGCCAAACTTCCTTGTCTGGCATCTGCAAAGATTCTTTTTCATGCTTGTAATCATCTGCCATCAGGTTCATTGGTTTAAGACCTCTGTTGTCATGACATCAATCATGTTATGATGTCAGTAACATTGAAGTTGAAAATGCTGAGATTAAAATGGAAATTAGAATTGAACTGTATGCATGTACAGAAAATGTATTTTCAATCAACACTTTTGTATTCCCAATTAGAATTTTATGAAGTGCTGTATATGTTATAGAATCGATCTTCAGATAACTTTTCTTAGTGGACACATTTGACTTTATTTACAAGACAGCAACAGCAATTACACCTGTGCATCAAGCTCCATAACTAAAGAAAAACTCGCCCTGTAGAGGTTCCCCGCACTGTTAACACATTGCTTTACACAGATCATGTGATCTTACAACACAGGATTATTCTTAAAGCTACATTCCCACATTTCCCAAAACTATAATTACTACAGTGTATAATGAGGTAAAGGGAACAATAGGCTGGGAGGCCCATACCCTGAAACCAGAGTTGATTATTTAAATGCCATGGGTCAGAACTTGCTGTTCCTGTGCTTGAGACTATTTCCAGTGTTTATCTTCGCTGACCCTGGAGTAGTGGGCGATTTTGGAATGTGAGGCTCAGTCCTGCTACATCTGGCACACCTATAACATCATCCTTTACCTCAAGCCACATGCAGCTGAAACCATGTCTTTGCCACTATCAGAATTGGCTGATTATCTTTCCAACCTCAAGTCGCTAACCAACAGCACATCCAAAACCCTGCTTCCCATGTCATGAACCACACCAAGTCCCACTCAGCCAAAGAATGGCAAATATTTGAGGGGACACAAATTGAGTGCATACCTGAACTCTTGATTGGTACTCCCCAGGCCACCAAACAGTGCTAATCAGAAAATGCAACACTATATATTATGTCAGGAAGATATAATAATTCTCATAATGTTATTGGAACTTATTGTAAAGTAGAGTAATAGTGGTGTGTGTGTGTGTGTGTATGCACGTGTGCGTATGCGCATTACTTAATTGACTTAAAGGCCGCTGGCCTGAAGGCTTTGATGTATTAGAAGATAAGCTAGATTTGAAATGCTAAGTAGGTAGACATGGGTGTAAAGGGAACATTTGCATTTTTTAATAATCCAGACTAGTTGAATTCAAAGGAGGGAGGAAATGTTTCACCTATCCAGAAGAAGTCGGAAACAGGAGGCAGGATTTTTAGCTTGGCATGCAGGTACGCGCCCGACAAGCACAAGCATGAAATAATGCGCAATGATGTTGGGCGAGTGACCCAACGTCATTGCGCACTTGCGCAATATTTTGGTCGGTGGGCACGCATGGGAGTCGGCAGCACATCCACCAACAATTAAGCCCAATAACCAATTAATTAAAGTGCAATTTTCCCTGGTTTTTAACAGTGATTAAAAATAAAAAATGTTTAAAGCTAATTTTTAACATGTCCCTGCTCATGTGACACAGTCACATCAGGGGAAATGTTTTCCTTATTTTTGAGATCTTTATTTTTAGTGTTAAAGATCTTCAGCTCCCTGAGGCAGCTCTGTGCCATCAGGGAGCTTTCACTGAGCGCACCTGTGTGCACGCGCACACTTCAGTGCTCGTGCCCCTCCTGCTCCCACTCAGGCAGCACTGTGGTTATCAGTGCGTGTTTCACGCTCGTTGGCTGTTAATTGGCCAGCATGAAATCACGGTCAGGACCCGATCGTGGGCGGTGGACCATTGCGCGGCCGCTCCCGGGCCCACTCACCACATCTGCTTGACAAACAGTTGTGTTTATTTTCCCCAAAGATTACTGGAATGAGAGACTTTTATTATCAGAGAGGTAAAGTCCAAAGACATATGGAAAAAATGGGAATTTGCATTCAAGGGGGAAAATATGTATAAAGGAGCAAAGGCTGTGTATAAGGGCAGGAATCCTAAGATCTAACAAGTCTGAAACTCTCCTGTATCTAAGCCTCATGCTGCTGTCTACAAAGAATTGAAAATAAGAAAACTCACCTTGAATTGAATTGTTCAGGGTATCCTGTTTCTTTGCCTGTGTCTTTTAAAATCTATGTGGCTTACTGTTGCCGTAACTGGGAGTTAGATTAGCTAGGGGATTTAGAAGTTATCATAGCAGTAATTTGTAGATCTTTGTGTGTACTTAAAATCATTTCTTCTATTAATAAAGGTTTAATTTAGTTTTGTAAGAAACCTATAAGACTCGGTGGTCTTGTTAGTACTGAATTCAAGGCATGCATGTCGAAATTTATACAAATTGCAAAACAGTTGTGGCAGTTGTTTCAAGTTTTCCTTTGAGCAGCTCAGCTCATAACAATTACATGCCATGTGATAGAGAATATATTGCAATCTTCAATGTGTTACATACTACATATGCACAATTGTAGCTCTACATGTACAAATTATTCAAGCTTATCTTATATCTTCAAATACACAATTACTTTGAAAAGAACTGAATTTTCTCTTCAAGTTCACAGCTGGCTGATTTATTTCTTGTCACACTCTAGATTTTTTTTGATGCATGGAAGATGGTTAAGCTCAGAGTGAGAGATTTGTATTCCCATATCTCTGAAATTAGTGCCAGTAACCTGCTGCTGTAGGCTAAATCCTGAATAACTAAAGCTCAGGATCCAACTGGATTTACGGCACAAACTTCATAATTGATACGCAACCGGCAAGCTATTGAGGATAAGTCCCAGATTTCCTGACAATAGCAGTTACTATGGCCCCCTTTATCTTCCAGCACTGTAGATTTTGTGATTTACAATCCCTGTGGATGTGCATCAGATATATTGGGAATTGTATGCACTATCTTCAAGTCAAATTGAATAGTTGTATTTGTTTGTTTCATAGTGGAACTGATGTTTCTTGCTTAAAGTGATGTTGTTTGTGGTATTTGGGCAATCCACTTGGCTTTAAAAAGCATATTTAAATGTTACATATAAATCCATCTCTGCTTACCCAAGTCTGTCTAAATGCTCAATGGAAGGGAATAGCTATTGGATTCAGTTTAGGGAAACACATCTGTTCACAGATTAGCCAAAAGAGAAATGGGGAAGAGGATGTACATGTGTGTGGTAATGGTTTTTCAACTATGTTAAGTGTCAAAATCCCATCAAAAAACATACAGAACCACAGAGAGTCTGCAGGGCAGATTTGGGTGGAGTCCCAAGTTTTGGCTGAAGTTTTAAATAGTCCTTTTCACTGCTGAGAATAATGCTGCTATATTGGAATAGCCCTTTCTAGAATTAAGGCCAAATTGCTGACCCTGATGGTATTTATCCTAGGGTCTTGAAAGAAATGGTTATGTAAGCCAGTGGCTTATATATTTAACTGCTCACAGAGATCTAGGATTGTTCCCATGGATTGAAGAGCGACTGGGAAGAAATTGGATAGGGACAGCCTTCTAATACAAACTGAGCTTACTGTGCCAGAACAAATGGACCTAAATCTCACTTGTTTAGATTAGACCAGTAAGTTGCCAATGTCTGCTGCTTGATATCCCCCAAGCTGTTTGACAGCAAGTAAGGGGGTTGCAGGAAGATGGTCAATCAGGAAAGGAATAGGAATTGAGAATACAGGAGGTCAATTGAAAGGGTGAGAAGGGCTATCAGAATGGGAGTTCAGCAATGGTCTTTGAGATTGCTGTTGAGCACTACTGTTCCCCCAGTTCCAGATTTTTTTTGGTGGCAGTCTTTCAGCAGTTCCTTTAAGGGCCACGAGTGAGGTCTCATGTAATCTTACTCAGCCTGAGTGCGGCAAGCAAAACATCAGCTGAGTCTATGGTAGCCCAATTTTGGGAAATAACCCTGAAACAAGCGTTAGGCCCCCTTTTTGCATTTGCATAGGGCCTAACCCCCATTTCAGGTTCTATACTTCAGTTGCTTCTGATACGGTGAGTGGCGCACTTTCAGCATGGAATATGTATGCACCCACTCCTTGCAGTATTGTGTGCGTTGGTCAATTAATTTCTAAGCTGCTACCTTACAAAGGGCTGTAGCCAAAATCAGAAAACTATAAGCCCATTAGTTTAACTTCAATTCTAGGCATGTTGTTAGAAGGTATTATTAAAGCTGTTTTCTTTGATCATCTAGAAAGAGCAGAAGTTATTAAGGAATCCCAGCATGACTTCTGGAAAAATAAGTTGGTGGATGTTGTAGAAAGTATGTAGCTTGATTTAAAAAAAAAGCAAAGTGCTGCACAAAAGACTTCAAAGTAAGGTTGTGTCTGGTGAAACTGGCAGACTGGTCTTACTTTGGACATCAAATTGATTGCTTTCTGATTGCACTCATTTAGACAGATGGTAGTTATATATGGAAGCAAATCTGTGTGGGGGCCATTCATTAGTGGA
This sequence comes from Cetorhinus maximus, assembly GCF_964194155.1. NCBI lineage: Eukaryota > Metazoa > Chordata > Chondrichthyes > Lamniformes > Cetorhinidae > Cetorhinus > Cetorhinus maximus. Next base: position 55,602,524 of record NC_135897.1, on the reverse strand, counting down.
GTCCTGCAGAGATCTCTGTTGGGTTCACTGCTTTTCACCGTCTTCATTAATGAGTTGGATAAAGGTATCAAGAGGAAAATACATAAATTTGTTGACAACCTGATGTGCAGAAGTTAGCAAAGTTAACACCTTAGTCAAAATAAATAAGCTGCAGACAGACATAGATATATTGAGGGACTAGGCCTGTGTGCAGCTGGTGTGTTTCCCAAGTAAATAAGTGCATTTGGGCAGGGGTTATTCCAAGTATCTATACACCATGCAGGTTATGCCTCAATGCTGTTGAGTGGGAGAAAAACTTTGAGGTTCAGTTCAAGAAACAATGAAGGCCTCTCACTAATGTTTCAAGGCTGTTGCAAAAGTGAATTGAGTTTTGGGATGGATAGCAAAGATAATTAAATAAGCTGAACAAGTACAGTTCTTACCTGTACAAGGCCTCTGTTCAGTTGTGGTCTTCTCACATTACAGGGGATATCAAGAACCAAAGTTCAGGAGAGCAGGTGATTGATACTTATAGGACAAGCTTAGAGAATTGGGACTGTACTCTGAATATGCGTACACATCATGGAGATATAACTGAGGTCTTTCAAATAATCAAGGGATTTTATCCAAGTGATTATTTGAGCTAGCCAGGCACTGAAGGACTATAGGGTCTCAGTATGATTTGCAAAACAGATGGCAGTATTTTCTATACTGGAGTCTGAGTCCAGACTGGCTGGGCAGCGGGATAGCTCAATTTGCACAATCTTCTGATGCTTAGCTCATTAATTAAGCACCCATGAGGAGCACGGTGAATCTAGGGTGGGGCAGGCAGGAAGTCACCCACCCTGCCATTATCTCATGGCGTCGAAGGTCCTGGCACCATATTTAAAGGGCACCTGGAGAGCCACTCACTCACTGTAGGCCAGAAGCTCCATGTTACTCCTCCAGAATCCATGCAGCCACAGTTCATACTGGAGAAGCTGGCAGGTATGAACATCCACATCCCAGGACATACAAAGGTGCCTGCGGCATTGCCTCTCGCTCATTTCTAGATCAGAGCACTGCCTGCAATACACCCATGATTGGGACAATGTTTGCCATTGCAGTGGGCCATGTTCGCCAGCATCTTGACCTTCTTGAGGCCCCAATGCCTCTTGGTGCTTAAATCCTTGATCCTCATGGCCCTGTGCCAACCTGCAATGTGCCCTCCTTCTCCTCATCTGGATGAAAACCATTACAGGGATGCCTGCAGCCTGCATCATTGACACCTCAGTGGAGCTGCGAACGATTTGAAGAAGTCATAAATTTAGTGACCATGTGTTTTACAGGTTTCCTTCCATCTCAAAGCCACCTGGCCTCCATCTAGACATGGCATCCCCACTCCATTCCTTTCAGGTGAAGGACATCATGGAGGATCAGAGATTTGTGTTTTGTCCTCCTGTTCATGCATGACTGCACATGGAGATATTGCTCTTTGAGCAGGATGATGAGAGCCATATGTGAGAAGCCTCCCTCTGACACTATTCAGCTTGCCTCCATTACCCTCGTGACTTTTTAGAGGGACATTTGCCTTGTCATAATAGAAAGACTAACCACATGAGCCCTTGTCAGCCGTGACCATTCACCCAGGAGAATGGAGATTTAGAGTTGCGAATTGGCTGCCGTCCACTAGCTGTGCGCCTTGGAGGCATCCACCTCCCTCTCTCCCTTCATCCCTGCCTCTGACTACAGCCAATGGCAAATGGCACAGAATGAATGGCAACTCCACAACTTGCTGGGATCTCGATGTCACAGGACCCATGAGTCAGGAACAAACTTGCTACAATGTGGGCTTCACCATAGAGAGGAGAACACAACTGAGCATCTTTGACATCCAGTTGCTTCATAATTATTAGAGTATCCCTTTAGATGGCCACTTATGCTGACCTTGAACTCCACCTTACCAAAAAGACCCTCCTCTCACTTCGAGGCATCTCACTGACTGGCTAACTGCATGGTCAAGATCAGATTTGTAAAACGGTGCGTGTCACCTTCCAGGCTTGGTCCACCACCTACTAGCCTCCCCCTGTCACCCACCAACTTACACCCCACCCATCCCCATCACCCTTGAACCACTCAATATCACCATTCCTCTCTCCCCTGTTATCCTGGACTCTATTACGATCCACTTCCACATGCCTTCTTTCCCCTCAGCGCTGACACCCATTACCATCTCTATACCCACCTTGACCCTGCTCCCTCCGATTATCCACACCACCTGTCGAGTCGCCCTCCGTGACCCCTTTGCTACCAGCACTCAATATGAGTGAAGTTATGCAAGGTCCCAAGAGGGTGAAAGCAGCATCTACTGACCTCAAAGTCATGGAAGAGATGAAGCTCTCCAGGTGCATGCCCCTTATATACAGTCGCAAAACCGAACATTCGAAATTTTCGCTGGTGGGGAGCTTTAATTAGGAGGGTGAACTAAATTCTGGCAAGGTGACCTTTCAATGAGCATGCATGAGCTGCTAATGGGGCTCCTGACATTGTTCGTCAGGAAGCTAGAGCCACCTAAAAAGTCAAGGAAACAAAACTCCAACGTTTTATCCCACCATCGGGAAGCAGATTTTTTTGCCTCCCACCAAATTAAGTACCCCTGCCCGCCATGGTTCCCGCTACAGGCGGCAGTGGGAGATTCCGCCCATAGCATAAAATTAGGTGTCAAGAAGCACTTAATTTCATGAAAATCTGTTGACCTCTGGAAAAGTTTGCCAGTTATGTGAGGATAATGACTTTCCAAAGAGATCTGAATGAGGTTCTGCAAGTGAAAATGTCGCCAGTTATAAAAAGTAGACAGGTTAACGAGGATTTGTGAAAGCAGGAATGGAGTTTACTTGATTGCCTTTGTAAATTGGGAAGGAATTTCCCACTTTTTTCATAAATTGGTCTCAGTTTTTTATTTCTCTTCTCCTAGGGGACTGTGCAGCTGCAGACTTGATGGATCATTTTATCTATTCTCATTTTTTACAAGTTCATTAACCAGGAGCTAGTTACATGCTCCAATCCATATGTATGTGATTGCCCACATGTATGTGCTTTTGAGTGTTCATATATTGGAGATTAACTTCACATGTGGGGATTCAATCCGCTGACTCTCTTTGTAAGGCTGTCTAATAAATCACTAAATTTGATCAGAAACATAGGCTAGGTTTTCCCCAATGCATCAGAATGTTTATGGAAGTGCTTGCAATTTAATCATGGAAAATGGCCATTGCACATGTATAGTGCAGTTCTGGAGGAATTCATGTCCATGCAGGGTGACTGAAGATCCTGTTGAATATTTTGAAAATGTGTCAGTTGGGAGCCAGCAGTCCAACTGAAATTGTGATGTAAAATAATTGCAGGAATAACTGAAGAATAGACTCTTCTCACCCGCTGAGGATTTCGCATTTTACACTTAATGAGCACAATTTTTGCAAGAAACCGTATTGGAATCTATTCATATATTTGTCAGATTGTTCATAACAACGACTCTAATAGAGATGCAGACTGAGCAACAGCATTTACCTTACCATGCAAAAGTTTAGTTTGGGACCCCTACAACAACTAATTCACAATCATTAAACATATCACTGGATTCACCCTGTGTCCCTGACTGGCTCAAGACCCTGCCAATTGTATGGGTTACACAGTCTCAAAAGAGGTCCGACTCACACCATGTTACAACTCCCCACTGCCTATTCAACATGCTCCTTCATTCACCAGTTAGATCCCCAAAAACTGTCTTTTGGTGAACAAACCTGTAAATAAAAATCTGCTCAAACTGGGAGGAAACCCAAGCACCATAGCACAATCAAAACAAATTATTACATTTTTACATCAGCTGAGCTACAGTCCCACTGTGATTCCCTGGCGCTAGTTCAACTTGTTTTGGTTTGTATTCCAGGTCTATTTAATGTAGTCACAAATCACAATTCCCCATTTTATCCTCGTGGTGATAGCTGCAAGCTAAAGTACTACAGTTTCCTTTGAATCTCCAGTTTGGCTGCAGGACCACCTGTTTGTAGTGCACAGCCAAGCCCAGCCCACGGCAAAGCTTGCTTTTTCCTGCAATGTAGAGAAGACATGCAATACATCAGTCTTTATTAGATTACAGATAGAAAGATAGTACATGAATAGATGATGGTCAGGTTAAGTATTTTATTAGGTGTAAAATTACATGGAAAGGTGGCTGTAGGGAGAAGCTATTTCTTATCTGATGGTCTTTTGCTCTGAAAAGCATAGCAGAAGCTTTTGCATCAGATGTCATTCTAATGCAAACATGACTCTGGCACAGTCACTGTGTATAATCTACAAATCAAAAAATCTTCAGGCCATTTTAATATAATAAATGAAATTGGCAACTATCAAAACTATCATTGTACACAAATTAAAGGACTGTTTCTTTTGCATGAATATATTAAATAGGAGGCCTGTCATATCAATAATGGAAAGGATAAATGTTTTGTCCAGCAGAATTCCAAATGTCAACATTAGAAATCCAGATTACAATCAAATGACATTGATGATGAGGTTTCTATTCACGCTGGGGAGAATCGAATCAGTTTCAAGTGTTGAAAGACAATTTGTCAATCAAGGCAGGGGGTGGAAAATCCAGCAAGCGCAACAGCAGAACCAAAAAGTGGTTCTTAGAGGGTGGCGGACCAATAAATAGAAGGCAAGTAAGCTGACAGGAAGGGTTTTTGGTTATGCTATTATATAAATCCTGGCTCCACAAAATGTTCTAAAAATAATGCAGCACCTGTTGATTCAACAGCTTCCAGAGATCATTGGAAGGCACTCTGGCTCAGACACTGACTTGGCTACTTTCCCCTATGAGCAGACAGAACTCATGTGGTAGACATTTACCCAGAAATTTTTCATTTCTCTCCTATGCAAATCATAGGGCCCCAATTTACATATCATTATAAAGGTCCTTACCTGTTTCTAGTAGGAAACTTGGGTTTCTATTTCAGGGTCTAGAGAAAAATAGGAGTAGGTGCAAATCAAGGACATTATCCCTGGCTTTAGTCCCATTCCCACTGAAAAATAGGGCAGTAGAGAGGCCAAAAACATCCCCTATTTATTTGGTGAAGAGTATATATATTGTTTAAAACCGACAACCCTCCAAGATATCTGCATTCTTAATTCTGGCCTGTTTTGCATTCCCAATCATAGTTGCTCCACCATTGGTGGCCATGCCTTCAGTTGCCTAGGTCCTAAGTTTTAGAATTCCCTCCCTGCATCTCTCCCCTTGCTTTCCCCCTTTAAGACACCCTTAAAACCTACCTGTTTGACCAAGCTTTTGGTCACCTGACCTAATATCTCCTCTTGTGGCTCTGTGTCATATTTGTTTTATAATGTGCCTGTGAAGCACCTTGGCACATTTCATTATGTTAAAGACACTATATAAATAAAAGTTGCTGTCATTATGATGTTCCAAAGTGCCTTTAAAGTACACTTATTGTTGTAAAGTAGGCACCATGGCTGCCAACCTGCTGACAGCAGGGTCCCATAAACAACAAAATAATCCAGGCAAGTGTTTTTTAGTGACACTGACAGGATATGACTGAGGAATGTTGAATGTACTTATTAAATTATAAAATTCCTGTAACTACACGTTTCTATATCTAGGCCCATTCTGGAGCTGCTGATGCTAGCTTTTGGAGCTTTGATGTCTTTGACATGTCCCAGCTCCTGTGATAGTGCCACATAAGGGGACATGTCTTAAAAGTGTTAAAAACCTTTATTTAAAACTTTAGCACTGAAACAAATCTCCCTGAGGCACCTCTGTGCGTGAAAGAGTGCAGGGAATCCCCGCCCCCTGCCCGCACAGGGAACACTCAGTGGGCCTCAATTAGCTCGCGCATGCAAAATGGCAGTGCGCCCCCAATTGGAGGCACGCTCGCTCCCGCACTCCCTCCACCCCCCCCCCCTCCACGGGGGATGGGGGGGGTGGGGGTGCAGGGGGTGGTATTTTTCCCTAGTCAATAGTATTGGTCTCCAATATAGAAGGTAAAAATGTCAATACAGAAGCCATAGTCAAATGGGCAGAAAATGGAGATCCATCTCAGTCTCTTCCCAAGATCCTCATCAGCACAATGCCAGTCTTCAGTCAATCTGATTCACTCCATGTGATATTAAGAAACCGCTGAATGCGCTGGATAGAACAAAGGCCCATGACCCCTGACCACAACCCAGCTGTAGTGTAGACCTGTGCTCCAGAACTTGCCTCTAGCCAAGTTGTTCAAATACAACTGAAACACTGGCATCTACCAGATAATGTGGAAAAATTGCCCAGTTATGTCCTCTCCACAAAATGAAAGAGAAATCTAATCTGGCCAATTACCGCTTCAAAAGCCTATTTTCAATCAGCAGCAATCTGATGGAGGGTATTGTTAACACAAGCAGTACTTACCAGTAACCTGTTCACCGATCATCAGTTTGGGTTCTGCCAGGACCACTTGGCTCCAGAACTCATTACAGCCTTTGTCCTAACATGCACTAAGGTGCTAAATTCCAGATGGGAATTAACTGAGGCATCAAAGTGCACCAGCAAAACTGAAATCAATGAGCATCAGAGGGAAAATGCTCCACTGGCTGGCTTCATATCTAGCACAAAGGAAGGTGGTTGCAATTGTTAGAATAAGTGCAGCTCCAACACCACAAGAAGGTCAACACCATCCAGAACGAAATAGCCAACTTGATTGATACTCCACCCATCACTTAAATTCTCCCTCCACCACCAGCACTCCATGGCTGCCACATGCACTAAGACACATTGCTGTACACTTGCCAATGCTTCTTCAACAGCACCTTCTAAATCTACTAATCAGAAGGGTATGGGTAGGAGAAGCAATAGAATAATGCCATCCGCAATTTCCTTCCAAGTCACACACCATCCTGACTTGGAAATATGTCACCATTGCTTCATAATTGAGTCAAAATCCTCAAACTCCTTGCCCATCAGCGCTGTGGGTGTACCCTCACCAGATGAGCTACTGTGGTTCAGTGGTTTACTACTACCACCTCAGGAGCAATTAGGGATGGGCAGTAAATGCCTGTGATGCCCACATCCCATGAACAAATAAAAAATAATCCAGATATTCAGAGCTAGTGCATTTCTGTAAATTTCAAACCTAACCCAAATTCCAACTCCATCATTTTGGAGCTCTTTAGATTATCTGATCTTTGCCCATAAATCATGCACAGTTCCAAAAATCACATTTCGAATCAGTATTTTTCTGTAAAAGGATATTTTGTGATATTTAATTATTTCATTTCAAAAATCATATTCAGTAAAATCTATCTGCATAGATGTCCTGAGACACAGTCATCAGCTATTACACTTCAGATTGTCAGAAGTACATAAAAATGAGTCATTTCTCTTATTGGATTTGCAGCTGGAAATTTACAAAGAGCTTCCAATCTAGAAATATCCCTGATCAAACAGCAATTAAACATTGATTGCCATACATTTGCTTATATTAGTTGCACTGTAGCCTTAAAGTGACAGAGCAGCTTAAACACAGATCCACTTTAGTGACAGAATGTGTTACATTGTGTAACTCGCAATGGTATAAAACAGTGCATCACCTGACTGACCACGGACGACATTATGGAAAGTTTGCTAGTTTAAGAAAAGTTTCAGTTCCAGGTCCTGTGCTTTAATTGGGTTCAGACTCAGGAGAATACTAGTAAAATCAATTTGAGAAGCCTCAATACATTTGTCTCCATGGACATGAGCCCACAGCACAAAATTACACATAATCTTGCAGTAATTAGCACAAAATTGGCAGCATAATTCAAAAGATCAGAAGGCTGGTGTGTATGAGTGTTAAAATTCATATCACTACATAAAGGTTTTTTCTGAAATTTATACTGAAGGCATTAAAAATTGTAGACCAACCAAAATCATGGTTGGAAATAATTTTGAGAGGTTTTTGTGACATTCTATCTACAGGACTGTTGCTGCTCTAACACACAGTGCATTTTTATATCACACATACAAGGTTGCTATAGCTCTGTAAAACTGACTATTATTCCTGAGCAAAACATCCTTCCTGTCCATATAACTTTGATGGAGTGTTAGAATATTATAAAGCAACTTCTCTTCCGGTCATGCAATGTATACTGGCACAAAAAAAAACCTTGACAGCCAAATACAATCTGCTGTCATGGACAACAGAGTTCAGGTAAGTTAGCTACATGGGCTTAGATCACTTAGTTTTCTGAACGTATATCAAATTCAGAGCAAAAACACACAATTCCAATGTCCCTTGGATGGCCTAAACTATCTAAATTATATCTAATAGGACAATCTTCCTCTAAGATTTTCTGTGGAAAAATAACTTTTGTCTTTAAGTAACCTTTTAGTCCAGTCAAGTTTTCTAACAAGGAAAGTACCAGAAATGCATGGGTGTACATATCAGGAAAGGATTGACTGGGTTTCTTTTCTCTTGAAAGAAGGCTAAGAGCTGACCTAATGGAGTTATTTAAAATTATGAAAGGTTTTGATAGAGTGAATACAAAGAAAATGTTTCCACTTATGAGGAAGAGCATAACTAGAGGCCATCAATATAAGGTGGTCCCCAAGAAATCCAAAACGGAGTTCAGAAGAAAATTCTTTACCCAAAGAGTGGCGAGAATGAGAAACTTACTGCCACAGGCGGTGGTTGAAGCAAATAGTATAGATTAATTTAAGGGAAAGCTAGGGAAGCATTTGAGGGATAAGGGACAAGATGGGAACAATGGTAGATTTAAATGAGAAAAGATGGGCGGAGGCTCGATTGGAACATAAATGCTGACATGGGCTGATTGGGCCATATGGTTGTTTCTGTGCTGTAATCCTATGAAACCATTCATCATTGATATTTCTAGCCTAAATTCATTCAGACATTAATGTTAAACTGAAATGCAACATGTTGATGTTTAACATAGATTGATGATAAGTGAAATCAAATGAAACATCATCTTAATAGGGTTCACTTCCTGTTTTATCCGAATTAAGTTTTCATTTATAAATAGGCAATGAAGGAAGTGATTTTTTTTAATACAACTAATTGTATTTTTATATAACTGACTAAAGCTAGAAAGGTCAACTAAAGCAATTGGACAACTGTGTGTTTTTAAATGCCTATGCTGACTTAATTGATTTCCTCTGTAATTATGAAGAAATTTTGTTTGTGCAGAATGTCAACGTCCTTAGACTGATTTTGAATTCAGAAACCCACAGGACGCAAACAAATTCACTCCATGGTGAAATCCAAGCAATTACACAATTGGAACTTGTATAATCTATAATTATAGGAAAAATAGATAATAATTTCTGAGGCTCAATTCTTGACATGCATTTTCCTCAAAAATAAAACTGAGACTAACCATCCTCCTGTTTTACCAGAGGCTTGTGCAAAGATCAATGTGCAGGCAGCAGGGTAATTTTTAAAAAGCAAGGTCTATGGAATCTTTATCACTTTTTCATGTTCTTTCAAAGTGCATGGCCTGAATTTCACACTCCCCCACCCGTGGTTTTTTTTTAGGGGAGGGGGAGACAATGTGTGAAATAACACGAATGGGCTTCCCACCTGCCCCGATCTCTCAGTGATTTTACACTGGGGCAGGCGAAGCCTTGACCCAGTTGAGGCCTTTGAGTGCCAATTATCGACCACTTAAGGGCCGTTTCCCGCCCAGCCTCAATTGTTAGGCTTGTGGGAGGATTTTCCAGGTGCGGGGGAGTCCGAAATCAGGTTCAGGCCTTGGGCAGGAAGTGAGTGGGTGAGTGGGTGGGTAGCCTTCTTCTTAAGGTCCGGTGGATCTCCCCCCTCCCACTCCCGACCTCTCTCCCGACACTTCAACCCCCCCACCATCCACCACCCCCAGGGCCTTCCCTACCCTCCCCACCCTGAGACCCCAGAAACTCACCCCAAAAACTCATCTTTCCGTGCACTCCCAGGAATGAGAATCCGTAGACTTCATGAACTTCCACTCCTGTCCACAATGGCTTCTGTCGCTGCAGGGACTGGAGAGCTACTGGCCAATCAGATTGACTGACAGCTGTCTAAGGTGGGACTCCCTCCCAAGTGAGGGGTGGAAGCCCCGCCTGTGGCCAGTTGACACTCATTCCAATGTGAAATGACTGCAGGGCGTCAGTAGGGATGTGTTCTCCGTCGACTCTTCAGATGGCAGGCCTGGAAACCCCACCATCCAAAATATCCTGGCCCATATTTTTGACCTTTGTACATGCCTCTCAGTTTTTTGTTACAAACCAGCGCTCACATCAGAAAATTTATGGATTTTTATTATTAGGCATAAGCTTTGTTTTAATAGAGTGATTTAAAAACTCTGCAGTTTATGATATCCTGCAAAGGTCCCCTAGCCACACTAAGTGGAAACAACAATTCCATTGTTTACTGATCAGTTAGTTGCACTTATCTTGCAGGGATTAGTCGGGTACCTAGTGTGGTAATTCATCAATGAGTTTTGGAAATGCTCACTATTTCTAATTTTGTTTAACTTTTTGAATTGGATGATGATCAAAGTGTTTGATTTACCAGACCTGGAACACTATAATTTTCAACAGCTTGAATTCCAACAGCTGCCAGGATAGAGATCTAGTGCTGAATGAATGGAATGTTCTAGAAATTACCGTAAACAGTTCTAACGTTTTCTTAATATTTTATTCCAGCCTCCAACATCCCACATTGATTATGCCAACTCTGATTTTTAACCTGCTCTCTGAAGAGATAACAAAGGCATTCAATAGAAACCCATGACCTCTTTCTTTAAATATGCAGCTCAGGCTCTCATGATGACATTTGGGCAACTGCTCTTTTAAGCAGAAGCCTGAGTGGGGAAGTGAAGTTGAGTCAGAGGAGGCCCAAATAGTTGAGTCTCTTAATTTTTTTTTACTTTCCTTTTGGTCCTCCTGCCCCACCTGAGATGGGGTGTGTAGGTCGGAAGGAAAGTACAGGAAGGAACCGGCGCTGCATTCATGGCCCATTCCCACCACCTGCCATTTTTATTTCCCTGAATCCACTCAAATCCTTATTGCAATCGGCAAATGACAATTTCTATGGATCACGTTCAATGGAGACAGGGTTGAATTTGTCCAAATTTATTTCAATGCAGACAAAGAAGAAATTCATCCCATCAGCCTGAGAAGGGCTTGTGACTAGTGCCATAGGTGAAATCATGTTGTTATTATCTATTATTTCCATATTTTATATTTTCTGTTTGGAGATACTTTTTGAGCTAAATTCTTAATGCAAATATTATTCATCACACACAGACCAGTGTACTAATTCCCATCAGGCTCCAACACAAAAAAGGGTATTAGAAAATAATTATATATGATCTGTGCAGTATAGATAACCTTAAAAATTTGCAACTATTAGTGAGATAATTACAGAAGTTAAAACAAGGGAAGTATGTTCTTAATCCATAATAGACCTGGATGTGACCCTCAAGAAAGAGAGCTGTTCAAGCATAATGAGTATTATTTCCACTTTAGTTTTTTTTTAAACTGTTACTAATCCTATTTTGGGGATAATTATCCCTGAAATGCTTTCAAGTGAAATGTCCCATGTTTTCCACTGGGAGAACCATTTGCCCTTTTGGAACAAAAATAATGCTGGAAATCTACCCAATCCCAATTGGCCCATGATTATGCTGGTTTCACACTTCTTAAGTGGTTGAAAACAGTCAGCTAGCCAGCAAAAGTAAAACAAAGAACATCAGACCAGTTGCTGAAAGCAAGAAAGGAAAAGTTAGCACTGTGGATGGTTGAAGAGAAAAATTTAGGCGAACCAGTGTCTGGATATCCTTAGAACCTTATTATTTAAAAATCGGATGAGATTTTTGAGCTGAAGGTTCCCAACAGTTGTTGGGGGAAGCGGTGTTGAGCTTGCTTAACTGACTTGCACTCAATTTGTTTTCTGTCTATACTTCAATGAACTACTTCAGAAATTGTTGTAGCCCCACTTCCCACCAGAATTTTAAACTTTGTTGTTAGGGTGATTTCATCTCAGCTGAAGGGCAGGGGGCGGGGGGTGCACTATGGATTAAAAGATTACAACCAGTGAAAAATATTCACAAGAACAAAATTGCCTGACTTGATCATTGGCCGAGGTGATAAGCAGAGTCCAAGAGGGGGCAGGCATGACAATAGAAAGGTTGAGGGAAAGGTGGGGGGGGATGAATGACAAGTGTATGTTAGCAGCGAGCCATGAATTTAATGTGGAGATAATAAGGTAAGAAAATACTTTTTGGGAGGTTGCCTCAATGGTCCCTTAAAGGATCTGTAGGTCTCAGCAGCCAAGTACCTGAGAATACCAACCGAACATACATGGCACATGCTGCAGCCATGCTAATGTATTTTGTAAAAGGGGTTAACAAAGTTGTTAGGCCCTCTATTTGCACGTTCTCAAGCTAGAGGCCTTTATCAATATGACAGATGGACACATCCAAAGTGGAATATTGGATTCTTAGTTGCTCATTTTATGCCTGTAAAACAGTATGGTGCCAAAAAACTCCTATGGCATAGAAATCCACAAGGAACTCATCAAAACTGAAATTATGTAATTTAAAGATTCTCTTCATGCTTTTGCTTTAAATGTAACTCTTTTATATAAAAAAAAGACTTTAGTTCTTTGTACCTAGATCCATAAAACACAAATTGAAGTTCTTCTCAAATAATTATCTTGTCAGGTTGTATTGGGTAGCATTACTCAGGTGATTGATTGGTACTAATAAGGATAAAAAACTTACTGCGACGTTTGAGCACACTGCCTTGCCCCAGGTTGAATAGATCCTTTAACAGTGCTGCATTACGTGAATCCTCCAGCAATTGAGAAACATTAGGGTTTCAGAAATGACCTAAATTAAATATTAAATGCAGATTATAGATCACAATGTCATAACTATGCCAATGGCTGCATTACCTTAACTCAGCACATCAGAAATATACAGATGGCAGGCTAATTATAAAATTGTTATATTCATTTAAATTATTCATACAAAACAATAAATATCAATTAGATATGCTGAATAACTTCAAATAGGATCTAAATTCAAGAGGAAAGTATTTTACTGAAAAGCTCACGTATCATAAAATGTAAAACATTTTGGGGATAAAAGCTTTGTGCATAAATCTTGGCTGCAATCTTGATGAATATCCAATAAACCTTTTGAATTTGCTAATCTTCTCAAGACTATCATAAACAAAAAAGCCTGACCGATTAATATTAAGTCCAACAAATATGTATTAGTACATATATTTTATAGGTCACAGTAAAAGATCACATTACACAAAACATATAGGGCAGGATTTTTAGGTTGATTTACAGGCGCGATCGGCTGGGTCGGGATCGGACCCCAGCCTGCAAGCGGCCCCGAACCCGATTTTACATTGGCTGGCCAATTAATGGCCAGCCAGCGTGAAGCACACGCTGAAATGCTCAGTGCTGCCAGGTCAAGGGTGGGAGGAGGGCGGGCGCTGATGTAAGCATGGGCGCGGGCAAGCGTGGAAGCGAGCTGCCTCAGGGAGCTGAAGACTTCAAAAGTATTAAATAAAGATTTTAAAATCAGAACAGAAATGTCCAGGCATCACAAACAGTCACCTGAACATATGCATTGTAAAAGTTCTGTCCATAGGTTTTTTAAGAAATTTAATAACAGAAAACTCAAGCCACCCTTGGATGAGGTTTCATGAAAAATCCAAAGGCCGTGAGGTTGGACAGACCACAAAAAAATTGAGGATAACTACAACTTTAATGGGCTTAATTGTCCTCTTAATTGTTGGCAGGCGTGCTTCAGACTTCTGCGCGCGCCACTGACTGAAATATCATGCGAGCCCGGGATGACACCGGGACGCTCGCCCAACCTCACCAGGCACGATTTTATGCTCGAGCTGCTCGGGCACGCAGCTGCACGCCGACCTGAAAATTCTGCCGATAGTGGCTTTAACTTCTCCATGGCTTGGCTTATGCTCATTTACCTCCAAATCTCGAGCAAAATCAGTTTTAAACTTTTGAGTACTATGAAGAGCTTTCAACATTTTTTTCTAATCTAATCTCAGCCATGGATGGATGAAGTGAAACAGGATCTGGGAGCTGGTAGTTTTGGCATTTAAAATGTCAAATCACTGGAGTAGCAATGAACAGGAGTGAATAGTGTACTAAAATTATACTGCTATACAATTGAGTATAAATGGGTTTTATGCTAGAAATGTATAGTTACTTGATTGGAGCAGGAGCTGGGTTCAGTGTTAATCATCAAAACAAAAAGTCTCCTATTCTTCTCCTCAGCTTCATGAATAATCTCATTGACATCATAAAAAGTGGCAGTGGCTGGGATTTTACGGGGTGGTGGTGGCTTTGTCCACTAGCCGGAAAGTCAAGGGCAATCTTGCATCAGCTGGTCAAGGAAGCCCGACTACGTTTTATGTTTCTCAGGCAATCAATTGCCAGAGGAACACTGGGCCTTTGTCCCTTTAAAGGGACAAGATCCTGTTCCAAGAGCTGACAGCCAATCGTATGGCAGAAGTGGTGGCCACTGCTGGAACAGTAACTGGCCTGTACCAGCCACAATGGAGGAGGCCCCTTTCACTGCAGATTGGCCTAAGTGTGGGAGGACCCTCTGCTGCAGCCACTGATAAAATGTCAGGGACAGCAGGATAGTGACAGGCATACCACCACAACAACCCCACCCACTCCCGACTCTCCCAGCACTCCACCTCCCAGCACACTCCCCGGGGCCTAGTTAAATTTCAGCCACTGTATCCTCGTATAGGGATACCTGACTCAATTCAATGATTATGTGATAACAAAATAAATGACTGGGAAAGCTGGTTAAAGTGTCCATTCTAAATATAGCCTAATCATGTAGTTTTCAATATTAGTGTTCCATAAATCATTTATGTGCTCATTAATGTAATATTTAATGCTCTGGCTACAGCAAAAAGATCAGAGAACCAGATCATTCTTCGCAACACTCTACAGATGCTAACTGGCTAGAAGTCTACAAAAGCTTGATGAACCAACGCCACCAGTGCTTCTTGCGTGCAAGCCCTTAATTATTTACATCAACAGAATGCTGGTGGCAAAGCTTTAATATTTCCTTCTGTTGCTTGTGATTTTTTTCCCCCACATTACTGCATGATGTGTATGTTTGTTGAAACAGAGCATTAATCATTACCAACTGGAGCATGCATTTAGCAAAAGGAAAATTCTGAGCTCAATTGTAACAGTTGAACCAGAAGGTTGTGGTTTGAAATCCCATTCCAGGATTTGAGTACACAATCTTGAATGACAATTAAGCCACTGAAATACTGAGGGAGCATTAAATTGTCAGGGTTGCCATCATTTGGATTGAGACATTATGCTAAGGTTCTGACTGTCTGTTCAGGTAAGCATAAAATACCCCAAGATGATATTTAGAGAAAAGCAAAAGGAATTCTTCTTGTGTCGTGACTATAACACTCAAAGGACACAGCCAGAAACATATTAACTGGTCAATAATTTCATTTCTTGTTTGTGGGAGCAAATAGTTTTTGCACCAAAATGACAACACTGAAAACACATTCATTGTAAGTGAAATGGTTTGGCATTTTGAGAATAAGATAATTTATTTATAAATACAAGTTCTTTCTTTTGGCACTGCAACACAGCATTTCCTAAGGGATCTCTGCTTTCAAATATCACTAGGGGCGGAATCGTCCCAGGTTTGCACAAAGTGCAGCAGTGGGCTGGAGTGAAGACGTTTTACCTGGCGGCTGCAATGGCAGCTTTTTGCACTGTATCGTCCCATTCCCAACATATACCACCTCATGAATAATGCACTCCCGGGAAACACGCCGGGTCACTGGTGGGGCAAACCTCAGGCCTTCAATAATCCGAGCGCTGTATTTAAAGGGCATCCCTGCACAGGGCTATTTCTCTGTAAGGCACCAGAAGCTGCTGCAAAATCATCACTACCAAGGAGGGGAAACATGCCACCCTAAATTTAGCAACACCTCCCTCAGGCACCTACTAGATGCTCTGGAGACCTGCTGTGTAGTCCTCTACCCCTGCTCTGGGCGAAGGCCAGCAAGTGAGGTCACCGATTCAGCATGCAAGATGGTAGCAGTGGTGGTCAGTGCCAACACCCTACAAAAGAGGACAGCTACCCAGTGCCAAAAGAGGATGAATGATCTCCTCCGTTCTGCCAGGGTAAGTCACTCTTCTCATCACTCTCAACTTACACACTCACAAGCCCATGACACATCCACAGTGATCTTACTCATGCCAGTTCAAGGAACATCAACTTTATTATCTCACATACACCTTCAAGTGCCCTGCAGTTCATGTCCTCATCTCATCCATGGCACGACTCACCACTCACACATGCTAGGTATCCTTATCATATAGCCTGGCAAGCTTGCACTCTCCCCAACTGTAGTCATGCACACAACAAGTGGGAGAGGTCGCAGACTGGTGGAGGAATGCCTGACATCAAGGTCCTCACAGACTTTGAATAGAGTTACCCAGCTGGCTGGCAACGATCTGGGCTCTCCCTGTGCTGATGGTGAGGTCAGTGTGCTCAACAAAGTGAGGACCCAGCAGTGCAACATCCATCAGACAACCATGCTATGAGTGAGTTCCCCTGTTTCGCAGTCTCCTGCCATGCACTAATTATCTCTCCCTGCTCTTGCAGACACACCTGGGAAGCAGCCGAGAGGGCCCACGAGCCAGGGCATTGCTCAAGCCCCGAAGACACGTTGGAAGAAGAATCTGATGACACCCTTGTTGAAGACCTGTCACAGCGCTCACCCACACCCTCCACCAGCGCAGAGACACACACCTCGGTGGGACCTTGTCCTAGAGCAGCCTACTGCTGGAGGCCAGAAATTTGCTGAGTCCATGTCAGTTGAGGAGCCTTTCGACTTGGTCATACATCAGTTGCTGAAGCTCCAAAGGAAAGCCTCAGGAACATGAAGAAGGGATGTCCACTGCACTCCTCAGATTGCAAGGCATGATGGAGGAGTCCGTTCATCTTCAGTCTGAGGCGATAGCGTCGGCATGCCAATGCACTAAGATTAACACTGGTAGGATGGCGGCTGCCATGGAGACCTTGGTCCAGGACATCTGTTCTACACTACTGCATGGGCTGAACTCCATCACTGATGTCATAGTTGTCCTCTAACAGTGTCATATCAATGCAAGAGAGGTGCGAGACAGATCAAACTCACTCCAGCTTCCCCTTTTCCTTCAGGAGTCAGCCTGGCACTCATAAGGAGGAGGATCAGCAGGTGCACACCCCATCCAACCAGGTGACTCTGGGAGTGTCTGGCCCATCTGAATCCCCTCTTCCTGTGATCCTAACAGCTCTAGCTCCACAGGCCAAGGAGGGTGACACTGCCACACAGCAAGACCCCAAAAGCAGGCTGGGGCCCTCCAGGCCTCGAACTTCTAGAGGACGCCCATTAAGATCATCACAGGGCGTAGCAGTCAGCAGGCTGCATTCACCGTTGATATGGATGTCGGGGGAGCATCAAGACGTAGTAACAGGGTTAGGAAGGTTAAGTTGCATAGCCTGGGCATGGGTTTTAATTACTTGTACTTAATGTTCACAATTGTAAATAAACTCCAGAGAATGTCTCCTTGTCCATGGGTCCTTGTTATGTTGAACAGTGTTTGTGCCACTCAGATGTGAATCCTTGGTTCCTGTACAAAATAAAGGCAGGTATCTCAATCCAGGGCCTCTTCCCTGTGCAGTGTGTAACCTTCATACCAAAGTGATGGTCCAGCTTCACATTCACTGGGCAGATTAATGATGCCTGCACCTCGGTGGTGCTTCTCATTGCTGCCAGGATGTTGAGGCCAGGTGTCACAGAGTTCTGTCATTCTCTCTGTGTGCTCTCAGAACGTTTGAGGTGGGGCTAGCACCCCATCTCATCGGCATCTGTGACCAGCGATGTTGGGCTCCTGAAGGGGTCAGGTGCTGAAGGCCGACAAAGGATCAGGTACCTTTAAGGTTCATGGCTGCTTCTTCATGGTATGACCCTAATCATAGAGCACAAGTGAGCTGCCCTCAACTAGACAGGAGTCAGACATTTACAGAGGCAATGTGAAGGTCTATTGTAAGGAACGTATCTTTTTATTTATGTTGAGCTGTTGTAAAGAATAAATCATTTATTTTCTTGGACTGTGGCTTTAAAAATTGGACTGTGGCTTTAAAACTACTAGGGCTGCAGTTGAGAGATATGTTCCCTGGAACAGGATGTGGAATATACAATGTTGCTATGCTGGAACAGAATGTGACAGGTTGGACAATAGTGCCGGAAAGGGCATGATTTAAGAGAGAACAGCCTAGCAACGGCGTTTGATTGGCTGCTGACCAGGGTTTTGTGATAGCAGTAGCCAGGAGAAGGATCCTAACCTGCCAAGAGGAAAAACCTAAAAATCTCTCTCTCCTGTGTTTTTTTGATAAAACTCCAATAATTCTGCCCCAGTCATCAGCTGGCTATCCCTCACATCTCTGTATCCTGTTTTTTGAGAAACCCCTGTCAAAATAAAAGGGGAGAAATCACTCATAGAGACATTAAAAGCAGGTTTTTAGTTAGCAAACTACAGACTGGAAGTGCTGAAAGATCACCTCGTGTTAGCAGTACAGGTCTGCAAGGAACTTGGAAGACTTCAAGCAAAAGCAACTCATCTAACCCAGATTGGTGCTATTGAGCTGTTTTTATCTCATTCTTAAAATCCTTGTTCTGTGTGTGTGTGTCGTGTGTTGTGTCGTGTGTATAGGGGTTAAAAATGGTTAGAGTAAGTTATAGAGTTAAGAGCTAGCAGTTCATATTTCTTTCTTTTGTCATTGGTTAAAAACAATTTGTTTAATAAACAGCTATTCACTTGTTAAGATCACAAACTCGGTGCTTGTATTCTGTTAATCTAAATTAAATTAAATTACACAGTTAGGTAAAACTAGGACAATTTGGTGATTCAACTTTCTCACATTTGTCACGGCTTGGGGAGCAGTGGGGCTTGATATGACAGCGCACTGTCCCTAAGTGAGTCGTGACATGTCCTCACTGTATGTCGTCATAATCCTGTAATCTAGCAACTATTAGGGCCTCCGCTGCATTTCCATGACATGAGCCTGGGCACTGAGGGTATGTGCGCTGCCATCAGCCACTCAGGAGTCAAACATTCACAGATGCAAGGCAAGGATGTCAGGACTCTCCTCACTGCATCTCGTCATCATCCTCCACAAATCTTGCGGCTATGAGGGCCTCCCGAGCGAGCCTGCCTCACCTGGCCAGTGCAATGCCCTCATCGCCGGCATTCTCACCTTCGAGGACCTCATTACCCTTATCCCCTTCGCTGTCTTCCTCAGTGGAGGATAGGTGCAGCTCTTCCATCTCCTCCTCAGCCAGCTCCTCCACCCTTTGCAGTGCCAGGTTATGGAACGTGCAGCAAGTAACGATGATGTGTGACACCCTCTGGGGACTGCATTTCAGTACTCCACTGGACCTGTCGAGGCACTGGAACCTAATTTTCAAAATGCTTATCATTTGCTCCAAAGTCCGGGTCGCAACCTGGGCCTTGTCGTACTGTTGCTTTGCTGCAGCCTGAAGCCGCCGCATGGGCATCATCAGCCACGTGCTCTGTGGGTAGCCCTCGTCCCCGAGGAGCCAACTCTGCAGCCTCTCTGGACCCCGGAAGATGTCAGGGATCTGAGACCTGCTAAGGATTTAGGAGCTGTGGGTGCTCCCTGTGCGCTGACCTGCTGGGTGTTTGTGTGGTGGTAGCACACCAGCTGAATATTCAGCAAGTGGATGCACTTGCAGTTGACGGAGTTGACTGCTTGTTGCCACAGGGGTCTAAGTGCCATGTGAGTGCAGTCGATGGCACCCCGCACCTGTGGAAAACCAGAGATCTGTGCAAATCCCAGTGCTCTTGCTTCCTGACTTTCCAGATCCCAGGCGAAAAGCACAAAGCTCTGTGCCTTCATGAAATTGGCGTCCATGGCCTCCTGGATACATTTTTGCATGGAAACTTATGAGATCCCACACAGGTCACCTGTGGAGCCCTAGAAGGAGCCAGTAGCATAAAAATTAAATGCTGCAGTTTCTTTCACGGCCACTGGCAGTGGATGCCCTCCATGTCCCTGTGGCACCAAATCCTGCAGCAGGTGACATATGTGACCAACCAGTTCCCTAGACATGTGTAGTCTTCGGCAACACTAGTTCTCAGTCATCTGCAGGAATATCAGGTGCCGTCTATAGGTGCTGGGTCTGTCAGGGTGCCTATGACCAGTGGCTCCCTGTGGATCTTCAGCTGTGTGTGCAGCAGGCCCTGTTGCCCCTTCACCTCGAGGGAGGTGCTCCTCCCTTTGCCAAGCCAGGTGCCTCTGTCATACTCTTCTTCTTCTCTGCTTCTTGTAAGCCATGAGGCATACTGCTAAATCACCAGGCTCCATGATCCTGATGCTCTCCCCCTGCAGGATCAAAGAGGGAGACACATGGGTTATCATGGATGTACTAAGGACCTCTCTTGGTTAAGTCTGAAGGCCCCTTCAAGCATGCAGGAGAGTGCTTCCATTTGGATGGCTAGTGTGTGGTGTGCTCATTGGCTGTCTGAAACCCCACTCACCTCCACGCTACTCCACTTGACTGATTGGTGGCAGCTTTGCCCATTGGACTGCATGCTGTGCTCTCAGCTCAGGCGCAGGTATTCTCCTAACCCACACTGCATTAGCTTGAACCAAAATGGATACTGGTCCACGCCCTAATAAAGACATTACAAGGGGCTGTGAGCACATCCACCAGTGGCTGTACCATGCCCACCTTTTGCAAGGGGATTGTAAAACTTGACAAGTCAGCAAGTTGCTCTGCTACCCTCTAAAACACACATTAATTTGCAGTCTGTGCCTGAGGGATGAAAAGTTCTGGAGGACTTGGTGGTACTTTCATGCTTTTGCGTTGCTTGAGTGGACAGAAAGGCTTCAGACGCATGACTCAGATCATGTCAGTGTAGCTGCTGCTGAAAGGTCTCAGCTGCAGAAGAATGCTCACTTTTGACCAGCTTTTCCAAGTGTGTGGCCATTTCTCTCACCACCACCACCACACCACCACCCCCCAACCCCTGACATGTGCTTGAGTCTTTCCTTCAGTCTGCCTGTGCTGCCTTACCCCCCACCATCACACCCACCAATCCCCCCAACCTGACCCATACTGGAGCCTTTGCCTCGGCACCACACTGAAAACCAGCCGGGAAAAAGCGGCTTGCCTTTGTCCCCCGCCTCTTCCTTGATGTTCTACAGGTGATGCGTGCAAGCACTGTGCAAGGTTGTGTGCACTCACCTCTGAGCTCCATTCAAAGTTCAGGTCACCAGGGGCACGACTTTTAAAGGCAGTCGTAAAGCATGCCGTTCTGAAGTCACGCTGACATGGGTGGTAAATTTGACGAGGGGGTGGGGGGAATGATTCCGGTGAGCAGGGCTTAAAGTTAGATGCAAATGTATTAAAATGACGTTCCCGACATCCGACGGCAGGGAACGTGGCTTGCCATTGACTGGTGGAACAGACAATCACAAACTGGTTTCACGACAGTGTAAAACCGATTCATAGCCTTCTCGCCAAATTGTCCCCCACCCACCCCCCCCCACATGACGCCTGACGCCAATGGGGCCAGAAAATTCCGGCCTAGGTCATGTGATCAACACTAACCTGTTCCGTTCTGTTATGCTCATTTCCAAATAATTCCACTATTATTTATTTTATTCACTTGTTATGAATAATATTTTCCAGTAAAATAAAAAAAAAACAAATCTGATCATCCAGAGAGATAGAAAATACTTAAACTAGTTATTAAACATGTACCACATATATTTATTGATGAATTCCCACTCAATAGTGATCATTCAGGTGGGATGCACAGGGATTTAATTCAAAGTCAGTAGAAACCCGAACTGAGGTCACATGTTGCTTCTTTGTGTTACCGTTGACCCAGAGTGGCTATGAGGCTCTGTACCACTCCAGTAATTGGGCATAAATACTCTGAAGGGGTATGGGCATAAATGTTCTGAAGGGGTATGATACTGTTCAAGATTTGAGCAGGAGAAAGCAAGCCACTGCTTTAGGAGAAGTCATGATAAAAGGAAATTATAGAGTTAGTCACCAAAAGAAACTTCAAAAGGATAAAGATATACATCCCACCTTTATTATGAAGGTAGAATCAAATTCCAACTTTCATCTTGCATTTGGCTATAAGGTGTACTTTTGGATTTGCCCCTTAAAATGAAAGAAAATGCAAAGCTTGTCATGATTCTCTTGTTATGAATAATCAGAACTAATGATTTGACAACATTAGAATCCTTTCTTTGGAAAAAGCAAGGCATTTTGTATACTGAAACACGCAAAATGTGTCCATAAATTCAGAAGAATTACACACCTTAAAGAATAGCTTTGACACACGTTAAAAAATCTGTTAGTCAAATGGTGACATTTCTTTGATATAATTGTCAAATTATAGTTCGATACAAAGCTAAAATTATGAAGTACCTTGACAAAGTTTTAAGTGACTTGCAGCCAAATGACTAATCGCATGGACAGGATCACATTTTCTGTTATTAGATTTTATCACAAGGTTTAAAACGAAATGTAACAGCTTCTGTTTTATCTGCTGTGCAGCGTGGTTGGCATGAAATCAAAAATATGTCTGACATTACACTGATAATAAGAGAGATTGAGGGAAAAAGAACCTTTTAGTAATATAGCAACTGTTTCAGACAGGGGGAAGACTGGTAGGTACACTGACTTATGGTACATTTGGAAAAGGAGAGAGGGGAGCAATGGCAAAGTGGCTGGTCGTGGCCTACATTTTCAATATGGAACCAAAAGCAGCGCTTCTGCTCTTCTTGACAGCCTCCAATAGTCCCTTTAAAGATTGCCAATTTGGCAAAGGGGACCTAAAAATGGCTCTTCAGTGTCCATTTGCCTTCTGAAGTACAGATGCTGTCTGATCTTGTTCTAGGGATGCCATTGTAACCTGGACATCTTAAACTCTTCTCTCTTCTATTGTAGCCATACCTTTAATTCCACTTAAAAAATGGGTTAGCAGTGCAGCTGGAGTAGCAGAGGGAGGAATTTCACATGAATGCTTTAAGCATTTATAAGCAAATATCTCAAAATAATTTCAAGGCCTTAGTCCCAGGGTAACTTTGTTCTGTGATCTTTGCAGTTGCAAATGTTGTTTGATTCTTTTGAAGAGACATATTGAAGTCTCTGCTACTCATCCAGCTAGCCACATCAAAAACTTTAACTCCTCTATCCTGTGAGGTCTGGTTTACAGGAACCCCATTGAACCCTGAAAACAAGGAAGATGGTTTTGTGTCACTCAAAGATTTTGTGTAACCAACTCTTTCTTTTTTCATTTAAATTTATACAATTCCAAATCTCAGATTTCACATCATTGTTTTAGCTATCTCTACTTTCAATCCCTCATGTCACCAGACTTTATTCTTCAATTCCTTTTTACCTCCGAGGTCAAAAGTTATGCCCCAGGCCCCTATAAACCTTCACACCTGCATTACTCCAAACACTCCTGTCAGCCTTTCTTTTCTTGTTTACATGTTGGCAGCCTGGCTTCAGTCCACGCAATTGATTCTGACAGGTTGGAAAAGCTCATTTTTTTTTTTAAGATGGGTTTGAAGAGGGCAAACAGGGCTTATTGTTCTAAGCACAGGTGTGACTCTTTCTATACAGGTCAATAACTCTTTTTCTACTTACAGGGTCAATTTTGCCGATTCAGGGGGAAAAAAAACAGCTTAGAATTGTACAGTGAAGAATCTGCAAGATGAAGTTTACACTTCAAGGTTCCATTCATTTGCCAGATCAATATTTCAAAATCAGACTTCATCTAGGTTCTTACAACAATAAACAGCCCTGGTGTACACAATTCACTTAGTGCACACATTTATCCATTCCTCACACACAACAATCTCGAAAACAGGCATGTGCTGCTTTCCCGGCTGGGATCACACCCACCACTGCTCAGTGGGTTCGGTGAAGGCACCTTGGGGTTATTGCCCACTACTCATACTCTTCAAGTTTCCCTAACTGGGAGAGGGGGATACCAAATCAGATGTTGCTGATGTTAGCAGCCACTATTAAATGAAAAGAGCACTGTTGCTGCAATCAGTTTCGTTCTCCACACCACTAAACTGGATATTGCAGGGCTCCCTGTTTTCCTGATGTGGCTTTGGAGGTGCTGGTGGTAGGAGTCAACAAGAGGAGTGGGAGGACTTCATCTTTCCACCCAGTGGGAAGACAATATTTTGGTAACACTAGGCAGGAATGACAAGCAGGTCAGTGTCAAAAGTATTCTCCAAGGACCTGACTATCCCACGGTAAAGGTTCAGTGCCTTGACAGTGCGTTCTTAAGGCCAAAATTATTCCTTCCATGACTCTCAGCCCCGTAGCCTCAACACTGAACACTCTTCCCCACTTCCTGTCACTCTCCTCCAATCACTGCAGCAGACCCCACTCAGCCTCGACTACTATTGCAGCACTTTGCAACTGCTACTCCCCTCAATCACTTCCCTCGTCTCCTCACTTGCGCTATCTTTTCACCCACCAACAATATGATTCTATCCTGACATACACATCCTCAAAACAACGCAGCAGGCTAACTAACATACTTGCTCCTTTCTTGCAGGGTAAGCTAACAAATCCTAACTAAGGAAGATGCAGTCACAGAGAGCAGGCAATGAGAGGAGGAGGGCAGCTCCTGCTCCGTTTGGAAGAGCTCATCATAGTTATTGTGAGAAGGTTGTTAGTCAGGCTATAGTTTTTGGAGAGACTGGAGGAAAGGTGCAACATTGTTTTTAGCATCTTGCCTCCATTTCCCCACTCATGACATCTCATTGTCACACACCATTCATGACCCATCATCACTCAACTGTTTCTACTTATCTCTGCACCTGCTAAGCCTTGACCCTCTCTTCCCTTGCAGATCTGAAAACTGAGGTTACAATGTGGATAAGGTAAAGAGGAATGCATCCTTTCAGAGGGTGTAGCGTCACTCAACTTTACCCAGGCACGTAGCAGCTCAGAAATAGCAAGAATGTATCTTGCAGTGAGAAATTCATCAGCACAAATGCACAGGAGCAAGGGCAGGTGGATAGGATGAAGAGAAACACATCCTAGCCCTGATGCAGGGCAAAGATGAATATCTTGAACTCAGCCTACAGAACAGAACTATTGGCTACACAGCTCAACTTCTAGCTGCACTAAGCCTGCCAATGAGGTTCCACATGAATGTCTAGGCTGTAGTCTCTTCCTTCTGAATCAGTTTTGTAGGCTTTGCTCACTTCTATTTTGCATGTAGCAAATACTTCACACCTCCTAACAAGCTGCCTTTTAAAATACAGTCACTAAACGATAAGCAGATTAAAGGTAAATTATATTTTTCTCATTAGTTGGGCAGCATTTCAATTTTGGTGACAATAAATCAATGAATTAAAATGGAAATGGTTTTATGTCTGCTAATTATGGCTTACAGCCAAATGTAAAGATCTGTAATTGCAGAATCATTAATTATAATCAATGACACAGAAAATTACACCTCAGTCTTAGGTCAAGACAGCAAATATTACCAGGAGACTCACATGATGGTATAAATAGTTATTCTTGATTTGCAGTAAGAAGCAAATTCATCACAATGAGAAAAAATAAACCACATTTAATTTGCGCTCATAATGTAAAACATTAATAATTATAAACACCATAGAGCAAACAAATCTATTATGTGCATTAGATCAGGATGCACACAAAAATGATGAACACACTGCATATTGTTCTTCGTGGTATAGCTCTCATCACCAGTCTATCAAGTTCAAAGAGTGCAAGTTTGGGAACATTTTTGAATAAGGAATTGTGGATGGGCCGACCAAAGACAGCTCAGCTGGAAAGGGGCTATGCTGGTTGCCTCTTCCTCCTGAGCTGCTTGATGTATCCCTGGTGACAAGGGCTGTGACCTGATGACGGCCAGGTTGTGCAGGATACAGCAGACCAAGACAATCATGCCATATGCTCTGGTGAGCAATTCCTACAGAGCAGTGGAAGCATTGCTTGAGCACACCAATGGTCGATAATGGTTTATGTGACAGCATGGCTCTTAGATGCATTCTGCCCATGTGCATTTGGGTTATGGACCGGAGTCATGGGCCAGTGGTCAGTGGATAGACTTTGGCATTCAGCAGCCACCCTCTGGTTTGACATTATGGCTCAAATACTGGAGGAACTGTGGGCTGATGCAGAATAAAGGCATTGTGACTGCCGTTGATATACCAGGCATTCAGCTGTATGATTTGTGGAGCATAATTGCTTGAGTGTACCTGGTGTAAAAGCTGGCTTAGTCACCTCCAGCTGCTGCCCATATACCATCCCAACAATGTACAGCTTATGCATCACCCTCTTCTTGATTGGAGGGACTGGGGAACTAAGAATCCAGAAGAATCCAATTTAAAACTCATTCTTGTGATTGCATCCCTACGCCTCATCTCTCCTTATTTCTGTCACCTTCAGGCCTAAATACCAGCCCTTCATTTTTCATGACATGTGCCCACTCTTCCCCATAGTGATTGTGCTTTTAACCATCTAGGCCCCATGCTTTGAAATTCTGTCTCAAATCCAACCTCTTTGCCTTCCTCTCCTGCCTTTTACAGCTTTTGGTCACCCCGGCATAATACTTTTTGATTAGACATCTATATTTTTCTCTATTTGTCTGTGAAATGCCCTCTGACATTTTTCTGCATTAAAGCCACAACATAAATACAAGTTACTGTTGGTATTTATTTGTATTTATTGAATTAATCCTTTTGCTACTGTATACAAGAAGGTGAGATGCATAAAGTGTAATAATATTAATACAATTAAACAATAGTGGAATAAATACACCCCTCCTTGTCATAGGGCAATAAAAATCCTGTGTTCTAAAATGGACTTTCTTCTTTCACATATCACGGTCATATTTATGCCAGAATATGTTCAGTTCACCTTGGTTTAGCAGAGTAATGAGAAAAAGGCATAAAATTTATTTTGTTTGTAAACAATGACAAGATTGAGTAAGGGAAGTTTAGAACAATGGAGATTCTTTTCAGCCTTCAAGCCTGTTACATTTCTGTTGGTTTGAGCAGATTCCAGTATTTGTCATCTTATCTCTTACAATGAAGGCTTCCTTCTACCCTTCCTCTCTGTCCTCTTGACCTCGGGTTACCTGATAAATAACCTCAGGGTGTAATGAGCATGACTGAGAAAGCTAATGGATCGATTATTGGACAATACATTTTAAAGTTTCCTCCATTGAATTAAGTTCATCATCTATCCTAGATATTGGAAGAAATGTTGCTCAGCATAACATTCTGAATCGAATTCTATATCATGCTGTAAACAAGGGGTGCTGATACCTTGTTTATACTGGCAATTTCATGCCACTCAGTCAACTTGGGAATTGACAGTATAGATAGTACAAACAATCAATGGTAATTCAGCCGCAAAGTGCAAGCATGGTTAAAACAATAGTATCTGGGAGATTTACCCATTATCCCATATGCCTCTAAAACCGCAACTACTTGGAAATTATCTGAGATACAGTTCTAAATATGTAATATAACCATGGCCTGAATTTTTCATTTGCTGTGCAGGCATGCAGCATCACAACGAAACATGGGCTTCCTGACGTCATTGTGCTGCCTCACGATATTTTGGTTGGCAGGCATGCGCAAATCAGAAGCATACCCGCCGACAACTAAAGGGCCAATTAAGGCCAAAGAAGTCACATCAATATGTGACGTGGTCAGCCGCATTTGCTGCCTTATAGATGACTCCAGGTGCTCATCATCTGCCTCAGGCTCAGCATCATCCTGGTCTCCAGCAATCATTCATTTGTCAGTGCCCTGGAGACTCCATACCTCCGTCAGCTGCTCACGAGAGTGTGACATGCCTTCCTCAGCATGCACGATCATCTGCCCCGGATCGCTCATAACCACCGACCTGCCTATACCTGCACTGGTGCATAGTGCAGAGAGAGGATGTGACGCGGGCGCATCTGGTTGCAGATCATCCTCTGATGTCAAGGGAGGGTCCTCCAGAACCTTCTGCATTCTGGAGGATGTTCCATCTGAGGGAAGGACAGTACATGTAAACCTCCAGCAACATTAACGGTTTAGAGTACACGCATTCTGCTAGTTTCTCAGAATGGACATCTGGTTGTGCAAAAGCTTCTGAATGAACCAGCAAGGGGGATTAGTGGTTTTTGCCTGTCAGTCTTAAAACCACTACTCTCATCTCTCATACCATTCCCCAGTCTCTTCCCCGTCCACTGGGCTCTAACCCTCCCCTGAAACCCCTGCTTCTCCGTGACAAGAGGACCTCGCTCCATATTCACAAGCTATCTCCAGGATCTGTTCCTTCACACTGACTTAGCAACAACAGATTGGGGAAACTGCTACCTGTTCGTCCTCGCTCCTGTACATTGTGACTCCTTTTCTCCTGTAAGGATAACAGTGCTTGCATTAGCTCCCTTCTGCATGCCAGAACATTCCGGCCTCTCCCCAAAGATGCAGGTTCAGGGGCAGCACTTCACCTTCCATACATGCCAGCCATCCTGTCTACTCACATGCAGTTTTCTTTAAGGGCACAGGAAGATGTGCCAAATGAAGCTCAGTACTTCACACGCAGGAGCCCCAACAAATGCTGTCAGGCACAAACACATCTCTGCACAGTTACATGGGGACTCAATGCTCACTCTGACAGAGTGCAGGAGGTCATGCATGGCGTCCAGGTCCTTCTGACTGCATCATGGCCACTAACTGGAGGTGCCACCTCCATTCATGCCTTCCTCCATTCATGCCTTCTTAGTTAAGTATAGAGACCTCCTCTTTCCATCTCGTGGAAAAAATATCTCCCAACATGCACTCACAGCCTCCAGTAGAACCCACAGGCGGTCATTCTAGAAGAGGGGGTGCCAATTGGCTATGGCCGTTGCCAACATGCCTGGCGTAGGTTCCTGGTCCAGAAGACATTGCTAATGTCCAGGGCACACTTTCCTGCATGGTACATCACCACAGTTTTCTGCCACTTTAAAGTTTTTAGCATCTCTCTAAGCAGTTCATCCACAGAAGTAGCCTTAAGGAAGCTCCGATCAAGACTGGGAGCGGGTTTCACATCTACTTCTGATCCCACAGATCGCACTCAGCCAACACACCTAAAATTCAGCCTCATGTTTGTTCTCAAGCTAAAAAAAAGCAAGGGGCAGAATTTCCCACCCATCGGTGGGGGGAAGTTGAAGAGAGGGCGCGTGGAGGCGTGCCTCGATTGGGGCCCTGCCGCCATTTTACATGGGCGGGCCAATTAAGGCCCGCCCAGCATAACGTCCACCAGGAAGCGCTATACGCTCTGTGTGCGGTCGGGGGGGTGCCCTAAAATCGAGAGTGCGCTCTTTTGCGCGTGCGCACGAAAAAACGCACTCATCTCCCTGAGGCTAAGTGCTGCCCCAGGGAGATCAGCTCTACAGTAAAAAAATGTGAAAAATAGAAAAAATATTCCCCTGACATTTCCCCTCACGTGACACTGTCACATGAGTTGGGACATGTCCATCACTTTTAAATTCAGTTTAATTACATTTTTTAAAACCTACATGAAACCTCATCCAGCCCGTGGATGAGATGAGGTTTCATGCTTTTTCTAATGCTCCCGGCCTGCCCGCCAACCTTAAGGTTGGACGGGCAGGTCCATTAATTACTTCAATGACTCTGCCAATGGCCTCATTTGGCCATTGACTGGTCGGCGGGTGCACAGCTGATTTTGCTGAGCCCCCGCCTAACTGAAAATTTAAATGGGGCGCGGTGACGTCGGGAGTTCCGCCCAACATCTATCAGAGCCCCCCCTCCCCACTCCCCCCCTGCTCACCAACTGGGAAATCCTGGCCAAGATTATCAAAGTGTTCTGATCTCAGTCTGGACCTCAGGTTGCTTTGGCTTAAGGGTTCTGTGTCCCAGAATACATTTCACAAAGAAACAAATGGTGTCAGTTATTACATAACAAGTGTTTGAAATCCAGCCTGGGATTTTTGAATATAATATCTGGTGTGAATCATTTACTCTATGTCTGATGGAATTGAAATTGGACCAGAGCTATCCTATTGGCATTGGAGTCTGACAGAGTAAAAATTCAATCCGATAAGACTTAGAATGTCTTGCACTTTCCAAATCTCCAAGTGGCAGAGAAGGATATAATACACTTGCATCATTTTGGATGTTCTGAAAATGGTGCTGCACTGTTTTTTTCCTAAAATCATTCCACATGTGTAGTATAGTCTCTCAGTATTGAACTGAACTCAATCCCCCCTTACAATGGGATCAGGATTTGTCAGCTGTAAACTGACCACCAAACTGATTTAGCAGCTCACAGTCCATCACACTCTCACTAAAAAAGCTCCAAACAGAGCTAAAACTTTGTGTTTGATGTTTCTCTCTCACCCATTTATATTTTGTGACTTTGGATTTAACTTTACAAATCATAATTAAAATCCGGTGACTTTTTTTTCAGACAAGAATGTTGTGAGCTTCCTGACGATGCACTCCCAATATGGGAAATACATATTGATTTAAATTGGTGCAACAATTGTTTTAGTAGTTCACCTCAGCCAATTGGAAAGTTATTAATATAAAAGAAACTAAACTTGTCCTGTCAGTTTTATATATTGGAAAGAACTAGCAATAAAGTAGTACTTTAATTCCTCCAAAAGTACATTCTCTGTTCACCTCCAAAAAGATGTTTGTGCAATTACTAATTTCTTCTCTGGTGGCACGTTTAGCGATGGTGTCAAATGGGCAAAACCAGATCAGCTGCCTATTAAACCAAGCATTAGGAGTGGCATATAACACAAATTTTTAAATCAAAATGTTGACTTTTAAAAGTGTTTAGTTATGGAACCAAGATCAATAACAAAACAATTTTGTTTAGGTATACCAACAATATTATTTAAACCTAAAAGCAGCCAATCAAGGTACAAGATAAATGGGCATTTCAACATTTTCCATTTGAATGTTTTTGTTATGGGATGCAAGCTGTGTTAGTCAGAACAAGACATGGACTCTGATTACTTTCCACTAAGCAATCCTGGTGATCACAACAATATTATACTTTAGCAATTTTTCACAAGGTTATTTTATGTATAACCACTGTTACTATAATTATTGCATGCAAGTATACATAGGTTATTGTATTAAAATATATTTATATATTCAGATGTTCAATTGTTGCACATTGAGAAATGATAAAGGAAGATGTTTTATGGGGAAAATGTGTTCTTCGCTTTTCTAAATTCAATCTGTGTATTGGATTTAAGATTTCAAACTATTGTGAGGGAACATGTAGTGTTGGGTTTGTGGGTTTTCCAGTCTGGGGCTGAGGACTACAATTCCCCACATGCCCAGGTATTCTGGCGCATGCACACTTTTTACAATTTATATAAATGACTTGGATGAAGGGGCAGATGGTATGGTTGCTAAATTTGCTGAGAACACAAAGATAGGTAGGAAAGTAAGTTGTGAAGAGGACATAAGGAGGCTACAAAGTGATATAGATAAGTTAAGTGAGTGGGCAAAGACCTGGCAAATAGAGTAAAACGTGGACAAATGTGAAAATGTCCGTTTTGACAGGAAGAATAAAAGAAACCAGCTCTTTACTATTTTTCCTTAGTTCTGTTGAAGAGTCATACGGACTCGAAACGTTAACTGTGTTCCTCTCTGCAGATGCTGTCAGGCCTGCTGAGTTTTTCCAGGTATTTTTGTTTTTGTTTTGGATTTCCAGCATCCACAGTTTTTTTGCTTTTATAATAAAAGAAATGTATTGGGCAGAATTTTCTGCCTGCTAGGCGGGCGGGCCCGACACAATCTCCAGTGGGCGGGGAGAAGATCCCAGCCGGAGAAGCGGGCCCCGCCGCCATTTAACATGGGCGGGCCAATTAAGGCCCACCCAGCGTGACGTCCAGCAGGAAGCGCTATGCGCTTCCTATGCGGGCAGGGGGATTCCCCAAAAGCGAGAGTGCGCTCTTTCGCACATGCACATGAAAGAGCGCACATCTCCCTGAGGCCAAGTGCTGTCTCAGGGAGATCGCTGACAGTTTTAAAAACAATAACAATAGAAAAAAAAAAATTCCCTAACATGTCCCCCTCATGTGACAATGTAACATGAGATGGGACATGTTCATAAATTACAGTAAAACTTTATTAAATATTTTAGAACGCTGCATGAAACCTCATCCCGCCGCTGGATGAGGTTTCATGTTTTTTCAATTTTGATTGCCTGCCGGGGCTCCTGGCCTGCCCACCAACCTTAAGATTGGACGGGCAGGTCCTTTAATTGTTTAAATGACTCTGTCAATGGCGTCAATTGGCCATTGACAGGTCGGCGGGTCGGCTGATTTTGCTGTGCCCTCGTCTTCCTGAAAATTTAAATGGGGTGGGGTTGGAATATCGTTGGGGGTTCCGCCCAATGTCATCCCGTGTCATTTTACGTGTCGGCGAGCGGGCCCTACCTCCTGCTCGCCAACGGCAAAATTCAGCCTATTATTTAAATTGTGAGAGATTGCAGAGCTCTGAGATTCAGAGGGACCCGGGTGTCATAGTGCATGAATCACAAAAGGCTATTATGCGGATACAGCAAGTAATTAAGAAAGCTAATAGAATGTTATCATTTATTGTGAGGGGAACTGAATACAAAAGCAGGAAGGTTTATGCTTCAGTTGTACAGGGCACTGGTGAGACCACATCTGGAGTACTGTGTACAGTATTGGTCTCCTTATTTTAAACAGAAGAAGGGGAAAATATACTCACCAGATATGCCACTTTTTATCAGGGAACCCCTTCGACTCATCCACAGTGGATTGGAGTCAATATATAGATCGCCTCGGTTTCTTTTTCCAAGCAAACGAAATAACAGTGGAAGAAAAAAAGGAAAGCAATTCTCCTAAGGTTCTATGGGAGTAAAACTTATAATTGAATCCGTATAGTTTGACGGCCCCGAACTCTCCCGATTCGAAGACCTTCAGCAAATTGGTAGACCTCATAAAGGGTCATTTTCAAACCAAACCCTCCGTAATCATGCAGAGATTCAAATTTAATTCGAGAGTAAGAGCCCCGGGTGAGACCATAGCAACATGTATAATGAAGTTAAAACAGCTAACTGAACATTGTGACTTTGAGGAAACCTCAAACAATTAAGGGATCATTTGGTCTGCGGTATGCATGATGATACGATTCAACGACAGTTATTAGCTGAAGTAAATATGGATTTTAAAAGAGCATTGGAAATAGCGCTTGAGATGGAAAGTGGTCAAGCGGGATTCGCAGGCCTTACAGGGTGTACAAAATGGCACCATTTTCCCGTTGGGATGGGAACAGACTGTCAGGTGTGGCGTGAAAACCAGGGAGTCAGCCATAAAGTGGGAGACAGTTCCTGCTACCCGAAAATTTGAAAAATATACGGGAGACAGCTCAGCAGCAAATCTGAAAATGAATTGTTACTGATGTGGAAGTAACCATATTCCTGAAAATTGCTGTTTTAAAGAGGTGGAGTGCCATTATTGTCATAAAAGAGGTCACATACTGAAGCAGTGTAAAGCAAGATTGAGACAGGCTCCCAGGCAGCAATCCTAACTAATCTAAGTGCATAATGTGAAAGAACCAGAAACCACTAATTCCGATGTTTATTCTCTATTCAATGGGAAAGCAGGGAAAACAGAGCAAATCACTGTTACTCTGCAGGTCAATGGAAAACCTTTGATTATGGAAGTGGATACTGGTGTAGTGGGGGACCACACATTTAAATATTTAAACAAGGATACTCAGCAATTGAATATGGAGCAGACTTCAACCAAATTGGAATGTATACTGGTGAAGTCATGCAAATGAAAGGTATTACCACTGTACCTGTTTATTACAAGCACTAGACAGCACAGCTCCCTGTGATTGTCGTGGAAGGTGAAGGACCAAGCCTTCTAGGTCATGACTGGTTAAAAGAAATTAAATTAAAGAAATTAGACTGAAATTTTACAGCTGGAAGCAGGGGTGCGCTTGAAAAAGTGCAAGTGAAGTAGTTTACTTGGGCCACTGGGTAGAAGCCCAAGCATTAGACCTGATAGAAGAAAAAGTTAAAGCTATTAAAGTATGCATCCTCGCCAACAAATGCCTTAAGTCATTCTTGGGTATGGTAAATTACTATGGTTAATTTCTACCCAACTTATCAATGGCACTCTGCACTCACTAAAAATCACTCAAAAAACAACATTGGCCTTGGAAATCACCTCAAGAAGAAGCCTTCATGAAAGTTAAATAGCTCTTGCACCCTTTGAGCTTATTGGTACACTACAACCCAAGAAAAGAATTGATGCTAACTTGCGAGCATCCCCCTACGGGGTAGGAGCAATACAATCTCATAAGATGGACGACGGTTCAGAAAGGCCAATAGGCTATGCATCCAGAACCCTCTCTACAGCCAAGAAGGGTTATTCACATATTTTTAAAAAAGGATTATCTATTATTTTTGAATTTTAAAAATTCCATCAGTATGTACATGGCTGACACTTTACTATAGTATCTGATCACAAACTGCTCTTGGGCCTGTTTAGCCAAGAAAAAGCTATCCCTCCCATAGCTTCCACAAGAATTCAAAGATGGGCTTTGATTTTATCAGCATATGAATATACTTTTATGCACAGACCAGTTGTGCATTTAGCAAATGCAGGTGTCCTAAGTTGCCTTCCTTTGCAGGAGAGCATTGAACATGCTGCAACTCCCCAAGAGATTGTATAAGTGATGAATTTCCTGGATTCTTCACCAGTCTGCGCAAGGCAATTAAGAAACTGGACGAACTGTAATCCAGTCTTGTCTAGAGTCCGAGCCCAAGTATTGAAAGGGTGCTCCCAGGAACCAGTCCCCAAAGAATTGAAGCCATTCTTCACTCGTAGGAATGAATTGAGTAGTCAGGATGGTATCCTATTATGGGGTGCACCAGTCGCCGTTCATTCACAAGGACAGAGACCGCGCTTAACTGAGTTGCATAGCGTGCATCCTGGAATTTCCAAAATGAAAATGCTTGCAAGGAGCTATATCTGGTGATCAGGTGTAGAAAAAATGGTTAAACACTGTCTCCAGTGCTAGCAACTACAGAAGTTGCCTGTTGCAGCCTCACTGCGCCCAGAGAAACGGCCTGGTTGACCCTGGGTGAGACAGCATATAGATTATGTATGTCCATTTCTAGGCACCATGTTTCTACTAATAATTGATGCACTTTCTAAATGGTTAGACGCTTATGAAGTTGGATTGCCAACATCAGGTGCGACTTTAGAAAGGTTATGCCAAAGTTTTTCTATACATGAATTGCCAGAAATCATTGTCTCAGACAATGTTACTGCATTTACTAGCACTGAATTTCAAAAATTCATGAGCCAAAATGGTATCAAACAAGTAAAGACAGCACGGTTTTATCCATTGTCTAATGGATTGGCCAAAAGAGCAGTACACCCCCACTAGGGCTATCTGTAACTTGCTTGTCTTGCTTTCTACCCTTAATTAGCACATTCCTCAGATAATATCGCCACCTTCAACACCTCTTTGTCCTTTTGTCTGTGACATCTTTTGGTTATCTCCACCTATCACTGGCCCTCTATCCAGCTCTACTTCTCCCACCACCACCACCCCTTAAACTAGCTTATATTTCACTTCTCTTCTATTTTTACTTAGTTCTGTTGAAGGGTCATTCAGACTCGAAACGTTAACTGTGCTCCTCTCCACAGATGCTGCCAGACCTGCTGAGATTTTCCAGGTATTTTTGTTTTCGTTTTGGATTTCCAGCATCCGCAGTTTTTTGCTTTTAACAAATTTTTAAGGCTGGGATGAAAAAGTTATCAGGAGGATCATTGGAGATTAAACTTTTATGTTGCCTGTTTCACTATAGGATGACCCCCCACACTACTACGTTTTCAACACCTTTAGAATTGGTTATGAAGCACTGCCTTCTTCGAGATTAAGCCTGGTACTTCCCAATTTGGAGGGAAAGTGAGAGAACAGTTAAGGGAATCAAAAAGTGACTCATGATTTGCATAGTCGAGAGTGAGAATGTACTGTCGGTGAAACAGCATTTGTATGAAACTTCACTGGTGGATAGAATTGGTTACTTGGTGCAAGTTTGAGACCAGACCGTTGTCATACCATGTAGAAGTGGAGGGCTGGATCAGCCAAAAACATGTGGATCATTTGAGAAGAAGAGAGATACCCCAACGAACTGATCTTCCACCTGTAATCATCGTGGAGCTGTGGTCCCCAAAATCAACCAAGGATAGACATACCAGATATCTCTGTCGGAGTGGATAACACTGAACTGCCTGTGCCGAAGGAGATACCTGATGTTGGTGTGGTTCCAGAAAATTAAGATTTAGTAAGAGATTCTAAAGCCGTGGAGCTAGGAGGTTCCACCCGGATCAGGAAACCACCTGAGAGACTTATCTTATAATTTCATAACCCATGTCTATATTGTAAATGTCATGAATGTAGTTGTTATTGAAAATACAATTTTTAAAAGAAAATATTAAAGGGGGAGGAATGTAGTAACTGTAGCTTTAAGGAATGTAGTAACTGTAGCTTTAAGGAATGTAGTAACTGTAGCTTTAAGACTCATTG
This sequence comes from Cetorhinus maximus, assembly GCF_964194155.1. Lineage (NCBI taxonomy): Eukaryota > Metazoa > Chordata > Chondrichthyes > Lamniformes > Cetorhinidae > Cetorhinus > Cetorhinus maximus. The sequence continues at coordinate 55,565,804 of NC_135897.1, read as the reverse complement.
TACTGTATAGTGTCACGTGACAGTGTGAACAAGTTAGCCGAAGTAAGGGAAACTTAGGGATGGAGTTTTGTTTTTGATTGTGGTTCTCGATGGAAGCATGTAACTACTGCTGAAGCCCTGTAAATAAAGTTCACTGTTTCTTATGAGAAACCTGTCTGAAAATCAAGTCCATAACAGGGGGTAAGCAGAAGGTTACAGTCAGATCAGCCATGATCTTATTGAATGGTGGAGCAGACTTGAAGGCCCAGGTGGCCTACCTCTGCTCCTAGTTTGTATGTTAGTATAACTTACTCAGAGAGGACACAAAGACCCAACAATGGGATTGGGGTTTTACAGAGTGAGAACAAGCCCACATGACAGGTCAGTCCGGTGTAGATGGAGAGGAGGCTCAGCTGATGTGCTGCTGATAGCTCTGTGCCCTTGGGGGAGTGTGTGTGTGTGTGTGTGTGTGTGTGTGGGGTGGGGGGGGGGGGGGGGGGGGGGGTACGGCGGCTAATGCTCAGGGAAGCCCAGGAGCAGTATTTGGCAGCAGCATAGCTGAGAAGCTGGAACCATGCCTGTGCTTAGACCCTGGATTGTAGCCCGGCCAACACAGTGGGGTGCAGTCTCAGTAATAGGTCAGCTCAGCTAGAAAAGAAGACCAAGAATACTAGATATGGAAGCAGATTTGAGAGAGGCCTGAAATCGTGTGCCTTTTGAGTGAGGATTGTACCTGTGGAATTCAGGTGCAGTAGATCTCCTGTTAGTTAAGGGTCAGACTAGTTCTTTGAAGGACAGGAGCTGAAATTCCTCATGAGGAAGTGAAGTAGGATAAATGAAAGGATTTTGTTAAGATTGATCTTAAAATATGCATTAATAGCTTTGGATTCGACAAATGTAGTTATGAGAGGTCTTTCTTGGCATGATGGGAAATTTAGCCAATACTATAGGCATGATTGAATCCTTGGCCAAGGATGGTCCCAGGGGCAACTAGCCCAGCAGTTGTAACAACAGGACAAGGAGATAAAAGGGGAAACTGAAGGCCCTACCCAAGGCTGAGGGGTGGGATAATGGGAACATCTGCTGATTGAATAATATGGTCAGTTAAGAAATTAATGGAAAACATTATAATGAAAACTAGGAAGTTAAGGGTTATAATATGTGCTACAAAGCCTGCATCATAGAGAGAGGCACCATGGGTGGGCTGTGGATGTCTCCCTCCAGCATATGCTTAATTAGGTTCTTCACTTACTTGAAAGCTCAAAGATTCAGAGTGGTTATTTTTACCACAACAGAAGATAGGTTTTTAAAGAATTTTTGTGACTCACAATGATGACCAATGCCTGGGTGAATTTCTGAGAATTTTGGTGGAACTGTCTTGATTGGTTCTGCCATTTAGTATGCAGTTTGTGGCATGTTTGACCACAGTTTGTCTGTCTGTTAATTTATGTGTACCTCATGTTAGGTCTGGATGTGGAGATCATAAGATAGATAGTATTGTCCATTTGCTTTGTTGACTCTCGTATAGTAAAATGTATTCTGTTTGTTTGAAACCATGGAATCTTCTGGCTTTATTCTCTTAGCAAGTAACTGGGGTTTCAAATTCTGTCCACTTTAACCAAAAGGTTACTGGTCCCTAACAAACTCCCGACAAAATTAAAGAAATTTAGCATTAAATAAGAACCATTAAAAGCACACTTAGAATTTAAAAATTTATACTTTACCTTTGTATAAATAGAATATTTAATGTCCATGTGCATAGAAATTCTATCCCATTAAGAAATCTATATCATTCACTTCTTCCTTTCAAGTTTCTGAATAATTTTATCCCTGTAAATCACTGAATAAGTTACACACCTATCACTTAACTTGCTTGTAGTAATGCTCTGTAGCTGTTACAATTTTTGATTGTGGCGGAGATATTTTCTTTGGTTCATGGTGTTGACCATTCCACTAAGTGGTTTCTGCATTTTAAGTTCAGGAGTGCACAGGCACTGCTGAACCTCTAATCATACAATAGCTTAGTCCAGCAACATAACCTGTGAACTGGGAAATCATATCTTTTACACGTGTGCTCACATGATTTGCTCCAATCTTTTAGTAGAAGAGATGAAAATATTTTAGTGAGACATGACCAGATACAGAAGCTGCTTTCATTTACAGGCAACAACAGAATAACAGTTATATTAAAACTAACTTACTTCAACTTAATTTCAATTTCTTCTTTGTAAATAAGAAAATAATAAGCCAACTCACACTATCCCACATTCCTGGGCTATCTTAACTTTTCCTGGTCAACCTTTTGGTTCTGAGTTTGCTCTGAATTTAAGACGGACAAGCTTTCCTCCCTAGACTAGCTCCCTTTAGGGGCCTAAATGGACATCCCTCCCTGTGCTCTCAAGAAGTGCTGTGCCCCTAACTACTTCCCAGTTCAAGGATTTTATCAGTAGGCCTGCCAACTAAGCCAGCTATCGCATTTCTAAGAATATATTCTCAACAGGCAATCTTGGTGCCCAGAGAACTATCACAAGTGGACTGCTGACTGGGAGTCTGAACAAATCATTTATTGTCCCAGGCATTGTGGAATAGAGTAAAGATAGTTGGCTCGTTTAACAGTTCAATCCCTCTTTGTCTCAGTGACTGTAGGAAAGATTTTTAAACATGCATGAACTAACTTAATTTTAAAACACAACACTTCAAAATTGCCCTGTCTTAGAGCCTTTTGGTGGAAAAAATTTCCTTCTGTTGAAAATCCTGGAACTGCTCCATGTACATCCTTTAATCATAATCTGGATAGTTGTCAAATATCATGGCCTAGAAATTCGATCACATCCCAGCCGTATGGGTACAGTTCAACAATAGGGTTTAATAGTTTGAACCCTCTTGTTCTCCCACCCAAATGGGGAGGATCACATGAACATGCAGAGGTAAAGAGAGAGAAAACAGGGCAAAAATGGTGTGTGGCCTGGAGTGAGAAAACAGCAAGTACTACAAGAATTAATGAAAAGTGATTTGGTTAGAATATTTTACCATCTGTGTTAGAATTCTATGTTTATTCTACCAGGGTATAAACAAGTACTATTTTATCTCAGTAGACACACTGCTAATTCCCTTGGGAAATCAGGCTGAGACAACTTTATACATTCCACAATCCCAATAGTAACAATTAATGACAATGTTATTGATTATTTTAATTCTATACCATGATTTATTGTCCACATGTGATTGAAAAGTAACGTGTGAAATCAGCTTGCTTTGAATAACTAATGACGTTGAAAATCAAAAATAGAGCTGAAAAAAGGTTTGCACAGGATCAGGAATTTGTGCCAAGAGGAATACGAGCACTGGAATGATTGATATCATTGGCCATGTTCTCGAGGAGCTCTCTAATTGTTTTCCATCTGCCTCCATCTTGGCATCTAAAGGCTTTTCTTTGTTAAAGTAGTTTCTGTTATCTCTGGCCTCACTGGACCACTCTGTTTTTCATCTACATCTGGATGAAGATTTAGCTTTTTTTTAAAAAAATGTTTGTTGTCATGCTCCCAGGTTATCTACAGCCCTTTAGTTTGTGACATGCCCACAGCAAGAAGCTGCAGCTCCCATTGTCCCATTGGTTCAAAAACCCTACTAACTCAAAAGATTACTTTGTTTTTATTAATAATATGTTGATGCCCAATAGTTGCTGCTCTAACTACCCTGGTAGCCCACAGTCTTTCTTTTATAGCACTATCATATGACAGACAGGTTGATTCCATTATCCCAATGCAACAACAGGAAGGGAAAAAATAAATCAGAATTTAAGAAAAATGGGACAGAAAGAGAGTGAGAGACAGCATATAGGGAGGAGCATAGGAGAGAACTTATGCCATACTATACTGTATCATACAAGAAGCACAGCAAAGGGGAAAAGGGCAAAAGGGACTCTAAAGGTGGCTAGAGGAATAGGAAGGGAGGCACAAATGGACAGAAATTATGAAGCCACTGCATTGGCATCTGGCTGAAGTTTGGTGCTGACTCCCAATCAATTGATTGCCTTGGTTTGCGTTTTATACGCATGGTCTCCTTGTCTGAACCTTTTTCTTCCATTGACTCCAGTTAGGTTTCTACCCCTAGTTCCACAGATTCCTGATTTCTCTCTTCTATTCAATCTATGCTCCTTATGTCATTGCTGCTCACCTTATGCCTCCCACTCAACCAAAGATGATGTTTTTGCTTCATTTGCCTTGTCATAATGCAATTTTCCTTTGAAATAGCATTGAAGTTTATTTTTCTTTATTCTTTCACAGGATGTGGAAATTGCTGGCTAGGTCAGCATTTATTGCCCATCCCTAATTGCCCTTGAGAAGGTGGTGGCGAACTGCCTTCATGAGCTACTGCAGTCCACGTGGTGTAGGTACACCCACAGAGCTGCTAGGAAGGGAGTTCCAGGGTTTTGACCCAGTGACAGTGGGTAATACAGTTCCAAGTCTCTGTGTGGCCTGGAGTGGAACTTGCAGGTGGTGGTGTTCCCATGCATCTGCTACCCTTGTCCTTCTAGGTGGTACTATTATTGCGCTAATAATTTCTCTGCCAAGGAAAACATTTGGCGTTTTGCCTTCTCTTCAAAAACAAAAAGATATATTTTTATATCAAATACTTTAGATGACAAAGTTCAGTTAAAATCACGAGTCTTGCCATGCATGAGGAAACTGTGAAGCAATAAATCTTTCACACGTTGATTTGCTAAATGTCAAGGAGCACTGTAAAATAATTCGATTCTGTTATTTTATAAGTTTGTATTTCTCAAGATGTTCACAATCTACATCTCCACTGACACTCTGAAATGTCCTTTGTCTGTACAACTGGCGAGTTAAAACCAATGTGAACATGTGCTTGACAACATTATATTATCTCATGGTAAGATAAATATTTGATTATAAATGAATGCTTTTGTTCTGTGCCTTCTTTTCCTTTAGCAAATCTTACACTATCAAAGATAGTTGCAATAAAAATTATGTACTTTTTTCTCTTCAGCATTCATACAGATACCAAATTATAATTATTAAAATGATATGTTGTGAATGTGCCATTATGATTTATAACACTGTCAATACTAACTGCAAAATTTAGGACATAGGCTAATCGGTTAACTCCAAAATATACATTTTCAAACTAAAATTATATTAGGCCATTTAAAGAATAAGTGCAAGTGGAATCAATTTAGAACGACAAGGTATAAACTTTGTAATAGGAAGAGCAGATGATTGGGCATTCAACTATATTCTTTAATTGACCAGGAAGAGGTCAGCACAAAATAAGTTTTACCCAGAGGTTTCCCATATTACTTTGAGGAAGTATTTTGCTTTCTCCAATGGCATTGTGAAAATTGAAAATGCTTTATGGGCGTGAATTCACATCCTACTGCTTTGTGGCACAACAAATTGGGCGGAATTGTCCCAGGTTTGCACAAAGTGCAGTAGTGGCTGGGTAAAATGACATTTTACCTGCCGGCCGCAATGGCGGGTTTTCACACCGTATCATCCCAAACCCGCCGCGTTAGTTATGCATTCCCAGGAAACACGCCATTTCGATGGTGGTTGGGCTCTCATTCATCCACTACACCATCACCTCGTCACTTCATCACACCAGGCGGCATATTTAAAGTCCAGCCACATGCACATATCTCAGTGCTTCCAGCTCATGGCTACTGCAGGGAAGATGTCCCATGAAAGGCAAAAAGACAGCAGTCCCCAGGTTTAGTGACACGTCACTGGATTGCCTTTTGGATGCTGTAGAGGCCTGCCACAATGCCGTCTACCCACAGTCTGGTCGCAAGATCGGCAGCCGCATGGCTAACCAGGCTTGGGAGGTGATGGCAGTAGTGATCAGTGCCAATGCTGCATGGAAGAGGTTGACCATCCAATGCAGAGAAAGGATGAATGATCTCATCCGTGCAGCCAGGGTATGGCGATCATATCATTACACTAAACTCACACACTCAAGCCCATCACACATTCACTGATATCTCACTCACTACCAGCTCAAGGGACATCACCACCCATTCTCACACACATAGCCTCACATTTCCATCTGGCCTCATCTCCTCTGGAGACTGTCTCCTCAGCCCTCACCATCTTGAGGCCACTTGACAAAACAACATGTGCCCCCACACACACCCTGGGATACACGCCTTCCCCAGTACAGCCCTCATCCTGCAGCTTCTTCCCTTGTCTGAGGCCACTTCTCCCCCTTCGCCAAGCAAGCCCTAGCCCTGCAGCTATTGAAAATCCACCCACATATGGCTGATCTGAGGCCTGCCGTGAGCCCCTCTAAAAGTGATGTGGTGCTGTCTGCGGTGCCTGACACTGATGACTGTGAGTGCTGACCGAAGCAAGGTGGGCAAACAAACCTTGAAATCCAGAGTGAAGTGCAGCCCGCCAGGTGCATATCACTTATGCGCTGTTGTGAAACGTATTGACATGTTTTCACGCTAACATGGGCGGACAATCCAGTGGGGTTGGGGTGGTGGAAATGATTCCGGTGGGCAAGCCTGATAATGATATGCTGATGTATTACAATGAGGCTCCTGACGTCCGATGGTGGAGAACGCAACCCGCCGTCGGTGGTCTGAGCAGACGATCACAAACTGGTTTCACACCATCGTGAAACCAATCACACCAAACCGCTCACACCACCGAACACACCTGATGCCAGCGGGCATGGAAAATCCCAGCCATCATTCTGGATCTTCTGTTTTTATTGTGTGCATTTCTAGCATGGTGGAACCTCACCCACTTCAAAGGTGCAGCTGCAAATTCAACCAATCTCTCAGAATTATGGTCATTAAATCCTTCAACAGGAACAGGCACGCGTAGAAGGGCTTTTTTAAAAAACTTTTGAATATAGGAAATCACTATACAACAGAAAACTCATTAGTATGAGCTACTCCAAATGTTTATTAGATTTAGTATTAATTTAGAAAATCTTTGATTCAGGTTTGCATACTTTCAAATTACTCTTCATTTCGAAGTCTAAATAATATGTAATCATGCTTCTAAATATAATGTTAAAAGACAAGTAGACTGAGAAGTAGGCGCCTGTATAAAAATTGCAACTGTATGATAGGAGTCCACGAGATGCATGTGCACTGAATCCCTAGAACATCATACAGAAAGCGGAGGATAATCAATGGAAAGAATATGAAACATCAGTACAGGTACACCATGCTGAAAGTAATCCTCAAATTAATTGATTTTAATTTCAAAATATGGGAAGTGAACTGAAACAGAAGATAAACAGAACTCTTCAACACCCTCCTGCTGCTTAGTGTTAGATGTAGCATAGGAGGATGGCTGACACACATAGGAAACAGGAGCAGGAGTAGGCCATTCAGCCCTCAAGCCTGCTCCTCCATTCAACTAGACCATGGCTGATCTTCTACCTCAATGCCATTTTCCTGCACTGTCCCCGGATCCCTTTCTATTGATCTCTGTCCTGAACATACTCAATGACTGAGCCTCCACAGCCCTCTGGGGTAAAGAATTCCACCCTCTAAGTGAAGAAATTCCTCCTCATCTCAGTTCTAAATGACCTACCTCTTGTTCTGAGGCTTGTTAAAAAAAAATTATTCATGGGATCTGTGCGTCACTGGCTAGGCCAGCATTTCTTGCGCATCCCTAATTGCCCTTGAGAAGGTGGCGGTGAGCTGCCTTCTTGAACCGCTGCAGTCCATGTAGTGTAGATACACCCACAACACTGTTAGTATTTTGGCCCAGCGACAGTGAAGGAACGGCGATATATTTCAGGATGGTGAGTGGCTTGGAGTGGAACTTCCAGATGGTGGTGTTCCCATCTATCTGCTGCTCTTGTCCTTCTAGGTGGTAGCTGTCATGGGCTTGGAAAGTGCTGTCTAAGGGTCCTTTTTGGGTTCCTGCAGTGTATCGTGTAGATGTACACATTTCTGACCTTGTGCATGGGTGGTGGAGGAAGTAAATGTTTCTGTGTCCCATGGTTCTGGGCCCCTCCCCCAACCCACTAGGCCCCTTCTTCCAGCCAGGGGAAATATCTTCCTGTATCTACCCTGTCGAACCCTATACTTCAATGAGATCACCTCTCATTCTTCTAAACACTAGAGAATAAAGACCCTGTCTCCTCATAGGATAATCGCACTATCCCCAGGATCAATCTGGTCAAACTTTTTGCGCTCCATCCATGGCAAGCATATTTCCAGACTTGTCACTTTTTCTATTTCTCCTTTCCCCTAGATAAGGAGACCAAAACTGTATGCAATATTACAGTGCGGTCTCACCAAGGCTCTGTACAATTGCAACAAGACATCTTTACTCCTGTACTCAAATCTTCTTGCAATAAAGGCCAATATACCATTTGCCTTACTAATTGCTTGCTGCACCTGCAAGTTAGCTTTCAGTGACTTATGGACAAGGACACCCAGATCATTTTTGGCATTAACATTTCTCAATCTCTCACCATTTAGGAAATACTCCACATTTCTGTTTTTCCTACCAAAATGAATAACTCTACACTTCCACATTATATTCCATCTGTCACATTCTTGCCCATTCACTTAGACTGTCTAAATCTTCTTGAAAGCTCTTTGCATCCTCCTCAACTCACATCCCCACCTAGGTTTTGTCATCAGCAAATTGGAAATATTATATTTGGTCCCACATCTAACTGATTGATTTGGATTGTGAATGGCTGGGGCCCCAGCACTGATCCTTGCAGTACCCCACTAGTCACAGCATGCCAACCTGAGAATGACCCATTTATTTCTACTCTATATTCTGTCCATTAACCAATTCTCAATCCATGGCAGTATATTATCCCCAATGTGCTCTAATTGTGCTTCCTAATCTCCTTGTCAAAAGCCTTCTGAAAATCTAAATACACCACATCAACTAGTTCCCCCTCATCCATCTTGCTAGTTACATCCTCAAAAAAACTCTAACAGATTTGTCAAACATAATTACCCTTTCGTATATCCATGTTGACTCTGCTCTGCCCAATCCTACCATTTTTTTTCAATTGTCCAGTTATCACATCCTTTATAACAGATTCTAGCATTTTCCCTGTTATTGATGCCAGGCTAACAGGTCTGTAGTTCCCCATTTTCCCTTTCCCTCTTTTCTTAAATAACGGGATTTCATTTGCTACCTTCCAATCTGCAGGAACCATTCCAGAATCTGTAGAATTTTGGAAGATGACCATCAATGCACCCATTATCTCTATGGCCGCCTCTTTCAACACTTGGATGGAGATCATCAGGTCCAGGGGATTGACCAACTTTCAGTCCCAGTAATTTATATTTTTTACTAATAATAATGTCTTGCAGTTCCTCATTCTTGCTATTGCCAGAAAGTTTTTTTTGTATCTTCCTCTGTGAAGAGGGGCACATTTGGAGCATTGCCTGAACACCCTAGCCATTGGGTCATGGCATCTTCAGTGTGCCCTCCCGCCTTGGCCTCCCTGCTGGCCCTTCACCAACTGAGCCCATGCCTCTCTTAAACATCTGTCCTTGGGAGGCTGCCTGCGCTCACCTGGCCTCCTCTCCCTCCTGCCCCTCTCTTCCTCTTCAGAAAAGGTTCCAGCAGAAGAGCAGTGCCTTGAAAATGAAGGAGAACTGAGCTGCAATACTCAGGGGAACCTTCCAGAGAAGATGAGGACTGCGATGCTGAAAGGCAGGCTTGACAACAAACGAGATGCCTTGAAATTCTGGGACAACTCTGTACTCACACAGCAAAGAACTGGCAATGGCAGAGAAAGTGCTGCTGCTCTGGGGGCCTCTTATCCCACCTGTGGATGTGGAAATGATTAAAAAGTGATTTCTGCCTGGCCGTTTTGCCCGTGCGACAAGCTAAAATAAACATTGCACAGGCCGTGTAAAATCACTGTCTATTGGCTTGTAAATGGCCTTAATTGGCCCTTTAAAAACCAACGTGGATCTGATTCGTGCACTCGCCTGCTGACCGTGAAATTGAACGTGTGCGCGATCACGTCGGGAAGCACGCCCGGCGCCATTTGGCAATATTTTACGTTTGGTCAGGTTGAGCATGTGCCCGATCCCCAAACGTAAGATTTTGGCCATAGAAATTTTTGCAGTCTGTTTTTATGTTTCTCGCTAGTTTAATTTCATATTTTATTTTCTCTTTCTTTATTAATTTTTTGCTCCTCCTCTGTTGAATTCCAATGTGCACACATTTCAAGTTTGAAATTTTAAATGTTACAGGGTTATAATGAAATATATTTTTAAGCATTAATTTATCTCTGGTCTATTTTTGTTGAAGTATAGCAAGCCTAGCAAATGGAAAATTATTTACACCCACAGACTTTAAAGAAGTATCTGATGTATTACCAGTGCTGATTACTAAATGTTAATTATTCAATGAACTGTTAAGCACTATAACGTGTTAAACTCTTTGATGGTACTTCTTCAGCCTTTCAAATAAAGCAGCTTTTTGAACCTTTAGGTCCATTAACACCTACATCTTCAGCAACAAAGAAACTCAATGTTCGATATTTTCAGAGCTTTTGATAGCCAGCTACCGAAGTCTGTGTAATCATGTCCTGCCTGTAGGGTTGGGTTGAAAATAGCTCAGCCTTTTCAGGTTTTAACTCAGTCAGATGAAAGCATACATTGTGGCACTACTGTGAGTTTGACTTGTATTCAGAATGCAGAGTCAGTATCTTTTATATCCTGCAGCTGTTTCATTTTTGGCATATCCTGTCATTACCTCTGAAGTCCTAGAATATGTGAACTTTGCTACATTGCATTCCATCTACAAAATTCATTGCTAGAGAGAGGGGAAAATAACATGAAAGCTGTTTTAAAATGATATTTCACAAATTATGAGCGCATTTGTTTTGAAAAAAAAAATGCCTCAGGGCATTTCTGAATTCTAAATTAGTCACAAGTGTCTTATGCTGACCTTTAGAGGTTGAGATATACCTTCAATTATAACATTTATAAGCCATGTGGGATAAAGGATAGGTTTGGTTTTGTTACAAATTTGGGGACTATTTTGTGAATCAGCACCATGTTATGCCCTATATGGGAAAATAGGCCTTTCACTAAAAAAACCTAGAAAACTAAAGACTTCTTTCAGCCCGCTCCAACAGCGAAGCATTCTCCCCACCCCCAACCCCAAAGAAAAAATTAAAATCAATGGCGAGACCCTGGAAAGTATGGACCATTTTCTATATCTTGGGAGCCCCCTCTCCCCAAAGGCAGACATGGACCACAAAATTCATCATCGCCTGCAATGTGCCAGCTCAGCCTTCAGCCAGTTGAGGAAAAGAGTATTTGTGGAGCCCACCGCAAATCCAAGACTAAGATCATGATTTACCAGGCTGCAATAATCTCTGTGCTCCTACATGCTTCAACAGGCATCTCAAAGCACTGGAGAAGTACCACCAGCATTGCCTTTGCAAGGTTCTCCACATCTGGTGGCAAGAAGGGCAGTCGAACAGCAGCATCCTCTCCCATGCCAACTTGTCCAGCATTGAGGTGCTAATCACTCAGAAACAGCTCTGCTGGGCAGGACATGTCGTTCATATGCTTAAGACCAAACTCTTGAAGCAATTGCTCTACTCAGAACACAGTCACAGCAGGAGACTCCTAGGAGGACAGCTGAAATGCTTTAGAGATATCCTCAAAGCATTCCTGAAGAGGTCAAACATCACACCGACTCAAGGCGGACCTTAGCTTGTGACCGACCAAAATGGAGAAAGTCCATTCAGGAGGGCATCAAAATACAGAGGCAAAGTTGAGGTGTCAGAGGGAGCACACAAACCTCCAAATTGTCCATCTACCCAACTCTTCGAGCACTACATGCCTTTCTGCTATATATGTTAAGATACAAATAGTTAATTACTGCTTTCCCTTCTACAAAGTCTGCAAGGGCAAACAAATAAGCTGCCAACCAAGAGCAATATGAGGGCTACTTTAATAATTTACAAGCTGCAGGCACATGTATCACTTTCTAAAAATGTAACAAAGAGTACAAGATATAGACATCACACCATAAGAAACAGCACCCTGTTGTCATAATAATAGAAGTGTAAAGATTAAAATGGAAAAGAGATTTCCCGGTTCAGTTCAAAAATAAAACCATTTCAGATGTTGATGGACAATCCATGTCCTACCTTTTGGTTGAATAAGTTAAAAGCTGAAAGCTGAATTAAGTTTCCAATCATAATGCTGATTCATTTTAATTGGCATATTGAAAGTTTTTTTTTAGGCCAATGAGTTTTTACTGAGAGGAAGCAAAGAGAAGAGTTTGGTCTGCAGAAGTTAATAGTGGCTGTGTTATAAACCTGCTGGTGTGAAGGCTGTCATGTTAATTCCAGTTGATCTAATTAATCAATAAACTGCCAAAGTTAATTAGGTTAACAGGATTCTGCTGATTGTACAATTTGAAATAAGAGAGTGATAAAGAACTGAGTATAATTTCCTGAGTGACTCATCAGGAATGGCACTTGTTCGCATAAAATAGATTTGTGCAACGGAGATGCTTCTTCAGCTGTGAATGACAGAATGAGGTTTTGTTAAAAGAAAGTAAGAAAATGAACAGGAGTTCAGCATTGACATGGAGACCAGACAAATAAATGAGAATCAGGCTAGATTAAGATAGAAGTCAGCGATTCAGTGATGGCAAAATCAGGTGCTAGATTGCTGATAAGCATATCAGTCCTGTTGTGAGATATCTTGGATCTGGGAAGTATCCAAGTGGAATACACATGTACAAGGTCATTGTTAGTTCTATCACTTTAGCAGAGGAATGCTGAGCTCAAGGATCAGTTGCCTACACTTTGCGACATAGTGAGAAAGAAAGGCGGTCACATATACTACCTGTTGCAGTTCTGTTCAAGATTACATACACATGCTATTTCTAATTAATCCATTGCAAGTCTCAGAGTTTCCACAACCTTCTACAATCATTTTTGGAGAACCACAACTATGTATGATTGTATTGAGGTAAATAATGTTACAGAAAAATATTAAGTTTTTAAAAATAGAGTCATAAATACTCAAATTAATGTATGGATTGAGATACTCACCACAATCTTGTGCTTATGAACTAAAATTTGTAGAATATTTGACATTCCAACCTGTCAGTCATGCTTGTAAAAACAATCTTCAAACCTGAGGTGGACGACTGAGTGGGATATTGTTTGAGGCAGAAGAGCAGGTAGAAAACAATATAATCAGTGCGGCTCTGTTCAATTCAAATTCAAATTTGCAGCATTGTGATCCTGAAGAACTAATGGTTTAGGATTAAATAGCTGGTTTAAGAAAAATGGAAGTAAATAAAATGTGGAGGGAAATATGAAAAGCAACTGACAAAATTAAAACAATTTTGTCCATAATTTTATTTGAAATTGGATTTGAGTTCTTCAATAACATCATAGCACACAAGGAGTTATTCTAGTTTAACTTAATATAGTGCTGTGACAGTTGGTTTGTTTGTCAGTTTGTCACTAGGTAAATTATTTCAAAGAGAAGACAAGCCCCTCAATTCAAATATATCATGATGTGTGATTTGTTAAATATGGGGCAGAGATTAGTCTGGGTCTGTTTCCTACTCCATGGAGCTACTGAGGCATAAGCAGCTTCTTCTGCAGCCTTGGTGAGGTTAGGAGGAGTGAAGGGGAAGATATAGGTTGCTCGAGCTTGTGATTCTAGCAGGTTAAATACTATCTCTGTTCTGCAAAGCCCCCAATGGCAATTGATCTCTGTGGGATGAATGCTATTTGAATCATGCACTGAGAGTCACATGTGCCCCAGTATTGTACCTTGAATTACATATAAATAACAGCATAGTTACAGGTCATCTGTACCAGCCTTTATGCTCTACATGAATCTCCTTCCACCCCACTTCATCAAATTCTACTAGAATACCCTTCTGTTAGGAAGTCTGGTGGTGCAGTGGGTAGCATCCCTACCTCGAGCCAGAAGCTCATGATTCAATTCCAGGACTTCATGGCCAAGGAAGGTGTGTTCATAACACAGTCAAACTGGTTGTGTATCAATCTTCAAAACCTTTTAACATATGCCAATGCCAAGCGATAAAAGAGATTCCTGGCTAGGTGTTTGACGTAAAGAAAATTGAAGCCTCTGCCATCACTATCCATAGCTCCGGACTAAAACGTGCAAATAAAAGCGCATGTTGTCATAGCAACTTGGGCTCCTTACTGGGGTGGAGTGGGGTGGGAGTTGTGGGGGGAGGTAGCAGTTGGTTCAGTTGGCTGGGCAGCTGGTGTGGATCAGATTGGTAGCAACAACATGGAGTTCGATTCAAGGCCTGCCTCCTTGTCCTACCCGTGGTGGAAATTATGGCTCTGTGGGCCGGACAAGGAGAAGATCCTTCTGATAAAAGCAAAATACTGTGGATGCCGGAAATCTAGACCAAAAACAAAAATACCTGGAAAAACTCAGCAGGTCTGACTATCTTATATTTATGGCCTCTAATTTGGAGCGGGTCAGGCTAAAAAGGTACTCCCCCTCCCATCAAGATTTAATATTCGATTTGTCATGGAGAAAAAACCCAGCAGAGATGGATTCAACCTAATTTCCAAACATTTTGATGCCAGAATTCCCAAGTTACATCCTGTAAAAAAGAAGAATTTCTGAGCATGTATGTTTATCAATGATCATAAAGGAAAGGCCTCTTGAAAACAGTGCATTAGAGTCCAGTTCTGGTTGCTGAGAAGCGGTGCAGACAAGAGGCCTGAGACTAATCTCAAGATTCTCTGGCTTTTCAGCCGAATGGGAAGAAAAGTTAAGATGATCGTAAAGATTAATACAAAAATTAAATCTAGAATATAACTTTAAATTGTGAAAATATGACAAAAGGACCTGGATTCAAAATAACCAAAGGTACATTCAGGATTAATGCCCAGCACTCCTTCACACTAGAAAAGTGATCAACTTCTGGAAAGGACTTTTGTTTCATTCACAGGATGCAGGTGTCACTGGCAAGGCTAACATTTATTGCCCATTCTTAATTTCCCATGGGAAGGTGGTGGTGACCCCATTGCCTTGGATTGCTGCAGTCTGTGTGGTGAAAGTACTCCCATAACATTACTGAAAAAAAGACATACTGTCAAAGCTTGTTGAAGTATTCTCCAGTAACAGGATGCTGCCATCAAGCCAAAAAGACGATCTGCCTATTACACAAATGAGTAATGTGGTATATGGATTTCAGTGCTGGTGTGATGCCAGGTATGTAGGCCATAGGTCTCAATGACTGGCAGATCGTATTGAACAGCATGTCCCTTCAGCTGTTCACCGAAGTACTGACAAAGTATTGATCATACCCAGCCGTGCTCGCAAAACTCAAAACATAATGTCCAACATTAGATGTGATTCTGCCATTGGACATTACTTGCTAAACAATCATCCTGACTGTGCTAAGAATTACACAGACAATCAATTTAAGATTATCAGTCGGGCTTGCAGTGCGGCTCACTTAAGAATGCTAGGAGCTACATAAATTCACACTGGGCCCTGTCCTTTCCAAAAATAAAGAGCATGTCCATGCATTGGGCATTTTTCAAATAAACAAAAGCTTGGGGGACAGCCACTCTCAATGGTTTGAATTTAAACAAAAGCTTGGCAGTTAACTGTTCCATGGTGCATTCTCTATGGCAATGCCTCTACCAATCAGAGTCCACTTGCCAACCATTCAGCAATCTCTTCTTGTGCAGCATAAATTGTTGTTCCCTTTACAATTGGTATTCTTGCAAATCTAATAAGTGATAAGTGCAAGAGAAAAAGCTTTGTCAACATGTCTCTTTTTTTCGGCATTACTCAAGTTCTATACTATCAAATGACTACTCCCATAGGGAGGAAATTCCAGAATTTTGACCCAACAACAATTGAAAAAACAACATTTCCAAACCAGTATGTTACGTACTTTTTAGGGGAACTTAAAGATTGCGTTATTCCCATCTGCTGTCTTTGTCCTTCTAGTCCTAGTTTGGAAGGAACTGCTGAAGAAGCCTTGGCCAGTTGCTTCATTGCATCTTGGAGATGGTACACGCTGCTGCCACTATGTGCCGGTGTAGGAGGGAGTAAACATTTAAGGTGGTGGATGTGACACCCATCAAATTGGTTGCTTTGTCCTGGATGATGTTATGATCAGGTGAGGAGGGTAGGATGGTTCGCCTCTTTTCCCATATCTGTTTGACTGCAAATTTTAAAAAAATTATACGTTTGCCAATTTAGTGAGTTGGCATTCAGTGTGTTTACATACTGTGGCTGTAAACGACACAAACATATGGGTTTTCTTGAGTTTCTTTGAAAAGAAAAGAGAATAGATTTATTGTACTTAACGTACGTAAAGAAGGCACACTATCCTCTGCATAGATGAATAATGCTGAACTGAAAAGGATTCTAATACCTAATTATCTTGTAAACTTCAAAACTCCCTACATTATTGATCATTCTATTGGCATAGCTAGATTTCTGATTCCCAATTCAGTTATTGCCAATGCTTGCTCATTAGCTCACTAATCTTCCTATTTAAATCTTCAAATGATAGGGGTATTTGATAGAACTCCAGAGGCCAGTAGCCAAACTATATTTTTTGATGGAGAAAAATGGAGGGTCAATATTCCTGAAAGCCCATTTCTCCAGGTTTCAAAGTCAGGAAGAGGTGACAGAGGCACAGGACTGTTCTGGGATTTTTGTGTTTTGGTGGAGGGGATAGAACTTGATCTTCAAGTAGAGTAGGCATGGTCCCATCAGAGGCATGGTAATGAGGCAGGAGGGGTGTACCAGACTTCTATCCCAGTTCCGAGTCTGAAAACTAAATAAGCACCCAGGAAACATTGCATTGTAGTCTGATATCAATGCACCCTCCATTCAGGACTAGAAGGCCCATGGATGTTGTAAAGCAGTGCAAAGCCTCCAAGGGAAGTGACTTTTAAAGTTGAAGCCCCCTAGCACCAAGGAATCAAAGTTTTAATTGAAACCTACTGGCTACTAATCTCCACCAGTTGGAATCCATGCAGCCGCAGGCCCTTAGGCTGTAGCAAGGTTCTTCGAGGAGATGAGGAGGCTATATAAATGTTCTGGGACAAGCAACATTGGCCCTTCTGAGACTTTTGAGTACACTGGCCCTGTCCAGAATGGGCAGATGAGAAGGAACAGCGGGAAAAGCTTTCCTTGCAATTCCACAGCCTAGTTCCACATTATTTGAGCAGTAAGATGACTGAACTCAACAACTCAGCTGCATATGAAAGGCAAACTGCATTATTCCACTCATGACCACTTTATAATAATTGTATATATATTCTGCATTAATCCAAATTCCTGACTCATTTCCTGTCTGCCTTTTCTTTGTCCAGGTAAACTAAATCTAATGTTATGATTGTCAATGCGCTATTCTTTTTCCTGCATCTCTTAGGGTTTTTTTGCAGCCTTTGAAATGTCGCTCAAGAGTTTGAACTATACCATCTACCGCAGTGTACTCATAGTCCTGAATGGAAGTCTACTCCCAAGACTCTTGTCACTGCAGCATGTGAGTGAAAGCAGGGAACATGTGTTCAAACCCAAAAGAGCTCCTTCAGCTGAGGTTATAAACTTTTCATAAATCTATGACAACTCTCAGAACACAATCATTCTCCTCCTCCCTGCTGCATTAAATATTAATACTGCTCAGCCCAGGCAGCTGGTCAGCTTGCCTGCTGAGGAGTTCAAAAAAATATGGTTTTCAATTTTGATTCTGGTGACACTGAGATACGGCCAGAGTTACTAGGCAACAAAACATGCCCCCAGTTGGAATGAATACTGCTTATCTTTTTATTCAGGGATCTGATTCCATTTTTTGTTGTGGCACACCATCACATTGATGATGAAAATGTGCAGGTTTTATTTTAACACGTTGACTTCCTGATCATGCCATATTATATACATAACGCTCAAAAATAGCATAAATTATTTTCAAGGTTTATAAAGTACTCTATAACATAGCATAGAAAATCATCTTTGACCCTGAAATGCACAGTGGGATACTAGCATGTGAGTGCTTAATACATTTGCCTGAAATTCCTTTCTCTGTGTTTTCAGAGGAGCTGTTAACCATTTTATGACGAGCAGGTAACATTGCTACTAGAATAGAAGAGAGGGGAACACCAGTATCCCACTGTGTAATTCCTGCGCCAAAGTAATGCGTAAAATGAATGTCCGTTACTTTGTTACATTGTGATCGTAGCTTTGAATCTGATGTAAACAAATAATGAGGATTGATTCAAAAATGTTATCATACTTTCTCAATCTTCCTCATAATGCCTCCTGCTGCTGTAGTTCTCATTCTGCCTTGAGGAGAGAATGCCTTCTCAATTGGCTGGCAGTGGTCACATTCAATCTCGTATCTTCCAATTTAGAAGCTTGATTCTTGCTAACAGAGTGGCAAGTCTGCTTCAGTGGGGCAAAATTTAAAATAAATACAAACGCATACTCATGTGGGGCAATGTGGTGCAGTGGGCTAGTAATTCTGAGACCAAGGTTAATAGTCTGGGGACATGGGTTCAAATCCCATTTTGGCAGCTGGTGGAATTTAAATTCAGTTGATAAACCTGGAATTAAAGAGCTTGTTTCAGTAATGGTGACCACAAAACTCTCATCAATTATTGTAAAAACCTATTTGGTTCACTAATATCCTTTAGGGAAGGAAATCTGTTATTCTTACCTGGTCTGGCCTACATGTGACTCCACACTCACAGCAATGTGGTTGGCTCTTTACTGCCCTCTGAAATGATCTAGCAAGCCACTAAGTTCAAGGGCAATTAGGGATAGGCAACAATTGCTGACTTTGCCAGCGACACACACATCCCATGAGAGAATTAAAAAATAAGCAAAATGTTATCATCTTCATGCTTGTTTTGCTTTTGTTACTGTTTTTTCCCTCCATATAACTTTTTTTGGTTTGACAATACTTCTGTGAATTACCTTGGAACTTTTTATTGTATTAAGCATTTAATAATAATGCAAGTTGTTGCTATTGCCTCTGTTACATGTAATAAAGTAAATTAACATGATACCAAATCAATTATGCACTTCAATTAAATCTAAATTCTAGTCGACTTGAAATGAAAATCAAGATTTAATAGCATATCAGGAAATAATTCTCTCCAGAATATTGCTTTAAATATAAAATCCAGTAATTAATTTGTTATCTTTGCTGGTCAGAATTGATCTATTTTTAATAACCTGATGTTTTGGAGTCTATCTAAAAGTATGTGTAGTACAGAAAGTTTGCAATCCCTTGATCAAATTGGATGATTAACTGCATCAGGCCCAGAGGATCCAAGCTATTCCAGTCCATTCGGTTTCTCTATTAGTGCAATATCTTCGCACTTAATCTTTGTGCAATGCATCAATTAGATTAAGACAACCTCTTAAATAATTTCTTTGAGCAAATCACATCCATGGTGACCAAGTTCGTGGCTTCAAAATACTATTGTCCTTTCCTGTGAAATTGTTTTCCCCAACAGTTAATTATTATATTGTGTGTTTTTGTGAAGATCCATTTCCAGAAAATAAATCAAATGATATGAGAAAGATCAGCAATAAAACTTTGAGCAGCCACTTTAAATATAATAGCCCAGACAGATCAATCAATTACAACAAAATATATTCAAGAAACTAAATATATAAGCATAAGATATTCCTTTGAGTGTTATGGCAATACAATATGGAACAATTCCCGGTCTGAAAGGGTTATCCTATGAGGAAGGGTTGGACAGGTTCGGCCTGTATCCTCATGGAGGCTGAGCGTCAACTCGCAGACACTTCCTCCTACCTCTCCCTGGACCGTGACCCCACCACTGAACATCAAGCCATTGTTTCCAGGACTGTCACTGACCTCATCTCCTCTGGAGATCTTCCTCCCACAGCTTCCAACCTGATAGTCGCCCAACCTCGGACGGCCCGCTTCTACCTCCTACCCAAAATCCACAAACAGAACTGTCCCGGCAGAACGATCGTGTCAGCCGGTTCCTGCCCCACGGAACTCATTCCTCGTTATCTTGACTCCCTTCTCTCTCCCCTTGTCCAGTCCCTTCCCACCTACATCCGTGATTCCTCTGACACCTTACGTCACATCGACAATTTCTAGTTCCCTGGCCCCAACTGTTTCCTCTTCACCATGGACGTCCAATCCCTCTACACCTCCATATCCCACCAGGATGGTCTGAGGGCCCTTAGCTTCTTCCTTGAACAGAGGCCCGAACAATCCCCATCCACCACTACTCTCCTCCGTCTGGCTGAACTTGTTCTCACACTGAACAATTTCTCCTTTAACTCCTCTCACTTCCTCCAAATAAAAGGTGTGGCTATGGGTACCCGCATGGGCCCCAGCTATGCCTGTCTCTTTATGGGGTATGTGGAACATTCCTACTCCGGCCCCCTCCCACAACTCTTTCTCCGGTACATCGATGATTACTTCGGTGCTGCTTCATGCTCTCATTGGGACCTGGAAAAATTTATTAATTTTGCTTCCAATCTCCACCCCTCCATCATTTTCACATGGTCCATCTCTGACACTTCCCTTCCCTTCCTTGACCTCTCTGTCTCAATTTCTGGTGATAGACTGTCCACCAATATCCATTACAAGCCTACCGACTCACACAGCTACCTCGACTACAGCTCCTCACACCCCGCTTCCTGTAAGGACTCCATCCCATTCTCTCAGTTCCTTCGCCTCCGTCGCATCTGTTCTGATGATGCTACCTTCAAAATCAGTTCCTCTGACATGTCCTCCTTCTTCCTTAACCGAAGTTTTCCACCCACGGTCGTTGACAGGGCCCTCAACCGTGTCCAGCCCATCTCCCGCGCATCCGCCCTCACGCCTTCTCCTCCCTCCCAGAAACATGATAGGGTCCCCCTTGTCCTCACATATCACGCCACCAGCCTCCGCATTCAAAGGATCATCCTCCGCCATTTCTGCCAACTCCAGCATGATGCCACCACCAAATACATCTTCCCTTCACCCACCCTGGCGGCATTCCGTAGGGATCATTCCCTCCGGGACACCCTGGTCTACTCCTC
Organism: Cetorhinus maximus; assembly: GCF_964194155.1. Lineage (NCBI taxonomy): Eukaryota > Metazoa > Chordata > Chondrichthyes > Lamniformes > Cetorhinidae > Cetorhinus > Cetorhinus maximus. The sequence continues at coordinate 55,544,773 of NC_135897.1, read as the reverse complement.
CATCACCCCCTACTCCTCAACCCCCACCTATGGCACCTCCCCATGCCCACGCAGAAGATGCAACACCTGCCCCTTCACTTCCTCTCTCCTCACCGTCCAAGGGCCCAAATACTCCTTTCAAGTGAAGCAGCATTTCACTTGCATTTCCCCTAACTTGGTCTACTGCATTCGTTGCTTCCAATGCGGTCTCCTCTACATTGGAGAGACCAAACGTAAACTGGGCGACCGCTTTGCAGAACACCTGCGGTCTGTCCGCAAGAAAGACCCAAACCTCCCTGTCGCTTGCCATTTTAACACTCCACCCTGCTCTCTTGCCCACATGTCTGTCCTTGGCTTGCTGCATTGTTCCAGTGAAGCCCAACGCAAACTGGAGGAACAGTACCTCATCTTCCGACTAGGCACTTTACAGCCTTCCGGACTGAATATTGAATTCAACAACTTTAAATCTTGAACTCCCTCCTCCATCCCCACCCCCTTTCCATTTCTTCCCCCTCCCTTTTGTTTTTTCCAATAATTTATATAGGTTTTTCTTTTCCCACCTATTTCCATTATTTTTAAATCTATACCTGTAATGCCCTGTCAGTCTTTCCATCCCACCCCCACTAGAGCTGTACCTTGAGTATCCTGCCATCCATTCTTAATTAGCACATTCTCTTAAATAATATCACCACCTTCAACACCTCTTTGTTCCTTTGTCTGTGACATCTTTTGATTATCTGCTCCTATCACTGCTTGCTTGTCCCTACAACCACACCCCCCCACCCCCCCACAACTTCTCTCCCCCCCACCCCCCCACCTTAAACCAGCTTCTATTTCACCCTTCTCCTAATATTACTCAGTTCTGTTGAAGGGTCATGAGGACTCGAAACGTCAACTCTTTTCTTCTCCGCCGATGCAGCCAGACCTGCTGAGTTTTTCCAGATAATTCTGTTTTTGTTTTGGATTTCCAGCATCCGCAGTAGTTTTTTGTTTTTATTTCAGCCTGTATCTGTTGGAGTTTGGAAGAATGAGAGGTGACCTTATTGTATCATATAAGATCCTGAGGGGACTTGACAGGGTGGATTCCTTGTGGGAAAGACTAGGACTAGGGGACACAATTTAAAAAATAAGACGTCTCCCATTTAAGATGAGGATGAGGAGAAATGTTTTCTCTCAGAGGGTTGTGAGCCCGTGAAGTTCTCTTCAACAGATGGTAGTGGAGGCAGGGTCATTGAATATTTTTAAGGCAGAGGTAGATACATTCTTGTCAAAGGGTATAGGATGTAGGCATAAAGTGGTGCTGAGGCTACAATAAGATTAGCTATGATCTTACCAAATGATGGAGGAGTCTTGAAGAACCAAATTACCTATCCTGCCCTAATTTGTATGTATGCATGTAATTTGAATATGATGCCTGCAACATGCCAACTGCAGATTTGAGTAATGATTTCCCATACAGTGTTTTTTTTAAAATATATTCTTTCATGTGATGTGAGCATTGCTGTTATGGCCAATCTCTGTTGCCCATCTCTACTGATTGATTTGGTGGGCCATTTCGGAGGGCAGTTAAGAGTCAACCACATTACTGTGGATCTGGAGTTACATGTAGGCCAAACCAGGTAAGGGCAGCAGATTTCCTTCTCTAAAGGACATTAGTGAACCAATCTGTGTTTAAGAAAAAACAGCAATCAGTGATAGTGTCCTGATCACCATTACTGAGACTAGCTTTATATTCCAGATTTATTAATTGAATTTAAATTCCACCAGCTGCCATGGTGGGATTTGAACCCAAAGCATTTGTCTATGCCCGTAGATTACTAGCCCAGTGACATTACCATTACATCACCATCTTCTCATAATGCATGCTTTTTAAATATTCTTTCATGGGATGTGGTTGTTGCTGGCAAGGCCAGCATTTGTTGCCCAACCTAATTGCCCTTGGGAGCAGTTAAGAATCAACCACATTGCATTGGATCTGGAGTCACATGTTGGCCAGACCAGGTAAGGACGGCAGATTTCCTTCCCTAAATTGATGATAGTTTCATGGCCGTATTTTACTGAGTCTAAGGGCAGAAATTTTCGCTTGGCGGGTGGGCGCGCGCCCAACCCGCTTGAGCGTGAAATGACGCTCATTGACGTTGGCCGAGAGTGCCGACGTCAATGCGCAGTCGCGCGATAGTTCGGTCGGCACGTGCACGCCCGAGGCAGCAGCGCGCCCACCGACAATTAAAAGGCCTGTAAGGCCACTAAGTTATCAATTAACGTAAATTTTTCGCTGCCCGTCCCACCTAATGGTCGGCAGGCAGGGCCAAATGCCAAAAATGCAAAGCGGCTTTTGCATTTTTTTGGAAACCTCATCCACCAGCAGGACGAGGTTTCCAACGGCAAATAAAAATACAACTAAAACTTTAATTTTCCATTAATAACATGTCTCTGCTCATGTGACAGAGGCACATGAGGGGACATGTTTCATGACAGTTTTATTTAAAACATTTTTTTTCTTATTTCTTCATCTCCCTGAGGCAGCTCTGTGCATCAGGGAGATTATGCAGCGCTCACTCACCCGCATGTGTGAAGTTCGCTCTCGACTGGCTCGCATTCTCTCCTCTCCCCTCCCCTCCCCCCCCACCGCACAGGCAGCACTCAGTGCTGCCATTCGCATTTCAAGCTGGGCAGGCCTTAACTGGCCCGGCAGTGTGAAATTGCGGTGTGGTGCCGATTGCGGGCAGCGGCCGGCTTCCAGACAGCCCCCTCCCGCACCCGCCGAGCCTACCCACCAAACAGCAAAATTCTGCCCTAGCTTTCAATTCCAGGTTTAATTAACTAATGGAATTTAAATTGTACCAGCTGCCATGAATCATCAATCTCAGCCATTTAGTTGCAGTGGCATCGCAAATGGAATCCAAGAGAGGCAAAATTCGAGAGCCTTACAATCTTCACTCAGAGTCTTAAGGGAGCCTGGGAGCAGTTCTCCAGCCCGATCTCTCAGGGAATCGGTGTGGCAAGAGATTCATTTTTGTGGGGGATGGAAAATGTAAATGGAGGAAAAAAGTTCACCCAAATGTAGAGGCCCCTTATGGAGGAGAGTTGGGTTAAATGCCTGACAGTTTTACCTGTGTGTGTGTATGTGTGTGTGTATGTGAGATGTTGGGGGGTTGGGGTAGTTGCATGGGGTAGGCAGGTGTGAGGGCACGTACTGGTTCTTACATATTTCAACGGCTGCCTTCAGATCAGTATTCAGGAAAGGTTTCTAGCCCAAATGGCACTGTTGTCACCAAAAATATGTGTTGCTCTCCAAAAAAAGGACCAAAAAACAATAAGATACCAATAAAGGTGAGTTTTATCTGCAAGTTCGAAACCTTACAAATATAGTAATGAAAACTTTTCCTTGCACCTGTTGATTTTCCCATGTTCTTGTTTAAACATTGAGCACTGTTAACATCATGAGAAAAATCAAGTCGGGGTAAATTAGTTTTCCTGATGACACCAAGGAGCTCTTCCCTGCAGATTTACTATTGCCTCAAATGGTTCAGTAATTGTTAAATTTTAATTGGCCCTGATTTTTACAGCAGGGTGTGATGGGTGTGGACGAGCCCTGTAGCGGGTGATGAACCCGGGAAGCGTGGAGACGTGGACGCTCTCCTGACCAATTAATGGCAGGACCTTATTTGATTTAGGATCTGCATCCTTCCTGTGGATTTCCTGTTCAAAACACTAGGTTAATCCTGGAACATTGTGGGAATGCAGTGGGATCAGATGGGTAAGTTACTGCCCTTACTTTACCTGCAGCGCTGCCCCCCCCTCACCAGCACTCAGTTTTTCACCAGGCGCAGGGAGTTAAACCCAAGGGTTATCGTGTCTATAGGATTCAACTCCTTCAACTTATCCGAGACAAAAGTCCTGTATGTCATTGGCACTCAACATTTAAACAATAATAATTTTAAAAGATTAATAGTAGTTTGCCTGATGGGTAAAAGAATACCACATAATACCACTCAACCACTCATGTCAGGGTCAATCATTTTGTATGTTGACTTTGTCAATCTGAAGCTGGGCAGCATGGAAGCATTACAATTGGTCTGAGTATCCCTGAGCTAGGAAGGCGAGGATTTTGGCTGCAGTTTGGGGATGTTAGAAGAGCACAGTGACATTTATTGTTGAAGTTCATAAACAGGAAGTGACTAACTGGGCAAGTATTGAAGAGCTACTGCGGCCTGCGGAACTGCATTCCATCCCGAATCAATATGCAGGAATAAGGAGAGTGAATCGGAAAGAAAACTGAAGGATAAAATCAAACAAACACAGAGAAACATCAGGGAGAAGTCAAAATATTGAGGAGAACTTTACTTCTTTTAAAATGCTTGATTTTAAGCATATCTAAGAACATATTAGAGGATCCAATAAAAATACAATGCAGATTTTATAAATGCCGATACTGATATTTTTGCATCTGGTTGTCAACTTGCAATCTGATGAGTAACCTTGAAATATATCACTGTGTTGTAAATATGTAATTGCGTCGATTGGAAATGACATCTAGCTTTTCTGCTTCTCGTCCCTTCGAAGTGAGGAAGGCAGTTCAGTTTAAATGAACACATTGGCTATTTTCCTGCTTCCAGAACGAACTAGATGACAACAAATACTGTGACCGTGGAGATGTATTTACAGTAAAGATTGTGCAGGACTGATTGAATAGACCGGATAATTTTTGTGGTCACTGTCATTTTGAAGGGACTTCATTATAGCAGATTCATGTGAAAATCTCACTCAATATTAAATGAACGAAAATATTGCCAAGTCAGAAGCCAAGGGCTATACATGAACAGTACAGGCCATTTCACCCTACCCGCCTGGTTAAAACAGGACAGATGGATAGTTAAAAATCAACCAAGTAAATAAAATAACCATACAACCAAAATTTAAACTGTTCTACTCTACTGAGCAAGTGGCAAAGGGCACATACCTAAAGCCGACAGGCTCCTTTTTTACAGACACACTTTAGGTGCAGGAAGAGGAGTGTGGGCTGGTAGAGGCCCAAATAAGTTTTTTGTTAAAGTTTTCTCTTCTTGTGGAGCCCAGAAAGGCAAGAACTTCCAGGCAGAAGAACAATTTGGGCCTCTCCTGCTGTGCAACCTCCCACCAGTTCTTGAACATGAAACGCCACCCCAAAGTTTAACTTTCCATCAGTTTGGTGTTGGTCGGCGGCTCTGGGCCGCACCATTTTCTGCCATTCCTTGGCCATTCAATGGGAAAATGGTTGGTGGGATCTCAATGATGGCTAGGAGTTAAATAGCCCAGCGCCCATTTCTGAAGCAATGAATGAATTTCTAACTTAAACTGCCAGTAATCTGCCTAAAACTGGCCCAGAGTTAAAACTGCTGTAAAAACAGCCATGACCTCTACAAGAATGAAACAGATGACACCAGCTAAATGTAATTTGATTCAACAATGCTGATCACAAGTTCATGCAAGCAAATTAATCTGAATTGTGGTATGCATTTCTGGCATTTCACATTTGCTAGCTCGAATTTCAACTATGCATTGCAGAGGAAGTGCCCACATGTCCAGAGCAGATTTGAATTAAGTTGTTTACATAATTCTGATTTTGGTGCATTTATATTGGTTATGTTTTAATCAAGTGTGACAAGAAGGTTTAATGAGCCTGGAGGTGGGGAGAAGAAAGACGCAAAATCTCACCAGGGGCAGAGTTGAGGCCATACTCAGCCAATAAGGAAAGGCAGGCTGAGTGTCAGAAAGTGAAACAGGCATTTGGGCTCCCAAATATAAACTGTTATTTCTTTCCAGTTCCTGTCTGAAGATATAAAGGACAACATCACTAATGCACTTGGAAATTCTTGCCAAAACTAGGCCTGGACTTGAAAGAAAAAGTTTGAAGACATTGAGAGCTTTGCCATTCAACAATCAATAATAGCATGTGTTACTGCTCAATGTCAGGAAGATATAATAATTTTCATAATATCATTGGAATTTGTTGTACAGTAATAGTGGGGTCTGTGTCTATGGGTCTCTGTGTGTTTGTGTGTGGGACTTAATTGAATGAAAGCTAGCTGGTCTAAATGCTTTGATGTATTGGAAGATAAGCTAGATTTGAAATGTTAAATAGGTAAACATGGGTGAAGTTTTAGGATGTGAGGTGCAAAGGGAACATTTGCATTTTGTCATGAAGCAATTACTGCCAAAACGTTATTGGAAATTATTTTTAAAATAGAGTTTAGTGGTGTCTCTGTCTATGTATGTGTATGTGTGTGTGTCTTAATTGGATTAAAGCCGGCTGGTCTAGAGACTTTGATGTAGAGAAAGAAGTAAGTTTGAAATGGTAATTAGATAAACATGGGGACATTTAAAAGCATAGGTGTCAAGGGGGCAATTTGCACTTTTAAATAAAGCTTTCAAAAGAATGGGTGAAATCTTGCACCTAACTAGAAGACGCCAAGCAATGTGGTTTTTTGTCAACTTACTGATAAAATTGGTGGAATCAAAGGATGTTATTGTTAGAAGAGGTAAAATTAAAAGCCCAGTGATATAATGGAAAATTTACATTCAAAGAGAAAGAAAGGTATAAAGAAAGGAGAAAAGAGATTGTGTAAGAAGGAGGCATTTTAAAATCCATCAGGTGTGAGGAGCCTCCAGCCTGTAAACCTCAAGTCTATCTGCAAGGACCCAGGGCTGAAATAAGCTCATTTTGAATGCAACTATCCAGAGTGTGCTCTGCCAGGTGTCACTTTAAATCTATGAGTTTTACTGTTGCCTTAATGAGAGTGTAGCTGAGAGTCAGATTAATTAGGGGATTTTTGTATAGGGGATTATTATAGTAGTAATTTTGTAGACATATGTATGTGCTTACAATTTTTCTTGAATAATAAATATTTAATTTAAAACCTCTTGAGACTCGGTGGTCTTATTACCACTGAATTCAAAGCCTGCATCTCTAAATATACAAATTGCAAAAATGGGTTATGACAGTTGTTTCAAGTTTCCCTCTGGGATTTGAACAACTCAGCCTTTACCATCGTCTGTGTCATAATAATTTTTAAATAAACCAGAATAGCTTGAATTCAAAGGAGGGGGTGAAATGTTACACTTAGCCAGAAGAAATTAAGGGCAGAATTTTTGGGTCGGCGAGCAGGGGCAGGACCCACTCGTTGACACGTGAAATGACGCGCAGTGATGTCGTGCAGCCATCCCGACATCACCTGATATCATTTAGATTTTCAGTTCGGCGTTGGCTGTGCGCCCACCGAACTGTCAAAGGCTTATTAAAGCCATTTAAATATCAATTAAAACAATAACCTGAGCTGCTCGTCCAAACTTAAGGTTGGCGGGCAGACGAAGAGCCCAGGCAGCCTTCACATTTTTCATGAAACCTTATCCACGGACGGGATGAGGTTTCATGAAGTGTTTATTAATTAAAAAAAGGATTTTCAAACATTTGATAAACATGCCCCAACTCACGTGACACTGTCACATGAGGGGACATGTCTAAATAATTTTTTTCTAACTTTAAGAAAAACTTACATTCCGAACTTAATCTCCCAGAGGCAGCTCCGTGCCTCAGGGAGACTTCTGTGCTCTTTTCCATGCATGCGTGAAAGAGCACAGGCCCCGACTCAGGGAACCCCCCCGCCCGCCTGCACAGGGAGTGCTCAGCGCTTCTGGGCACACGTCACGCTGGGTGGGCCTTAATTGGTCAACCCACGTAAAATGGTGGCGCGGCGCCGAGCGGGTCCGCGCCTGCCCCTGTCCGCCCCCACACAAACCCCTGCCCGACAGGGGGAAAATTCAGCCCCGTGTGTTCTACTGTTGCCTGAACAGAGGTGTAACTGGGAGCCAAATTAATTAGGAGAGCTAGGAGTTACCATAATAGTCATTTGTAGACCTATGTATGTGTTGAAAATCATTTCTTCTATTAATAAATGTTTAATTTAGTTTTGTAAAAAATCAATAAGTCTCCTTATTACTACTGAATTCACGGCACGCATCTCAAAATAAATATGCAAATTGCAAAACAGTTGTGGCAGCTGTTTAACTTTCCCTTTAGGATTGAGCAGTTCAGTGTTTACTATCGGCTGTGCTATAACATAAATCATCTATGTTGCGAGTATCTTGGCTTGTGGAGCTGAAGCTCATATCCCTTATCAAAGTGGACCTTTTGTGTCCCTTATCCTGAGGGATGGCCATTTTCTTAGCCGTTGTTTCTTTTATATATAGGCTTCCAGTTTTCTTCAGAATTGCTGGGGTGGGCTGGGTTGATGGACTGAGTTGAATTTGGTGTACAGCTGCAGTAGACAGAAGCAAGCTATACTTGTCCTCGCTTCTCTCCACAACCCAAACCCCGCCAAAGTTCCTTGGAAGGATTGGTGGCCGCTAAAAAGTCAAAGATAAGGTTTTTTTTAAAACATTGATCCTTCCCCTTCACTCTCAGACAGGTTTAATTAGGATCTTCTCCAATAGCAGTCAAAAGGTTCTGCTCTCCAAGGTATGACACAAAGCTGCAGTTCTGAGGGACCTTCAGCAGTACTTTAATTCCCTGTTTCATCTGTCAGTGCTCGGCCCTGTCAAGGGGTGAGACTACTTCTGGGGTTAACAGTCAGCAACAGGAAATCACAGTGGTCCTGGAGGCACTGCTTCTGTTCAGATAGAGGGGTAGAATAATCTACCCTTTAAAAATGTTAACAAATTCTTGTACCGAATAAATAATAATTCTCTATTTAATGTATTTTTTAAAATAGATTTTAAGATGAACGGAGTCATATTTATTCGTTCAGATTATTTATTCCTTAAAGCAGGTATAAATGGGATGACAGGCAATTGTACCTGGTACAAATGCAGCATTTATTCATATTATATTAGTATTCCCATAACATTAGTCTAAGACCATAATGATGCTTCCTGGGCAGGAGATGAACTCAGATTCGAATTAGGTTGTTTAGACTATCCTGATTTAGACTGATTTATATTGAATGTGTTTAGTTAAGCATGGCAAGTAGTCTGAATGAGACAGGAGATAAGGAGATGAAAGATGAAACTCTCTCAGAGTCAAAGTAGAGGTTGTATTCCTAGAGTATGGTTGTTGAAGCTAGGATTTTAGTTCAAACACGAACAGTGCAGGGCTGCTACCAGACCCATTCCAAAATGATGTTTTACTTTTCAATTTGAACAGCCATAAATTTAGATCAGGTCCCTGTTGTATGAATGGTATGTCTATCTCTTTACCAATAGATCTTAAATTTCAGTTTCTGTCTGGCTGGACCATTGTGATTGGTCAGTTTAAGGTGCACATCTGTTGACGGGTTTATGTGGTGCGTGGTGCCTGGCGCACGTGGTGGCACATGGGACACACAGAATGCTGGAGCTCGAGATGCACGTGCCGCTATCAACAGTCCCAGCTTACCTGAAATGTTGGGTGGGATTTCCCAACCCCGACACCGGCCGGGCATCATCACAGGTTGGACGGGAAAATTTGGAGAGCTGTTAAAAGGCAATGGCTCTCCAAATTTTCCTGCCCTGTCTGCGACAATGCCCGCTGGTGTCGGGGCTGGAAAACCCTGCCCGCCAGTTCTGTTTTTCCCTTCACAGATGCCGCCTGACCTGCTGAATATTTCTGACAATTTCTGTTTGTAACCCTAAGTAAGGACTTTGTCATGGAACGAGGTTGGTAGTTAGCATGCTTTTTTTCCAATGACAGATGCTGAAATTATAACGATATTTCAAAGAAATAGAGGGCAGGATTTTGCCCTTGGTGGGGGCGGGTGGGGATGGTCAGGAAGCCGACCACCGCCGGTGATTGGCACTGGACTGCAATTTCACGCTGGCGGGCCAATTAAGGCCCCCCCAGCGTGAAACGCGAGTGGCAGCGCTGAGTGCCGCCTGTGCTGGGGGCGGGAGATGGAGGGAGGAGGGCGAGTGGGCCAAGCATGAACTTCGCGCATGTGAAGTCCGGATTTTCTGGACCCACTCAATGCTAGGATCTCCCTGTCCCGCCGAAAATCAAAGGATTTTTTGCTGGGCCACCGAATCTCCCACGACAGGTCCCATCATGACGGGGGCCAGAAAATCCCAGTCACTTTTGCAAGAAGATTCTAATTTGAGCACAAATGTTTTGCCAGTCTCTGCTAGTCTTAAGCAATAAGTTAAAATACAGACTAATCTGCACAGATAAATGGAACTAGTTATGTTCTGTCTAGTAAATTTGTGTAAATCCATGAATACATTTATCATGAGCAGGATAGTTAAGTACTAAGCAATATCCCTCCTGCACTGGAGCAAGGCAGGTAAGTAAGTGTGCATCCTTCCTTATCAGACAGTTGGAACTAATTAGTCCCTGTGTTTTGCCTTCATAGAAACTGCATTTGGAGACCCACATTAATATGTCATTTACACATACATTCCTTCAAGCATGATAAAATACTGTCAAGCGGGATAGTCTATGTACATTAGGGAGATTATCAGTGTTTGGCTTGTTGAAGATTTGAATAAATCGGTGTTGAAGATGTGCCATCCCAATAGATTGGTGATGACATCAGAATATTTTTAGCATGACACACTGGCAATATACAGGATGAAGATCATTTAATCAATATTGAAATACACAGAGGAGAGTTAATTACAGCCATATTATTTCTCTTCGGGAGATGGAGGTGATTGTTGCTCTGTTGGCTAGGTGGCAGGCATTGCAATTGTGCTGTTCAATGCCCTTGATAACAGGCCTGAGTCAGGCCTCATTCCTGTTTGAGTGGCAGTCAGCCCTCACATGCAGCTTGCCAATCTGGGTACATGGGGAATCTACTGGCTCATCCATGGAGCTGAGCCAGAAGTAACAGGTTAAATGGGAAAAGCCAACTGCAAAGAGGCAGAAGAGAGAAATAACAGGTTGCTGCATTTTCTGAGCAGCCTACTGTTGTCCCTGTAAGGATCTCTGGGGGAAGCATGTATGGTTTACTCTCCTCGTATCTGTCCCTGAAAGTTGCACTATGATTCTACAAACAGCAAATAGGATCTTGATGAAGGTCATAATTTGCTGCAGGAGTGATTTTAACAACATTCACTTTCTGTTAGACTTGTCCTTACACATTTAGCTTTTAAATTTTTTTCACATGGCAAGTTGCTGAAGATGCGAGCTGATAATGTTGCAGTGAGGAAAACTAGGCATCTGGGAGCTGAGTGAACAAGGCAAGCAATTGTGTATTTCCTTAACCAATCAGGTTGAAGGACTCTGAAGTGAACAGTGTAAGACTGAGAAGGAATTGTAAGTTAAGCAGACAAATTCAAAGTTAACTCAGGTACAGAAAGAGTAATAAAATGAGGAAATGAAAAAAAATAACAGATTGAGAAGAGGCAGAAAGGAATAGCAAGAAAAAACTGTACATTTTTAAAATCTCCAACAATAATTAAAACCTGAATGAATCAGATTACCATTGAAGTAGTTAATTTTCAGTAGCTGGAAAAGTTGACTGGCAATAATTAACACTCATCACATCCTTAGACTGAAATGTGCAGGGCTTAACTCTCTGTGATGAGTTTAGTTTGTATCTATCATGCAAATAGATAGAATGGCAACTTCATGCCACTCAATGCATTTCAATGATGAGGGAGACAGCAAGCTGCCATTTTCATGAAGCTAACTGCACTGAGCGGGAGGTGCAAATGGTGTCAAACACCTGGGGCAAAATTTTTACCTCGGCGGGCAGGCGCATGCCTGACCCGCTTGAGCGTAAAATGACACACATTGACATTGGGCGAGCGCCCCGACATCAATGCGCAGTTGTGTGATATTTTGACCGGCAGGCGCACGCGGGAATCGGCAGCATGCCCGCCGACCATTAAAAGGCCTGATAACGCCATTAAAGTGTCATTTAATGGACATTTTTCGCTGCCCCTCCAACCTTACGGTTGGCTGGCAGGCGAAAAGGCCAAGCGGCCTTTACACTTTTTAGGAAACCTCATCCACGGGCGGGATGAGGTTTACTAAAGCAAATAAAAATAAAATTAAAATTTTAAAATTTAATTAATAACATGTTCCTGCTCATGTGACAGAGTCACATGAGGGGACATGTTTTTTTTACCATTTTATAATTCTTTATTTTTCATTTTTTATATCTTCAGCTCCCTGAGGCAGCTCTATGCCACGTGCATTTTCATGCTGGGTGGGCCTTAATTGGTGGCTTCCCGACCACTACCGCCCGCCACCGCCGAGCCTGACCGATGAGGTAGAAATCCAGGCCATACTCTTTAAAAAAATACTTTAAATGATTTAACCTTTCCAAACTGGATGATTGAGCTGGCTAAATTAATATAACTGACGTTAATACTCTATGCAGAGATTGTAAGAAGGTTACAATGGAAGAAGGGTGAGGCACTCAAAAGAGGAGAACAGAAAGCCTCCAGCAACATAATTTTACACATGATGCACATTTTAAGCGGAGCTACTGGGATGGAATTTTAACGGGCAAGCACAGGAGCTTGGAAGCATGTGGGTAGTTGAATTCAGCAAAAAATCACAACAGTCCGGCTCTAAGGCAAATGAGGCTCTTTGCTCAAGAATTTAACTTTCCTTGAGATTTAATGCTTCCCGCACAATCACCCTGGAGCACAGGAAACTGACCAGTGAAAAGGAGGCAAGTTGTAAATGTACTTCATGGGGAATCTATCAGCTTCAGTTTACCCAAATCTACAGCTGTTTTGTCAGTTCTCTCTGGGAAATGTTTAGCAGAGTGTTTGTACCATATAGGTGAGAATTTAGGAGGCTTTCAATCAGCCACCAGGGGGATTGGAAGTTTTTGACTGTACATCAAAAGAGGAAGACCATCATCACTCAGAATAGATATGATGTGCTCTGGTAAGATCAGCAGGTGCACAGAGGCAGGGGCAGATGAAAGGGTCTGTAATCACATGAGGCACTGCCTATGCAACAGGTAGATAGGCTCAACTTCCTCAGACTCTCAGAAGACCAGTAATTCAGAAGGGATGAGGTCACCTGAGGATGGGACTTCATACGTGTCCAGTGACACAAGCTGTATGAATGAAGTCCCTGGATGATAGAAGAAAGGAAAATGATTTAGTTGTGGCAAAATCACGATCTTGACAATCACCACACTCTGTCTTCTCATAGCTCAGTAATTAATAGTGAAGTCAGTATCTGCACGTTGGAGGTATTTTCAATTCTGTCACTAGCTATCTGTGATCCCCAGAATCTCCATTCCTGGTTGAGAGGAACACAGATGTCCCACTTATATCTGTTGCATCCTCCTCTGCATCTGTGAGCTGTCTACCTCCAGTCCTGTCTCTCTCCCTTGTGTTCTGTGCTGTCTTCTACAAGAAGCCAAAATGTAGACCTGTGAGTTAGTGAGGGTCAAACCTAACCAATGGATACAATACACTTGAGGGGAGGGGGATGATGTTGAAGTAGATGTAACACATTGCATTAAGATTGGGGTGATCAAGTGCCAATGGTGGATGGATAAATTGAAAAATGATGAAGTGCATAGGAAAATGAAGGATACTGCTAAAATCTGAGTGGGTGTGAGCAATGTGATGGAGCATACTTGGGAAAACAGAGTGAAAGGGTGAGGATCGAGAGGTGCTTAAATAACAGGATGTAGTTGAATGACAGTTGTCCCCACTTTCCCTGACCTGATTAGGAAACTACATTTCTTCCTACACTGCATCCAAGACCAGGGCACATCACTCCCGTTGCTCACCTCCTCAACTTCCTCCAACCATACCATCTTGGTGAGAGCAGTAGGTTTCTTCTGCCTATTTCTGAGGCAATGTATGTCCCTACTGCTCCTGAAAATATCAGCAATAATTCCAGCAATGCATCATTTAACCTGGATGCTGCCTTTCCTCTCTGTGCATTCATTTAAATTGCCTCTGTGCTCTTCCAAATCAATTTCTTCATTGTCCCTTTGAGTTGAGATCATGTCCTGTGGGTGTGCAACGTGCCCTTGGCACAGCTGGAGATGTGAAACCCTCAAATCAAGATCTATTACCTCAATCAAGCTGAAATCAGAGAATCAGATGTGTTGACTTCCAATTTATAACCACACAACTCCAGCCTCGACCCCACCCTGAAGCTGCATTTACATTAATATCAGGACATTGTGATTATACTGTTTGAGCAAATGATAATTGCCTTGTAATATATATAAACATCTGAGACATCTTTAACACTTTCATAAGCACAAAGCTACATTTGTTACATCTGTACTGGGAACACCAGTGGAACTAATAATGAGATTGTCATGTACGTGTTCAATTTGCACCACAAATCATTATCAACTGACTCTCTACACATGGCTCACTTATATATATTTCATGTTATGACTTATTCTTTTTACTGTGTTAGTGAAGAAAATGTACATTTTTTCAGTGTTGTTATTTTTAATGTACAGCTTGTTAAAATTAACATTTAGGTATGTCAGACTTACTGTTCGATACAGAAAATATATGGAAGTGCAAAGGATTTTATAGAAACCCACTTACAGTTCTTTAAATATTCTAATAGATTTCTACACTTCATTCCCTTAACCAATATTCTGGTTTGCACACTTCAGAATGGCCTGGATTTTCACCCTTGAGATGGGTAGGGGGAGTCGGGGAAATTCCTGGCTCGGTGCACCCGCCTTGGGAGAAAATGCCCATCAAGGCAGGATTTTCATGGCTGGGGGCTGGGTGCGAACTGGGGTTGGGCCAGCTAACCCCGGAAGAGACATTGACAGGGGCTGCCAGGTGCCAAGTCGCCTGTTTAAAAGGCCCGCCTTGGTCCCATGGGACTTTGTCCTAGTGACAAAAAAACACAAAGGCTTCCATCCCTCATACCTCACCACTCACATCCCCTTCACCCTCCAAGCACTCCCCATCCCCTATCCATGCCATCTCATGCCCCCACCCATCCCCTCAGGTCTCTCATGCCCCCTATAACAGGCTCTGTCCTTCCACCAACCCACTATGTTCAAATTTATCTAGAAAGTAGCCATTGTTTTAATTATTAAAGACACCTAGAGCAAATTTCTGCTCTTCAACTGGATGGGAAAAATATGATAGTGCTCTGAATTCTCATTCCATTTTTTCTGCCAAAATTGGCTGGGGCTGTTGCAATCGTAATAAAGTTCTGTCAAAGTAGCAGTGAGGCTAATGGCACTCACCATTTTTAATGCACAAATCGCACGGTAATTTCAAACAAGGGTAGGTGCAGTTTAAACTAAAAGGAGAAATCCAAAAGAAGCCTTTTGAGATACGTGCTGCGCAGCTAGCTTAATGAAAATGGCAGCTTGCTGTCTCCCTCATCATTGAAATGCATTGAGTGGCATGAAGTTCTATTTGCTTGACATATACTAATTAAACTCATCACAGGAAGTTAAGTCTTGTGCATTTCAGTCCAATAATGTGTTAAGTGTTAATTAATGTCAGTCAACTTTTCCAGTTACTGAAAATTAACTATTACAATTGTAATCTGATTCCTTGAGGTTTTAATTATTGTTGGAGATTTTTTGAATGTACAATTGTTTTTAAACTTTATTTTACTGAGGTGGTGGGTGGCAGGGCAGAGCCTGGCACAAGGGACATGAGGGGATATAAGGATGGGTGGAAAGGCAGAGCCTGGCATAGGGGCATGAGGGGGGCCTTTTGAACTTGCCTTTTAAAAGTTCCCCTCATGCACTCTAGGGTTCACAAATCCTCTTACGGTGCTGTGAACCATGACTCTTTAAAAACCTGGCCTGACTTCATGAAAATTGTGGAGGAGTAGGACATACCTACCTGCAATGGAGCCGGCCTGATCAGGATTGCTGGATCTGGGCACCTGACAGGAAGCAGCCCGCATCCTTTTAAGGCACTATCAAAAGGCACAGCCGGGAATGGGGTCGGGAATCGCGGAATTGGGGCCCACATGCCATATTTAAAGGATTCCCAAGTCAACCCAGCTCGGTGAAATCTGGGCCAATATCTCTCCTATATAGTTTCAAATTAAGCAATTTTTTTCTGTTTTGTTTAGTGTTATAGTTTGAATGTTTTGCACTATAATTTCAGAGATCATAATACTAGAAATATAGAAGATATGTTCAAAGCTAAGGCATCCCATCTGTGTAATGGTTAGTAACATCTTACTGAGTCATTTTGCTTTTATTTCAGTAATTGTCTTACACCTTGTTCAAATGTCCTCCTTCTCCTTCAGGTACCATGTGCTAAGATTAATGTTTACTTGGTGACCATAGGCTTCCATTGGATTGGTCCATGATTACGCTTGGCAAAGTACTACAGTGGTTTTCCATTGCCTTTTGCAGCATGGCTGACTATAAAACTCTCCCAGTAAACTCTCCCAGTCTTACCATCTGCCATCAGGTGTATTGGAAGATTTACAGGCTGATAATCAACCTGTTTGTCTATGGGCAGAAGTTAACCCTTGTCAGGCGAGCTCAGGAAGCTGACCGTTGCCTGCGATCGAGGCCGGAAGGCGATTTCACACTGGCGAGCCAATTAAGGCCCGCCCAGTGTGAAACGCGAGCAACAGCACTCAGCGCTGCCTGTGCAGGCAGGGGTAAGAGGGCAAGCAGGGTGAGTGCGAACTTCGCGCGTATGTGCGAGTGCGTGCTTGAGAATTTCCCTGAGGCAGCTCTGTGCCTCAGGGAGATTAAAATTTTTTTAAAAAATAATAAAGAAATGAAAAATGACTCTGTCGCATGGGCAGGGAAATGTTATTAATTAAATGTAAAAATTTTTATTTTATTTTTATTAGCTTTAGGAAACCTTATCCCGCCTGTGGATGAGGTTTCCTAAAAAGTGCAAAGGCTGCTTGGCCTTCTTGCCTGCCTGCCAACCATACGGTTGGGCGGACAGTGAAAAATGTCAGTTAATTGAGACTTTAATGGCCTTGACAGGCCTTTTAATTGCCAATTCCTGTCCGCGCCTGCCGACCGAAATATTGTGCAACTGTGCGTTGAAGTCAGGGTGATTGCCCGACGTTAACGTGCATTATTTTGTGCTCGAGTGGGTCGGGCGTGCACCTGCCCGTCAAGGTAAAAATTTTACCCTGTGTTATGAATGCACCTTCCATGGCCATCAAGTTCTGAAGTGTGACTTGAACCCCAAGCTTACGGCCCAGAGGTAGGGACTCTACCACTGTGCCACAAGACCCCCTATTCAAATATATATAAATTAAATTAATTACTGCATGGTAGTCATATCATTTCATATCAGTGCCATCACAAACTGTTATGACTAGGTGAGGATGACTGCACTGGCTCCCCTTTATTCAACGCCCTCGGATGGTCGCAACAAAGGTTTTTTTTAAAGAATTATTTTCCCTGTAAGTGCCTTTTCCAATCCAAATGTACTTACTTTGTAATAAGTAGCCAATCAAACCAGGGCCTGAATATTGCCGTCGGCATGCGGGGGCAGGGCCGACATACCAACGCACAAAATTATGCAAGATAACGTCGGGCGCGCGTCATTTAGATCTTTTGTTTCACCGAACTATCAAAGGCCTATTAAGGCCATGAGGAAAGTAATTTGGGTAATTAACAGTTCTGCCCCTCCAACCTTAAAGTTGGTGGGGAGGCGAAGAGCCCAAGCGGCCTTTGCGTTTTTCAGGAAACCTCATCCACGGGCGGGATGAGGTTTCCTGAAGGTTTTATAAAATTATTAATTAATTTTTGCACAATCCATAAACATGTCTCAGCTCATGTGACACTGTCACATGAGGAGACATGTCTAAATAATTTTTAGCTTTATTATTTATAAACTTTTATTATGTACCTAATCTCCCTGAGGCAGCTCCATGCCTCAGGGAGATTTCTGGGCTCTTTCGCGTGCATGTGTAAAAGAGCACAGTCCCTGACTCTCCCTCCTCTCCCCGCCCACACAGGTTGCGCTGAGCGCCACCAACCATGCGTCACGCTGGGCGGGCCTTAATTGGCACATCGACGTAAAATGGTAGTGCAAAGCCGATCGTGGGTGGCGATCAGCTCCGCGCCCACCCCTGCCTGCTCCCGCCCAGCCCGCCCAACACAGGTAAGTTTCTGGCTCAGATTTTCTTAGTTCCTCCAAGGAAAGAGTAAGTTTATTAGTTACTAAACTTGAGGAAAAAAAGATGTGACGACACATGCGGGTATCAGAAGTAAGAAAAGTTAGAGTCCAAGTAAGTTAAAACAATATACAATAAAGTCCTTTGCTTGTCATTGAGGCACAGATTGTTGAATGTTGCGACCATTTGCAGTTAGCTAGTTTCCTTTAAAATCCTGGAGTTGAATTGAAGTTCAGATAACTGCACCTTGCTGGAGTCAGCCTTAGCTTCAGAGAGAGAGAGCGAGATGTTTCCAGATGAATTTGATCTTTTGGCCAGGATATTCTGGCCCCGTCGCTGGTGGAACCCACCGCTGACGAGGCAGCGCCCCAGCCAGAAATCTATTGGCTTGCAGAGGGACTGGAAGATTGCAGCGGCGAGCAGGTGTGGAAAATCCAGCCATTTCTTTCTGTTCCTGGCTTGGCAAAACCAGTTCTTAAACCTCCTGTCTGTATATTCCAAGAAGGAATTCCATTAACATATCTTGCAGTCATTGTTGTCGTACAAGTAATCACATTTTTGATCTTTCATCTCAGAAACTTCTGACGCATTTCAAGAAAGTAGAAACCAACAGGAGATGGGGTTATTTCATCATCCACAGGGGATTTTGAATGTCTATTGGGTACCTGGATGGTTAACAGTCCCCACTGTCTTGACAGAATTACAGTTACTTTCTAATGCATTCCATTCCAGTGTTCCTTTTTCAAGTGGATCGTGACACCCCTAGGTGTGGAATTCCATGAGCAACATGTCAGTCAGTCTGCACTGCAATCCATGTAGTAACTTTCCAGAAAAGGTCAACTTACAATCCCAGACATCAGGTGACTTGTGGCAGTCATTTTTGATCAATGTCTTTTCTTGTATTTTTTAAACAACAGGTCCTCTTTAAACAATTTGATTATTTTAGTTGTTAGCTATTTAAGTTATAGGTAGATCTCACTCAGTCATAAATATCGTTGTCATGACAATACTTATAAAGAACGTACTGTTTGATAGCACTAGGAGTTAGTCATTCCAATATGTCAAATTTTACTCAAAATGAAACGTACAGCTCATTGTTATAATGTGGCACAAAACAATAGCACATCAAAAGCTTTGAACTGAAGAGTGAAATTTGTAGTTTATAACTGTTACCTGAACATTGAGATTAGTCACATCCCTGAAATGTACTCAAGCTTGTTTTATTCCTTTTTTTATTTATGGGGGTGCTTCACCCAGTACTTTTCTCTTGGTTAGTGGCAAGTGGCATAGCAAGGAGCAATAAATAGCAAACTCCTGCCATTGAAACATATGAATTGAATTGAATTGAATTGAAGTGTGATTATATTGTGTAATTTAAATGAAACTCTTATATACAAAATAATTAATGCTGCATTAATTTCAGATTTTCCCTGCATACATTTTGTTTCCCTGCAACATGCAAAGAAGTAATTTCGGGTGAAATAAGAGGCTTTCTTCCCCCTATAGAAAATAAAGAGCAATGTAGACCATGGGGGGAGCTTTTATCTAATCTGCTCCATGGGAAACTAATGGGACTGGATGTACCACCCACTTTTCATTCCTTCTGATTTTACTTTCCATTCACCTCAAGATATATAACAGAAAAGTATAAAAATAGTTAACAAGGCCACTGATTTACTAAGTTCACAGAAAAATGGTATTGCAGAATTCCACTCTATTACAGTAGCAGAAATGTTTGAATACAATGTAATAACAATTAACTTGTCTTGTTTAGTCACTGTAAACAATTTTGGAAAAAATCACCAGACTTAAGGTTGTTTGAGAAAAATGCTTCCAAGAAGATTCTTATTGTGAAAGCCTGCCTGTTTTTCTGGGTATGGGCTTTCTTCCCTCTATTCCTGAAGCATGTAGCTCAGTCTTCCCTGAATTAAGATGTGTAACCACATAGCAGACTCTTACTCCAAGGTTACATTCTGTACTTGGACCAAGATGAAGTGTAACCAAGATAAATGCAGCTCAGGGCTGTCATTATCTGCTAAATCTAATGGACACAGAATCGAGTTTATAAAGAAGTTGTGCATACTCTGTGAACTTTATTGGCAGTTTAAATGATTTGATTTTGAAAACTTTAACATTTTTTAGACATTTATTACATAATTTGGATAGATGTTGGAGGAGAAAATAAAACAAGAGGCTCCCAAAGCCCTTAGATTGTGAGAGGCCTGGAGCTGGCAATAACTTAATTTTAAAATTCTCACCCTTGTTTTGAAATTGCCTCCATGGCTTTTTTCTTCCCTATCTCTGTGAACTTCTCCAGCCCTGTAACCTCAGTGATTTCAGTGCTCAACCAATTCTGGCATCCTCCGCATCCTCAATTTTAACTGCTCCACCATTGGTGGCTATACCTCCATCTGCTCATCTCCTAAACTTTGGAATTTCCTCCCTAGCTCCCTGACCCTCTATTTCTCTCTCCTGCTTTAAGTTCTCCTTAAAACCTACCTCTTTGACCAAGATTTTGGTTATCTGTCCTAATTTCTCCTTATGTGGCTCGGTATCAAAGTTTGTTTGTTTTACCACATAAAAGGTGCAATATAAATGCAAGGTGCTGTTGTTATTGAGGGTGCAAGTCTCATTTTTAGGCAAGGTAATTCTGAGAATAAAAGCCAGAACCTTGCCCTGCTGGGATTCCACCCCATTTAGGGTGGATCTTTACATTTGTTTGTTTCACTGTGGGCAGATGTTCTACCACCATTCCTCCATCGATTGGGAGTGCTTTGCGGGTGAGGTTTATATGCATGGCTGGGAACTCATCCCTGTACCCCTGGAAACACCTGAGTGGAATTTATTCTAATTGAGACCTTCTTAAGGCCTCAAACATTTAGGAGAAAAACACAATCAAAGATGAGTAGATTGATTACCATCTGTGGTTCTGAAGTATCTCCAGTAGGACCTTAAAATAACATTATTTGGCCTCCCACCAGCGGAAGCAGTTTCTCTTTACTGACTTTCATAAACCCTCATAATTTTGAACACTTCTATTAAATCTTCCCTTAACCCTCCTCTGCTTTAAGGAGAACAATTCCAGTTTCTAATCCTCTCGAAACTGCTCCCTCCTTGTGAACTCCCCGACCCATATTTACACCAGCCCCTTAACCTTGCCATCTCATGCAGTCTTGCTACTCCCATAGTTCCAATCACAGAAAATGCCATCTCTGGCCACTCACCACCTACATCTGCCTTCCACACTCCAACCCTACCTCCTTCCATATCTGTCCCGATTCACTTACACCTACACTTCCACAATCCCAATTCTCTAGTCTTTGGCCCTCTGTTCATCACAACATTTCTGCAGCTACTGGTTTACTCGACTTTTGATAAAACCATTACTCTCTCTCACCCTGGCCATTCCCCTGGTATAGCCAGCCCTCATCTCTGTTCACTTAAGTCCAAGAGCTGCAAGCTTGAAAGGATATGGTGCATAACTGGCTTAGCCATCCACCGCCAGATCTGGCTAGACCACCTAAAACACTGCCAGATCCGACTCTCGTTTGTTAAAACTGCTCACTCTTCCAGGATCATCCTGGAATGCAAAGATAACCCCCAGCTTTTCTCAAATGTAGACCATCTTCTTAAACCTCTCTTGTCTGTCTCCTCACCCTCGGCTCCAACAACAAGTGTGAGGAGCTCATGGACTTATTTGTCTCGAAGGTTGAGATAGTTCAGTCAGCTGCCTTTGCCAATTCCTTCCCTTCCACGAGCCTGCCCAGCCAAATTTCCTTTAATTGTCTTCCTTGCCTGAGCCTTGAAATCACATCTTTAGTTTCTCTCCTATCTCCCCTCATGTACTGTCGGAGCTCATCTTGCCCATAAGAGCCACCTGCCATGCCCTTGATCCTATTCCCACTAAACCACTGATTATCCAACTATTCCCTGGGCCCCATGTTAGCCAATATTATAAACTATTCTCTCTCTTCTGGTATTATTCCTCTCTCCTTTAAATCTGCTGTCAACCACCCCCTCCTCAAAGAAAATCAACACTTGACCCCCTCCATCCTTGCAAACTACCAATTAAATATTCGGAAGACCGAAGCCATTGTTTTCAATGTCTGCTCCAAACCCTGCTCCCCGGCAACAGTCTGAGATTAACCCAGTCAGTTTGCAACCTTGGTGTCACATTTGATCCTGAGCTTAGACATGAATGATGGTTACTTGGATGGGTATCAGATTGTAGGTACTGCCTATGGAGCCATGTGGCTGCAAAGTGTCACAAGACGAGGAGCAGATGAAAGAAAATTGGTGAGAATAAAAAAAAATCATGTCTATCGAAGGCTGGGGCTATTAGTTTCCAATACAGACAGGATTCATTGTTCACAGGATGAACAGAAGTCTATTATCAATTGTGCTAGTTATCACATGAAGAAAGCAAGCACAGTATGAAGCAAATCATTTGTATGGAAGTATGATGTCATCATTACTAGCAGCAGACTTGTTATATAATTTCAAATAATTGCTGGTTATGAAAGAAGCGCTCGCTATCAAAGTCTTTCTTTACTTAGTCTGCCCCTGAGCTGTAACTGTCTGGTCCTCACAAAATGCCTGCCACCACCTCCCTGCCTCAGCCCAGCTGCCATGCATTCTCTTCAGCATTTGTCTGGCTCTGGGGGCTAGAAACTGTGTTGCCCTGTATTTTGGATGCAGGTGTCATGATTTGTGACCATCCCAAATCTGTTCAGATCGAGGTGGGAAATACTCAAACTCCGTGAGCCCACTTTATCTGAATGATTGACTGTGCTGTTGGCCCAAGAGCCTCCTGCATTCCTGCTTGCTCCTTCATGTTGCCTGTGGCCTCTGTGCACAGCAAGAGGCCCCACCAGCATTGTTTGCAGACCACGTGGTATGATCTTGCAGTCTGCCTGCTCCTTGTAAAGGCAGGCTGTACCTTGAAGGGAAATTGCACTCAACACTTTTGCTGAAATGTAAATTATTGCAATGTGAACACCAGGGCATACAGAAGAATCCATAGTGATGGATGTGCCACTGGAGGCAGGTGGGCAGGAGGAGAGATGCTATGATCTTGCAGTGCATTCAGGAGGCCCTCAGAGACCACCCTCAGAAGGGAGTGGGAACAAATGGCCAGAGAGGTCAACTCTTGGACTCTGGAGCTATGACCTGGCAGTAGTGCCGTAAGAGGTCTACCACACACAAGTGGTCAAAAGGTCAGTGAATGCATCCTCTCATGCATTTCTTATTCGCCCCACCACCAGCATCTCATGCTGCTCAATGCACCATGACACACTCACCACTCAGTCAGTTACAATCCCTGGCTCTGAGGACTCACGCCTAACATCCAGACACTCCATCTCACCCACACTCACCTACCAACCTCACACCCACATCTCGCTGCCTCCACATACCTCCAGCTATTCAACTATGGCAGGCACATCACCCAAAAACAGTGCTGCACAGTCACTGACATGCTGCCCTCTATCTTACAAAATAAGGTGGTACATAAGAGAAGTGAGCAGAGTGGACTGGCAGGAGACAAGGATGCCTACATCTCCTGAGTTCTACAGAAGAGGTGGTTCTCCACATTACAGGGCCAGCTGCGACAGGACCAATGGCAATTGATGATGCTTCAAATTTTGAGAATAATGGTATGGTCCTGCCTTATGCCTCTTCTCAACTCCCAGCTCACTCTTAACCTGCTATCTGATGAGATGAGGTAGTTGCACGTGGTGTGACCATGGATCCCACACCCCTTCCCTCATCCCAACCTTCCCTTTCTTATTTTCAGCCTTCAGACGCTCAAGTATTGGCACCTGCCCAACCACAGGAGCCCCAGGAAGAAGGGAGAGAGCAACCAGCGCAGCACTGATGCAGTGGTCCCATCATTTGAACTGACACAGCCACCAGCTCAGATATTGGCCCAACACATACCTTAAAGGCTAGTATAGAATTAAACTCTGCATATGGTGAATCATCCAGGCATGAGTGGGCTGCAGCCAGACCAGGGAAGAGGATGGTTTGTTTGCCAGCTCATTGGAGAGCGAGGTTACAGACGAGTTCTGCTGTGAAACTCAGATGAGGACCTTGATAGGGTACCAGATAGTAGAGAGATGATTTGCATGTGGACCAAGATGCTGGGTGCATTGGCCAGCCTATCAGACAGCCTCCTGTCACTGTCAGGGAACATGGAGGAGTCGGATTCCAACTTGGAAGAGGGCATTGAGCAGTGGTTGTCCTTTCTGCAGCCTTTGCTCCATTTTCATGTCATACGAAGACCCAAAGACACTGCCACTACCCCAAAACCTGTTACAGACTTAGTGTGGACAGGTCACGTACTCCTCTGTACCGCCTCCCCCACCTACCCTGCTCAGCGAAGATGCAGCAACACTCTCTGGCAAATGCAGGAACTCACCAAAACACCTCCAGAAATACTCTGGAGTACTTCCAGACACATATCAATAGAAAAAATTCTAAAATATGACCTTACCTGCAATAATGATGCCTGGCCCTTTAAGTAACATGATGCACTGTGTATTGTGCAGCTTCATGCTTGTTTTGTCTTGAGGAAAGAACAAAGACACTTCCTGGATATGCATTTTCCAGTTTGAGGTCTTGGTGTCACATAAGCTCGATGGATTGTGTGAATTCGGCATAGCATTGAATCAGAAGTTTCCAGTGTAGTGTGTGTATACTTATCCTCATAGAAGGCCATGCAGGGAGTGGCTGGTAGAGTGGGAGAGATATGCAGAGCAGCCCAAGTACCCCCTGTCATGCTATGCAAGGCAATTTCTCATCCTATGGCTATGTTCAAATTTAAAATTCTCTTTACACTTCATTTTTTTTTGCACCACTTTGACTATTTTGACTGCAATGTTCAGAAAATAAATATTCACAAGCATATTTTTATCTTGCTATGACAGGTCATCACAGCTTAAACATCTGCAGAACTTGTTAGATTTTGAAAGTTGGTCTTATCCTATTCCCAGTGCTGTGTGACAAGACTCCTTATTATATTTGTAGGTCAAGCTACAAAATTGAATTTTTTACAGTGTATAAGTAATAAAACCAGAGAATTATTTCAACAATATAGCTCCTTGACTACAGTAATTAGTTATTATTTTAAATACTATTGCGTTAATGTGCAATAGCATTGTTCACAACCTAAGGCCATTAGATAGAGGAGTTTTAACTGAAGTGGGACTCTAAATATGGAGTGGACAATTATAGGTTGATTATGATGAACTGTTAATTGAGAATGGTATTTTGCATTTTATTAGTGGATAGAGAGGGAAAAGTGAAGTCATACAGTCATTTAGGACAGAGAATGAGGCCATTCGATCCATAAAGTCCATGTCAGCTCCCCACGGGGCAACCCAGTGAGTCCAGCTCCCCCACTTGATCCCCGTAGCCCTGCAAGTTTATTTCCTTCAAGTGCCCATCCAATTTCCTTTTGAAATCATTGATTGTTTCCACTTCCACCATCCTCTCGAGCAGTGAGTTCCAGGTTGTTACCACTCACTGCGTAAAAAAGTTTTTCCTCACATTCGCCCTAAACCTCTTGCCCAAAACCTTAAATCTGTGTCCCCTCATCCTGCTACCCACCAGCTAATGGGAAGGATTTTTCCTTATCTACCTTATCTAACCCTGTCATATCTTGTCCACCTCTATCAAATCTCCCCTCAATCTCCTTTGCTCCAAGGAAACCCAACCCAGCCTTTCCAACCTAACCTTGTAACTAAAACACCCCCATCCCTGGAACCATTCTGCTAAATCTCCTCTGCACCCTCTCAACGATCTTCACATCTTTCTTAAAGCGTGGTGACCAGAATTAGATGCAATACTCTCGTTATGACATAACCAGAGCTTTATAAAGGTTCAGCATAATTTCCCTGCTTTTGTACTCAATACCTCTATTTATGAAGCCCAACCCAACCCAGGCTTTGCTAACCTCTCTCTCAATGTGTCCTGCCAGCTTCAAAGATTCATGCACATGCACTCCGAGGTCCATTTGTTCCCACACGAACTTTAGAATTGTCATTAAGTCTACATTGCCTCTTCCTATCCTTTATCCAAAATGCATTATCTCACACTTCACTGTATAAAATTGGCCACTTGTCTGCCCATTCTACTAACCTATCTATAACCCGGTTGCAGGTGATTGATGTCATCATCATGGTTTGCCACTCCTCCAAGTTTGGCATCATCGGTAAGTGTGAGGAGCCCATGGATCTCTTTGTCACCAAGATTGAGGCCATCCGATCAGCTGCCTCCACCACTTCCCTCACTTCCCCTAGCCCAATGGGCTGAACTTGCTCGAAGGTTCCTGTCTGGTCTAATCCTGAACTTTTATCTTTCTCTAGTTTCCCTCCCATCTCCCCACATGCTCTCTTCAACCCTATTCCTACTAAACTGTTGACATTATGAATGGTTCTCTCTCATCACCTCATCAGGGTGGGACTGATGCCTGGTTTCATTCTTATCTATCTAATCAAAGGTAGAGAATCACTATCAATGATTACTTTCCCATTCCTGCACAGTTACCTGTGGTGCCCCCCAAGGATCTATCCTTGGCCCCCTCCTATTTCTCATCTATGTGCTAACTCTCAGCAACATCATTCTACACACATGTGAACGACACCCAGCTTCACATACCACCGCCTCTCTCAACCCCTCCACTGTCTCTAAATTACCAGACTGCTTGTCTGACATCAAGATCAGGATTTTCTGTTCAGTGTGTGGGGGCAGACCCCGCACACCGACGCATAAATTGATGCGCGGTGACGTTGGGCATGTGTCCCGACGTCACCCCACGTCATTCCGATCTTTTGCTCAGCAGGCGTGCACCGGAGTCGGCTGCGCACCCGCCGAGCTGTCAAAGGCCTGTTAAGGCCAATAATAAACTAATGAGGCAATTTGACAGGACTGCCTGTCCAACCTTAAGGTTGGCGGGCAGGCAAAGAGCCCAGGCGGCCTTTGCATTTTTCGTGAACCCTCATCCACGGGTAGGATGAGGTTTCATAAAGGGTTTATTAAATTAATAAATATTTATTAAACATTTGATAAACATGTCCCAGTTCGTGTGACGCTGATTTTTAACTTTTTTTATTGTGAAGTTTCAAATTCAACTTAATCTCCCAGAGGCAGCTCCGCGGAGCCTCAGGGAATTGCTGCGCTCTTTCACGCACATGTGCAAAAGAGCGCAGGCTCCAACTCTCCCTCTGCCCCCTGCCCACACAGGTAGCGCTGAACGCTACCAGGCATGTGTCATGCTGGGCAGGCCTTAATTGGCCCACCCACATAAAATAACAGCACGCAGCCGATCGCGAGTGGTGATCAGCTCCGCGCCTGCCTGCGCCCGCTCCCGACTGGCCCATCCGACGGGGAGAAACTTCTCCCCCAAGTACTGGCTGGGCAGAAATTTCCTCCAATTAAATATTAGGAATATTGAAGCCATTATCTTCCGTCCCCACCATAAACTCCGCACCCTTGCCAACAACTCCATTCGTCTCTCTGTCAACTGTCTGAGGCTGGAGCAGAAGTTTGGCAAACTTGGTGTCATATTTGACTGCAAGATGAACTGTCAACTACATATCCTAAGACTGCCTACTTCCACCTCCGCAAAAACACCCAACAGCGCTCCTGCCTCAGCTATTCTGCTGCTGATACCTGCATCCACATCTGTTTTACATTGACTTGACTATTCTAATGCACTCCTGGTCACGCCCCACATACAAACATATGAATTAGGAGCAGGTGTAGGTCATTCAGCCCCTCAAACCTGCTCTGCCATTCAACAAGAGCATGGCTGATCTGATTATAGCCTCAACACCACGATCCTGCCTGACCCCGAAAACGTTTGACACCCTTGTTAGTCAAGAATCTATTTACCTCTACCTTAAAAATATTCAATGGCCCTGCCTCCACCATTCGCTGGGGAAAAGAGTTCCAAAGGCTCTCGACACTCTGAGAGAAAGACATTCTCTTCTCCTCCATCTTAAATGGGAGACCCCTTATTTTTAATCTGTGTCCGCTCGTTCTAGTCTCTTCCACAAGTGGAAACATCCTTTCCGCACCCACCCTGCCATGTCCCCTCAGGATCTTGTTCCACTAAGATCACCTCTCACTCTTGTAAACCCCAACCGATACAGGCCCAGCCTGTCCAACATTCCCTCATAAGATAACCCTGCCCATCCCAGGTATCAGTCTAGTGAACCTTCTCTTAACACATTCTACCCTCCTTAAATTTGAAGTCACCCTAAATTCTGCTGCCTGTATCCCAACTTGCTCCAAATATTATTCAACAATTACTCATGTGCTCACTGATTGGCTCTCCATTAAGTAAAGCCTCGATTTTAAAATTCTCGACCTTGATTTCAAATCCCTCCATGACTTCACCCCTCCTAGGCAAAGTTTTTCATTTCGGATCAAGACCCCCACCTCGGGGTCAAATCCTGACCCTGCACCATATCTAGGAGCTGCCACCTGACATCGATTTTGGCTGCACCGGCCATTTATTGGCCAGAGTACACGATTGTTGTCCAATGAGGGATGGCAGGCGTGTTCTCGAAGTTAGCAGGCCAACAGGAGCCCCTCCATCACTGAAGGAGCTGCATCCCACCATTGCAGGTAAGGGAGAGAGAGGGAGCCACCCTCTCAGCACTTTTCAAATATTTGGAATAAAAAATGGCCACAGCTGCTGAACCCCCATTGTGGAAGGAAAATCCTTCACAGGGTGGCTTGCAGCTGCAGCTATGGCCTAATAAGTGAGTAAGGAGGCTTCAAATTGATCCCAGAATATTACGACCCACGAGTCCAACACTGGGAGGCCACCTCCAGCATCTGCCATGCTCCCAACATTGCCGTTGGGGGGGGGTGGGGGCCGGGGGGGGGGGGGGGGGGGGGTGGTGGTGGTTGGCGGGAGACGCAGGCACAGGCTGACTAGAAAATTCTAGGTGGACTCTGATCATTGGCCTTATTTAGCCTCTTAATTAACTGAACAAGCTGCTCGCCTCTTGTGGGTAGGGAGCTGTTCTTCATCCGGCCTGACCTTCCTGAAAATGGCTTACTGCGGGATGGTGCAGAAAAGCCAGCACACCCAGGCCTCAGCTCCTACCCACATCAGCCTCTGAAAATACTTGGCCCCATCTCTGCAAACTCCCCCGGTCCCACTAACCTCCAACACATCTATACTTCTCTAATTCTGACCTCTTGAACATCCCTAAATTTAATTGCTCCACCATTGGTGGCTCGGGTTTTAGCTGCCTAGGCCCTAATCTATGGAATTCCCTCCTTAAACCTCTCTGCTTCTCTATCTTACATTCTTCCTTTAAGACACTCCTTAAAACCTACCTCTTTGATTAAGCTTTTGGCCATTTGCCCGAATGTCACCTTAGGTGACTTTGCAGTGTCACATTTTGTTTCATCATGCTTCTAAGAAACACCTTGGGATGTTTGTGCAATATAAATACAAGTTGTTGTTTTGTCTTCGGTGGCAATAGCAACACGATGGAGCTGGATTCAATTGCAACGGGGACAGTTATCTCATGAAATTACTTTTCAATGAGAACTTAATTGAAGTTGAGCTGGGAAGAAAAGGACACATGCAGTCATTTCCCCATTGTTCAATTTATGACCCTACTCACTTTGGCTCAGTAAGCTAAGTTTTCTTTCTCCAAGAAAAGAGTTCCATATGATGACCTTCTCTGAGAAAGAATTCCACAGCCAGGAGAAGTGGTGTGAGAAGCTTCACTGCTGCTGTTGTATTTGGGCATTTTCCAATTGGTATGAATCCAGCTAATCAATTCATGTCTGGTTATTCCTTGACATCATGCTGAGAATCAAAAGAGTCACTTTATCTTAGACCGTGTGACTGAGAGTATAGCAAGTTGTACTACTCATCTTTGAAGCCAAAATTGTGATTAAGAAGGTGAAAGGATTTCTCATTCATTATAGTTTCTGCAAGTTTTGACGTAAGGGACACCAGTCTACAGCTGTTGACTTTCATTCTTTCTTGAGGACGGCTATGTTGTCTGCTGTAGATGGAAACCATCGCATTAAAAGAGGTGAGCCAATTGTCATGTTTGTCTTTATAAATATTGATTTATACATATCTTTGGCTGTTACAATCACCATATTGTTCTTTCACCCACAGAAAATTCCACATTCCGTCCCTAATGCTTGGACATTACAGCTTTTAGTTTCCAGCGAGGGTCACTGGTTTTTTTGGTGCAATTTGGCTGAAATTGGTCAAAACAGCAGAAAATGTTGTGAAATTTTAAGTGCCAATTAGAGCCAGTGCAACTCGAGTTTCTGTGATCTTTTGTGCTAGTTTAAAACACACTTGTGCTAGAAGCAGGTCATGCCCAAAAAATGGGCCTCAGATCAAATTACCATTTCAGATTTCTGCTAATTGTGTTCATTTTCATGTATTCTAGAAGGCTCTAAAAATTAAGCTTCTTTTTTAGGTGTAAAGACACTAATAGGTTTTCAAAGCTATTGTATCTACTTTTTTTTCAATTTACTACAAAACTGATCACTGTACACCTTTATAATTAGCAAATGATTCTGTATAATTTTCTTAAGTCATTTTCAGTTATTGAGGATCGGGTTACTCACAGATGGTGGATGACAGACTAATTAAAGTGTTTGTTTTTCATGATAAATCCATGTTCAGCTACATTAATAAAACTACATTAGGTTAACCCTTAAAACTATCAAGGCAAAACTCTTAAAGCAAAATTTTTTTCTAAGTTATGTTCTAAATGTTTGTGCTAGTTCATGGCAGCGGTATCATTTCACAATATTAGGTTGAAAGAATACTTAAAAAGAATTTCTCAAAACTTGAGCACTTCTGGCCACATTTTGTGTTTGGATCAGTGACTGTGCCCGATGTGGAAATATATGCATATAATTTCAAAGTTTTCAGAAAGTACAAAACTCAAGAAGCAATAAACAATGTAGACGATAGTACCTATAATAGACGTCAGGAGGGTAAACAGGCTAATGAAATAGGAGATAAAATTTTGCAGGGAAGTAGGAAGAATAAGGAGAGGCAATTATAAACTATCAGGTAGAATTTTAAAGTGGGTGCAGGAACAGAGAGAACTGAGGTTGTATGACCCACAAATCTTCGAAAGGTGGCTGGACAAGTTGAGAAGATAGTTAATAAAGCACATAGGATCCTCGGCTTTGTTAACAGAGGCATAGGGTACAAAAGCAAGGAAGTTATGCTAAACCTTTATCAAGGCCAGGCCTCAGCCGGAGTTTTATTTTCAATTCTGGGCATCACATTTTAAGAATGCTGTCAAGGCTTTAGAGAGATTTACTAGAATGGTATGAGAGATGAGGGGCTTCAGTTATGTGGGGAGAATGGAGAAGATGTGATTGTGCTCCTTACAGCAGAGAAGATTAACAGGAAATTTGATAGAGGTTTGCAAAATCATGAACAGTTTTGATAGAATCAATAAGGGGAAATTGTTTCCAGTAGTAGAAGAGTTGGTAACCAGAGGACACAGCTTTAAGGTGATTGGCAAATGAAGCAGAGCTGATGTGCAGAAACATCTTTTTATACAGTCAGTTGTTATGATCCGGAATGCACTGCCTGATGGTTTGGTGAAAGTGCATTCAATATAGCTTTCAAAAGGGAATTGGATAAATATTTGAAATTAAAATATTTACAGGGCTATGGGGAAGGTTTTAGCTCACTCAAAACTCATTAATTTGCACAGAGTTTAAGTTGGGCCTAATGGGCTGAATAGTTTCCTTCTGTACTACGTCATACCATGATACTAAGCCTACACAAGAGTTTAATGAGCATTAGTCAAAGCAGATCATTATGACATATTCACTAAGGCCTGGATTTTCATGCCTCTGTCTGTGTCGGAGATAGGCTGAAAAAAAACAAATGGCATACAGGACCCGGATGCACAAGTCCTGCCCCCACCTCTGGCCTTGTGTATTTTCTTCTGAGTGGGGAAAAGGGTGGAGCGTGTTTCACCTAGGAGATGGGAGAGAATTCGGAGGAGCCAGTACCTGTAGTGGGAAAAGTTTTCAAACCCCGTTTTCTTTCTCCCCACGCTGCAGTGAAGGACTTCGGAAACATGTCCTCAGCAAGGAGTCCTGAATGCTGTTGGAGGGCAGTTTGAAGGTGGGGAAACATTATTCAAGGGTATCCAAAACTATTATTAATTTGTTAAGGTCACCTGGACATCACTGTTCAAAGAGCTGGCCTTATATCCAGGAGGGGGAAAGAGGGAGAGAATAGAGCTCGGTTACCTCAGGTGCTGCAACAATACCTGGCAGCTAAGTGGGCAACAAGCAGTCCTGCCAGACTATCACAGAACTTGTATCTCTCTGAAGAAAGCTTCAATTATAAAATGGGTGCAGCTCCCTCACACATCCAGGCCATTGAGGCAGGACAGTGGCATCAGGAGGCAGAGCCTCAAGAAGAAGAACCAAGAACCAAGAAGAAGGACATGCCATTACCCTGAGCACAGTGTGTATCATGTTAGGCATAGCTATTTGGATATGTCGGAGTGCCCATGTAGGAGAAGGCTGAGAATGTCCAGACAGGTGTTCACTGACACCTGTGCCATCATGAAGGACGAACTGGTTCCTCAAACCAACAGCTGACAGGCGTTGCTCATTGCAGTCAAAGTTATGGTGACCCTAACCTTTTTTGTGTCCACTCATTCCAGGACTCTGCTGCAGGCCTGTGTGGCATTTCACAAGCTGCAGCCCATTGCTGCATAACCATAGTTAAGGATGCCTTGTTTGAGTGAGTGACAGACTTCATCACCTTTCCCATAGACGTGGGCTCCCAGATTCGAAGGGGAATGGGCTTTGGATAGCTGACCTCCCCAGGTGCAAGGAGTAATTGTGACTATGAGGGCAGCCACCAACAGGCTTGAGAGATTCAGAACTCGGAAGGCGTTCCTTTCTATCAATGTTCAGGAGGATATTCCTGCATGCATGCGCTCGACTCCCAGACAATTGTCACAATGCCTTCATCCTGCATGGGAGTCATGTCTGCCTCAACTATTCCATCCCACTCCCCAGGTGCATGGCTGACTACTTGGCAACAAGGGCTACCCTTTAAGAAGGTTAATCAATCCCCTGAGAATGCCATAGATTGAGGCCGGATAGCATTATAATGTGAACCTTATTCAGACGTGAGCCATCATGAAACAGGCAATTGGGCTGTTGAAGATATGCTTTTGGTACCTTGGCCACTCCAGAGCACCCTGCAATATTCACCTGGTAGGGTCTCCAGGATAATGGTTGTCTGCTGCATCCTGCAGAATATGGCGCAGATTAGGAGGGGTGCATCTTGAGGAGGCAAATGCTGAGTAAGGGCTCATGTCATCGGAGGAAGAGGAGGAGAAAGAGAAAGAGAAGAATGGCTAGGGGATTCAGAGGGTGAGCCATCAGAAGCAGAGGGTGTCAAGGGAAGGATTGACGGTCAGCATGCCTGCAAGCTGTTGATGGGTTCCATGCAAGATTCCATTGTCACCAGGGACCTCCCAATACAGTGGCAATTCACCTGAGTGACAATGAGGAGCTCACAGCACAGCAAGTGCATAGCAAGGAATCAAACCTGAGCCTTCAAGTGGAGGACATCCACCATCCTTCGCATTCCCATGTTTACAAGAGATGGACAACAGTCTATCATCTCAATTGGAACTGGAAAGAACATTACTTAGTCTTTGAAGATTTACCATTAACCCGCCCTGCTAAATGAACAAACATTGGAGACCATTAGAGCAGATGGTGCATGTATTTACAATGTCTATCCGAAATTACAATTGTAATTACAATGAAAATCTATCTAACACCATGGTGACCCAATTATTGCTCATGATGATGAGGCTCCTTGAAAATGTGTACATTCCTTCGCTGTGCCCCCCTTGTTGCCTCCGAGGACATGGAGGCAGGCTGCTCACCTCTCTGGCTGTGTGACTGTGAGGAAAATGGTGGCTGACCTCAATGTGCAGGGACCTGTCGGGGTCCCACCTGTGGCTACACTCCACGCATCTCTACAGGGGCAGCCATGGTTACTGGGACCCATACCACAGATACTAGCTCTGACAGAGGGGCCAGGGAAACCATGGAAGATGAGAGTAGAGAAAGCTGCTCGGGAGCCCCACCCTCCTCGACCTCCTCAGCCCTGGGTAGGCTTTCAAGCAGCCTGGAGGGAGTCAGCTGCTGGGGCGCAGCTGCCGACCCCTTCAGCCACTGTTGTGCCACCAGTACAAGTGTCCTGTTTTGGGCCTCCAGCTCCTCGCATACTCCATGAAGATCAGTGCTCATGTTATGAATGGACTGATCAGGCTATTGAATGTGCCTTACACCCTGTACAGAATCTCACTCAGTTCATGCATGCACTCTGGGTACTTGTAGCTCTCCATGAGGTCGGCCAATCTCTCCCGGGAAAAGCTCATGCGCTTGAGCCCCCAAGGCATGAGTGAGCTCACCTGTGT
The DNA here is from genome assembly GCF_964194155.1 of Cetorhinus maximus. NCBI lineage: Eukaryota > Metazoa > Chordata > Chondrichthyes > Lamniformes > Cetorhinidae > Cetorhinus > Cetorhinus maximus. The sequence continues at coordinate 55,510,270 of NC_135897.1, read as the reverse complement.
CATGACTCTCTCCACTCACAGAGCATGATCTGGCATTGCCTCCAGGAACTCTGCTGGATATCTGCAAATCTGCTATCGCTGTTCCAAATACTGAGCCCCAGACAGTGACTCCTCAAGCCCTTCCTCAGTGTGCTGGAACGTCTTTGTGATTGCCCTCCCTTCTCCAAAGGAAGCTGCCCATGAATGCCTCTGACACCTCCTCCTGCACTGGTACTGTGTGCTTCACCTGCTGATCATGGCTCTAGCCTCAGGTGAGAACCCAGTGATGTGCAAGTACCTGCGTGGCGAATGGTGTTCTCACCTGATGTGATGCTGCACCCCTAGACATCTCTTCCCCCTTCTGATCCTGAGGGATGACCCAGCTCTTGGGGGTGGCCGCACACTGCTGGGACCCGTGTGAGACTCAAGAGGTGGTAGTGAAAGCTCAACTTTAACATCCTAATGGCTATACAAACAAGTCACCATCCACACCACCCAGATCTTGGCATTTAGTGATACAGCAATACTTGCATACCCCTCCCTTCCCCTTGCTCCTAATCCAATTCCTCCCCTTGCCACTATCTTCCCTTAGCATATCCCTCCCATCCCCCAGCACTTAACACGATCATCCCCATCAATGTAAACATGCTGTTGTATGCTTTGTCCACGACATCATCTTCTTCTTTGTCTTCTTCTTAGGCAGTCCCTCGGGGTCGAGGATAGCTGGCTTCCGCACTAAAAATGAGTTCTCAAGTGACTGAAGAAGCCCATGCGTGACCTACAGTCTCTGTCACAGGTGGGGCACGTGCCAACTACTTGGCCCTCTTCTCCATCGCCTGCAATGGCCTCAGCTGCTATGTTCCACCACCAGTCTGGCCCATCTACCTGCCATTGTGCACCCTCAGTGTGAAACACATTGTACTCCTGCATGGACATACGCTGCTCATCAATGTGGCTTGAACTGATAGTGGTCAAACACATTTTACGAATGGCCTCCCTTCCGAATGTCTCATGTCCACACAGCATATGGGTCATTATGGGTCACTATGCATGCTCACCTCATGTGAAAAGTCACAATGGACCAGTTGGATAATGGGGCGTCACTAACGAGTGAGGCGCTGACAACTGGTGCTGGCTTTGTGTGCCAGTGGGTGGCATAACCACAGCTGTCAGCATGCCAACATAGCAAGAGCAAATAATGAGCAGCCATGACCCAGGGGCCCATTGGATCATAACGTGTGCAGGAGTGTGAGAACTGTGTGAGGTGCCAGGTAGTTTGGTGTACCAGGACTTAGCACATTTGTTTTATGTTTTCAGAGAGTAGCTAGGATTAGAGAGCTTATCATTAAAAGCTGTGTGCAGAGAGCAGGCCCTAAACTGCACTTCTGATCACAATTGCTGCAGAATGCAGGCACTTGATAAGACAGCAGGGAGAATCGCCAGCATGGGGTCAACGCTGTGTGTGTGGCAGTCTCATGAGAAATGGAGGCAGCAGCAAGGGATTTGCAAATTGCATAGGGTAAGCTTAAGCTGGGCCAACTTTACCACAGTGAAAAACCTGTTTGGCCATGACAAGAATCAGAGATGACTTCACAGCACTGGATCAGCTGTCTCCTCGTCAGCTTGCAGCAATGCTGTCGGAGACCAGCCTTTATATTGGGGCCACAATGTAATTTGCCCACCTCTGCATTGGGTCTCATTGCCAACTCTGCGGCTTTCAGAGTCAGGGGCCCGTCTCCACCATGAATCTGCCTCCCCAGCTGGAAAATAGGCAGGCGGGCACCTCCATAATGGAGACGAGATCACAGGGTTGGCAAAATTTCCAACTCCTGATACCCGCCTTGAAGATGAAAATACAGTCCTAAGGGTCAAGATTACTTTTGTTTCTATTGGTGCATTCTCCCTGCACGTGATGTCATTGGCAGGCCATTGCTATGATATATTCCAATGATTGTCTGTCTTCCAGACAGGCGTGATTACTTGTTTTTAATCCCTTATTATACCTAACTTTTTGTAAAGCTGAAGCATGATGAGATTGCTATTGAAAGTGAAGGACAACAGCTCTGGTGCCTTGTCTAGCTCCTTGCTCACAGAAATACAGCTTCTATACAGATAACTGAATTGCAGTTTCTTGTCCTTTCTCTACTAAAACAAAAAAAACTCAATGAAATATATTCAGTTCACACATGAGTAAATCAGCCATTACCTTAGCTGAGGAGCTACGAAATTTATGCAGAAAATAGAGAATTCAGGAGCAATGTATTTTTCCATGATGCACAACGCTGTCGGGGTATTGTCAACTACAACACTGTCTCAATTGTGAACAGTCAAAAACCTTGGCAATCTAGCTAATGAAGCCAGCCAACTGAGTTCTATTTGTGCTTACATTTCTCACTCGTTGATTTGTTGTGCCTGCTTATGGGTCTGGGGATTTAGAGAGGGTAGACATCTTTAACATTGTTATCTCATTTACTGGACAAATACTCACTTCAAACTTGTTACTATCCAACACTTGACATATGTACAGATTAATAGGAACATCAATTTAAACTTTAATCATGGCCTTCTAGCACCATTGTATGCATTGAAGCAGCCTAAAAACCAAAAAGCTTGGATACTCCCTGTGTTTTGACATTCGGTTGACAATTAGCCAGTGGAGTATATGTAGCCACCAGCAGAAACCAACTTTACACTGGAAGCTTGCCAAGGTTATTAAAACAAGGTATGTACTCTATTTTTGCATGTATCTTGCACACATCATTACATGTCAATGGGCACACGTTTTCTGCAGGATGCCAATTTTGTATTGGTTCTCAATGGTTATCAAATTTCTTAGCCACAAATATTATTTAAGCAAAGAATATGTTGAGAATTATTGGCACATGATTGTATGAATACCAGTTTCCCTATATATTCTTTTAAAGGTATTTATGTCTTGTTATCCGCTTTCGAAAGCACTATGATATTGAGAAGGTCTTGAAATGAAGATAGGACACTTCCCTTAATTTGTTCACAACTGTAGGCGTCATTAGCAAGGCCAATATTTGTTACCAATTCCTAATTGCCCTTGAGGAGGTGTTGGTAAGCTGCCTTCTTGACCCACTGCAGTCCATGTGGTGTGGATATACCCACAGTACTTTTATATAAGACATTTTAGGATCTTGACCCAGTCACGATGAAGGAACAGCAATGGCCCAAATCTTCCAGTCTCCAGATCGTCGGAAACCAGGCATACATGCCAAAATGTGCATCAGGACCCCATGGAAGTTCTGATGTGCTGACCTGCATGGGAATTGCCCTGGGAGTTTTAACTTCTAAAGGATAATTCCCCTGCTCCCGGGACTCTCAGTGAATGTCTCCGACTCTGAGTTTGTGTTGGAGGCTTCAGACAGTTCCACATTACTTACCTGGATAGTTACTCAGGAAATGTTAGTCAGGAAAAACCTAGTCTAACTCCTGGGTAACTACACAAATGACCCACCTCCAATACCTCATCCCCATCACTCACAATGAGCTCTCTGACCACCACCTGATTCCCCCCTTGGCCCCCTGACTACCCTCACTGACCCCCAACCACCTTTCCCTACCACCCCCTGGCATGACCTGACTAGTTCCCAAACACCAAATAACCCCCCTGACCCCTAGACTAAACCTGTCCGACAGGAACACCCTTCCTGACCATGCTAGCCCCCACAACCATCCGACTAATGACCTGACTGCGCCCATCACCCGACTACCCTCCAACCCGACCTAACTAGCCCTTAGCCTGACTACCCTTCCTGACCCAATTACTCCAGAACTACCTACCCACTCGCCCACCTAACCAACTCACTCACCTACCCACCTACCACCTCACCCACCTGCTACCCTACCCACCTACCACCTCCTTCACCTGCCATCTTACCCACTTACCACCCCTCCCACCTACCATCTCATCCAACCTACTCACTTACCTCACCAGCCTTACCCACCCTCCCATCCTGCCCATTCACTTGTTCACCCATTCACCTATTCACGAACATTCACATTGGACCTTTAAACTTATGGCCTAGCGCTGTAAAAAGGGGGTGTGTCCTGCCTTTTCCCTGACTCTCCAGCGATGGAGCTCTCAGAGAGACACTGTGATCCACATTTCTGATAAAGCCAGGCTCAGAAGACCTGCCAAGAATTGTGGAGCAGCGTCAAGGCAGGGAAAGTTAGAGCAGCACAGCAATTCGATGATGGTTACTGCTCCTCGGAAGATCTGCGCTAATATATTTCCAAATCAGGATGGTGTGTGAATTGGAGAAGAACTTGGAAGTTCCCGTGTGCTTGCTTCCCCTGTCCTTTTAGGCGATAGAGGTTGTGGGTTTGGGAGGTGCTGTCTGTTGTGTTATTATAATGACATAATCCCTGTGCTTATTTATTGCACAAGACACAAGTCAACAATCCCTCATAAGGGATTGAGTAAACACGTTCTGGCTTCATTTATTTAGACTAGGCGCTCGAGAATAGTTATACGTACATATAAAGCTTGAAGGCTTCAGAGCTGTGTCTGTGCTTCACTCAAAGCAAAAGTGAAACTAAGACAATCACATGACATACTTCCCTTCTAGTGATGTTATGCTGATATCCCTTGAAGGTATATTACAACACTGTTGAAAAAGCCTTGGCATTTTATTGTGGTGCATCTTGTAGAAGGTGCGCACTGCAGCCACATTAATGAATGTTTATAGTAAATTCCTCCAATTTTGAGTCACAGCTGAGCACAAACTAACTACTAAAGTGAAGGTCAACCTTGCAAGCCAAAGATGGAGTAATTTTAATATATGTAAAAAATAATTAATAGCTTGAACATCAATTAAATGATGCCAACATTTTTCATGAAAATAAGTTTTTCGGCAGCTATTTCAAAAATATCTGCTAATATACTTGTCTTCAATAATATTTGCCTTCTCATTAATAAATTTGAGTTTATACTTCAAATTTAAGCAAGATATGTGTCTCAAGGAATCTACAGGATTAATTTTCTAGAATATTCTTTCTGCATTTTCGAGTTATTCTTTCACCTTTTTTCCTTACCTATTAATGGATTTATAGTTCAAAGCAGCAGCTCATCCGGATCAGTTCTATTTAGAGCAGAGCATTGAAAATAAAACAGCTTCAGTAGGCACTCAAAAACCTAGAGGGAAAGTGGGATTAGTAATCACTTTCTACCATTAGCCAGTCAGCTGGAACAGAAGAATATTTTGGCACTGTGCTCTTTGTTAATACCTTAACTCTGAACCCCACCATTTGTACCATTTCATTAATTGGGAGAGCAGGCAACTGGATGCATTTCTCGTTCTTTTAACATTTAATACATATTGCCATTTTAATGTGCCTTTCCAAGCTCATGGATTCTTCCCACTGAATTATAGTGTGAGATTAAAAATGAATCACTGTTCTTGACTGCTCTTTAATGAAGTCAGCATCTGGTTATACCATTTTACAAGCAGTCATTCATCTGGAACACAGAGGTATTGCAAGGCTACAAATATAAATCTCCTTCTAAGCAGAAAACCTACTAAAGCATTCCACAGCATTTCTTGTGTCAGTTAAGTTTTTTTTTCATTTTGCTTTTAAAAATAGTTGCTTTCTCTCTCTCTTGTTCCTATATCTCCAATATCACTGCACGTAGCTAAGTACATAGTTAAATGTAATACACACTTATCTTGATGAAGTTATTCTAAGGCATTTGTGGTAAAAATGTCAAAGATACAGGTGGATTATGTTAAAGCTATAGTGCTATATAATGCTTACATTTGAAGAGAAATAAATTCCTTTAAAAAATGTCCCTTGTTACATCCTTTAATTCCACTAAAATCTTCCCTCAAGCATCCAAAGTTGATTTTGGTTCCTGTTTTGTGTGCTGTAATTGTTTCATAAATAGAATGCAAAGTTTAATCACAAACCTATTCACAGTTTGAGGGTTCTGAT